>NC_141693.1:1372451540-1373051540 GCF_964263255.1 Lissotriton vulgaris
TCAATATGTTGCAGACAACTCCATTGCTGTGGCTCGATATGTAACGTCTTACATTACTAAATCTGAAAAGACGGCACTAAAGGAAATGTGGGAAGAAATTTCTCATGAAAAGTGCCTAAGTAAGTAATTGTACAGCTACAGTTTGAAGATGTTGTCTCATCGAGAAATCGGAGCATATGAATGTTCAGATCGCTTATCATCTGCAAGTCTATACTCTAAATCTAGAACAATCATTTGGGTGAGTTTAGGTCTTGCAAGAACACGAAACCGAGTTTTGAAATCTGTACATGAAATTGAGTATTTAGCAGAGAGAGAACCAGACAGTACAGATATTTTGAAGACAAATATGTTGGATACATACTATTCAAATAGAAGTAATCATCTTGAGGACGTTTGTCTATATGAAGTACTGCAAAGCTATACTTTTAAGAGGAATATTACAGAAGATATCAATAAAGGAGTATATGCTGTGATTGGATCTGAAGGATGTATAGTGAAACAAAGAAAAGGACATTTGATTAATCACCAAAAACTGAGATGCGAAACTCCTGACAAAAGGGAATTTTACTATTTAGCTCTTTTGCAACTCTTTAAGCCAGGGCGTACAGAACTGGAACTACTTGGAGATTTTCACAATTATGAAGATTCATTCAACGCAACTAAAAATACTATAGAATGTCCTGTTTTTACTAATTATCTGAAAATGTTGAACGACGAAATACAGCAAGAAGCTACAATTGCAGCAGAGATTGCTAGAGACAGTTCTCAAGACAGTCAAAGTTCTGCTTCGTTGAGTCAGGATCCACTAGGAGAACCAATTATCCAAAATGAAGCAGCAACTGCCATGGATGAGGTGAAAAGAGCAATGCAACAAGCTCAAGAAGATGTAATAAACTTAGAAGAATTGGAAAAACAACTAAATGTTGAGCAAAAACAAATATATGATCAAGTGACAGAACAGATTGAGCATGGTTTATATCATGAGAAAAAAAGAGTGATCATGTACGTCATTTAAACCTGTCCGGCTGTACGTGAGTGGAGAAGCAGGAACTGGAAAAAGTTTTCTAATTAAAGGAATTGCAACTTATCTACAGAAAAGAACTGAGTCGTCACTCTCTTGTGTTGTTACTGCTCCAACTGGGTTGGCAGCACATAACATTAAAGGGATTACTTTACCTCGTTTATTGATGCTGTCAGTAGAGCATGAAAATAAATTAGAATACCACAAGCTATCTGGAGAAGCTTGTTGTGAAGTTTCTAGAGTCTTGAAAAAAATGAAACTTCTCATTATCGATGAGGTAAGCATGGTATCAAATTTAATGCTTGCCTTTGTGCATTTAAGAATGCAACAAATCCTTAAAACAGAGTATGATGTGTTATTTGGAGGCAAACACGTCAAAGCTTATATATATATATATATATATATATATATATATATGTGGTTTTGTAACGCGCTCCGATAGTCAAGACTGTCCTGGCGCGGGGAAGAAACTGAAACAGAGTGGAAAAAGGAGTATGCTATTCATGAACTTGAAAGAGGTGAGTTTTAAGCAGTTTTTTAAAATTGGTCAGATTGGGAGCGTGTCTAAGGCCGTCTGGCAGGGCGTTCCACATTTGAGCTCCCTTTACCGTAAGGGATTGTCCGCCCAGGCGGACTCTTCTAAATCTGGGGGCAACCACCTGCTTTTTGGAGGTAGATCGCAACTGACGGGTCGGGAGGTAGAGTGTGAACCTTTTGGCTAGATAGGAAGGGCACGGTCCATTGAGGGCTTTTGGAGATCTACTACAACTAACTCCTGTGAAAGGACAACCAGTATTTAAAACAGTTACACATGAAGACACCAGAAAGTGCAGGGAAGTATTGGAAATGTTAATATTTGGTCATATTTCAAATATACAGAACTCATTACAAATATGCGACAGGCAAAGGATGCTGATTATAAAAGTATTCTTGAAGATATAAGAATTGGAAAAGTGAGTGAATATGGCAAAGAAGCTTTACAGGCACGATTTCTTTCAAATTTGTTTCCAAACGAAAATATTGTTCCAGAGAATATATATAGAAAAATTGCAGAAAAGGAATCAGCGATATGCTTGATGCCAACTCTGCAAGAATGTTCAATATTCAATGAAAAAATGTTAAAGTTAGAAAATCAAGAAATTATAAAACTGGAAACTTTTGATAGGATAGAGCATGAAGGAGCTACTATTATTTTGTCAGGAAAGTTGAAGTAAAAATTGGACTCTTTAGAGAAATCAATATCTAAAACTGCAGGTTTAGAAAAGAATGTATATGCATGTGTAAATTGTCGGATAATTTTACGACATAATTTACATGTGGAAAGAGGTTTAGTAAATTGGGCAATGGGTAATGTTTTTGATTTTGTTACTTACCCAAATAGAGATGACATTGAATTTTTGAAAATCAAATTTGATGAAATTGAAGAAGTACTACAATTGAGTCGTTGTTCAGCTCGATTTTTGCTTGTAAAAGATTTTTATGTCTGCCGAAAACAGTTTCCTGTTTGTTTGGCATATGCGGTGACTATTCATAAATCTCAAGGTTTAAGTGTAGATAGTGCTTTGGTGAATATTGGAAGTACTGTGTTTAAAGAGGGTATGGCATATGTTGCTTTATCTCGAGTCAGAACTTTATCTGGATTAAACTTGATTGATTTTGATGAGACAAAGATTAGTGCAGATGTAAATTGTGTAAAAGAGTATAATAGGTTAAGAAGAGAACATGCTCCCAATTTACCTCTATATCCTTTATTTGAAAAGCATGTGGTAGGTCGAAAAAGAAGATATGAGAAAAATTGGAGCGAGGTTGTTGAGAAAAGAAAAAAACTAGATGAACCAGTGATAGTAAGCAAAAAGAAAAAGGATACTATTGAAGAGGTTGTTGGTTTTCAGTTTGAAAACAGTTCTGGTGTCAACTGCTATACTAATGTAGTGGTTAATGTTGTTTTATTTCTTGAAACTTTACAACAACAAATTGTTGAAAATCGGGACAAAAGATTTTGTTGTTTGTTGAATTCTGTGTTTGAGAAATGTAGTAATGATAAAACTAAAATAGAAAGTGTTTCTGATATTCGAAATGTTTTAGACATATGTTCTGGTTTAAATCAATTTTCACAGAATATTCAGCAAGATTGTCAGGAATTTCTAATTATATGCTTTTTGTATTGCAAGATGAAGGTATAGATATTGAAAATCTTTTTGGCCTTTGTTATAAATGGCAACATGACTGTGACAATTGTTCATTTTCAAGTAGTACTAAAATAGTCACTGAAAGATTTATATATTTGACTTTACCAGACTGCTAATCAGTGTCTTTTAATAATCTAGTTAGAGAAGCAATTCAAAACATGGTCTGTACCCAATGTAACTCACAAATGTTATCATCATTATTTATACAAAGATATGGACAGTATGTCATTTTAATGCTGCAACGATGCAGACCTGATGGAAGAAAAGTGACAACTTAAATAAATAATGTTGTAGCTTCTCAACTATCAATATCAGGAAGAACTTTTGTAACTGTAGCAATTATTTTCCATGATGGCCCTTCTACAACTTCTGGACATTACACAGCTTATTTAAAATGTACAAAAGGCTGGACACATTGTAATGATACTCAATTGATTTTTAAACAACATTTGCCTTATGACTTACCAAATTCTTACCTAGTGTTTTTACAACCCAAATTTTGGGAAAACAATTGGCCTGGGAAAATTACTGCTGTTAAGAAAGGGTAGTCTGGTGTTAAAAAGTACTTTGTGAGTGAGGGTGATCAGGTTCAAATAATTCTTGTAGTTGATGTAGAGGTAGTGTAAGTGTATCAGATAGTGGGTGATGTGGCTATCACAGGAGATGTTGATCATCAGTGAGGAAGAGGTGTTTTAGATATGTTGTAGATGTTGGTGACATTTTTTATTCCCTTGTAGAGGTTTCTTTTAATGGTATACAGCTCCTTGCTGAGATAAAGGATGAGCAGAGTGTCATCGGCATACCAGATGATGTTGAGACTCTGATAGCATGCTAGTTGTTTAAGGTTCTATGTACATGATAAATAGCATCGGGTGGAGGTATAACCATTGTTAGATGGTACAAAATATGTTGGCGCTTTTGATTCAGAAGGTTGGGAAACGGACACTTAAGAGTACTATTAACTAACTTCCAAACTAAGGATTTCACACATACTATTTGGCCATGGGGAAAAGTATCTGAAACAAAAAATTACTATTTCGGGTAAATGTTTTTAGCATATGTTTGTACATAACTTTATTTAGAGTGTATAAAAAAGAAGTAATAATGTTTTGTTACTTTGTGATTGTTGGAGATGCCCCATATTTACGTAAGAAATTGCTGTTCGAAAAAACATTTAAGATATGTTTTTTCTAATTTTTACATTATTAATGAAAATGTTGAATGGGTTTTTTAAAGACAATCTTATTGATTGTCTTCTTTTTTTGCCCGCTGTTATATGATGAGTACTATTGAACTCACTGTTTTCAGTGAAATTCAATATATTCTGAGAACAGCAAAATAAGATACATAACATATTGTACACATTATTTTGTATTGTGAAATATATATCATAACTCAATTTTTTCTTCTCTTCCACAGATACTATATTTATAAAAAATGTATTATTAACTTGTCATTACTTATACGGTAAGTATGACAAACAAAAAATACTTTTTCATCACTCTTTTACTTCTCTTTCCCTCTTTCCCTTTCTTCACTCTCTCCCTTACTCCCCTTCCTTTACTCATCTTACTCCCCTTCCCTTACTCCCCTTCATTCACCTTTACACTCCTTCTCTCACCATCAGTACCCTTCCCTCACCCTCACTCACCTACTCCTGCTCCCTCTTTCCCCTCTATGTCCCTCACTTCTCTTTCCTTTCTTCCTCCATCACTACCCTTGTCTTGCTCTATCCCTCACTCTCTTCTCACTCTCCCCTCACTCTCTTTCCTTCACACCATCCCTCACTCACCTTCACTCACTCCCCTTCTCTCACTCCCTCACTCCCTTTCGCTCACTCCCCTTCCTTCATTCCCTCCCTCACTCCCCTTTCCTCCATCTGTCTCTAAGTCTCTTCCTCTGTCTCAGTCACTATAACTGCCTCACTCCCTCGCAGTCCCTCACTCTACCTCTCTTTCTCTCTCTCACTGTCTCCCTCTCTCTCCACCACTCTTCCTTTTCTTTCCTCTCTCTTTCCATAAATCCTTCTCTCTCACTCACTCCTTTTTCCTCTCTCTTAATATGCTTCTTTTTCCCTCACTCCCCTTCCCTCACCCTCATATCCCTTCCCTCACTGTCACTGCCCTTCACTCAATCTCACTCCTCTTCCCCCACTTCATTTTCTCCTCTCTGTGCCTCACTTCCATTCCCTTTCTCCTGCTCCCATTCCCTCACTCCCCCTCACTCTCTTTCCCTCACTCCATCTGTCAGTCTCCTTCCCTCACTCCTCTTTCCTCACTCCCTTTTGCTTACTCCCCTTACTTTATTCCCTCACTCCCCTTCACTCCATTTCTCTCTCCCTCTCTCAATCTGTCTCACTCAGTCTAACCGCCTCATTCCCTCTCAGTTCCTCGCTCTCCCTCTCTTTTTCTCTCTCAGTCTTTTCCTCTCTCTCCCTCACCCTTCCTGTCTTTCCCTTTCTGTTTCCAGCACTCCTCATTTATCCCTTAGTCCCCTTTCCTCTCTCTCCCTATCTCCCTCTGCCTCACTCTAACTGCCTCACTCCCTCACAGTCCCTCACTCTCCCTCTCTTTCACTCTCTCCCTCTCTCTCTCTTACCCTTAATCTCTTTTCCTCTCTCTTTCTACCACTCCTCCTCTCTCCCTCACTTACCTTCCCTCTCTTTTAATTGTCTTCCTTCTCCCTCATTCCCTTTCCCTTTCCCTCACCCTCATACTCCTTCGTGAACTGTCACTGCCCTTCACTCATCCTCACTCCTTTTCCCCCACTCCACCTCCTCCTGTGTGTCTCACTCCCTTTCCCTTTCTCACTCCCTTTCCCTTACCACCCCTTGCTCTCCTTCCTTCACTCTATCCCTTACTCCCCTTCCCTTACTCCCTTTTCCTAACTCCCTCTTTCCCCTCACTCCCCTTCTCTCACCCTCACTTCCATTCCCACACTTTCCCTTACCCCCTTTTTCTCATACTCATACCCCTACCATCACCATCACTCCACTTCCCTCACCTTTACTCCCCTTACCCTGCTCTACCTCCCCCTCTCCGTCACTTACTCCCCTTCCCTAACTCCCTCCTTCCCCTCACTCCCCTTCTCTCACCCTCACTCCCAGTCCCTCACTTTCCCTTACACCCTTTTTCTCATCCTCATACCCCTTCCCTCACTGTCACTCCACTTACCTTACCTTCACTCCCCTTACCTTGCTCTACCTCCCCCTCTCTGTCCCTTACTCCCCTTCCCTGTCTCCCTCCCCCGCTCCCCTTCTCTCACTCCCCCTCCCTCGCTCTATTTTCTTTACTGCGCTTCCCTTACTGTTTCACTCCCCTTACCTCACTCCCCTACCCATAGTCCCCTTCTTTCACTCATTCTTTGACTCCCCTTCTCTCACTCACCATACTCCCCTTTCCTCACTCCTTCACTCAGTCCCTTCCTCCACCTTCATTTCAGTCATTTATTTATACACTACACATTCATTCAAATAAAGTATGACACAGTATGTAAGAAATATAGCTCTTCTTGGAGAAGTGAAGTTAGTTCTTACAAGAACTATTTTTGTTGTTTTACATTTTTTTGGTGTTTTTTTAACAATTCTATATATTTTTGGGATTTGTTGAAGAAAAAAAATAAACAGGTAGCCAAAAACTGCTCAACAGGAACAAACAAAATAAAAGAAAAAAATTAGTGACGGGAGCATCTATGTTGCCTCTGATTTTGGACAATCAAATCTATGCCTTGTTCCCCATGGCACAATAGTTCATTGCAATATTTACAATGTATCTTCAGGTCTCCAAATTCTGGCCAGATGTCTGGGCCAGCTGATGATGGTGTTGCGCCTGGTGCAGATGAAGAGGTGCTGGGGACAGCAGCTGCAGGGTTGTCCCTCATATGTTGGGTAGATGCTCGTGCATAATTATTAGGATGAAGTTTTTGCATGTGGCGATTCATGCTCGCTATTCCAAAGGAATAATGTTTTCTTGCATCACCTCTAGAATGGGTGGTATCACATATTTTGCAAGTTATCTTAGAGGCATTAACCTTCTTCTGCCCCTCTGGATATGTGAAAAACTTCCAAATGAAAGATTCCTTGGTTTTCTTTGGAGGTAGCTGTTGAGGAACAAACTCCACATCTGAATCAGAGGAAGAGTGTTGTGGCTGCTGCTGTTCTGCCATTTTCAGAAGGTGAAAAGCACAAACAATTCCTTGTAGATGTTTCTACCTGGAAAGTGAAACAGCTTGTGAGGGAAGTGGGTGGGGTGTTTGAAGATTTGGAAATGAAACTACTATGAACCAATCAAAAGTGTTGTTTTCAAGTCACATGACTTTACGCATGCACGGAGCGAAGACGGAGCTCGCACGCAGCGCGAACGGGGTGTGCACGATTGGCGTATGAATGACGTTTTACCCAATTTTTGTAAATGCTTTTAAGGCTAATATACGTTCTTAAAAGTCAAAAATACTATTTTTATAGTTATGTCACAGTATGTCTTGGGTTATTATGTACATTACATTTACAGAAATTACATTTTGGAATGAACAAATTTTCGCGGAGTGTGTGCAGCGTGCTCGCATGCATGCTAACACCGTGCGCGCATGCGTGCGAGCACCTTTAAAAAACACCAAAAAAAGGCCAGAATTATTTAAAAAATAAAAAATTAGTAAATAATAATACATAAATCACATTTTAAATTTAAATATTGTAAAAAATATAGAACATTTTTATAATACCAAATAAATATATTAATTGATATATTTTAAAATTAGCATTTAAAAAACCTTTGAAATTCACTTAAAAAACCAGAGGTTTCACACATGTTACAGTTAGAAATTAGCATTTAAAAAACCTTTGAAATTCACTGAAAAAACCATAGGTTTCACACCAGTTATAGTTAGCTGGACATTTTACTCATACAAAACAATTGAAATTCCCCCGTTATAGTTAGTTGTACTCACTATAACTTGCGCGCCCGCAATCCACTGCTGATGATGTCACATATTACATCATTGATGACCTGGTCAGTGACATCACTGATGACATCATTGATGACATCTCAAATGACATCACTGATGACATCACTGATGACATCATCCATGTGACAATCAAATACACCTCATCACACACTAGTATAATCTTTCATCACTCACTGTAAAATAGAAAGTGCCATATTTGAAACCATTGACACACCAATAGAAATTTCTTAACACCCACTCAGTTATTCATAGAACTATACACACATCTAATCACATACCTATAGATTCAGTGTTATATGCAGTGAATAATCAACAGAACACTAGCAAATATACTTATAAGCCTATTTCAACATTACACACCAGCACACATTGTAGGACTAAAAATACATAATCAATAATGCAGTACTCAAGACTGAAAGTGGAGGAAGGAATATAAAGATGATGAGAAGTGACAACATTAGGTTTTGCTTGAAGAATATAAAGCACAAATTAAGATATAACAATCAATATACTGCACTGAAAAAATTAGTACAGGGAAAAAAATCCCCCAGTGAGCTTTCTGACACAGTAAGGACTCTATCCAAATGTAATAGTTCTCAGTCCAATATCCAATATGCCTACTAAAAAAATGTGTGCAGAGCGGGCCAATTTTTTTCAGGCCAAGTCAATGAAGTCTTTAAAGAATTTTCTGTAAACCCCATAAATGAGCATTGTTCCCTCTGGGCAACAGGGACGTAATTTGTCTGGAAAATGTTTCCCCTCTTACGGAAGATAAAGTCAGTAGGCTTTTAGAAGTCACTAAATCGAGTTGCCCTACGGACCCATGCCCCCTTTATGTTTTAGATATGGCATCTAGCATTATCTTTATGCATCTGACTTCTCTTTTAAATAAAGTCTTATTCTCAGGACACTTCCTAACAAGGTGGGAGAAAACATTGATATGCCCTGTTAAGATATTTAAAAAAGGCCTTTAATGAAGAACTTAGGACCTATCTGGACACACATGAGGTTCTTGATTCTTATCAACATGGTGTTAGAACCCAAGATAGCACAGAGTCAGCATTACTGATTACCACAGAGGAGAGGAGGACCTCTGAGTCGCATTTGATATGGTGAACCCATGCTACTCAGACAGCTGGAGAGTGTCAGGATTAGAGGTGAAGCCCTGACCATCCTACCATCATTTTTGTCAAAAAGAGAACAAAGGGTGTCTTTTGAATTTACATCTGACCCTTTCTCTCTCCCTTGTGGAGTATCACAAGGGTCATCTTTGTCACCTACATTGTTTAATATTTAAGTTATCCCTCTGTTGGAACTTATCAGATCTTTTGGGCTGATGGCCGTATTCTATGCAGATGATCTACAGATTGTGGTATCGATTTCATCTGATGCTGATCAGGCCTCCGTCAATTTTCAGAATTGTCTGGGCGAGATAGTGACCTGGATGCAAGATAAATGTCTAAGGTTGAACTCAGAAGAGATGGAAGTAGTTCTTTTCAGTTCAAATGCATCCTTGAGGAATACTATTATCTGTAGTGACTCCGCACACCTAGTGTTTGTCAATAGATTGAAAGGATGAACCAAATTCAAGAAAGCTTAGCAGGTTTTGCGTGCACCCATTTTGTGAGGGATGTAGCCCTAAACCCCTCTGTGTGCAATCAAATAAACTGTAGAGGCTATGGAATCCCAAAACCTACGTGGGATACAGCTAAGGACAATACTGTTTAAAAAAATGTTTTCTTCAAAAGACTCAAAGAGACTTATACGCTAACAAACATTTATATTAATCAATGAGTAATCAATCATGTATTTCATTTGAAAACATAACATAGAAATCAGCAGTGTTGGTATTTATACACATGATTTAAACAAAGACAAAAAACTTAACCAAAGTGAAATCTCATTAAGCAAATAAACAGAAAACCCCATAAATAGATTACATGTCCATAAAGTTCAAATTCAAGCAATCCCAATGCATTTCGGGTTCAAATTGAACCCTTCATCAGGGGGTAAGTATTGTTAACATAAAAGAGCTTTGATCAATCAGCAGCGTCCTCCTCAGGGATCTGCAACACAATACGTTGTATATACGTCACATACAATTTAGAAGTATTCTCAAGTATAAACATCAGTACAAAAAGATTTGATTAGAATTTGCACTCAAAAAACGAAAGTAGAGAGAAAAAAGTAGAGAAAAAAGAAGAAAAAAGTGAAAAGTGTAGGTGTACTTTAAAACATGTGACTGAAATTCCATGTGTATGAATAGTGAGAATCCACAGAAAAAATATCTCCTATACGGTACACAGCACATCACTCAAAAGAGATAGCTGGTGTGTTAGAGTACCACGAGCTAAGTGATCTTCAATAAACCACCAGACAGATCATGTGAATCCTCTAGTGGATGTGAATCCCAAGTGAGGGGCTCTTACCCTCCAATGGACTGCCGGATGCATCTGGCTAAAGAGATAGAGCAAGTGACTGTAAATATACAGGACTTGAATGCCTGACTACAACAGCACGTGATATGGTGGTAAAGCAGAAGTTTCTTACCCGTCAAACAATATGAAGCATCCAACTCTTAAATATGCATCTCAGTCCCAAACAATGTACACCAGGTTCTGAAAACGCAAATCGATGCAACATAAACCAAATCTCTATTCAAAAAGCCGAAAGTAGAGATAACTACAATTATAGGTGATAGGTAATAAACACCATGATTCCCACCGTATCTACAACTGTCTGAAACTCCGTCCGTTGTACACGCCAATCCCCTTCCAAAAGTAATCCGTGTTCTAAAAAATGTAAATGCGGTATCACATGAGTCTGATCATGTGGAAAGAAATCATAACAAAAGCAACAATGTTGTTGCATACATAATGAACCCCGAGATTCTCACTGTTTCAAAAGATTCAACAATCGTCGCCATTCACTCCTCCGTGTATATCGCGCGAATGCCGCAATATGTGCAGACTACCCGGCATGCTCAGTGGATTTAAAGGAACCACATGTATTTGAAAAAATGCCGTATCGGAACATAACCCAGCGTCAAAAAGTGCACAATAAACTTTATTATACAGAAGTCTTTGACACCAAATACAACGTGCTCAAAATGAAACTAGATCTATATATCCTGAATGAAAGTATTAGAAATATGAATTTCCAATTAGCATCTAGTGTTTACCGCTCCGTGTAACTGACTCTGTCAGCTTCAAACTCCATTAGTGAACATGAAGGGAAGACTCCCTACCCTTAAAAAACGATAGTGCAAGAGAAACGTGTTAAAAAGAGCAAGAAGGTGTAATACACTGCAAGATGTGATCTACTATGAGAAAGGTAATGAGTGCAAATTCTTTACAGTACTGTATGTAATGTCATTAAAGGAAACATAATAACTCATAATGATCGTTAAGTCCTCCTGGGATCACTGTGCCTAATGTGTCACTTGTTCAAGAATAGTGAATCTCAGTTGTGGTATGGTGTGTGAGGCCTGTAGCCAGTGTGTAACAAGTGAAGAATTAGTGTTTCTGTTGTGGATTCTGCTCTTATGTTCTATCATACGTGTTTTCATTTTTCGACTTGTCCTCCCTATATAAACCAATCCGCAAGGGCAATTGATGGCATAAATTACCCTCTCCGTTTTGCAGTCTGATGTGTGATGTAATCTCATTTTTTTACCTGTGTGTGGGTGCATGAAAACATCACCTAAAATTACATTGCCAAACTGGCCACAATTGTGGCATTTCCTCATACCCTTGGTAACCTTTTTTCAAACAGTGGCTTTGGGTTTTAGTAGTTCATGTACATTTTTGGGTCGATTGTGAGCAAATATTGGGGTTCCATAGCCTCTACAGTTCCTTGTGGAATACGGCATGGTGGCTGACAAATCCTGGGCAACTCTATTGCCCCATGTTGAAGGCTAAGAACCTGGGAGTGCTATTTGATAATCAGATGAATTTTTATGGCCAAAGTAACCAGATCACCTCCAATGGTTTTCATCACCTCAGAGTCCTGATGAAAATATTTCCGTTTATTCCAGCAAAATTACAAAAAACTGTGGTGGTGGCTCTGGTATTGTTGAAATTGGATTACTGTAATGCATTGTATCTAGGCACTCAAAGCCAACTGCCAAGAGCCAGGCCCCAGGCCATCTACTGCCAGGTGGTGGCTCCAAGTTTGGACCTTGGGCAGGTCTCACTTTCAGCATTGGGCCTGACAAGAAGTTCGCTAACTGCTCTTTATGGTTCTCTCCCCATAGAGGTTTCCCAGAGTGGTGGGCAATGCCCCCAGGTGTTTGGCACCCTACGTCCACTCTCCTTTCCACCAGTCCAGGGGTGGTATCCTGAGACTGGCTACTCTGCCCAGGGTCTATACCCTGAGGCTGGTCAGGTGCCTGGAGGGAACCTGCCCCTGGCACACTCTGTGACATGCAGGGGTCTGCCTAGTGCAGGACTCTGGCCCTCTGTCTCTGTGACAGCATAGGGAGCACCTCCAGGTCCGAAGTGCCCTCACCAAGGTCAGTCTTGGGGTGCTCTGTTCTCAGAGCTGGCAATCTTTGGTCCTCCCACTGTGGATTGGGTCTACCTCCTGCCCCTTCATCTGGGCTTTTTGGGAGCAGTCCAACTTAGAAACCAGTGCTTTCAGGGCACCCTAAGTGTCTGTCCCTCCCAGCTTTCTTAACAATGATGGTAATTAATTTCCCAGAATGCAGTCAATGGACTTATCGGTACAAACTATGACCCTTCTTTGGGCCATGTCCCCATCTCATTTGAGGGACACCAGAGCCATAGGGTGGAAAAGGCCCTGCCCATGGGCCTGAGTTACCCTACTCAAATGTCCGGTGTTCTGCTGTGGGGAAACCAGTCTTTTTCCGCTGCTGCATCCCCTCCCCCCTCGCTCACCCATTTGAGCTCCCAACTGCCTCCCAGCTGCTCCTCCCACCCACCTCCCCTTCTTAATGGCGGCCGCTCGCAACGGACTTGCCGAAGGCAGGCCTAAGGCAAGCCTGTCTGCGCCCATCCATGCCTGGACCGTGCCCAGCGCCAGACCCTCTGGCCCCATGAGTGCCATAACACCAGTCGCCGCTACGATGCCAACCTCGTCCACGCACTCAACGGCGGCAGATCCACCACCAGCTTCCAGACCACCCCAAAGCACACCCATGGACCCTTCACCTGCCAAAACTGTAGCTTCACCAGTCAGCATTCAGCAGCACGTCCTGCCCCCGCACCAAGGCAGGCCACAACCATCTCAGATGCATACTGCTCAACACCTGCTCTGTCCACTGGCATGCCGTCGAACTCTGGGACCTGCTCGACTCATCCTCCCTGGACGTTGCTTTCCTGATGAAGACCTGGATGAACACCTCATCGGCACCCGACATTGCCATAGCCATCCCGACGGCTACAAGATAAGCTGCAGACCGGGAGGAGGAATCGCCATCGTCCACAGACATACCCTCAGAATCTCGACCAACACCGAAGATACCCTCAGCACCGCTGAACACCTGCACTTCCTGATCCACATCGACCCCAGCACCACCCTCAGAGGAACCCTCATGTACAGACCCCCTGGACCCCGGCCACAGTTCAGCAACTCCATAACAGACGCTGTGAGCCTACACGCTTCCACAGACTACATCCTCCTCAGAGACCTGAACTTTCACCCTAAGAACACTGACGATAGCAATTCCACCACACTGATGGACAACCTCGCCAACCTCTGCCTCAAACAGCTCCTCATGACACCCACCCACTCCGCCGGACACACGCTCGACCCCATTTTCTCCACCAGCAGCAGCGTCACCTTCAGCCACACCACCAAACTCCATTGGACCTACCAAGTCTGCATCCACTTCTCCTTTGAGAAATTCACCGCACACAACCAACAGCAAAGAATCCCCTACCGCAGCTGGAATAAGGTCACTGAAGACCAGCTAATCACCACCCTCGCCTGAGACCCTCCAACCGACCACACCAACACAGCCGCCTGCAACCTCAGGCAATAGATTGACGACTGCACCAACGCTCTCGCCCCAATCAAGAAACCCTCAAACAAACACACCGACTGAAGGGCCATCTGGTTCACCGCCGACCTCCAGGCATCCAAGCAGACCTGCAGAAAACTAGAGAAGAAATGGCGCCATGAGCAAACACTGGACAACCATGCAGACCTCATGAACGCCAGCCGCAGGCACAACCATCTCATACAAACCACCAAAAGGACATCCTTCAAGGAATGCATCGACAACAACTTACACAACAGCTTAGAGCTCTTCAACCTCGTGAAGGAATTTGCCAACCCCAGCTCTAGCTCAAACAACAACCTGCTGTCACAAGACCTCTGCGACTTTCTAGCCACCTTCTTCCACCGCAAGATCATAGACATCCACGACAGCTTCAACACCCAGACCCCCAACAGCTGCCGACACCCTAGACTCACCGCCCCCAGCCACACCGACATCCTTATCTCCTGGAACCACGTCAACGACGAAGACACCATCAAAACCATGAACACCATCCAATCCGGTTTACCATCAGACCCCTGCCCCCACTACAACTTCAACAAAGCGAGCTCTATAATCGCACCCCAACTCTAAAAGCTCTTTAACAGCTAATTCGAGACCACCACCTTCCAAGAAGGCTGGAAACACACAGAGATCAACGCTCTACTCAATAAACCTAAAGCAGACCCAAAGTACCTCAAGAACTTCCGGCCCATCTCCCTACTCCCGTTCACGGTGAAAGCCATTGAGACAACAGACAACTGACCCAATTCCTCGAAGAGAACAACACCTTGGACTCATCCCAATCCAGATTCCGCAGTAACCACAGCACCGAAATCGCCCTCATTGCCAGCACCAATGACATCAGGACTCTGCTGGGCAACGGCGAAACAGCGGCCCTCATCCTCTTAGACCTCTCGGCCGCCTTCGACGCTGTCTGCCACAACAACCTACGCACACGCCTCTACAACGCAGGGATCCGCGACAAAGCCCTGGACGGGATCACCTCCTTTCTCACCGACAGAACCCAGAGAGTCCGCCTCCCTCCTTTCCAATCCGAAGCCACCAAGATCACCTGCGGCATACCCCAAGGACAATCCCTCAGCCTGACCCTCTTCAATTTCTACATGACACCACTCACCAACATCGTCCGATCACACAACCTCAACATCATCTCATATGCCGACGATACCCATCTGATCCTCTCCCTCACCAAAGATCCTGCCTCCGCTAAAACCAACTTCCAAGAAGAAATGAAGGCAGTCGCCGAATGGATGAAGAGCAGTCGCCTGAAACTGAACTCGAACAAAACGGAGGTCCTAATCCTCGGCTCCACCCCTTCCGCCTGGGATGACTCCTGGTGGCCGGCCTCGCAGGCAGATACGCCAACACCCACCAACCATGCACACAACCTGGGGTTCATCCTGGACTCATCACTATCAATGACCCAGCAAGTCAATGCCGTCTCCTCCTCCTGCTAAAACACCCTCCGGATGCTCCGCAAGATCTACAGATGGATCCCCACCGGAACCAGAAGGACAGTCACCCAGGCTCTCATCACCAGCAGGCTGGACTAAGGCAACGCCCTCTACTCGGGAACCATGGCTAAACTCCAGAAGAGACTCCAATACATGCAGAACTCCTCTGCACGCCTCATCCTCAACATCCCCCGCCACAGCCACATCACTGCTGACCTGAGGCACCTGCACTGGCTCCCCGTCAACAAGAGGATTACCTTCAAGCTCCTCACCCACGCTCACAAAGCACGCCATGACGCCCGACCAGCATACTTCAACAAGTCACTCACCTTCTACACCCCTAACCGCCAGTTTCGCTCCGCTGACCTCACCCTCGCCACTGTTCCACGCATCCACCGAATTACCACTGGCGGCAGATCCTTCTCCCAACTCATCGCCAAGACATGGAACACCCTCTCCATCCACCTGTGACAGACCCAGCACCTGCTGACCTTCAGGAGGCTTCTCAAGACCTGGCTGTTTGAACAGTAGAAGCCTCCCCCCCATAGCGCCTTGAGACCCTCACGGGTGAGTAGCACACTCTACAAATGTTTGATTGCGTGTTTGATTGATTGGTAAGCTCCCTGGAATCAGTGAGTTTGCTCTTAATTAGGTGTTGGCGTAGCTCTAGAAAATAGGGACTGAAAATGTGCTCTCTTGCGAACAGCTTGCATAGCTCCTCAGAACTGTTTACCTCACTACCCTTCAGCTTTCCATCTAGTGCTGTGCAAAAGTGATCCATAAAATCCACCCAGGATTGTTGGGGCTGCTTATGGCTCTCCCTAAACGTTTGCCTATACTTCTCAATTGTGAGACCATACTTCCTGGCAAGGGCGTTGTTCATGAGGGCATATCTCATCCTGTCTCCATTCTCTAGGGCCAACAGTGCATCTCTCCCTTCACTGGGCAAGTGCCCCCATAGACTGGCTTCCAATCCTCCTCGGGCCCTGTGCATCTCCAAGGCAAACTCATAGGCCTCAAACTACTTGTCAATATCATCTCCCACAACAGACTTACACACCAGGTATTTAAGGATGTAGACTCTCCTGTCTCCACTGGAGGCTGGGGTTTCACTTCTACTATTGCTGCTGGACCCCATGATCTGCTTGGCTTCCAGGTTCAGCTCCATAAGATTCACTTCATGAGCCATCAAGGTTTTCTCTTCCCAAAGGCCATGTCAGCATTATTCTCCTCTGCCAGTCTCCTCCAAGTCACCCGTGGCAGAAACCTCTTCTTTGGCTGCCTCTAGTTTCAACTTGGCCACCCGCAGCTTCAGCTCCCTCTCAGCCTTCCTGTCCCCCAGTTCCTCAGAGGACAGGTTGTAGGGCAACACACTTCTCCCTGCCCTGACAGGGGTCTACTTCTGTGAGCAAGTTGTCTTCCTCTTCAGGGTGCTGCAGCTCAGGGCCTGTGGTCAGGCCCTATTCCTCCTCTTCCTCTTCCTCCTCTAAGTCCACTTCCCCCTCAACACCATCCTCTTCCTGCTACTCTGTGGCGGCCTGCATCTTCCTGACTTCCACAAACGCTCTGAGGGCTACCTGGTAGTCTACCTTTGTGGCCTTTCCCCCCTCCACATTCAGCCCCCTCCTGCAAAACTTCTGCAGCTCTACCTTGCTGAGGTTGTCAATTCTTCATTGAAGCAAGAAGGATGTGAGGTAAGACTTAAGTTTGGAAAACGGAAAAATAACCAAATGGAAAACTAAGGAGAATGAAAAAAGATGTTGAATTGAATGTCAGATTATTTAAAGGGACTTTAAGTGTTACAAAACAATCACTGAGTGATACTGCGCAAGCACAAGTACTAGATCCCACCACTGAACACCAATTTAAGAAACTGGATTATTGGTTTAGGTTGTGGAAGCCCCACTCAGGTAACAACAACAATTCTTCTCAGGGTGATCCACAAACGTCGCTAAAATATCTGTGCTCAGCCCTCTGACAGCTTGGCACAAAAGCAGTCAGGCTTAACGTAGAGGCAAAATGTAAAATATACATGCAGTACCCAAACATTAATAAAGTGAAATCACAACACAATAAAAATCCCACACTAATTTAGAAAACTAGAGAAAAAGTCATAAATACAATGATACCAGAATGACAAAAATCCAATCAGTAGAACCGGTGATATGCAATTTCAATATTTTAGGTAAGTATAGACGCTAAAAGCAAAAAGTACCACTTGTGGTCATTTAGTTGTTCTAGACCGAGGGAAAGTTACAAATTCAAGCTGAGCATGATGGAGCATGGGCCAGACACGAGGATCAGGTCAGTTCCACTCAAAAAAGTTACGTTCTCAAAGTTTGGTGTAGAACTCCCGTTGCCGGTCATCATGGATGGTCGCTGTAGTACAAATGTGGGTTCACCGGAGTGTCACATTGGTGATTGTCCTTGGCGGAAGAGTCTCGGCGTGAACGGGCCCGTTCGCTGTTCCAAAGAGCCAAACAATATGAGGTTTCTCCTTTCTTCACAAAGGAGTGCACTCTGATTCTAGCCAAGGGTCCAGGACCTGGGGAGGCACCTCTTGGGGGTCAGGGACTCACTCTAGCAGAAGTCAGCAGTGCTAAGGCAGGTCCAGGCAGATCCAGTTGTAGCATGTCAGCTGGGCAGTTGCAGAAGGGCCTCTAGAGCTTCTTGTGTCCCTGTAGCTCTGTACAGGAGACCAGCCAACTGAACCTTGGTGTCACTTAGGTTAGCCTGGGATGAAGGGAGCAGGTCCAGTCTTCATTCACAGAGGGCATGGCAGATCTCAGGCAGCAGGCCAGTCCTCCGGTAGCAGTAGGTCAGTCCGCTGAAGAAAAAGGCAGGTCTGAACAAGCAGTCGGGTAGTCCTCTTGGGATCAAGGTTATCCGCAGGTCCAGGAGTGTACTGAAGAGTGCCTCTGGAGGTCCAATATTTCTACCTGGTTTCTGCTTTTGATCTGGGGGATTCTCTATTCTACCCCCACATCGGATTCTGGAAAGTTCTTCCCTTCCTCTGCCAAGGCTCCAAGAAGTCTGGGGTGTCAACAGACTGATGTCAGGTTTCTTTGTGTGTGTGCTGAAGACCTTTGAAGTGCAAGTGGGGCAGGGAACAGCTCTGTCCCACCCATCCTGCCAGGATGGCCTATCCTGCTCACACCAAAGCTCTAGTGTCTCACTGTCTGAGAGAAATACACAAAGCCTAACATCAGGGTCACATGACCCAGGACACTGGCAGCTGCTACCAAATGATTAGTATAAATGTTCGAAATGGGATTTCTGGTTTGCTGAGGCTTGCACCAAAGCCAGGCAGAAAGCACCACTCTAGTCAGGGCAAGGGAGTTACAAGCCAAGAATAACCCCTGCTCACCCCCTTGCTAACGTGACACGAGCAGTAAAGCTTATCCCTGAGGCAATGTGTAAAGCATTTGCGCATGCACCCACCAGCAACAACATCCCAGGGCCCCCAAAAAAGGAACTCCACACAAGGGTATATCAAAAATAGCCTTTGTATTCTCAAAACACATCAGATAGTAATCATACAATATAAATTGTGCCAACTGGCACTGGCAATATTTACAAGGGATTATTTACTCTTGACAGGGCCACGTGGGCCACTGTCAGAATCAGCACTTGGTAAAGAAATAGTATCAGAATATAAATGAACTTAGAACACAGCCAGTAATCACTGGCAGACACTATACTCAGTGTCAACCTGAAATATAAATCCTAACAGGCACAATATCCCACAAATTCAAATACATTAAACCCTAACCACCTAAGTAAGAATTACACTAGTGGCGTAAATCACACAGGGAAGTATCATTGCCCTAACACGAACCTACACAGGTAAAACAACCTCCTATGCTTAAACCATATCTAGAGGTATCAAAACAGGGTGCGCAAAACATACTATACACAATACATTTCCTAGCACCCAAAAGCATTAGTACATACATCACATTAGGGCCTGGCGCCCTACAAAAGTAACCATCCCCCTGGCCAACTGGCCATCTAAAAAGGGGCTCAAATGCCCTATGTCAAGAGAGTCAGGGCTGCAGCCTAGGCAGCAAAGTCAAGGTTGCGCCACTGCGCCAAAACCTTAACGTTGCAGCTGACTACTAATTTCTGGGCAGCTGAGAACAATTAACTGGAGGCCTAAACGCTGCAGCTGGCACTAAGTGCTGCGCAGCTGTGGAAGGCCAAAGTAGGGCGAAGGAGTGCGTCTCACTCCTAGGTTCAAAAAGGACATATCCCCTGAAAAAAATATCTAAACGGTGCAGCTGCCCACTACTTGTTGGGCAGCTGGAAAATAAACTGCGGCATGGGCCCTCACTGGCCCTCAGAATAAATTGCGCCCAACGTTGGAGCCACACGGGGCTCTGACGGTACATGCTGCGCATGTGGGAGCCATCTGGCTCTGGAAACATGAGGCGAGAATGTGGGCAAGGACATGGGCCCCCTCTGGACCCCTTAAACACTTAGGGTCAACTGCTGGAGCCATCTAGGCTCTTGAAAGACACAGGTTGGAGCCAAAATGGGCTCTAAATTAAATGTGTCCCAAGTCCCTCATGGGGACTCTAGAAATAAATGGGGGCCTCGTTGGAGCCCTCTGGGCTCTGGGAAAGGATAGGAGGCATCACTGTTGGAGGGGCCCGCTGCAAGACGGGCCGCTTTAAATATCCCACTCGTCCTGTGCCTCAAAGGCACCAACACATAGAGCCCCACTCACCGGAGCTTCCTGGGGCTGTGCGCGGCACTCTCCTCTCAGCGCGGCCTCCGGGCTCCCCTTGCTCACGGGAGCCCGCCACACACAACGCCTCGCTAGGGGTGGAGGCGCATCTTCACCGGGTCCCTCGTCTCGCGACCGGGACATGGTCATGGAGCCCTCACGGCTCGGTGCAGCCCTCCCCCCTGTCAGGCAAGGCCGCCTGGCTTCCGGGTTGGGCCGGTGCAACACTGGAAGCTCGGCGGCAGTTTAGAGCGTGGCTCGGGCCACGGAGGTGAAACGCAGGTTGGGTACCCGCTTGGATTTAAAAATAGTTATACGGGCAAAGTCACGGGGTGGGCAGCCGCGCAATTGAAAGAAACATCGACACGGCGGCCATAATGCAGGGTGGGCACCTTTTAAAGAAAGTCACAAATAAGCAGGGTGGGCACCCGCCATGAAGGAAAGGAGGGGGGAATCTTTAGGCAGGGTGAATCCCTCTCAAAAGGGATGCAGCGCCGCACTGTTCAGCCCCCAGGCTCTCACTTTCCCAGGGAGGTTAAATGAAAGCCCCCAGTCTCAAAATAAGGCGCAGGAACGCTGTAACAAGCCTTGGTAAATTCTAAAAAGGAGAAAATAGGTCCCTGAAGTCCTGGGCAACAGGAGGGGCAATGTAGGGCCCAGGAGCCAGCACACAGGGCGCTCCAGCAAGGAGACAGCCCCCAAGGCGGTCCCTCCTGGGCCCCAGCAGTAGCAAGCCCCCTCCTGTTAGGATCCAGCAAGAACTCCAGGCATCCAGGGGCAGGGCAGGGCCCAGGGGCCACCACACAGGGCCTTCCAGCAGGGAGGCAGCGCCCATGGTGGTCCCTCCTGGGCCCCACCAGCAGCTCGCCCCTGGTAGGTTCAAGTCAGGAACAAGAACATTTTTCATGGGGTCACAGCCCCTTTTTATACGCATAAATCCATTGTCTCCAAAGGTGCAGGCAAGGGGTGAACCAGATCCAACTGGTTCTTGAGCACTTCTTTTTGCTCAGCCCCTCTCCCTATTCACGGGACAGGCCAGGGACATCAGACACACCACAGGGGGTGGAGCCAGCATTGTGGAGGGAAGGCCCAGCCCTTTTCAGGTCCCAGGTGCAACTACTCCCTGCCATCAACATGCAGATCTCCCCATTCACCACCGGGCAGACCTATCCTGACTCCTGGAGCCAGGCACACCAGCCAGCTCCAGCCAAGCACAAGCCAGACAGTCAATTCACATTCACTGCACAGACATGCCAACTTCTAAAAGTAATATAAAACAAGGGGATTGTACCTATGCCTCCGAGATGTATTACTAAATCACTCAGTAAGACAATAGATAAAGCTAAATGAATTAGTTTTACCAAGACAATTTATTTTGTCAGTATCTTTAGAATCAGTTTTTTAGATGATTATTTTTTAGGCAAGAGAATCAACATTATCAACTCAACCTCTAGCGACTGAATTTTCACAAAAGACTAATGTACAAATAACATACAAAAAACATTGAATTAATCATCAATAGACCTTAACAAAAAAGGACTAATGTACATGTGACATACAAAGAACATTAAATCAACATATATCATTTCATTCAAATGATCAAAAAACAGTTAATCATGGACAGAAAGAATTTGCCAATATTAAATATGCATTCAGTTTCCACAATGTGGTGCACTATTTCTTTTTAGAACCACATGAGTCAAAGTTTAAACATTCCTTTTAAACTTGAACATTCATATTAAATGTATTAACAAGAATTTTATGCGAACTAGTGCCGTAGCCGACGCGTTTCGAGTCCTGTTAAGAAAGTCACAGGGCTCTCATCAGGGCAGCATTAAATGGATTCCACGGGGAACTGTTATCAATGAAAAAAATGAAGGATCTATGTTTAGTAAGGATTCCTCCAAATCCATTAAAAACCAACAACACTAAGCTAAAAAAGCATCCACTGGATGCGTCGTACCTGATTGAGGGCTTGAGTGCGACCTTTTATTAATAGTAGTGTGGCCGCCACTGTGTGTCTCACACTGCAACAGAGAAGGAATATATTCAAATGATTGTCCTTTAAAAAGAAGGTGCCCGCACGCACGCTGTGCTACAAAATAGGGAGTGAAATTACCTTAAGTGAAAGCCTCAAGAGTGGTCTCTTGTCAAGGCATTGTTTATTGTTCCAAGGTGACCTAAAGTGTGGATAAACGCTTTTATCAGTGTCCGCCTACATGTATTTATGCAATACCTTTGCATTACTTATGAGAAAAACATGGGGGTACTCACAAGTCTTCTCTATTCAGAAGCCAAACAGTCCACCGCAGCCTTGCGTGAGGTACTGTGCTTAAAGTTGGTTCTGCAATGTAAAGTTTGCAAAATGAACCCGGGTCACAAACGTGCTGCCTGAATCAAAAGTTGCATTACATTTGAAACCTTTTTTAACGCGGCGCCTGCCGCTTTTGATATATCAAGTTTGTCATACTCACATTTTGTAATAACTCTGAAGGCTGAACAGCCCACCGCAATCGAGCGTGTGGCGCTGTGAGTAGGAATTATGTCTGTAAAGGTAAACGAACACAGAATCAGTGTTCATGCTAAATGTGGCGAAATTTAACCAAGCGCCCAAAGCAGGGCAGCGCGCTGTTCGCGGTCTTACCTTCTTTGGTTCAAAAAGAATCTTTCTGTTTTCTCTCATTGAATGAGCACAAAGCAAAGTGTAGACAAACACCAAAGGTTTCAAAAAACTGAGGTTTTGGTCACATGGTAGTGATCAGCCAATCAGGTGTATTCAGGGCCCGGTGAGTGCAACACAGGCCTTCTGGGGCATGTAGTCCCAAAATGTATTATGGAAAAAATATATAATGAAGAACTTTAAATGCGCTGAATGATTTTTGCAGCACATAGCGTGCGTGTAGGTCACCTGCTGTTGGGGCAGGTTGTGTGTTAAAAAAAAATTCATGAACAAAAATTTTGCATATTCTTGCAATTGTGATGCATTTATTTATTGCCCGTATGGCGAAGCGGCTAGGGAATTAGGGTTTATTGCCCAGCACGAGAGTAGCGACTAGCTACACCCTACTCAATTCGCTCATGCAATTTAACCCCTTATTGATGCTATCAAACTTCATTATGAGGTACGCCTCCTTGCGCAGTAAGGCGCTTTCAATATTGGGTGATTGATGCCTTGGGTCAATCCATGTCAGCACGGTCCATTTAAAATCATTTGCATCATGGTTCTTTTCAATGAAATGCTCCACCATCGGGGCAGACACCACCTTTTTCTTTATCCTTGAGCGGTGCTGCGTAATAGTTTTACCAAGACAATTTATTTTGTCAGTATCTTTAGAATCAGTTTTTTAGATGATTATTTTTTAGGCAAGAGAGTCGCTAGAGGTTGAGTTGATAATGTTGATTCTCTTGCCTAAAAAATAATCATCTAAAAAACTGATTCTAAAGATACTGACAAAATAAATTGTCTTGGTAAAACTAATTCATTTAGCTTTATCTATTGTCTTACTGAGTGATTTAGTAATACATCTCGGAGGCATAGGTACAATCCCCTTGTTTTATATTATTATTGTGGCCCTACCTACCCTCCGTCCCCTAAGGGCCCACCCCTTCCTTTCAATTGCACTTTGAGCGGGTATTTACCCGAATGGGCAGGGACAGACACAGCGTGTCTTCCTATGTTCTAGGACTCTAGATTAAGTTCTTTAGCAGGAGCAAAGGCTCTTGCGTAGTATGGCAGAGAAAGATACGTTGTCCTTTTCCGAAAGCCACATTAAGAATCTAATTGACTCTTCTCCATTTTCAACCATAACACTGAGCTCTACGGCAAAACAACAAAATGAGGCAGACAAATTAACTCGTCTCCACAAGAAACACATACGCACTGAGCTACACGGACACTTTTTGTTGAAACATCTAAGAGGTGGGACAATTCCATGGGGCCTTCAGGTAAAAAACATCCCGGTAATCTTTACTGAAGATATAGAATACAGGAAGGGGTTTAGCTACATTAATACAAAATGTAGCCGAGATTTAATGGTTCATACCATAGAGACTGCACAACGCATTTGTAGTGAGGAAGAAAAGGAAATAGAGGAACTGACTAAGGCCATTAATGATAATCATACTGTGACTGAAGCAAAAACCCTCCTGGATAAAATAGAGAAGGAGGTTCAGACATTCAGAGATGATACTATAAACGTAAAATCAACTCAGTTTGAAAGAGACTCTAAGGCTTTCAAAATAGAACAAGTTTATCCTTTCCTCAAGGAAGATTTTTATACCTCTGGTGATTCCCGGGGTGCCCTAAGAACCTACCAAGGTAGATCTAGAAATAGGTTCCTCACTTTCTCTGATACCACTTCCTCAGATTCTTCCTCTGACTCCAGACAAGACAACACGAAAAAGAGGGGAACAGGCTCAGCTCCTTTTTTAGCCAGGGGCGGGCGGTCCAGAGTTCGCTTCAAACAACCATGGGACATGCGAATCCGCAGTACCAACTACAACAAATAGACAAGTCAGCAATAGTTAACCTCTCAGATAAACAACTCAGTAGAGACGAAGAGATTGTTTTGAGCTTGGGCCTCAAGTTTGTCCCGAAAAGAAAAACAGATTTTACAAAACTTAAGCTGGAAGCCTTAGATTTTTGCAGAAAAATCAGGTTGAAAGCATTCTTTGCAGGCGCCGAAATGACGTCAAGTGAAGAAACTACTGGCCTTAGAGTAAAATCAAAATTCACCCCGACCCAAAATATACCCAAGCAGATTTATGCTTTTGAGCAAACCGTCATCTCCTCCCTGACCAAACTTGAGAAATCTAAAAAGTTCATGCAGAATAACATAAGTAAGGGCCAAATATCCGCGATTCAAAATCTTAAGGCGGATACATCTATTTTAATCAAACAGGCAGACAAGGGCGGGGCAGTTGTAATATGGCCCCGCTCCATGTACCTCAGTGAGGGCAGCTCGCATGTCAACAACCGTGAATGGTACAGACCTGTGAAGGAGGATCCTGTGCATGCGATTCAAGACAAAATTGGAAAATTAACAAAAGAGGGATTGGATGAGGGATATTTGGGACCAAAGGAATTTGAATACCTTAATAAGAAATCGCCTAGAACACCAGTGTTGTATTTCTTGCCCAAAACCCACAAGAATGGCCAAGTACCACCAGGCAGACCGATTGTTTCGGGGTGCGATTCAGCATTGGAACCGGTCTCTAAATACATTGATTTCTTCCTAAAACCTTTCCTGACGAGCGTAAAGTCCTACCTCAGGGATACAACTGATTTTATAATCAAAGTAGAAGGACAGAAATTTAGCGACGAAACTCAATTGATGGTGACTCTTGATGTCGCTTCGTTATACACACAAATTCCCCAGGACGAGGCACTGGAGGTTCTTGAACTGTATCTAGACCAACGCGACAGACCACATAGAGTCCCCACATCATTCATTGTGGCCCTGGCAGAAATTACACTTTGTTGTAATTATTTCAAATTCGAAAATGAGTTCTATGTCCAAGTCAAGGGCAGGGCCATGGGATGCCCTTACGCGCCAGAAATGGCAGTATTGTACATGGCCCAGTATGAAAAACGATTCATATATACCAACAACCCTTTTTTGCCCAAAATAAAGCAGTGGCTCAGGTATATTGACGACGTCTGGCTCCTGTGGCAGGGGAGCCAGACGGAACTGGATGAGTTCCACCAGTGGTTGAATTCTAGGCATGAGGACATCAAGTTCTCCCTTGAAGCGAGTAAAACCAGTATGACCTTCCTTGACGTAACTGTAGGCAGTTGCTCGGAAGTGCTGACAACCACGATCTACAAAAAGGATACTGATCGCAATACGATCTTACACTACAGAAGCTCACACCCACAATGCTTGAAAGAAAACCTGCCTTATGGCCAGTTATTGCGGATAAGACGCAACTGTACTGAAGTAGGGGACTTTGACATTCATGCCACAACATTTTGTAATGAAATGGCCAAGAGGGGTTACCCCAAAAAATTATTAAAACACTCCATGAAACGTGCCAGATTCACTCCTAGAGACAGTCTGTTGCAAACAAAAAACAAGAAGGAGTTAGATAAATTGGTGTGCGTAACAACGTTTGGCCCCCACACAAATCAATTTAAAAGTATCATCTTGAAAAATTGGCACTTGTTAGAAAACCTAGAGTATCCCCTAAAAAAGCCCATCTTCGCTATGCGAAAAAATACCAGCATAGGACAGCAATTAATCAGAGCGGATAGCTTTATCCCAAAACCGAAAAGTGACCTAATAGCAAAGTGGAAGTTGAAGCCAGTATGTGGTCACCACAAATGTGGTAATTGTGTGTCTTGCCCTTCTACTATCGAAGGCAACCTGTTTGATCATAATGCCATAAAATGGAAACATGACATGTTCACAACATGTAAGACCAAGAATGTGGTCTACGCTGTGGTGTGTCCCTGCAACAGAGTTTATATTGGCAAGACCTGCCAAGCTGTAAATGTGAGAATTACGCAGCACCGCTCAAGGATAAAGAAAAAGGTGGTGTCTGCCCCGATGGTGGAGCATTTCATTGAAAAGAACCATGATGCAAATGATTTTAAATGGACCGTGCTGACATGGATTGACCCAAGGCATCAATCACCCAATATTGAAAGCGCCTTACTGCGCAAGGAGGCGTACCTCATAATGAAGTTTGATAGCATCAATAAGGGGTTAAATTGCATGAGCGAATTGAGTAGGGTGTAGCTAGTCGCTACTCTCGTGCTGGGCAATAAACCCTAATTCCCTAGCCGCTCCGCCATACGGGCAATAAATAAATGCATCACAATTGCAAGAATATGCAAAATGTTTGTTCATGAATTTTTTTTTAACACACAACCTGCCCCAACAGCAGGTGACCTACACGTACGCTATGTGCTGCAAAAATCATTCAGCGCATTTAAAGTTCTTCATTATATATTTTTTCCATAATACATTTTGGGACTACATGCCCCAGAAGGCCTGTGTTGCACTCACCGGGCCCTGAATACACCTGATTGGCTGATCACTACCATGTGACCAAAACCTCCGTTTTTTGAAACCTTTGGTGTTTGTCTACACTTTGCTTCGTGCTCATTCAATGAGAGAAAACAGAAAGATTCTTTTTGAACCAAAGAAGGTAAGACCGCGAACAGCGCGCTGCCCTGCTTTGGGCGCTTGGTTAAATTTCGCCACATTTAGCATGAACACTGATTCTGTGTTTGTTTACCTTTACAGACATAATTCCTACTCACAGCGCCACACGCTCGATTGCGGTGGGCTGTTCAGCCTTCAGAGTTATTACAAAATGTGAGTATGACAAACTTGATATATCAAAAGCGGCAGGCGCCGCGTTAAAAAAGGTTTCAAATGTAATGCAACTTTTGATTCAGGCAGCACGTTTGTGACCCGGGTTCATTTTGCAAACTTTACATTGCAGAACCAACTTTAAGCACAGTACCTCACGCAAGGCTGCGGTGGACTGTTTGGCTTCTGAATAGAGAAGACTTGTGAGTACCCCCATGTTTTTCTCATAAGTAATGCAAAGGTATTGCATAAATACATGTAGGCGGACACTGATAAAAGCGTTTATCCACACTTTAGGTCACCTTGGAACAATAAACAATGCCGTGACAAGAGACCACTCTTGAGGCTTTCACTTAAGGTAATTTCACTCCCTATTTTGTAGCACAGCGTGCGTGCGGGCACCTTCTTTTTAAAGGACAATCATTTGAATATATTCCTTCTCTGTTGCAGTGTGAGACACACAGTGGCGGCCACACTACTATTAATAAAAGGTCGCACTCAAGCCCTCAATCAGGTATGACGCATCCAGTGGATGCTTTTTTAGCTTAGTGTTGTTGGTTTTTAATGGATTTGGAGGAATCCTTACTAAACATAGATCCTTCATTTTTTTCATTGATAACAGTTCCCCGTGGAATCCATTTAATGCTGCCCTGATGAGAGCCCTGTGACTTTCTTAACAGGACTCGAAACGCGTCGGCTACGGCACTAGTTCGCATAAAATTCTTGTTAATACATTTAATATGAATGTTCAAGTTTAAAAGGAATGTTTAAACTTTGACTCATGTGGTTCTAAAAAGAAATAGTGCACCACATTGTGGAAACTGAATGCATATTTAATATTGGCAAATTCTTTCTGTCCATGATTAACTGTTTTTTGATCATTTGAATGAAATGATATATGTTGATTTAATGTTCTTTGTATGTCACATGTACATTAGTCCTTTTTTGTTAAGGTCTATTGATGATTAATTCAATGTTTTTTGTATGTTATTTGTACATTAGTCTTTTGTGAAAATTCAGTCGCTAGAGGTTGAGTTGATAATGTTGATTCTCTTGCCTAAAAAATAATCATCTAAAAAACTGATTCTAAAGATACTGACAAAATAAATTGTCTTGGTAAAACTAATTCATTTAGCTTTATCTATTGTCTTACTGAGTGATTTAGTAATACATCTCGGAGGCATAGGTACAATCCCCTTGTTTTATATTATTATTGTGGCCCTACCTACCCTCCGTCCCCTAAGGGCCCACCCCTTCCTTTCAATTGAACTTCTAAAAGTGGCACTTCTACACTAGACACATTAAATCTGCACACATCATCGCGCAGCATTTAATCTCATGAGTTCGCACATACCAAACTCGACCCTGCACATCCCCACACATCAGGAACTACCATGGACACACATATCCCCCATGCATTTCTATGGGAGGGCAGGCCAATCTCACCACATGCACTCAGAGAGCTCACGCACTTTACACTGGGCCACAGTGCTAAAGTGCTCAGAGACCAGAAATCACTATAATTATGTCATTTTAACAGTCAAAAAGTTCAGGGATGAACCTGCCAAAAGGGCCAAGTCCAACAATAAAAAAAAGGTTACAGTTTTAAAATGGGCATTTGCAGAATTGTGACTTAAAATCAAACATTAATACTAAGAGAATAGTAAATTACAATTCATTTGAGCTCAAACAAGACATTCTAAATATAAACAATCTGAAAGTTAACACTTATTAAATATAATAGGGCAGCCCAATGCTATCCAATGAGAGAGGTACCTCATAGTACTGAACAATGAACTTACTACTAGATCATGATAAAACTTAAAAATACATGCCCCACTTTATAAATACAATGCACCCTAGCCTATGGGCTGTTCAGGGCCTACCTTAGGTGTGTCTTATATGTATTAAAAAGGAAAACCTGGCAAAATGTGTATTTGCCAGGTGAAATTAGCAGTTTAAACCTGCCATACTGCCTGCAATTCCAGACCTGAGACATGTTTTAAAGTGCTACCTTGGTGGGGGGCACAATCTGTGCCGCAGATCCACTAGTAGCATTTAATTTACAGGCCCTGGGTATGCATAGTACCTTATATTAGGGATTTAAAAGTAAATGAATGTACCATTCAGGTGTAGGACAAGCTTTCCTTGGTTTAGGGAAACAGCACAAGCCTGTTAGCAGTGGTAAAGTTCACAAAGTCCTAATGCCAATAAAAAAGAAAATCCGAAAATAGAAGAGGTGAAAAGCAAAACATTTGGGGAAGACACTGCAAACAGGGCCAAGTTCAACAGCCCAGTTTTTAAAACCCAGCACAATAAAACAGGCTAGCCTATTACACGCCAGCCCAGTGGCCATTTCAGGAAACTGCAGTTTTCAGGCTAGCAATAATTTATTCAACAAGTCATTTAGCTAACAATAGTGGCCATCTTTGAAAAAGCAATGTAAAACATAGTGTAAGGAAATGTGCTTGCAAAAGCAAAACAGCACATGTTTCAATTACTAAACCCCAAAAAGTGTTTTCAACTTTCACACATCACAATTTGCAACATTTACACCAAACGCAATTTAAATCCCCTTGCTAAAGCAAACTCCAACAATATTTCACAGAAAATTAGTTTAGCAACTAAAAGAAAGTTATGACTGCTCTTTTAAATGGGAAAAAGCAAAAGCATGCCTATTTACCCAGTACAAAAGGGGGAGGAGGGCAATCTCAGCAGAGGTTTAAAAGCAAATGAGGCCAGGCTGCCCAAGGCCCAGTTTTCCAAACGTGGAACACTATAAATGCAAATAGTCAGCACTGAGGACTTCTAAGATTATTCATTTTGTACATTATTCTGGCAAACTTCTCTAAACCGCACATTTGTTTTCCTTTTCAACATCCTCTGTTACTTATTCCTGTATTGTAAAAGTTCCTTTGTGCATGCCAAGAAGGGTGCTCCTACATTTACATTTTAAGTCCTGCATTGCCACGAATGGAAAAAGTGTTTTCCAAGGGCCTGCCATTGCATAGATGGTAGATGTAACTTAATGCACGTTTCAAATGATTCTCTTCTCCATCCCCTACACACTGTTGAACTATCTGTGGAGTGATTATCCAGACCCTTCAATGCTTCCAGCTCTTCCTCAGTTCCACATTTTATTAATATCAACCTTTGGTGAAACACCCAGCATGAAACAGTCTGACGCCCCCCGTTGGTCGCCTTCGGCTCGTGAACGGGTCAACAAATGAACAGGCTCAAAATGAAACCAACCTGTGCCACTTAATCAATTTGTCTATAGATCTAATAAAAGTAAGTTTGAGTTTAACGTTTGCTGGATGTTTGTTTATTAAAAAAACATAATGTCTCTGTAATGTCATTTGCTTTTATGTCACTGGGGGCATGATCAAAGGTGAGGTGATATCAAGGCCACACCGCTTGTCATTTTGAAGAAACACATTATGCCACTGTCTTACCGGTTGGAAAACCTTCACCGATTAAATAATAATTTGCCAAGTTAATCAGCTGGAAAACGTGTATTTCTACTGCTGAAGGCAGCACAAGGCTCCACCACTATTACTGCACCGATAGAAAGACAGCATGGTTAATAGAGCTCCTGGAATAAGTGGTCTGTTAATAAAGTGCTCTATCGTTGCTGTGGGAGCCTTAGAAGATCACTATCAGGTAGGGGATCATTAAAGCCATGGTTGTTTACTAAACAAGCCTACTGTTATTTAGCAGACCACCAAGAAGCCAGAAATATGCTGACAGAGTGTCAAAGAGTTGTTGCATCACAGAATGCCATCTATAAATAGACCACAGTCCCAACATAGTCGGTGAATTCTTTAAACCAAGACCTCTCTCCATGTTTCTTTTGGCTAAACATTTGGCAGTGCAGGTGTAGATATTGTTTTTGAGGGTGTGCCTGTTTTTTGTTCACTTGTGCCCCTCTTCATTAATGTGGTGAAACCTCCTGGGAGGAGAGGAGATCGGACAAACGCGTCTATGGCAAGGGACCCCCGGTGTCGTAGCTATTGGTTTCTGATGAACAGTTTCCAGTAGGGGCATCAATCCCTAAGCCCAGTAACTCTTTAGAAAATTGAAACATACCTTCCATGAGTGCCTCCACAGTGATGTGGACTGTATGAGAAAGATATTGGCTTACTGGCTGTTGGGGGATAGCATGTTCCTGGACATCTTTCAAGCAGTTTGCCCGTTTGTTTTTGATATTAGATATTAGATCCCTCTTCTTAGTAAATTAGATCTTGGGGTTCTCAGACTACTTGTGGCGTCCGATGGTGTGGACTTTGAGAGATCAGTGGGTGGATGAACATGGTTTTGTTGAGGTAGGGGCCTAATCTTACTTCTTGGCAGCTCCCAGGTAAGAAGAATGTGAAGCTAGGTGAGTGCAGCCTCTCCTACTCCAGAAAATTGTCAAGTGATTAGACAGCACCTGGCGGTTTATGGCGGTAAGCGCCGCTGCATGCGTGTGCATGTGCTTTACAGCAGGCTTTAGGAAGTGCAGGTTCCTTCCCACTATAAGTTACTTCCGTGAAATCTGGCTTCCAGATATGACTGTCCTCAAGATTTCTTCATAGTAGAGAGGCTAGCAGAGTTTTCAAAGGCTTTTCAGTGTTATTGACCTATACTTGGATTAGGCACTGAAGTCTGCATTTATTTTAATCAGAAATGGTAAGACCATTACAGATTTTAGTTTTTGGGTACTACCCTGATGGAGAGTGACATTTTGATGAAGCTGATTATAAGGTTGTGGGGTTGCATGGGTGGACTAACTATGCAACATTTATCTGATATCTTTGGGTTAGATGATTTTCTAAATCATTTAAGCAGAGACCTTCAGTTAAGACTGGGTGAATTCAGGAAAAATTGCTTGTAGCATTGACTGCACACCTTGGCCTTTGATGACTATTAGAACTGGCATGAAATCGGCCTTCCTGGCATCAATTTGTATTTAAAATAAAAAGCAGTCATAGGTCGAGAAAGCAGGAGTGCCAAGCACTGTAGCTAGGGTCACAAATCCCTTATAGCTATAGAGTAAAAATGTTGAGATTTATTGGGTCTACTAATCAAGACTGCACATTAACCTTTTTTGTGCTTGTAACCTCAAGAAGCACACCTGCCTGTTATTCCGCTGGACAGTAAATGCAGTTTAGACCAGCTTTCAAGGGTTCTTCCCTTTTTTAAATTGACAGAAGTATTTGCTGAACCTGCCATTGTCTTACTGTTGTGTTATTTCTTATTTGTAAACTGTGGAAGATTAGGTAATTAGGGGTTGTCATACCTTTCTGTCCAGATTAGATAAGAGTACAGCAAGGAAAGACAGTGACGGGTACTTTATAGCTGGGAGAGCCTCAACAAAGATATCAATATCAATATATCAATTTAGAATAGTCATTGACAATGCTGATGTGTGTTCATAGGGCCCCAGTAAAGTAGCTGAAAATAGCACTATCAAAGGCTAGGCCAAATAGTTGATGATCAGTAAGTGCAAGAGGTCTTGGTTGTGACCCTCAGTATGTTTTGGTTGATAGAATAGTTTGATGAGAGCCAGTTTAGCCAGGTGCAGTTTGACGTCGTGGGCATAGTATATGTTGTCATTCAGGATTATGATGTCTGTGTCTATCAACAAACCTTTCAAGAGTATGTGTATGTATTAAGAGAAGCTTAGATTGTTCTTTGAGAAACAGTAATGGTTCTTTGTAGAAGATGCTATAACAGGGAATAAACCGACAAGGGATAGTCTGGCTTGAGAAATATTTTTCTGGCTGCTTCTCAATAGAAACACAAAGGGAGGACTTGATACTCATTGAATGAAATTGAATGCCGATATTTGAGGTCACTTCTCCAAAGTGTGAGGAGGACCATTATGTCCAGCATTGAAGAATCCAGAGGTCTTCTTGCTGGTTGTGTGGCGGGGACACGAGTGATACAAGTGACACTAGTGGTATAGCGGTCGTGGTTAGAATGGTTATAGGTAATGCGTATTTAGCTATCATAGTCTCAAACTCATGGTGTTGAGAGCCATTGGGTGAAAGACTTTAACAGGGTTGGGGGATAGGATGATGGCCTTGTAAGGGTGGTTAGACAGACCTGAGAGTTGGAAATTCTGGGCAGTGATGGCTAGCCAGTGTCCTAGGACCTGGGCTTGTTCAAAAGTGGAGCAGCCTCTGGAAGTACTGTTTACAGGATGTGGGTAAAGCAGCTAAAGGTAAGAGCTAGTATTGTGAAAACCCCAACAACTTTGGGGGTCATTCCCAATTGATTCCCCAGGCCTTCAAACAAAACTGTGGTCTTTGTGGAGAATAGGAAAACTTGCAGGTCTTTCTGACCCCACCCAGTGAGGTATGCTCATGCAGAATAGGAGACCTTTGAATAAGACAAACCTGTCAGGGAATCTCTTTTCCCTGCTAGTTATATGACAGATTACCACTCTGAATCCCTACGCTCAATGCACATCCATGTATAGGTAATGTGCAATGATTTAGAATTTGTTATATTCTTCTCATCCACAATCATATGTATAGTCAAGCGAGGATGATTTCTCCAAAATTATCTAAAGTCTCCTAGAAGCAGCCTGCTTTTCCTTAACCTATGTTATCTGTTTAATAATGTCTAAACTGCACCTGCAATATTGCAATTAAATAACTCATGGAGACTGATGAGTAAACTTGTGAGGTATGAAGGATTGGGCAACCATGCGACTGATACATCATGCGGGAAGGTAGAATCTTTCTGGCATGGTTTTGAGGAACCGGAATTGATTTCCGGTTATGTAAAGCATATAATCGATTATTTAGAATTAGCATGATGTATCTAGAATACTAACCACAAAGTACGCAAACACTAGCATACACCCGAATTGCAGTAACTTAGGGTTCTAACATACACCGCTTTACACGTTTTACACTTGCTTGACTTGACCGATGCCAATTTGTGGCCTCGCTCGAAGCCCTACATTATCAGACCTCATTCAATTACTACACCGAAGTCGTTCCCCTGAGAAGTAGCCCAACTGTTGCAATACTGCTGTCTCAGCTCGTTAGGCCTGTCAAGGTTATAGGTAGCAGGAGGAGGCCCGATAGGCACATTCCGGGAGGGGTGCGGGGCAGACTCTCTCGGAGTTAGCAGAAGGGAGTCACCCGTACGACCTTGCTAATCTAGGATGAGCTAACCCAAGAGCGCTTTGTCTCCCATATATGGTCTTTCCCTCTGCACCAACCTGTACCAACTTGTATTTTTCCATCTTGGGTAGTGGTTTCGAGAATGTAACTGTATATATGTGATGTTCTGATAATGTGCCAGCAGTCTTCTTGGCGGACCTCGTGGGGTTAGGTCGCAAGGAGCTCCTCTGGCAGAGTTTGTTTGTTATAATAAACGATTGGACCTTCTGCACTGCCAACCGACTGATTATTGGTAATGGGAATGGGATTGGTGGTGAATATAACTCTAATTGGGAGGTGGTAAATAATTTTCGGTACTTCAGTTACCCCCATTTTTTGCCTGCTGTCAGTGTTTTTTTCATCCAGTCTGACTGGGATTCTGCTAATCAGGACCCCAGTCAATGTACTTTTCCCCTAAATTGACCATGTTAAGTACTTTTGTACAGCTACAATTGGCTGCTGATGTAAGCTTATAAGTCCCTAGTATATGGTACTAAGGTACCCAGGGCACAGGTACACCAGGGGTCTCCCCTGGGCTGCAGCACGTATTGTGCCACCCATGGGAGCCCCCTTAAACTGTGACTACATGCCTGCCATTGCAGCCTATATGAGTTGGTGCTTGCATCTCTCATGACAGATGTAGGCTTCCTTATATCTGAGGTCACTGCACTTAAAACCTATAAGTTCCCCCATGTCAGGCTCTTCAGTCTTGAGGGCAGAGAGCTTGGTTATAAGTGTGAGGGTACCCCTGCATGAGCAGGACACACTTACAAATCCCGGAGTCAATTCTCCAGGTTTTGTAAGTGTGGTCAGCCTTTTTATTACATATAGTGGAAATCATTCATTACGAGATGTCTAACTATATAGTGGCTGCACTGAACCCGGTCATGTTTGGTATCAATGATCCCATGTACTGGGGGTCTCCCTTGGGGTACTCCTCTGTACTCCCAGTAATAGTCTTTCAGGGTCTGACAGCAAGCTAGTGCTGCTACCTACCACAGACACAATACTGCCCTCCTGCTGCTGAGGCAAACTCGAGGAGGGAAAGGTAGAACAATAGGTTTCCTGTTGCAGGAAGTTGTGACCACCTACCTGCAACAGGAAGGTGGTCACACCTTCCTGTTGGACTGGGGTGGGAGCGCTTGCCAGCGCCTCTAGAATACTTGGAAAGGCACATTTGGTGCCCTCCTTGCAAACTCCAGTTTGAGCCAGATCAGGGAGCCCTTGGATCCCACTCTGGCGTAAAACTGGACAAAGGACATGGGTGTATTCTCCCCTCTGCACAGCCCCTCCTCTGGGAGGGACCCTTAAGTTGTTCCAACCCTTTCTCTGAGGTACTTAAGAGCCTACCTGTGGGTGGGTCTTTAGATTCATCATGGTACAAGACTCAAGACTGAAACCACATCACTCTTCGACCATCTGGGCACTTGGACTGCGCTGGACTTCGCCTAGTACCGAGATTGCACCAAGGTGGACTCCTGCTTCTCCTGGTCTCGCTGTTCTGCAAGTCTTCTTTATCATCTGTGTCACTTCCAGGTTCTTCGACAGACCTGTGGGCATTAAGGACACCTGAAGCAATCTCCCTTGGAGTGAAGGAGCCACTCCCATGAATCTGCAGGCACCGCAACGAAGCTGACCGATCTACTACTCCTGTTGTTCTATGGACTTCCTGAAGCTCTGCAGCACAGATGGTAGTTCTGCAACCCCTCGAGGCCTGACCTGTCCTCTCTGCAATTTTGAGGCCAATATCTCTCGTTGGAACCACTGGGACAGAACCCCTGTGCAACGCATCGACTTGCCACTGCCAAGACTTGTTGGCTCTGCACCCCAGAGATCTTTGGGGTACAAGATGCTCCAGAATTTCTTCCCTCCAAGCTAAGCATCCTCATCGGATCATCTGCACCGCGATCTTTCATTCTTGGGGGGATATTTACAAGGAAGTGACGGAGAGAGGCGTTAGCCTTCCTGGCTTAACGCCTCTCTCCGCCACTTCTGAAATGCAAGGCTGCACCATATTTACCATGAAATGGTGCAGCCTTGCATTTCGATGGCCCTACTCAGTGTAGCTCCAAAGCAGGCACCCTTGAACTATAGTGCAAGGGTGTCTGCGTCCAGGGGAGGATTGTGTATGTGTAGAAAGGTGTCCCTTCCTGCACATAAACAAGCCTGAAATGCAATTTTTCACTTTTATGTGTGCTGCTTAATGCAGCACACATGAAAGTCACAAAATGGCATTTATCTTTACAGATTGTTTATGTACAGGAAGGGGGACCTTCCTGTACATAAACAATCCATGGCATTTTGCTTTGTCCATGTGTGCTGCAAAAGGCAGCACACACGAAAAAGCTAAAACTAGGAGAAATAATGCATTTCTCCTTGTTTCGCCAACTTAAGATTAGGTTTTTCCTGGTCTTAATTTTTGCGCTGCCTCCTATGTACGCCACCCTTGTACATAGAGGGCAGCATAAAAAACAATGGGTGTTGCAGTGAAACGCCCACTGCCCAACCCTTTCACGCTAACCATAGGTGAAAGGGGGCCTTATTTACAAGGCAGCATAACACTCCCTTGTAAATAAGACGCAGCCCCTATCGACACCACAATGCCGATAAAAGTGACGTGGCGGCGTTAGGGGCTTGTACATATGCCCCTTGGTGAGTTGCTCGAGGTACTCTTGTGACTGCTTTGTCTTTGGCCTGTGGGTCCTCCTGACTTCTACTGCTTCAGAGGGCTCCCCTGATTTCTCAGGGCCTGGTCAGACTCTCCTGCTGTTGTTGAGTCATTTGTACCTAGCTGGTCCCCACGTTGTCCTTCATTTTCCATACCAGATGCGACTACCAAGAACTATTGGTGCTCTGGTTGGACACTGACCAACCAGTCACTTACACCACGCGTGGAACAGCTCATGCATGGCTCCTGGACTTTCTCAGCATCGCCTGGTCCCCCCACCTGCAACGGCAACGTCACGGCGACTCTTCTGAACCTCCTGACATCGGTGGGCATTGTGGCTTCATGCCTCCTGGTCACTCCCAAGTGGCATAGACTCTGTCCCATCTGATTGCAGGTTCTTCACTTCCAGAATCCACCCTTGGATTCCATTGGACTTCTTCACCTTCTTCTCTAGAGACATTTTCTTCCAAGTCTTACATTGCCATCTACAAAGGTTTCCGACGTCTCTTCACCCTTATGCACCTGGCTTCCCTGGTGTAGGTAGCCTGGTTTCTGGGGCATCTATAGGTGACGTCGCTCTCCAACCTTCCTTCTGGGAAGAGTCCTTCTTCTGCAAAACTGCAATTACGACTTCTCCATTTACTTTTGTTGGTACGCAGCTGTATTCCCACTCTGCTCACATCCGCTGTGCAGTTCCTGGGTACTTACCTTGGGTGGTTCCTTGTGTCTCCGGCTCCTCTGGGCTTTCTGGCCCAAGTCCTGTCCTTCTTCGCAGCTCGTATTTCACTTTCTAAGTATATGGTTTGGAGACCATTGTATTTTCTGCTACTTATCTTATTGCATTTAAATAATTTTGGTTTATTGTGTTGATATCTCCGGGTAGGAGATATACCAATGTGTTAGTGAGTGTTGTGTAATAAATAGAAGTATTTTTTAATAAACACTGAGTGGTTCTTTTTCATTTAACCTACATTGCAGGATTAAACTGGCAAAATAAGCTGCTTAACTCTCCTACAAAATACCCCTAAACACTGCTCTCAACAGCTACCACTTTGAGAGCTTTCTATGGTTATCAAAGACAACTAAAATCACAATACCAGGATGTATCTTTTTGATGAACCCTCGTTATACAGAAGACTAAATCAGGGCCAAACTCTGACAACATCACATTTTGTCCTAGACTGTGTAAACCTGTATTTTCTGTGGATTCAAGGACTGCTTGAAAAATGACCTCTTTTTTCATCTCATAGTATGAGCAACTTGACCATCCCAAGCTTAAAATGTATTCCTCATAGAAGGAAGCTAACAACCTTCCCCTCATTGCTCATTCAATGCAGATTTTTCAATATCCTTGTTTAAAAATGACAAGATTCAAGCGATCAGCCATACCCTTGCTAATATTGACTGCCAGTCAAGCCCCTTCACTTAAAGAAGATTTTTCCAACTAACACCACATCTCCCCCTTTCCAGCTTCCACCTCTTCTTATCTCAGCCTCTCTCTCCCTGTTACTTATTCCCCTGCTTTCAGTCCTTCCCTTGTTACACCAACTTTCCTCTAGGGGAATTCATTCTGGGCATCAAAACTTACACTGTTAGAAAAATAGAGACTTTGGCTACTCCCCTCAAGAAAACATCCCGTCTTAAGAACCCTATCCTTGACACAGGATTTCTAACTCACAGGGTTATGTACTCAAATCTCTCTTTCTTCCCTGATTGCCTCTTACACAAATCACACTTCACTAGCCACCCCTACCTCTAGCATGGAATCTTTCACTAAATAATTTACGGTTCCTAGGTTGAGACTGGATAGTGTAGAGACCACATTGGACACCTACCTGTAACTCCATCATGACATTTGATCTTGAACACTCACTGAATGACAGCTTCATATCTGCTAACCCACACACCTCCATCGGCCAGCTCCCTAACCAAAATAAGTAATTCTGCTTGTAGGGATGTTAGTCACTCTTCCTCCAGGGTCACTATCTCTGAAAACCTCCTTCTCTGCCTCATTCTCATGTGCTGACCCTAATAGTCAAGTTAGAAATACTGACTGAAGCTTGCCTACTTCATTATGCACCCACAGTTTGTTCTGGATCCCAATCCAGGAGCAATGCTAGAAGCAATAAAGAGCCTCGTCCAGATGGATCTACTTAATGCTATCTGTGGAAAACACCAATTATTTGGTCACCTCCTGCATCTCAAATAAATCTCAATAATGCCTCCTCCATAACTGATAACACTGAGGGGGGCATCAATTGTGTGCAGTGGTAGAACAGGAACTATGTGAACCCAACTGATCTTATTCAAATTGCTATTATCCCTACCCCCACAATAAACCTTGAAAGGGCCTCATTAATTTGCCTGTTCCACAGCTGTAGGTCATTGGCCAAAAAATTGCCAAAATGAAAACCTAGACTTACTTTCTCTGATCGATATCTGAGTCATTGACTTCCCCAGCCAGATTCCAGCCTTCTCTTACCTACTGAATACCCACGCATTCTTCTTGATTGGGAGAGGAAAGTGGGACCTGGCGTCACTGTAATCCAATGATCCCCCATTAAATGGCTATGTTTGAAAGAGTATCAGTTCTACTCTCTTTAATGGTACTTTCATCAGAGTACAAATATAGAAAGCAAAAATTTGTCAAAGGCAAATCCTGCCCCCTCTTCTTCCTTACCTGTCAGCAGCATTTGATACTGTAAATTATGTTTCTCTGTGGAGAATCCTGAATTGATTAATTAATGTGGGTAACAGCCGCGGCCCGTGGAGGGAGCTCTGGTAGGGCAGAAAGGCGGGGCGGGGGAGGGGCAGGGTGGGGGGTGCTAAAAACCAGAATATGGATAAATGAAGGTAAGTAAACAATTTAATTATTAAAACAAGGGGGATGAGCCATGCGGGAGACCAAGATTGCCGCATGACTGCTCGGCTTCCGAGACCATGTCCAGGTCCAGGTCCTCGAAGGGGGCGAAGCAAGTGCAATCTAACAAACTAGACTGCTACGCGATGCCCAGGGGGTCCCCGGTGGAGCCCAGGAAGACTCTGTCAACAGGGGGAGACATACAAGATGCCCTCACTGAATCAACACTGACGGATGTCATGGCGGCGATAAACGGAGTCTAGTCTTCATTGGGGGGGAAAATGGTGTCCTTGGACAACAAGCTAGACGAGGTCACAATTGAGATTAATTTGATACAAGCGGATCTCACTAAGGCCAGCGAGAAGGTAAAGTTGCTTGACATTAAGACTGCTAGTCTGATAGACGACGTGGCGGAGCTGCAGCACGAGGTGCGTGCCCTCAAAACATCTCGGGAAGCCACGGACTGGAAGCTAGACGATTATGAAGGGAGAGCCAGTACGCAATCTTGGAGTGCCAGAGAGATCAGAGGGACAGACGCCAGATTTTTTTGAAGAAGACATTGTCCTCAACCATCTCAAGCCGAAGGGGCTTAGCAACTTTTTTACTATCGAGAGGGCCCACATGGTGCCGGGGGGAGACCTAGACCCGGAGCACCCCCTCGTCCCATGATCGCCAGAGTGCTTAATTTTCGGGACCGAGATGCCATCATGCAGGCCGCACGGGCAGGGACCCTACTGCGATACGAAAACACAACACTCTCCTTCTTCCCAGGATTTCACCCAGACAGTACAGAAATTAAGGCAAAGTTTCCTCCCAGTGAAAAAGAAACTTAGGGATAAGAGAATGCGATATGCGATGATGTATCTGGCTCGGCTGTGTGTGGAAATTGAGGGGAAGGCCTAGTTCTTCGCTAATACGGAGGTGGCATCAGACTGGCTCGTCAGTTGGCCCGTGGTTGTGGCTGAGGAACGCGGACTCGGAGGCGAGGAAGCTAGACTCGAACAGTAAAGCTGGAGGCCGACGAACTGTTAGCATTGTTTGAGAGACTTAAATGTCGGGGAGAATCTACAGCCGTTTCTTGTTGATCAGGGCGGGTCTAATTATGGCTGTGAATGAATCCAGGGCACACAATAGTGTATTGGAGGTGGGGGAGGGGCGGGGCATTGGTTTCCTCCTCGCTACTACCTTTAGTTATTTAATCAGAGGGATATTGGGCGATAGGCATACTGCGAGTTGGGGATGGGCATTTGCCATATGCAGAGGTGCAGGGAGGGGGGTTGGACAGTGGCGGGGTGACATGGTTTGGATTTGAGATCCTATCATACGCAACAATATTTGCATTGTTTGGTTTTTCTTGGATTTTCCTTTTATGCATCAGTTGACATTGTTACAGTTAGAGGATATTTGTTTTGGTTAAATGTCGTATGTTAGTCAGGGATCGGGGATAAAAGTGCAGAGCTGGAATGTGAATGGCCTGGGAGACAGGATCAAGAGAGGAATGGTGAATCAGCTTGTTAGGAGGCACTCTCCGGATGTAATATTATTGCAAGAGACACATCTTATTGGCAACTGCTGCATGGCCCTCCATAAAGGGGGGTATAAATTAGTGGCACATGCTGGGCTGCAACGGGGTCCAGGAGAGTCGGTATTTTGATGAAAAACTCCTTTCCCTTGGCAGTCCAGGCCACGTGGTCCGACCAGAGGGGCCGATATATCGGTGTCTCGGGACAGTGGAATGGGAGGACGGTTACCTTCTTGTCAATATACGTACCGCCTGGCCTCCAATCGGACACTTTCCAGGACCTGGGCGCTGTCTTTCTCACCCTGCCCCTGGGCCTTCTAGTATTATGGGGCGACTTCAATGCAGTACTTGACGGGGAGGTTGACAAACACCCAGCGCGGACACTTAGACCATCGCAAAGATAGCTCCCAGACTTCCTTGAAACAGTGGGGCTTGTTGACAGCTGGCGAGTACGTAATCCTACACAGATACACTTCACACATGTATCAGCCGCACACCATAGTATGTCTAGATTAGACTACGTTTTGATACCGGCGGTTATGGCAGCTACAGTGAAGGAGGCACGCTACCTTGGAAGGGGTATATCTGATCACTCCCCAATGTGGTTGCATGTGGAGCTTGGGCAGCCGGCGGTAGGGAGAGTAGCCCCGATTAGTGAGTGGCACTTAAAAGACCCCAATAACAACAAGTTTACCTCTGACACCATAAATCATACAATATTTTTTGTCTGTCGCAGAAGTCCCTTTAATTGACTCTGTGAATTCTTTTTATTTAATAGTGTATTTCATCAATCGACTTTATATCATTTTAGGGTTCCCTTTACCGAGTACAATTAGAAAATATTTTTGTCTTACAAAACATCACACATAAAACGTGTTTACATGACCACAAATTATTTCAAAGTGAATAAACAATAAACATCAATCATACATACTACACATTTATCAAAAACTTACATTAGTACAAAAAACCACATTCAATTGTGAGTACAATCTTTCCCTCTAACATATTTTCTAATTTGTAAGAAATGTCCTTCTTTTAACCATGCCAGAACGATGTCCTATCCTGTTCTGTGCATCGAGCTATTGTTGAGTTCCTAGTGTTGGCCCAAGGCTGTTTTAAATTTTTGTCTTTGTGAGTCCAAGAAATTGGGCTCTACTTGCTGAGTTCAAACAGCGTTCCTTATAAAGTTTCCTGTACTCTGGGCCCCTAAATAGTGCCGACGCGTTTCGACCTTGGAAGAATGGGACCATTAATAAGATTAAGGTCGTCTTCAGGGCTGAGTGTATATCTTGTAGGACATCATAAAATCTGTGGTGGGGACAAAGATGTATCTAATTAAAATTTTACCGTAGATGTAAAAAAATCATAAAGTTTGTGTGATGGACATTCACACCTTACGTACCTATCTCTGTAGTTGCTGTGACACGAGACAGGAAAAAAGTCACTGCCTGGAGATGGTATGGATAGCCACCATGAGTTAAAGATGACTTTACAGTTTTGTCATAAATGATGAGGGTACTTGATCTGCTGGTGAAATTGAAGAATAGATGTATCACCAGGAGTTGGATAGCATTTCATCAATAATTGAGGACTAATGACTTTTTGCGCTGGTAAGACAGGAAAATCGGCTCTTCTGGGTGGTTTAACTTCAAATTTGTCTTTTTGTGGGCATGCGGGAGTGTCATAGTGCCAAAAACGATCTTAAATGGGACGTGTTGGTGTTTACTTTCATTGTCATGCAGTCTATATCGTGACAGTACGATACGTGACAGTGTTCGATACAGTCCCCCATCTCCAGCTCCTCTCCAGGCTGTCGGACATCGGCATCGCAGACTCAGCACTAAGATGGGTGGAATCATTTCTTAAAGACCGCTTCCAACAAGTATGGTTGCCTCCATTCCACTCGTCTGATAACAAAGTGGAAACTGGGGTCCCTCATGGATCAACACTTAGCCCCCTACTCTTCGATATCTATATGACCCCCCCTGATCTACCTGGCAGAGAGTTTGGGTGCCAAAATCATGGCCTACGCCGATGACACCCAACTCCTCTTCACCTGGAAAGGTAATGATTTACAGACTGGGAAAGCTCAGCACTGTCTGTCATCAGTATTTGCCTGGCTGGCCCAGGCCAGCCTGAAATGTAATGAGGAGAAATCCGAAATACTTCTTTACAGACAATTCCCGATAGCTTTTAAAGAATCACTGTGGCCCACAGGATCACCTTGTCCAAAGGGTGACTGTGGGATAGCCAAGAACTTGGGGATTTGGTTTGGGGCTGATATGTGCTTCCGAGAACAGATCAAAAGATTAGCGGGAACATGTTTTGGCACCCTTACAACCTTAAGGACCTTTTTCCCCCTCCTCCCTAGAGCAGCTAAGGAGAGAGTGGCCAGGGCTCTCATACTCTCGCGCCTGGATTATGCCAATGCTTTGTATATTGGCTCTCCTGCGTTTCTTCTAGGGAAACTGCAGGTGGTACAAAACGCGGCGGTTAGGCTCCTTTTTGACATCCCTAGGAGACTAAGTGTCCGCAAACAACTATGTGAACTTCATTGGCTTCCGGTGACCCAAAGAGTATGCTACAAGGCCTTGGTCCTGACTCATAAAGCCCTCCATGGTCCCTGTCCAGCCTACTTGAGGGCTAGGTTTAAGTTCTACCAGCCGACGCGACAATTACGCTCAGCAGCACTTAGAAGCCTGGTTGACCCTAGGTTTCGGAAAACTGGCCTAGGGGGCAAATCCTTGGCAGTTAGAGCGGCCATTATGTGGAACACCCTACCAAACCAACTACGGCATACGATGGATCTGGCCATTTTTAAAAAACTATTAAAAACACATTTGTTTAAACAAGCCCTCTAGATTCCCAGTGTATGCTGTCTTTGTTTCCTCTACGCGCCAGGACAGTGTTGACTAACAGTGCGCGATACAAATCAGTCTATAACATAATATAACAGTATTATTGGGTTCAAAAGGTGCATATTTATCTGAACACTACTGTACGGGGATTTGGCAGTGAAATGGCCGATGGTGCATTAACGCATAACTTGTGCTTTCTGACGTTATTCTAGTTAAATGGATATCAGCACATTTTAGGTAGGTGTTTACAGAATTCTGACGGAAGGATTGGGAAAAGTGCTCATTACAAAAAAGGAAAAAGAGAGCAGCACTCGGCCATGTACCGTATTGTTTATCTTGGGTTCCAGAAACCAATTCTTGCTGGTCGCCTGCTTTCAGTTTGCTCCGGTAAAATTTTGGGATTAACAGCAAGCGTCAAGGTGTGAGCTGGTGGTTTGCTTGCTCCATCCGAGCTGGCGTGTGACGTCTCTGAGGGGAACCGGATTCACTTTTGCGGCACTATTTAGAAATGCGCGACGTGCCCCGTAGGGTCACGCATGTACATTAATGACGCCTCAAATGTAGTTTTATAAGCATAATATGGTTGTAGTGTATGTCGAATCCTGGAACCTCTTGTGTGCTATCACGGGTACATGAGCTCACATTATAGTCCCGCGAATGTGATTGAGACAATATATATGTGATTCGGGATGGTGGTATAAAGACTCCTCGTATGTCTAAAAGCGGTGGCTTCTGGTGGTCACAAGTTAGATAATTGCGATTTTAGGGGTACAGGATATAACTTAGAACAGGAATACTGGCCCATACTTTAGATGTACAGGACCTAATAGAGTGGGGATGGTTGAAACTCGTAATTTAAAAGGGCTGCAACAATCTTCTGTGAGTCTAACAGGCCGGAATTTTAGACATTTCAATTAGTCTTTAGGCATGCTTTACCATCATGTTAACTGCTTTGTTTTAACTAGATGATCTACACAACATTATACCAGTGATAGAATGGTATTTCGTAACAAAGTTCAGGAAAAAACAGGCTAATGAGACAGAATCTTGTATGCTTGAAAAATAATAAAAAACAAACCTGTGCATTTAACTCAATGCCATTGAAAGACCCCGCCATCAAAAAAGAGATAGTCGTGATGTTCGAACGTTACTTACAGGAAAATGTTGGCACTATCGACTCGGCGCAGTCTTTGTGGGAAACATATAAGACAGTGATGGGGGGGGGTACTGTCTTTGGTGGCGGGAAAAAAAAGGAAACATCAGGCAGAGGTGGTCAGGGCGGAGGCAGACGTGATAAGGTTGGAAGAGAGGGTGGCTAGATCTGCCACCCCGGAAGGTCTACGCCTATTGAAGATACGGCAGGATGAATATAAAGACCTGGCCAGAGATAGGGCGATTGCACAGAACAATGTCATCCAAAGTCGAATATCCGAACACAGTGACAAGGCCGGTAAATTGATTGCATGGCTCGAACGTGAGGAATGGGCATCGAAGTTGGTACCGGAGTTGCAAAGTGGGGATTCCGGCATGGTCACAGACCTACAAGTAGTGGCCGATGAGTTCTCTGACTATTACAGAGGGCTTTACACCACGGCCGGTGGATATACAGAGACAGAGAACAGTGCAATGATTAAGGATATTTGCATGCCTGAGCTGTCCGAGGATGATAGGAGATATTTGGACTCCCCTTTTACAGATGATGAGGTTACACAGGCGATTAGAGGGGTACAATCTGGGAAGGCAACTGGCCCCAATGGAATACCAATAGAATTGTACAGATTAAATGCTCATAAACTCGCCCCATACATACGTGCTATGTTTATAGAAAGTAGGGAGATTAGGCGACTCCCATATGACCAGCGGGGGGCAAATATTGCTGTTATCCATAAGGTAGGCAAACCTAAGACACTTTGTTCCTCATACAGGCCCATTTCACTGCTTAACGCTGAGCCTAAAATCTTGGCGAAATCACTCGCCACTAGATTGGCTAAACTAATCATAACTTTGGTACACCCCGACCAGTCTGGCTTCATGCCGCGCCGGAACACGGCCCTCAATTTGCTGAGGTTACATGGAATCCTGGGTGGCTTCCCGAAGATACATGAGCCGGCGGTCCTGGTTTCCGTGGATGCAACCATGGCGTTCGATAGGGTTGAGTGGTCTTATTTATTTGCGGTACTGGCAAAACTGGGTTTTGGACCAGCGTTTATTGGTTGGGTACGTCTATTATACCCTTATCCCTTGGCCGGGGTAGTAGTCAACAACTGTAAGTCGGTCGACTTTCCTCTTGGGAGGGCCACGAGACAGGGGTGCCCTTGGTCACTGCTTCTTTTTGCTCTTGCACTGGAGCCTCTGGCAGCATGGATCAGGTGGGATCGGTCAATACGTGGCTTGCGATCGACACCGGATTGGGAGGATAAAATGTCATTATATGCTGATAATATCCTGCTTTATCTTACCAACCCTAGGGCGTCTTTGATCGGTTTTCTGGATATACTAGCCATATTCGGCAAGTATTCCGGATTTGCTATAAATTGGTCAAAATCTGTGGTTTACACCACGGCCGGTGGATATAGAGAGACAGAGAACAGTGCAATGATTAAGGATATTTGCATGCCTGAGCTGTCTGAGGATGATAGGAGATATTTGGACTCCCCTTTCACAGATGATGAGGTTACACAGGCGATTAGAGGGGTACAATCTGGGAAGGCAACTGGCCCCAATGGAATACCAATAGAATTGTACAAATTAAATGCTCATAAACTCGCCCCATACATACGTGCTATGTTTATAGAAAGTAGGGAGATTAGGCGACTCCCATATGACCAGCGGGGGGCAAATATTGCAGTTATCCATAAGGTAGGCAAACCTAAGACACTTTGTTCCCCATAGAGGCCCATTTCACTGCTTAACGCTGAGCCTAAAATCTTAGCGAAATCACTCGCCACTAGATTGGCTAAACTAATCATAACTTTGGTACACCCCGACCAGTCTGGCTTCATGCCGCGCCGGAACACGGCCCTCAATTTGCTGAGGTTACATGGAATCCTGGGTGGCTCCCCGAAGATACATGAGCCGGCGGTCCTGGTTTCCCTGGATGCAACCATGGCGTTCGATAGGGTTGAGTGGTCTGATTTATTTGCGGTACTCGCAAAACTGGGTTTTGGACCAGTGTTTATTGGTTGGGTACGTCTATTATACGCTTATCCCTTGGCCGGGGTAGTAGTCAACAACTGTAAGTCGGTCAACTTTCCTCTTGGGAGGGGCACGAGACAGGGGTACCCTTTGTCACTGCTTCTTTTTGCTCTTGCACTGGAGCCTCTGGCAGCATGGATCAGGTGGGATCGGTCAATACGTGGCTTGCGATGGACACCGGATTGGGAGGATAAAATTTAATTATATGCCGATGATATCCTGCTTTATCTTACCAACCCTAGGGCGTCTTTGATCGGTTTTCTGGATATACTAGCCATATTCGGCAGGTATTCCGGATTTGCTATAAATTGGTCAAAATCTGTGCTTTTCGTCCTCACGGGCGAGCTACCGACAATTCCGCAGTCATGCCCTAAACAGATTGAGCCAGTAGGGTTTAAATACCTAGGTATTTACGTAACACTTGACCCGAAGTTGCGCTATGCCAACAATCTGGGTCCTCCCTTGATTCGTCTCAAAAAGGACGTGGAGCGCTGGAAGGCCCTTCCATTATCCCACTGGGCAGAGCGGTGCTGTTTAAGATGATGGCATTTCCCCGATTCTTGTATGTACTCCAGAACGCGATGGACCCGGTGCCGTTATCCTACTTCAAAGACATAGATGCTCTTCAGCGGAGGCTTCTCTGGGATGGTAGACCACGAATAGCGTTTTCTAAGCTCACTCTCCCATGGTATGATGGTGGAGACGGACTGCCGGATCCATGAAAATACTATTGGACATCGCAACTGGCAGCGGTGAACCATGTTGTGTACCTGCCCCAGTGGACCCGGGATATGCCATGGATCGTGGGCAGTCGCCAGGTGATGATATCACTAGGACGCTTTATGCCAAGGCCTAGGCGATTCTCGCTGACGGGCTCTACGGCGCATGCAGTCCATGCTTGGCATGCGGCCAATAGTTATCTTGCTTGGGAAGGGAAACTAACCTTAGCCAGCCCCCTATGGAGTTCTGAGAGACTTGGGAGCTTGCGGAAATACAAGGGATTTGATAAGTGGGATCTCATCGGGATCACTCAGATCAAGGATGTGTGGGGAGGGACCAAAATGCATACATTCGACTCTCTCAAACAACAATACAGCCTGCAGGATAGTGAATATTATCAATACCTTCAGGTTAGACATGCACTCCTCACTCACATACCTAGGGACACCGCACCTCCTGAGGCCTCTCCTCTCGAGGATCGAGTGTTAGGTGGGCACTTCCCAGAGAAAACTATCTCTTTAATATACAAGAAGCTTATTAATAACATGGAGGACCCACTGGGACTTATCAGAACGCAGTGGAGTGCCGTTGGCTTTTGAGTTAGATGATGAAGACTGGACAGAGGCGATTTCCTCCCTGAAGGTGGTGGCCGTTCAGATGAGACTTAGACTGGTGCAACTAAATATCTTGCACAGATTGTATATTACAGGGCCTAGATTGGTGCGTATGGGATGAATGGAAAGTGGAGAGTGCCGAAGGGGGTGTGGAGAGCTCGGCACCTTTATGCATATTCTTTGGCACTGCGTGGATGTACAGGAATATTGGACAAAGGTCCATGACGAGATGGGGAGGCCTTGGGGGAGGAGATATGACCAGAGGCCCGGAGATGTATATTGAATGTGTGGGAACCCACGGACTTGTGTATCGGAACAATGGGTGACACTGGCATGCATGGTAGCAAAATGAAATATAGCTCAGCTATGGGGGGCCAGCCAATCACCCCGGGTTTCCAAATGGGTGGAGGACTTGGATTGGTGTATGTTCAGGGAGAAGTCAGTATATGTGGCCAGGGATGTCCTGAGAAATGGGGCAAGGTCTGGGGAGCCTGGAATGTCCACCGCAGTGAGATTTGTGCCCCCCCAGCGCGGCGGGTAGAAGCAGAAGCACAGGAATCCCTGTGATCCTATATAACTTACATTGTTTTAATGATTCTGTGTGATCAATATTTCAACTTGTCTAATGAGAAAACTGTTAACTCACCTGATGTTTATTGTTTTTCTTTTTTGTTGATTTATTAATAAAAAGAATTAAAAAAAAAATATTAAAACGAATTTCGTAGCGCGCGCTGCATCGCATTTTGCGATGCAGGGCACGCTACGAAATTCATTTTATTTATTAAATTGTTTACTTACCTCCAATTATCCTTATTCCGGTTTTTAGCACCCCCCCCACCCTGTCCCTCCCCTGCCCCGCCTTTCTGCCCCACCGGAACTGCCTCCACGGGCCGTGGCTGGTGGGTAATTTATACAGTTTTGCTGCATTTTAAATCAGATCTCTACAAGTCCAATTATCTGACTCAATCTCCAGCCCATTGCATCTTAAAAAAAGAGTTCCCCAAGGTTACATCCTCTCCTCTAAACTCCTTAATCGTTTTATGGAGCCACTTAGATGCCTTTTAAAGCAATCGAGCATCTTGTTCCATTTGTACACTGATTAGAGGCGACTCTAAATGCAAGTCTCCTCACATGATGACATAGTGGTTCTTTAAAAATCTCAAGACGATCTACAAACATGGATGTTATTACTTGATATGGTGTTACTCCATATCTAGTTGAACACCCCAAAAACGTAACTCCTTATACTTTCCCCACCACACTGTATCACCCTGATACAAGCTTGGCAGGATGCAATGAACCTATTCGACTGCAAATCTTCCATGAAAGTGCAAAATCCATGGGCTGTATCCTTAACAAAAACCTGAATCTACATGCACAAGATTAATAAATTATTTAAAGGGGCACATCTCCCAATCGAGCTGCTCCAGGACATCAAGTCCATTCTACCAACTAAAAACATGGAAAAGCTCAAAAAATCCTTGGTACATCAAGAATAGATTATGGCAACTCCTTTCTGTCCAGCATGTCCAGCATGCCCAAAATACATCTGACCTCATTAAAAGCAGCCTTCAACACTGCAGCTGACTAGTATGTGGAGAAAAAAGACATGACCACCTCACCCCAATTCCGATCACACTTCAATGTCTCCCAATTGATGCCAGAAGCTTATTCAAGTAGGCCTGCTTGGTGCATAGGGCCTTATACAAGGGTGCTGCAAACTACTTTACGCATAAATTAACATTCCCAGGGCGATCACTCACACTTCAAAGTTCTGAATCTTTTCATCTGGAAACTCCTGTCTTCAAAAAAACGGAAATATGAGGCAAGCCTTTTCCGCAAGTGCCCTCATACTTTAGAACTCCATTTCTATTACTGTGATGACAAACTTTTCCTTTCACCAAATTTCCAAAAATAATAGAGGCCCATCAACCCACATCAATGTGTAGAAGATTAGAGATCCTGGAATTCTATTTTAAATAGCTGTCTGAGGACCTCTGAGTACCAGATTGCTGACTGACTGAAACTCAGGGGAATATTATCAAGAACGGCGTTACAAATTATCGCCGCTTTAGCGGCAGGAAACTGCCGCTAAAGCGGCGATAATGGGCTTGATAATATGCCATTGTGAATTCTCATAGAAGCCCATGTTCACACCTGAACATGGGCTTCTATGGTAATTCACAAGGGCATATTATCAAGCCCGTTATCGCCTCTTTAGCGGTAGTTTTCCGCTGCTAAAGCGGCGATAATTTGAAACGCCGTTCTTGATAATATGCCCCTTAGTTCCCTAATAATCATATCTTAGAGGAGACGCTTTAGCCTTCTTGTATTAATATTTGATGACTAGCTGCCCCATATACTCATATATTGCCACATGGTAGACAGTGGAATAGTATGCTTTCTTTTCTATGTGATTAACTCTGCACATCTGCAGCTATGCACATAATTTCTGTTTTTTTTGTTTTGGTCTTTCCTCTTCCTATATAAAGAGCTCTGCTACCAAGGTGGGTCTGGTTCAGTAATGTGAAACTGAAACTAAAACTAAAATATCGATAGAATATTTTTTTTGTTCCTGAAAAATAAAGAGCAATTTTTCTGTAACAAAATGGAGGCTCTGGCTACAAACCATGAAAAAATCACCTTGTTTCACAAGTGTTTTTGCATTTAAGTTACCATTCATTTAAAACATTTTTTTAAATTTTGGTAGTATTTAAATGCTATGTATTGAAAGTATTAGGCTGACTCAGCCAGCAGAAAGCCAGTCACTCTTGCATGCGATGCACTGGAAGTGGTTGAGGCCTTCACCTACCTGTGCAGTATCTTAGACAAATAGGACGGCACAGACACTGACGTCAAGGCAAGGATCACCTAAAGAAGATCTGGAGTTCTATGGACCAGTGCTGCAAACCAAGACCAGGCTTTTTAACACCAATACAAAATTGGTCCTTCTGTATGAATGAATGAATAGGTGGTTTACTCCGTTCCAGAGTGTCCTTGCGCTATGAATACAATCTCTTGTACTGACCCTTGAAAGGCAAGCTTGACTGGCCCTAAGTAGGCCTAAAAAGCTGGTCCCTTCCTATACTCAAATCTAAAGGCAGTGTGTTTCACAATTTCGGGGCCAAATTGCCAAAGGAACATCAGCCCTTTTGGGCTTTTTTTACCCTGGGAATAGCAGTGTGTGAGGCCCCAGCAGACCTAAGGCTTCTGCTAAGATGATACGACTTTCCCACAGTATGTATGTATTGGGGTCCTTTCCCATTCAAAATGTTGTGGCAGACCAGCATGGAGCAGGAACTTTGAGGACCACGTTGACCACCACCAACAAAGTCCAGACCTTCATCAACACCTGACTGAGAAAAATCCTCCAAATCCACTGGTCAAACACCATCAGCAACAATGACCTGTGGCAGCAGACCTTCCAACTCCCTGCTCATGAAGTATTCATGAAAAGACGCTGGTGCTGGATAGATCATACCCTCCACAAACCTGCATCAAACACAACGAGGCAAGCCCAGACTTGGAACCCTCAAGGGAAAAAGAAAAGCGGAAGGCCAAGTAACACCTGGCATGAGGCCTCGAGGCTTACTGCAAGGAGATGGGTTACACCTGGAGTCAGATTGAAAGAAAAGCCCACGACTGAGATTGCTGGAGAGTCTTGGTTTATGGCCTATACCTCATGAGGTAGTAGTAGGCATGAGTAAGTAATGGGAAATATTAGAATCTTCGTTACTTTATGGCAATTCACAGCTATTGTGTAAAAAGTGGAACTTAAAATTAAATAAAATAGTAGTCAATGGTTTCCCAATAGATAAAATGCTCTTCGAAGCGTGTCTTGGGTGCAAACAAAATGTGCAACGCACTAGCTATAATAATTGATCATTTAATAAATGCAATGTAATATTTCATACATTGAATATGGGACCAATTCCCAACGATGTTCACAACCCAATTTTTACTTAAGGGAATGCCTCGGAAATAGGTGAACACTCAAACACCTGCACCTTTGTCGGTATTTTCAAATATCGTAATGCACATTTCCAACCATAATTGCAATCACATATTTACTCCTGTCAAGGTTTGCAGTAAATATGCATAGAAGGTAGGAATGTGGAGGGAAAAATCCTTATAATTGTGGGAGGCGTAGGAGAAAGTGTTTCTTCATTAAGAAAAATATTTCTCCATTTAGAACAAAAGAATTGAGTGCAATTGCACTATTGCAACATATTCCGACATACACAAGTGTACACCTGTAACATTTATGTATATGAATTCGCTTTCACCCATGCCAAATCTGAAATTCAAAATAGAATTCCAGAGCTACACCAGGGAAACTGTGACGTTTCCAACTTTCCAGGGGTATTCATGAAATTCACTTCACAAAATCAAAAATTTACATCAACCATAGGAGTAAACCTATGGCAATACATTCCTGACTTCTTATGAGAATCGTGCTATATTTTCTGAGAATGCGTGCTGGCTCCTTGATACGTGTAACTGCAGACAGCTGATGCGATTTACTACTCAGCTATATCACTTCTGAAGTGGGCGTTTTCTGTAAGGGTTTTATGCACTTCCCTAAGGTTAAAATATTTGGGCCTTTGGCCGGAATATTTAGCTCTGGGTTGTAGCTGTGTCTTGGACTAAGTCTAATCAGATGAACCTCTTTTTGTCAGGGCTGGTGTCGCTGAACAATACTCTGCTGTGTGTGGACGTCAATTCATCAAAATTCCAGGGGTAGGGGAAGTGAAATAGCACGCCATTTGACCTTCACTTTTTTTTCACCACAGATTTTGTTTTGTCAACAGCCGTAGCGGTCCTGGAACATCCAAGGTATTCAATAATACAGTGTGTATCTCAGCAGTATTGATGTTGTCATTTACAATTTCAAAATAAAACTGTTTAGAATCTAGCAACGGTAAAACCATTACCCCAACAGTAAACAGCGGTGCCATACATCTAATATACAATCTAGTGCATGCAGTTCTCAACCATCCCGATCTAAGCATTATGCAATTATAACTGAATTGGTTTATCATTGTCTCATCATCGAACCAATATCCTACTTGTTGAGGCATCTGGAATGGGTTCCAAATACAGTACCCGATATTCCGCCCACCTCCTCCAAATCTTAGAGTGTTTCTGAGGGGAACCCCTTGCCTTAAATATAAGTATCTCGAACCCCATGCAAAAATCAAGTCCCTTTTCCACACCCCAACTAGTGGCAGGAACATGTCTTTCCATGCCCTAACAAAGTCTTGTTTCGCCAGTGTAAGGCCAAGAAGTAATAGATGGCGCTTGTATATGTTGCCTCCAAAGTCGACTGTGATGTGGAGTATGGCCAGTCGTGGTGAATGTGGGATATCTCTTACAAATACTTCACAGAGGCACGTGATTACCCCCGGCAGAACCTCAAAAGAGCAGTACATTGCCACACAGTGTGTATAAGAGTGCCATCTGCAATTTTACAGTGCAAGCAGGAGAGTCAACAATTCCGGCCCTCCAGAGCCTATGTCTCGTGAAATAGACTCTGTGGAAGTATTTGAATTGTATGAGTCATGGGCGTGCCGCAACAGCCGCACCGCGTGGGGACTCCATTGCTTTGGTTCAATCATCGTCATCAATGGTCCAGGTCTTTTTTCCAGGTATCACGTGTTGTGTCAAGTGTGGTGGGGCCATTGGTCATGAGTGTTCGGTATATTTTGGTGATCTGGTGATTGCCTAGTTCCCCTATAAAAACTTTGGCCTCTATAGGACTAAATGTGGTATATCTTCTAGGTGTGTGATGTATAGGGAGAAGGCATGCCGGAATTGGAGGAATTTATAGAACTGCAGGCGGGGCATATATTCTTTTTGTAACTCCTTATGGGCTTTAGGGTCTGGCTGTGAAGAACATCCCCCACAGTGGATATACCGATGGCCTCCCAACCCCTAAAACCAGGTAGTGTTAATAGCTGAGGTAGGAGGCCATTGTACCAAAGGGGAGCCTCCTTTGTCAGTCTGCCCCCATCCAATTCGAAGCAACAATTGCCTCCATGACACAAATACTGTCCTGGTTGCTGGCGGCAACATTTGGAGTGTCGGGCCTGAATATAAGTTTGTGTGTAAAGGCCTAGTGTCCATCAACCAGCGTCCGACCGGGTACGCAGGATCACGTCTGTCCCCGTACCACCAGTCATTTAGGATAAGAAGGAGTGAGGCAGCATGATATATCTGGATGTCAGGGGTTGTCTTACCGCCACAGTATGTTGATTGAAAGCAGGTTCTCAGGACTACCCAAGCCGAGCTCCCACCCCAAAAGAAGTGACTAAGGATTGCATTTTGTTTCCGAAACCAGATAGGCGATATAGGATATGGGTGGTTTTGTAGTTGATAGAGAAGGCGGGGCATGGACAACATCTTAAAAAAGGCAAATCTGCCAAACAGGGAAAGCAGTAGGTGCATCCTGGTTTGCACTTGCTCCTTAGTCTGCATCCAGACTGGGGCTAGATTCTTCTCCCATTAAGCATGCTGGGAGGATGAGGTATTTAAACCTGTGTGTATCCACTGTTACCTCTAGTGTCCATTCACCCAGTTGACATCCACCCTGAAGTGGCCATAGGAAGGACTTACGGGCATTCATATGTAGCCCGGATGTCTCTCCAAAAATCTGCATTATCCTAAGTAATCTCGGACCTGATCTATTAGGGTGTGTGAGAAAGAAAAGGACATTGTTCGCATATGGTGCTATAAGATCCGAGACTTCACATGACCACTCAAAGCCACAGACTTGTGCATCTATCCTTAACCACACCGCAAGCAGCTCCATAGCCAGTGCAAAGAGGTAAGGATAGAGGGGACACCCCTGGCTGGTTACCCGCCCAATGAAAAAAGTCTGCAAGGTCGACTCTGCCACATGGACGGAAGCAGTAATGTTCATGTAGAGAAGGTGGATATAGGTAAGGAGACGGGGACCAATGTTCAATCGACTCAACAGAGCAAATGAAAATGTCTAGCTGAGCGAATCAAAGGCCTTGTCAATATCAGCCCAGGAGAAGCTCCTCCGGCCCTTCAAGGCAATCAACCATCGCAATGGCGTTATGGGCATGGCGAATATGTCGTTTAGCACAGCCTGGCATAAAGCAGCTTGGTCGGGTTGAACCAGGTTTGTGATATGTGGCACAATGTGATTGACGATAGCCTTAGCGAGGAGTTTAGCCTCCACATTAAGAAGTTATATTGGGTGATAGAAAATGTGGAGTTTCGGGAGTGGACCCGGTTTTAGAAAAACTACTATCTCCGCATGTCGCCAATCTTGCGGGAAGTATCATTTGTTTACAGTGGCATAAAGACTGGCTAAATAGAGGGCTGTCAGGAGAGATTGGTACTTTTTGTGGAACTCACACGGGAAGCCATTAGGTCCCGGTGCCCTGCCCAAGGAGTGTTTAGGACAGGGCACCCTGAAGCTCCTCTATCGTCAAAGGAGCATCCAGCTCTTCCCTCACTGAGTCCGCCAGACCCCGCGGGGGTAGATCAACCAGTAACTAGCATATAATAGCTGCCGAAAGAGTCTCCCGGGGAGTGTATAGGTCTGCAAAATCGTTGGCAAAACTCGTCGCAATTTGTTCGGGGTCAGCGAGTATCTCTCCGATAGAATCATGAATAGCTGGGATGCTTAAGGGACTCAGTGTCTGCTGACAAAGGCGGTGGAGCAGGGCACCGGATTTATCAGCCCACTGGTGTATCCTACTGTGGGTCACCAACCGTGTCGTTTTAGCCTCGTCTATCAATTCACTGGCATACAGTTGTTGGGTATGAAGCAGTTGTTGATGTGCCGCCCATTTTCGCCTTTACTTCCGCACTCTAAGTCAATAATTTGGTCCTCCATCTGTATCAGTTTTCCGTGGCTCTGTTTACGCTTTGCTGCGCAGAATGCAATATCTATACCCCTAAGAGTCGGTTTCATGGCCTCCCACAGAGTTTCAGGGGACTCTACCGTCCTTGTATTATAGGAGAAATAGTCTGAAATGGCAGTGTGAATGTGAAGATGATATTGCTCATCTTGTAGGTGCCAGGTCGACAGCCGCCATCAGAAAGCGGAGCGCCTGGTGTCTAGTCACAGTCTCACCAACACGAGTAATGATCGGAGAGGCCCCTTAGCAGAATTTCTGCTATCTCCATTCTATGGATGTGGGTTGTGGGGATGAAAATTTAGTCAATGCGGGAGAGTGACTCATGGACGCTGGAAAAATATGTGAATTCTTGGTCAGTTGGTTGAAGTCTCCTCCATGCGTCCACCCACTCCATTCCTTGTATCAGCGGCTGCAACCTCGAATCCTGCGCACCCATCGGCCTCCCAATGCTGCACCATCTATCCCTTTGTGAGCACGGAACATTGCTCCAGTCTCCCGCAATGATCATTAGACCTAAGGGGAATCTCCGCCCACAGTGTTATCAAGCGCTCCACCAGGATCCATGCTAACGGTGGGGCATATACACTACCCAGAATGAGTTGCTCACCGTATAGTGTACCCAATGCTATAATGTATCTGCCCTGGAGATCCGGCAATGTCTTATCATGTTTGTAGGGGACTCTGCGGTGGATCAAAAAGCGCTACACCCCGGGATCCTCCAATAAACCCAGAATGAAAGATCTGGATGTATCCAAATCATGCCAAAGACGGTACCTTATTGCCCAGCAGGAGAATTTCTTGTAAGAGCATGATATCCGCTTTGAAGTGTTTAGCCGGTTGCAGTATGGCACCCCTCTTGATCTTATCTAACAGACCATGGACATACCAACTAACAAGGTGAAGCCCCCGCCCAGGTGTGTCTGTCATAGCTGGTGGCATGTTTGACGGTGGTGCATATAGGTGGAAGATAACATATAGATGGCATGATCTATTAGGAGACTACTTGTGTAATATGGAAATTCTGCACTGAACAAACAATAACTTTCCCCTAGGCCCCCTCACCTCCCTCCCACCCCAATACCTCATAAACATTGAAGCATATGTCATGGCACAGTGTCAGTCCTGTACCCAATATGGGCCAGAGACTACTCCCCGCCAATGGATCCCACATAAACATCCCTTGTACATACAAGAGTCTTCAGAGTCAAGGGAGAATGGATATAAAAGAAGCCCAAATATTATTTCCGTCAGTCATGTTATGAACAATCCATATCACTGTGAATATTGATTAGGATGATGTCCACTCCACCTGGCCTCCCGCGAGTAACATAAGGGATTTGCTGTGTCTTGGATTGTCTCTTGGAGCACGACCAACGGCATTGCTTGTCAGTGACTTTGGAATGATTGTGGCTGGGGCCCCCGGACGAAGAGTCAGAGTCTCTATGCGGCGGAGTGTGGGGTTCAAGTTTCACAATTTCATCTGTCCAGTTGAACACCTCCTCTGGCGTTTCAAAGAAATGTGGCAGCGATTGATAGGACACCCTCAGGAAGGCCAGGAACAGCAGGGAATACTGAATTTTGAGACTCCGCAAGGGGGTTTTGGCTTCTACAAAGGATTGCCAGCGTTGTTGGACCAGCCTAGTGTAGTTTGGAAAGATCATTATATGGTGCGAGGCGTACGTGAGAACCTCCTTAAGCCTGACTAGTTGTAGGATACCATCTTTGTGTTTGTAATTTAGAAATCTTGCCATAGTTGGACTTGGGCAGGGCCAGGGTGGCGGCCTCTGCAGGAGGGCCCGATGCGCACGCTCAATTATAAAACAGGAGGATAGTACATTGGGTGGGAGCCAATCGGTCAGCCATTTGGTAAGGAAGTCTTCTATGTTACTGCCCTCCCAACCATCAGGGAATACCACAAAACGAAGGTTGTTTCTAAGGGCCCTTCCCTCTGCATCTTCCACTTGTTTTGCCAGGCCCTTTGTTAGTGTCTCTAGAGTGGATACTTTCTATTGAAGACTGTTCGCGGTATCTTCCACCGTCGAGATTCTGGTCTCTGATTCAATAATGCGTTGCATTGCATTGTGGACATCTTGTCTGAGAAGCATGACATCAGAGCCAACTGCTCCAATTTTGTTGGCCTCCAGCATATCCCTAGATTGAGTGCTAGCTGCTAGCATGGCACCATTATTTGGCATGGGCAGTGTCGGGTCTCCTGGACTGGGTGCCTGAGCTATAGCAACTGTGTATTTGTCTATAGTACTTAGTTTGGTGGTGGCACTAAGCAGTTTGTCTTTACTCATTTTGTAGGCTGGTAGAGGGGCCGCCGCTGGGTGCAAGCCCGATTTTAGATCAATGCCCAAGGCCGTGATGAGGCAGATGTGTCTCACTAGACCTGATTGAAGAGTTGGCAAGAGGTAATGTTAGGGAGGAGGCCGCCCTCATTCCGAGGCACACGAAGGCCCCGTCCAGCCACCTCCTCAGGCAGGCACACTCAGCTCTTCCCAGCTGATATCTTCACATCCGCTGACACTCTGGCACAACAATGAGCGAGTCTGGAACACGTGGTGCCAAACGTTCCAGCCCCCGCCAGCCAGACGGCACTAGTAAATCAGTCAATGTATGGCCAGGGCATGTGAGAAGCGCCATTTGGTTAAGAGATTAATTGATTCCGAGGCAAGTGGTCACTTTCAATCAGGTAGAGGCTGTATACTGCAGTGGTGGCCACGTTAATTTAATCTGTGTGGGGCCACCCAGCTCAGGCATCCAATTCACCATTGTGGCCTGGGGCAGACTAGTAAATCTTTGATCTCTGCACCCAAGACCGTAGGACTGGAGCTGAGTATTCTAAGTCTATAGCTGCCCCAGATCAGTCAGCCATGTGCCCTGGGGGTCAGGGCCGCCCCACCCCTCCTAGGGTAACTCTAGCGCAGTCCGATCTTTCCCAAGGAGGAGCGATACAAGGGGGAGGAAGGCTCGGACCAGTACTATTGTTACCCAAGCCTGACCACGGCCATCTGTTTGTGCTGATCAGCTGTTCCCATGGGGTGTGAGATGCGTCTAGATCAAGCCATCATCAAGCTACTCATGGGAACTGGCCCCAGCTGTTCGAAGCAATGCAGGCCCCTCGACATCCGCACCCTGGGCCAACATGGGCCAAGTAGGGCGTCACCTAGAGCAGCCTGGCCCACCCACCCACAGCCCGCCACAGGCACAGAATCCTACCCATCAGGGGGGCTACATGGCAGTCGAGTCCCCGGCCAAAGGATGGAAATCAGGGGACACACGACCACTATCAGCACCACAGGCCAGAGTCAATCGCACGCTGGACCGGTATGGCTGCTGAGGTTCACGAACAGGATAGTGGACTGGGCACCGGCAGCTCACATCTCCAGTCCACACAGCCACATGTTACATCCACAGGATGCCTCTTTTCAACGGCGACCTTTGCCAGAGGCACCACATCTCCAGAGTATGCCACAGCTCATATTTAGCAGTGCGCTGCCCACTCCTCAAGGGTCGGGGATCACCAGGCCTCAGTATCGCCACGTCGCATGCCCCCTTCCCCACCCGACGGGCGACCTCACAGGGAACTCCTGACAGCAACGAGGCTGGGTAAGCAGCCACGGAGGGTCGAGATGGTAAACGTAGATGCCGATACGGCATTATAAATAAAGGATTTCTATAGGGCTATGGGAGCCTCGCTGGTGCACATCCATTATGTTGGACCGCCTGGCCACGTCCCCATTTGACTTTCACTTTGAATCACACACACATGCTTACACATACTAACACATTCACACACTCTTGTGCACATAAATAAACTCTTACCAGCAAGCATGCATACAAAATACATTGAACAGCATTTATTTTTTACTACCTTAGCTTCCAGATAGAGTCATATTCCAGATAATGTACTCCATTTTTTGTTACACTAATAGTGAATACTATTATTCACTATTTGTATAATAGAGAAAGTTTACAGAAACCAGGCAAGTGAAGCTCCATTTGGAAGAGCTGCCCCTGTTTTCCAGGCACAGATTCTGCCAGCTCAGAAGCCAGGGGCTGCTAAAGTACTGCCAGGGCTGTCAAGGGGCAAGGCACTGGACACAGCGGCAACACCTGGTGATTCCTAAATGACATCCATGCTTCTGTGGCACCAGTACTTAATTTGAGCCGGTGGTTTCTAGTGGGGTCCACTGGCACACACAAAGGGGAAAGGAGAATGAGTAGAAAAACAGAAAAGCCATCATAAATGACATCCATGCTTCTGTAGCACCAGTACTTAATTTGAGCCGGTGGTTTCCAGTGGGGTCCACTGGCACACACAAAGGGGAAAGGAGAAGGAGTAGAAAAACAGAAAAGCCATCATAAATGGAGAAAGCAGGCACCTGCGAGAGTGAGACAAAGGTCAGTGTTTGTGTGGTAGTGGAATAAAGAAGCCCTGAAGAGGCAGCCGTGGTATTCGGGGCCCTGACATTCAACAGCGCCAGCCACAGACTTCTGATGAAAGCGTTGGTCCCCAGCACTCACTGTTTTACAAATTAAGCACTGTCACCTCCTCTCCCTGCACTGACATTTTATCATGGCAGTAGTCATGCACAGAAAGGAAGAAATGTGAATCAGAGTGGATTCAAAGCACAGGGAGGAGACAAGATGGCGGATTGACGCCGTCTCTAGGAGCAGACCGCTGTGGCTCCCGATGTACTGGACCTTCCCGCTGACACTGACGATAACGCCTAAAAACGAATATGCGATGAAGATGCTCTTTGTTTGAAGAAAAAGAAAAGTGGAGAGAAATCGAGAAAATTGGCATACCTGGGGACAAAAGAAAAACAGGAAGGCTCGCCCGACTCCGATGCTCCAATGCAGTTTTTTCCTCATACTTGCATCAGGTGTTCATTGTCGGCTCTGCTGGCTGTGACGGTTCCCGCTTGGCGTTCTGCGTTCCGATTCTATCACGGCTCCCATCTTGGCCCCACTTGACATTTACCCATCATCTCTGCTGCAGACATGGCCCCGACAAAAAGCACGGTCCGAGGCGGGCGCGGGACAACTCGCCAGGTGGCAGATTCAGTGGTGAGTGGGGGAGTGCTCACAAGCAAGAGTTTAGAGGTAGTGGGGGCTGTGGCTGCTCTATACTCCCAGCTGGGAAAGACAGAGAGAGCTGTGGAGGAATCAGCAGGCAGACTGGAGGCTTCAGAAAACGCCGGAGCCGTTTGCGCCTCAGAGCTCAGAGCTCAGAAAATATAGGCAATATCCCCAGAGGTACAGCGCAGGCAGAGACAGAGACAGGGGATAAAGAAACAGAGTCCAAGCCGGCAGATGGAGTGGGGAGCTCAGATAATGTTAGAAATGAAGTGCGCAGTGACAAGGACAGAAATGATGAATTATCCAATGACTCTCCAGGGGCACAGCGCGCTGACATGTTTAAGGAGGACCTCGAGGGCTCTGTTCTTCCTGGCATGAATGTTAGTAGTTTAACTACTCCAAATGGCGGCCAGGGGCAACATTTGGGAAACTTACCAAGGGAACAACGGCTTCAAAAAGAAGCAAAAAAAAAGACACTAACTACAGCGGCTGCAGATCCTCTAAAGAAAGACTCTAAAGCTTAACATGCTAAAGATTTCTAGAAAATGATAAATATATCTAACACAGGCATTGGAAAAGAAAAGAAAATACAGGCTAAAGAGGATTTGAAGAATAGGCCAATGAAGAAATGGGTGCAGGCTAAAGGTGGAATCAAGAAGGTGATTGCTAGACTTTCGGATGTGGGACTCATTGGTGGAGGACCAGAAGTTGTGCTTGGTAGTTCAGCGGCAGGTACAGGTGCGATGGCAGCCAAGGCTATGGGCAGCCCGTCTCCTGAAATAATGCCAAACTTGATAAAGATACCTGTCGGACAAGGCGACTCTGGTGGATGCTGTGAAAAAGGTAGTGGTGAGATCTCTCCAGCCCTCACATTCGATCTTGACTCCTCTCCTTCCCGCTTCCCTCTCTGCCTTTAGTACTGTCCTCACCATCTCCACTCTCCTATACACCTCACTCAGAAGAGGACCCTTAGAGCAGCAGTACTCAGGGCAATGAAGCAGCTATAATCTCTATGATCCTGCAGGCTCTGAAAGATCAGAGGGAACTCTTTGCTCAAGTTAGAGTTGATAATGGAAATATCCAGCAAACATTGAAGGAGGTTACGGAGAAAGTTGGGTCTGTGATGGAAGAAATGACAGAGCTTTAGCAGAGAGTTATTTGCACAGAAGAGATCTAATCTAGCACTGCTAGCTCGGTCGCACAACATGAGGAACAGCTCAGGAATCTGAAGTCCAAACTCGAGGACTTCGAAAACAGACAAAGGAGACAGAACCTCAAGCTATTTGGAATTCCTGAAGGTCTGGAGGGTGCGGATCCCAGAGCTTACATAGTTCAGATCATGCAAAAGGCCTTCCCTGATCTGGGAGATTGGGACTGGGACTGCCAGACTTGTACAAGTGTACAACGTCGGCAGGGCTCTCAGTATCTAAGGCCGTTTCTACTCTATTTTGGCAACTTTCAGCTGCGACAAGCGGTTTCACTAAAGGCTGGCCCCAGATCACCAATTGTGTTTGATTCTGTTTCCATATTTTTCCAATCAGATTTCTGCAAAACTACAAAGGACAGGAGATGGCAGCTGAGACAGCTAATCGACCAATTGAAGGAAATGGGAGCTCAAGTCTTTTTACAGGAGCCTGCTGGCCTGAAAGTTATTAGAAAGGGGCAGAGCTACTTTTTTTCTTTTAAGTCTGATGTGACCAAAATGATGCATAAATGGCCAAGGGAAGGGGTGGGTCAGATGTAGATGTAAAATCTTGTTTCTGTATTCTCTCCTATATATGTATAATTTCATTTTGACTGTTCAAAGTATGGAGGTGTTCCAGCTCGGGAGACAAGGGGGGCGGTCGAGTCCTTGATGGCTTCCATTCCAACAGCAGCAGATAGAAGAGGATGATTCCTCCTTCTAGAAACAGGGTGGGGGAGAGGGTTGGGAATGGTGGTACACAGGGGGGGCAAAAAAACAAAAAAAACAACATGAAAACATCACAAAATAAATTGACAAAAGTTAAGACCTTATAAAGATCAATCAGTAAGAATGAGGAGTATTATTCTTAATTAGATGGAGTTAGTGAAGTGCTTGGCTTGGAATGTTGCAGGGCTGAACAACAGAAACAAGAGACGGTTGGTAGCGGAAAAATTGTGGATGTATAATCCACAGCTAGTGCTGTTATCGGAAACGCATATCTCTTACAAAGATCGAGGCTTATTAAAACAGCTGGGATATGAGGTAGTTGTTAGCTCCCATCAAAATTCTTCAACTAGAGGGGTCGCCATCTTAAAACATAAACAGCTTAAGGCTACGCTTGATAAATCATTAACAGATAAAAGTGGTAGATGGACTATAGCACAGATGGTATTAGAAGGTAGTAAATATGTCTTCTGTGTAATATATGGCTCAAATATTGATGATTGTTTAGTTTTAGACAGATTAAATATGGAATTGTTAAACTGGGAGGGTGACAGGGTGGTGATGGGTGATTTTAACTGCATTATGAACTATAAGATAGATACTACTAGACAAAGTGCTTTTCAGAGGATGAGAAAGACACGGGCTACGATTAAAGAGCTTGGTCGACTACACGCTATTAGAGATGCTTGGTGGGCATTATACCCGAATATACCGGGCTATACTTATTACTCGGCTGACGACATGGCTTGGGTGTCAGACGAAATTCTAGATTCAAGTATAATGGAGATCTGCCCAAGGGTCACTTCTGACCATTATCCCATTCTCCTTTCATTCAAAATTTCAGCTGAGAGAAGGCAATCAGTGACCCTCTTGTTCCCTAGATACCTGCTTTCAGATGAAACCTTCGTAGCATGCATTAAGAGACACCTAAAAGAATTTCTCAAAATTAATACTGACTCTGCTGCACCCACTGTTTTATGGGCTAGTATTAGAGGATTCTCCCCGCAGTATATTTGGAGGCAGAATGGGGAGCGTAAGAAAATAACAGAAAAGGCAATTAAGGATATTCTTATGGCTAAGAATCAACAGGCGGAGGCATTACTAAGGGGTCTTCCAAACGCAGAAACTTTAGGTTATGCATCAATTGATTAAAATCTGCACTAAAAAAGACATTTAGAGAAAAAAGTATAAGTAAGCTGAACAAATACCAGGTATCCCAATATGAAAACGGTGAAAAAATCGGGAAGCTTTTAGCCAAGACGCACATAGAGCTGATTGAAGGGCCTAATAATGCGGTGTACGAGCTCCCAAATCAGATATTAGGGCAGTTTGCCGATTACTATAAAAAATTATATACGCTGGAGGCTCGACGGGAACTGGCTGACATAAATAAATACTTGCAGACTCATTTAATGAAAAGTGTGGGCGACGAAATATCTGACTTACTGTCATCTGATATTACAAACGAAGAAGTCAAGTTGGCAATAGCTGCTCTGCCTGATGGGTAAAGCATCTGGGGAAGACTCCATCCCTCTAGAACTATACAAGGTCTGTATGGATGAACTATTCCCACTTTTTACTCAGCTGATTAGATCTATCGGAGCAGGGGGAAACGCTACTGACTATTCGAATGTCACTCAGATTGTTTTCTTTTTAAAAAAGAATAAACCTCCAGAGGAATGTGGGTCATATAGACCCATATCACTCATAAATACCGATGCAAACATTTTTGCTAAAATTCTTGCGACTCGCCTAACTCCGAAAATGCCCGAACTGGTGTCCCCTCAACAACATGGATTTATCTTAGGGAGGGACACTGCAGCCCATGTGAATATGGCCGTAACAGCATTTGATGTTGCAAAGACAAAGGCGACCCAACTCGGTACGATTCTATTGGATGCTGAAAAAGCTTTCGACCGAGTGGTGTGGGACTTTCTCTGGGCCACATTAATAGCATTTGGTATCAAAGGAAAGTTTCTGCATTTGATTAAATCCCTATATCACCATCCTAGCGCTAAACTAGTATATGCAGGACTACAATCTACTATTTTCCCAATGTCAGGGGTGTCCTTTATCGCCGTTATTGTTTGCACTGCCAATAGAACCATTTATTTTGACTCTGCAAAGCCAATCTCGGATCATGCTTTTTTTGTATGTGGTTCAAATAGTCTCAAAGTCACGGCATACGCTGATGATATTGCTGTATGTTCGACTGATGTTAAGGAAGCACTGAAGGGGGTTGGTGAGGAGGCAAAGAGAATTGGACCAATAACGGGCTACAGACTTAACACTAATAGGACTCAAGTTTTACTGAACTATAAATACTCTGATCCAGTACCTGGAGTCTGCAGTGTGGCTACTTACCTAGGGATTAGAATATCGGCTAAAATATGCAAGATTATTGCATTAAACTACGATGAACTCTTGAAGGAAACAGCTAAGTCACTCAAGAAATGGCACAAGGTGCCTATAAGTATCAGCGGACATATAAATATAATCAAAATGAAAATCCTGGCTAAATTGTTATATTTGTTCCGGTCTATCCCTTTACGACTAAATGCTTCTTTTTTCAAACGCCTAGATGGAGTCTGTAGTGGTTTTATCTGGGGCTATAAGAAAGCGCGTAGAGCTGTCAACCTACTAAAGCTTCCATTTAATCAAGGGGGACTGGATTACCCAGAGTTTAAAATATATTTCTGGGCAGATTTTTTGGGCAGTCTCCGGAGTCTAATAAATCCCACAAGCTACACCTTCTCTTACAGATTTATGTTAGGAGAAGATCATAATATGTTCTTTTCAGAACTAACGATCCAAACTATTTTAAGCGGGTCAAATTCAAGACCGCACGTGATATTGTAAACATCTGGCGTGCCATTATGCTTAAATGTAATACACTGTTCTATCATGGCAAACTCCCTTTTGTGGGGTAACCCAGGCTTACCGGAGATCTTTCAAGATGCAGAGGGAAAGCGATGGGCTAGCTCTGGGATAAAATGCCTAGGGGATTTATATGACTAAAATGAGTTTATTAAATTTGAAAGACTGAACATTCTATAAAATTTATCATCAAACATGCAATTCAAATACTATCACATCCGAGATTATCTTATACGTAGTATGAAATTGATAAATGTATCAGATTCTGATATATGGGAATGCCTGTGTGAAATAAAAAAAAATCTTCGATTAGTATAGGATATAAAACCCTATGTACTTATAAGGAAAATGACTGTGCTAGATTAGCTGAGCGCTGGAGTCGCAGTGTAGGAACATCAGTCTCAGCTAACACTATATCACGTGCCTTCACCAGTATCAATAATTCGGTACACTCTTCTAACTTGAGGCTGCAGCAGTATTAAACAATCTGTCAATACTACACACCTGAAAGGATATCAAAATGGTCAGCTGACGATTTTTATCAGTGATCGAACAAAATGTCAGAAGTGTGACTTACAGGCAGCTGATCTGAAACAAATGCTCTTCTTATGTCCTGAACTAGCAGAATTTTGGCGGAAGGTGACTCAAATAATATCTCAGAAACTTGGGAGGCTGTTTGTGTTTTCAACAGTTGATGTATTGATGGGTGGGCAGAATATAGCAACTAGTCAGGCGGATCTAATTACTTTTCTATTGGTATGTGCTAGGCTAACAATCGCCCGGGAACGGATCTCACAAGTACCTCCATCTGCTCTGGAATGGTGGGGATTGGTTAAAGAAATATATGACATGGAACTAGCATTGGCTAAAATAGGAGGGACTCGCGCCTTATGTAATCTCACGAAAGTCTGGGGACTATTGTTCTGAAGAATTCAAGAAATAGTAAGGAATAGTTTGGGTTGATTAGCTCTATGTTCTTCTCTCCCTCCCCCTTTATTTTTTTTTTCTTTTGAAAGACGGGGGAGAATTAGTATCTACGAAATTTGTTTATCTTCGGATGCTGCAAGTGTAAGCCAGTATAATTGATTGCCTATTTTAAATGTATATCCTGCTACTTTTCTTTTCCAATTCTTTTTCATGTTGGTAAATAAAAAACATTAAAAAAAAAGAAAGGAAGAAATGCCAAAGACACCTTGTTTTAGGCTTTTAAATAATTTATTGAAGCACAATTAGGTTTCAAAGTACTCCTGTTTCCTGCAGTTTCCAAAATGATATTTACAGTGACAACTATTAGCGCCAACCAAGCTATCTATCTTTGACATACATCGAACAGGTATTGTTTTAAGCCACAACTAATTTTCCTTTTGTTTTAGCTAGGTTGGTTTCTGTTTAAGTGAGACTTTTCAAGATTTACTGATCAATATTCATTAGTATGCATTTTACTTGCGACATGGCTCAGTTCTTTAAAACGCCCAAAAAGTCAAATGTATCTCTCTTTTCAATCGTATAGTTGCACTTCTACATGGGTCTATATAAAATAATGCAGGATAACTAAATCTCCTGATTAAAATGAAAAAAGAAATTGAGACTAGCATTTACTGAATCTGGGGAGTTGGGGGTAATTTGTCAGCCTTCAGGGTGTTTCCTGATTAAACTTGTAAGGTGGCAATTTCATTGGTCTACAATGACATTTTTGACTTCCTTATATGGCGCATCAACACAGTGTGCTATTTCTGCAACATTTTGCAGAATTCTGCTCAGTCTGGGACAGATTAACAAAGCTATTTGCATTCTTAAGCATCTGCTTTCAACTTCGTTGTTCATAAAATGTGAATTTGCGGTCTGAATGGCATATAAAACTACCTAAACAGGCAAGGTGTAATTGGTGTGCTGGGAATTCTCCACATGGCACAATAGAAGTTCCCTCTTCACATGTAATGTCATTCTCTCCTAGCTGCCCTGACCATGCACAGTTTTTTATCAATAATTTCACTGCAAATGATGCTGTGATATTATCACTGTTGTCATAGAAGATTCCATGAGTGATGTAAAATGTGGGGTTATTAGCAGTGCATGGCGAGGGCACGAGTTAAAGTTACTTGAGATAATTAGAACTACGACTGCTGAATTTCAATGGTTTTGTGTGTCATAAATGTGAAACTAACAATAACCTCCCTGTAACCTTTGTTTTTTTGTTCATTTCTATGTTTTTTTTAATTCTTTTTCCTAATAACATTCCTGTAACCTTTGGCTTTGGTCAGTGAATTACTATCGTTTTTAATGCTATGAACCTAACTATAACTTCCTTGTAACCTTTGTTTTTTTCATTGAATTTCTACATTATTTAATACTATTTCCTAACTATAATGTCCCTGCAACTGGGTGTGTGAGTTGTTTTGTGAGTGTGTAAATGGGTGTGCGAGTGCTGGGTGGGTGTGTCAGTGTGCGTGTGACTTACTTTTGGGTATGTGAGTCTCTGTATGAGTGGGTGTGTGATTGACTGTGTGAGTGGGTATGTGAGTGTTTGTGTGGGTATGTAAGTAGGCATTTGAGTGTGTCAGTGGTTTGTGGGTCTCTGAGTGGATGTGTGAGAGGCTCTACAGGTGTGTGAGTGGGTGTGTGAGCGGCTGTATGGAGAGTGTGTGTGTGTGCCTCTGTGGGTCTCTGAGTGGGTGTGTTAGTGGTTCTCTGGATCACTGAGTGGGTGTGTGAGTGGCTATATGAGTGTCTGAGTGTGTGAGTGAGTGTTTGTGTGGATGTGTACGTGTTTGTCTGAGTGTAAGAGTGGGCATGTGAGTAGGTGTGTGAGTCGCTGTGTGAGTCTTTGACTGGGTGTGTGAGGTGTTTTGTGGGTCTGTTATTGGATGTGTGAATGGGGGTCACACTGAGCACTGCAGTGGATCTGCAGATCCTTGCATGCCCCCCAAAAATATTTTAGGGCAATTTTTTGCTGATGTGAAGTCCCTCGTACTCCTCCTTCAGTCCTAATGGGTCGGGATACCTCTATCCTGATCCCTTTTATCCTTTTTAGATTTCATTTCCCCCCTTGGAAATCGAGTCTCAATTCACAAAATGGTGGCAGGTTGCGGCAAGCCAATCACAGCATTGCTGTTGGTGTGTGGATATAAATCTTTTTTCTATAATAACTCCAAAACTACTGAACAGATATACACCAAATTACAAAAAGCACTCTTTTGGCAGAATCTTGCTGTCTGCCAAATTTTGTGTGCTTGCATTCAGCTGTTCGGGCTGTAGTCATGTCTAAAATTCCTATAGGAAATTGCATGGGGAAAATGTGTTTTGGGACACCCCCCTTTTTTCAGACCTTGCTGGACGGATCACCCTGACACTTCCAGGCAGCAGCTGAAGTGAAAGTGTTCAATAGTTTCGAAAATTTTGTAAAGATTCATCAAACTGCTCCAAAGGTATGAGGAAAACAAAAATCGCTTTTCCTATGGAAACTAGGTCCTAACTATAGCTACCTACCGGCACCCGCCCGTAGATTATATATATAGTTTGGACCGATTTTCCATGGGAAAAGCATTTTTTGTTTTGCTAATAACTTTGGTGCCATTTGATGAATATTCATGACATTTTCTAAACTTGTTTGCCACTCACTTCAGCTGCTGCCTGGAAAGTATTTATATATTACCTAGTGGTCGTTGCCACTGGGTAGTTATAGTTAGGACAACATTTTTATAGTAAATTGATGTTTTGTTTTGCTATTAACTTTGGCTCTACTTGACAAAACTTTCCAGAAAAAAATTCTTATTTATCTCAGCTTCTTCGTGGAAAGTTTCAGGATGAATCTGTCAACCAGAAGACAAGAACAAGCATTGGCATAGCCATCGCTTTTGGGACCTTACACGTGTTTAGCCATGCAACAGTTTATGTTGTTATGTAATGTTATGTTATGTTAAGGTTTTTATAAAGCACTCTAATCACCCTGGGGCATCGTGGCACTTACTAGGCAGAATACTACCGAGAGAGGAAGTACAGATAAATCAAGCAAAAATTGCTAGAACAGAAAGGCTTTCAGCTGTTTCCTAAAGACAATGTAGTTTGTGATTTTACCTAGACCCTGCGGGAGTTGGTTCCAAAACCTTGGAGCTAGAAATAAGAAGGCTCCACCTCCCGTACGGACCAGCCTAATCTGGGGAATCTGCAAAAGATCCTGACAACTGGATCTAAGATTCCTACAAGGAGAGTATTTCTGTAGTTTTTTTCCGCAAATACAGGGGGCCTCTTTCATTCAGTGCATTGTATGTCAGGCAACAAATCTTGAAAAAAGATCTTTTCTTTACTGACAGCCAGTGCAGTTCCCTCAACAGAGGAGTTAAAGATGAACCTTCAGGTTGATTTAAGATCATTCTGGCTGCTGTATTTTGCACTATTTGAAGTTTGGCCAGTAGTGTCTCTCCTACTTCCGCCAGCAGGGCATTTCCGTAGTCCAAGCGGCTAATTACCTTGTCCTGAAGTAATGTTCTACGGTGAGAAATGGGTATGTTAGGTAGAATTTTTCTCAAGAGTCGAAGGCCATAGTAACACGAACTCGTCGTGGCCGAAACGTGATCTTTCACACTCAGGACCCGGTCCAATTTTAGTCCCAAGATTTTTACTGTCATTAGGAGAAGGGGCAAGGCCAGCTGAGCTGACCACCAGTCATCTGACCAGACATCCATGGCTTTCCCCATAAGCATCACTTCAGTTTTTCCCAGATTCAACTGGAGACAATTAGCAGTCATCCAGTTGGAGATGGCAAGCATACCGGTGGCAAAACGGGCTTTGTCGAGTGCTGGGTTCGGACCGATGGTAAATATAAGCAGAGTATCATTAACGTACTAAATGATCTCAAAATCCAGACGCTCGACAATCATTGCCAATGGTGCCATGTATAAATTAAAAAGAGTTAGGCTTAGACAAGAGCCCTGTGGAACATCCCTATCAAGATGTCTTTTTTCAGAGGTTCTCTCGGTCAAAAAGTGGTTAAGCCACATAAGTGCAGCCCCCTTGATACCAGAGGCTACAAATCTCTCCGCTAGCCTAGAATGCGAGATGGTATCAAAATCTGCGGATAGATCTAGGAGGATCAGAATTGCTGACCCCCCCGCATCTATGGTCTGTCTGAGAGAATCGGTCACGGCCAGGATTGCGGTCTCTGTGCTAAAACCTGGCCGAAACCTGTCTGTGAAGGATCCAAAAGATGGTTATCTTCCAGATAGGTACTTAATTGTCAATTGATAATACCTTCCAATATGTTGCTCAGCAAAGGCAGCAAAGAGATAGGCCGGTAATTACCAAGAATGCGAGGGTCCTCCATAGGTTTTTTCAGAATCGGGCGCACAAATTCCTCCTTCTAAGTCGTTGGGATAGTACCCATCTGGATTGATAGATTAAATATGTCTCTAGTGACAGGGGCACAGTAAGGTATTAATAATGCTATTGTTTTCGGTGGACAGAGATCTGAAGGTGACCCTGATTTGGCCGTCGCAAGACCTTTTGTGACCTCTTCTGTCGTTATCATTGCAAAACTAGGAAGGGAGCAAGCTACACTCTCATTCTGCTTCTCCAATGAGCCGGGGGAAGATGCGTCATATGGGACTGATGGAGGAAAGTTCTCATAAATTTTAGAAATTTTATTGTGAAAATAGAATGCTAGAGAATTACATATTCCTGCGAATCCACAGGATCCTGACTACACACTTTAGGGGAGACAAAGTCTCGCACTATACCAAACAGAGTTTGTGAAGAGTTGCTGGCATTTTCAATATGGGTAATAATAAACTGACACCTGGCCCCTTTCAGGTTAAGATGGTAGAGCCTGTCTATGAAGTAATTTATTTTCATCAGTCTTACTAGAGCGCCACATTCTTTCCCTGTGCCTGCAACTCGCTTTTTCCATTTTTAGTTCCTTCGTGTACCAAGGAGTGGAGGCTCGCCTTTGGATGGGGCTCAGTGTCTTTTTTGGAATAACCACTTCCAAGGTTTTTTCCAGAGTAGTATTAAACGCCTCCAACTTTGAGGATACAGCCCCAATATTGGTGGCCGAACCTGAAGAGAAAACCTCATTAAACGTCTCCACAGAGAGCTTACGTCAGTTCCTACTCTGTTTAGAGGTCTGTCGTGCAGGCGGTTAGAAGTCTTCTGGACTGGTTGCTGCATATTAATCAGGATCGAGTAATGATCCGGCCAGGAGAGAGAATCGGGAGAGTTGCATCTAAGCTGGTCGATGTTGGTAAAGACCAGAACTAATTGATGACCTGCTCTATGTGTTGCGCCCGCTACCCTTTGGGTAATTCCCGCCAGTTCCAAAGAAGAAAAGAGTTTGTTTACCTCGGGATCTGTTGAATTTTCCCCGTGGAAATTAAAGTCACCAAGCCAAAGAAACGTATTTGCCGCAAGAACATTCAGGGCAAGGTGTTCCATCAGAAAATCTGTAAATCTTGCTTTGGGACCCAGAGGCCGATAGAATAAGGCGCCGTACCAACAATCGGACGCCAACAATGTGACCTTAAAAATTCCTAGTTCCAGACAGTCATTACTGACCGTCGAGACCCAATTCACGACCAGGTAATTTTTAAAGGCTATAGCTATACCTCCTCCCATTTTTGTTTCTCTATCCAAATGAATACATGTATAATTCTCGGGTATAGCCAATGTGATCAGAGGCTGATTTGCAAGTCCTAGCGATGTTTCTGTGAAGAAACAAATGTCGGGGTCATGCGAGACGAGCATATCCCATATTTCATATGGATGTTTAGCAAGGGATCTAACATTACACATTATATATTTCTGACTCTTACCAGGTGGTTCTAATCTTATCCCCCTGATTTGTGGATCCCCTGCGGCAGTGACCATTTGAAATTGGCATAAGCTACAGCTTACTGGCCCTTCTAGGCCATATCGGAGCTTCTGAGCGCAATTTGCGATCAAAACTTTGTTATCATGTGCCAGGGTTTTGATTTCCATCAAGGATTCTGCTGAAAAACATATATGATTTAAGTGACCAATATATGCCTTAAAAAGGGCAGCATCCCTGGCCTCTGGGCTCATTTGGGCGCAAACGGGCGTAGACAGGCTTGCCTTTGGCGCACCTTCGTTGGTTGTTGTACCAAGGATATTATGCTGCATAACTAAATACTTATAATGTCCCCAAAGCAAGACCTATTGGCTATGCCAATGCTTGTTAATAAAATGACAAGGCACTGTGGATGCTACACACTCCCATGGAGATTCAGGTCTTGACAACTGCAACTCACTTTAAGAGTATGGACATCATTGTAGGGTGGATTCCAAGATTTCCACCTAGTAGGGAGCGCAAAGGCAAAAAACATTCCTCATATAAGATCCTGGGAGCGCATTTCTCCTACATCAACTGCTGCATAACTAAATACTTATAAGGTCCCAAAAGCGAGACCTATTGGCTATGCCAATGCTTGTTAATAAAATGTCAAGGCACTGTGGATACCACACACTCCCATGAAGACTCAGGTCTTGACTACTGCAACTCACTTTAAGAGTATGGACATCATTGTAGGGTGGATTCCAAGATTTCCACCTAGTAGGGAGCGCAAAGGCAAAAAACATTCCTCATATAAGATCCTGGGAGCGCATTTCTCCTACATCAACTGTACTGTTCCCTAAATAATCCATTGAATGCAAATATCAGCACACTGCTCATAAAACAAACTGCTTGTGCAACCAACAAGTTGACTCCTCCATGCAAAAATCGTTCCTTAAGGAAAAGCATAACCATGGCTACAGCAATCCCTGAGCACAAGTGATCATTTTCAAGTGATGTTATGCTCGTCCGTTATACAGCACGTATGCTATTCTAGGTGTCTTTAAAGCAATGAGTTAGGACAGTGGAGTCTTTACAGTCATTATCCTTACCTGTGGAACTCAAAGGCTAAGGCCAGCTAAGCAAAACATCTATCTGCCTGTATTTGTTCAAAATCTTGAAGTCTACTGTTTTAAATAAGCCTGAAGCTCACCTTTCTGGCAGTTACAAAACATATATGTAGCCTGAACTACCTACCGCAGTAAGAATCTGAATAATCTAGCTTTAAGTAGGATATGGGTCTGCAGTTTATAGCCCAGACCACAGGTGTGACCAATTCGTCAAGTAAGAATCTAGCATCAAACAAAATAGTTTGTATTGCTCGGAGTGCTGCATTTAATGTTTTTGTCGTATATTTCCACATTCTAAGTTATGTAGTGCTTCCAAAGACATAAATGCGAGTGGACAAATCGTCTTGGGCTTGCATGTAGACTACTTAGTTCTATACCTGCTGAATTCTCAGACCCTGCAATCTGTAAGCTCTGAAAAATAGGTACTTTGTATTCGAGATGTATGGTCAAATATCTCCTCTGCCCAGCATCAAATTACACAGATTGCATGTACACCTATTTTAAAACATGAATATAGCAATACCTCATCACTGGCCCCAACATACGCTCGTTCTAAATTACATAGCAAGAGGTTGAAAGTGCTACAACTTTGATGTTAATTTTATTGAATATTATTAATACAAAATATTACTTCCCTTCATATAATGCAACATAATGCCCTTCTGTAGTCTCTAAACACTGTCAAATGCAGGTGTTACGATTACAAAATTTCTTGCTACTCAGGTCGAATGGATGACCATTTCAGAGATTCAAACCTGTGAATTTCAGAAAGCTACAGATATTGGTGAAAAGTATTTACTCATAGAGCCATGTTGTCAGGATTCATAAACTGCATGCCATAAATAATGTAATACATGTGATGTGTAATCAATTTGCAAGTGTAAGAGTGGGCAAGAACAGCCGCAGGGCATTCCAAAAAAAAGTTTCTCATTAGCTTTAACCCCTTCCCTGCTCATGACGAGCTCAGCTCGTCATGAGGCACACTGGAACTGTGCTTATGACGAGCTGAGCTTGTCATAAATAAAGAAGAATAGCAATTTCCAGCACAGGATGGGAATTGCCTTAGCAGCCAAGGTGTTAAGAACAGCAGCGGTTTGGGGATAAAATAAGGCATGCAAATTAATCAACCAAAGAGCCAGACAGAGGTCAGAAATCAAGAAGGCTCCTACATTACACAACCTCTCTATGGTGGGCACAACATGAAGCTTAGAACTTTTGAGGGAAGAGGTAGTTAGGCTTCAGGGCACATGAAGAGCATTCTCTTGGTTCATATCAATTGCAGAGAACATTTTGTTTTGGTACTCAGGGTTGTCCACTGACTGCCCAAAAGTTATTTTTGTACAAAACGGGAAGCGCACTGATGAGGCCATATTGTTCCTCTTCAGCGGTTTAGAAGACATCAGAAAATCATTTTGATAGGTAACACTCTCCACATACAGAATGAAAAAGCATCGAAAATTGCCTGTTTCGTTTGAATTTTTCCCTCATGGGAGGTTACAAGAAGAGACAAGACGTTATTAAGGAGGGACTACTAAGCCTATTTCTGAACTGTAATCCCCCAACACTGCTCCATAAATCTGCACTAGCTTGCAAAACCTGCTACACAATCCCCAAATCTATAAAAACCAGTGCGCCCCTCGCTCCTCACTTACTGAAAACCGTGACTTGAAGAAACGGTTCACAACCTCTCTTTCCTTCTTTCATTTAGTTGCTTCCCTGTGAAATGGATCCAAAAAGAACCAGTCACGCCTTGGGCTGGCGGCAGGGGGAGGGGAGAGAGGAGGGGGCCTGTGGCTGTTTCCCTTGCTGGAGAGAGTAGGGACCATATGTTAAAGCTCGTTGCCGCAAGGGAATCGCCAAACGTGCACGCGTTGCATTCAAAGTAATGCAATGCGTGCATGTTTTTGACTGAAAAACAGAATCGATTGCAGAAGGTCTTTTTGCCTATGCAGCGCATGCACGCTGCGTAGGCGAGACCCAAAAAAAGGGAGGGTACTAAAACGTTTTCCAGAAAGTGTGCTTTTTTGTGATTTGGTGTAAATTGGTTCAGTAGTTTTAGAGAAATTAAGGAAAAGACTGACATTTTCCCATTGTTCTGATCATATTGAATGTGTCGGAAGGAGCACCGCGTCGGGGGATGGGGCAGGTGAGGGAGGTAAATGGGGTGGAATAACTGAACTCGTAACGCTATTGGTGCGTGCGTTCAAATGGTAATCAGCTGCTCTGCTCTTGACTGAAGCTGATGCGATAGCACTCCTGGCGCTAGAGGGCACTGCACCTTTGTCATCCTTCTCTCAGTGCTCTGACAATAAGTGCCTGGCATGTAAGCAACCTGAAAATAGCGCACTTGAATAACCTTTTCTGTCTATGAGTTGAGAGGATTGCTGTGCCTACGCTTCACTCGCTGACAGGCTCAGCCTTTTCCTTTAACCCTTTCGATGCGGGTGACGAAACCATTCCGTCATCAGTCACGGTTGAGCTGTGCTGATGGCGGAATGGTTCCGTCACGACCACACCCAGTTAAGGAATGTTCAGCACAGTGCTGAAATTCCTGCCGCACGGATGTGGTTAAAATAAACCTGTCTGTGGAGTACAAGTTAAAGGAAGCGGAGCCCTCCACTCCAGTGTGTGCCATATTTTGGGGAAATTTGTATCTGCAACGGTGACACGCACACCACGTTTATTTACATCTACATATAAGACAAAGAACCCGTCATTGTCTGCAAAAGTCTGTGGAAACTGGTGGTAAATAGTCAAATAGCAATTTTATGTGAGAAGGTTGCTGCTACTGTTTGTTTATTCAAAGCCATTTCCACAAAGCATAACAGAAGTAAGAGGGGGTTAACCTATATAGTATATATGTTCATAAGGCATTGTGCTAAAGTATCCAGGTTACTGTTCTACTATGTATAAGTGTTCTTAATCCTGGTATCGCACATAAATGTAATTGTAACCCTCATTTAAAATATTCCTCCATTCAAATATAATAATAAGTTTTAAACATGGCAGCCGCAAGTATGACACAACCTGCATCATTTTTGAATGAATGTGGGGAACCCAATATGCCTTGGGAAGAATGGGAAAAAGTCTTTGAATCCTATCTGGTGGCTATAGGTGGAGAGAAATTCAGCGAGTTTAGGAAGCAACATATTTTATTGCACAACTTGGGCCCCACAGGAAGAAAAGTGTTTGAATCACGTCCAGAACCGGGAGATGAAGGTGATGATGAGGAGGTTTACAACATAGCACTGATGAAACTAAGAGCTCATTTTGGCGATAAAATAAATATAGTCTTAGAGAGGCACAAATTCTTCAGCCGCGTACAAGGAAAGCAAGAGAGTGTTTCAACATATGTAGCTATACTAAGGGGTCTCAGCAAGCTGTGTGACTTTAAGGACTTAAATTACTCATTAATCAGAGACCAGCTGGTACGTTGTACAAATAACAAAGAAATACAGAAGAAGCTTTTACACAAGCAACCAGACCTACAGGAAGCAATTAAAATTGCAAAGTCCATTGAACATACTGACGTGCGTATAAAAAAATGAACAACACAGAGAACAAAGTAGCGGAAATAAGTAACACAGGGAAGAAAATGAAGTATGCAAAATTAAGGGTGATACCTACAAACCACAAAACAAGAAGGATTGTGGACAAAGCCATAAAAGTGATTCAGAAGGTTCCAAGTTAAAATGCTACCGCTGTGGAAGCAACAACCACTTAGCAAATGACCCCAATTGTCAAGCGAGGTCAGCGTGGTGCAGGAAATGTAATAAGAAAGGGCACCTGGCAAGCTTGTGTGGTTGCTTTCCAAAGAAATCGTGGAGCAATAAAGGAGAAGACAAGGCCCAAGTGAAGAAAATAATTATACAAGTCAAGGAAGTGGGGGAGGAGAAACAAGAATATCCAGAATGTGAAGTCAACATTGATGGAAGGAAGATTAAAATGTTTGCTGACTCTTGCTCCCCATACACCCTAGTGAACTACTCTGATTTCGTAGCCATAATGGGCCAGGAACAAAAGAATCTAACAAAAGCAGCCATAAATCCTAGTGGATATAATAAAGACCCTAATCCAATGAAGGGTATGCTTAAATCTATAATCACCTTCAAGGACCGCACCACAGTAGGCAAAGTTTACATTGTGGAAAAAGGATCTAACTTACTAGGGTGGCAACACCAGAAGGAATTGGGAATTAAATTGGACCCCAATCATCCGGAACAAGTACTGTGCACCAACCCGGGAAAAGACTATGAACATATCGTGAAAGAATTCAAGGAAGTCTTCTCGGAAAAGCTAGGGCTGCTTAAAGACTACCAACATAAAATCAGGTTGAGACACAATGCTAAGCCGATAGTGCACAAAACTACGCCCATTCCCCACTTGATGTGGGAACCACTGAAGAATGAACTAAACAGACTAAAAGAATTGAAGATCATTGAACCTGTAGAATGCACAGAATGGGTCGCCCCCATCGTTATCGCCAGGAAGAGTAATAGTCAGGACATTAGGATGTGCATCGACCTGCGAGATCTTAATAACAGCATCCTAGTTGAAAGACATCCTTTGCCACGCATCCATGAGATGTTAAGCACCATGGGGAAGGCCACTCACTTCAGCGTTTTGGACCTATCCATGGCGTATCATCAGGTGGAACTACATCAAGAATCCAGGAGACTAACAGCATTCACCACTCCCTTGGGAACCTTCATGTTCTCCCGCATGCCATTCGGGCTAGCATCGGCAGCTGCCGTATTCCAGAAAATTATGCAGCGCATTCTGGAAGGGGGAACCTAAGACACTTTGCTTCCAGGATGATGTCCTAATCTTCGGTGCCAACGAAGAAGAGCATGACCATAAACCTAAGACAAGTCCTTTCCAAATTCAAAGACGTGGGACTTACCCTTAAACAAGAAAAGGGCAAACTGGGAGTGGAATCTGTGGAGTATCTAGGACATTGCATCTCGAGAGATGGTTTCAAACCAAAGTTCTGCCTAGTTGAGGCTGTAAAGGATGCCCCGGCGCCGACCAATAAAGAAGAACTAACGTCTTTTTTAGGCCTGGCAGAGTATATGGCAAAATACGTTAATCATTTTGCGGAAATCACTGCTAACCTAAGGGAACTAACTAAAAGAAACGTTCCATTTCGATGGTCGGAAGAACACCAACGCACATTTTTTGAGGTAAAAGAGAACATCATTTCTGCTCCATATCTGTGCACTTTTGAACATAACAGAAAAACCATCCTCACCACAGACGCTAGCAGAAAAGAGTTGGGGGCAACTCTGTCACAAGTGATTGATGGCAAAGAGAGAATTGTGGCGTTTGCCTTGCGTACCCTAAGCAAAGCGGAATTGAACTACTCAGTGGTGGAAAGAGAAGCGTTGGCTTGCTTTTGGGGGGTAAAACACTTTAAATTCTTCTTGTGGGGCATACAGTTTTGTATTCGAACTGATCATAAGCCCTTGGTTTTCATGTTCAATCCCAAGAACAACTCTTGTAACACCCCTCGAATTGCTATGTGGATTTTGGGGTTGGAAGGGTTTTGCTTCAAAATAGAATATGTGCCAGGTACACAAAACTCTGCAGCAGACTTCCTTTCTAGGAGCCCACTCAATAAGGAAGAGCAATTTGAGGTAGGCGAATACCCCATACTTCAGATCGAGCTTTCAACCATTACTTCAAAAGAATGGTTGGACCACATGAGCTCAGATAGCACAATGACACAACTCAAGTCATACACGTTACAGGGGTGGCCTGAGTCACAAGAACAATTGAACGCTGACACAAAGAAATTTTGGGAGGTTCGCAATAAACTTTGCATAGACAAAGAATTATTATTTAGAAAGGACAAACTAATCCCACCTGAAGCGTTAAGAAGCAAAATTATAGACCTAGTACACAAAGGTCATTTGGGGAGAAGCTTAACTAAGGCAAGGTTACGGGAAAGCTACTGGTTCCCCAACATGGACACTCTAGTGGAAGAGAAAGTAAAGCTTTGCCAAGCATGCAGTAGTAGTGACAAATCAAAGATACCTAGGAAGGTCCCAATTTCCCTGCTTCCCGTCCCATGTAAACCATGGGAAAAGATTGCTCTCGACATAATTGGTCCACTTAATCTACCGAGAGTAGTTAAGAAATTTGCCATAGTCCTAACTGATTACCACTCGCATTGGACGGTGGTTAAAATGGTCAACCAGATAACCACTGCATCTGTAATTCAGTTCCTGAGAGACACTTTTGCTACGGAAGGCATACATGCATCCATAGTCACTGACAACGGGGTCCAGTTTGTTTCCCATAGCATGACAGAGTTTCTCAACAACCTAAATATAAAACACATCACCACACCACTGTACTGTCCCAGGGCCAACGGGTTGGTGGAAAGGATGAACCGCATGGTTAAAGACGGAATTCAATTAGCCAGTAATAACAACATTCCCATTGAGCAAGGTCTTCAAGAGATGTTGTGGGCCTACCACACTACACCCAACCAAATTACAGGTATCTCTCCTTTCTAAGCATTAAGAGGGAGAAAGCCCTGTACCAATTTCTTCCCAAATTGGTTAGGGGGAGAAACACTTATCACCAGGGACATGAGTGCTCTCACTGACAAAGTTCAAGACCATCAGAACAAATATAAAGAGCGTTATGACTCCAAACACGGTACTAAGAACCCAGAATGGAAGGTGGGTGAATGGGTTTGCATAAAAAATCCAAGATGTAGCAATCCTGAAAGCAAGTTTTCCAAACCTAGGTGCATAACAGCAGTCAAAAGAAACACAGTCATTTTAGATGATGACCAAATGTGGAGCATGGACAGACTAGCAAGGGCTCAACAAGAACAAAATAGTCAGACCCAAAACCTTCCCAGTTCTGAGCACTTATCTGACGTCACCCCTACCCAAAGAACACGCAAGACTCCTCGTTGGCATAAAGACTTTATTGGTTACAAATGAACTTCCTCCGGGAGACATGTTATGTTAGACTGTATTGAGGGAAGTTATTCATCGCAATGGTTATAAGGGGGGAAGATGTGTTACAATCTTATGTTATTATATTTACACCTATTTACAACGTGATGTCAATTTTATATACACCTATTTACAATGTGTCCGCCTTGGTATGTTCCAGCCACCCCCATGTGATAGCGCACTTGGTAGCTTCCTGTGATGCTGCTCTTAGAATGTTCATGTGAGGTATTGTCATTGCTGGAGAGCGGAGCAGTGAATAAAGGCAGTTTATAATTATCGCCTCAGCATACTTCTTTTAACAGAGGGCTTATCAAGGGCATTTTCGGATTGAATTGTATATTGGACTGCACATTTAGACTGCAATAGCAGTTTAGGCATACAGCAGTATTTTCTATTTCTAAAACAAAAATAAACAAACTATTGAATATTGAGCGTGCCACTGTGGGGACAGCATAATTACTCACTTGAGAGAATGGTTTGCGTATTTTTGTCATTTGAGCATCATCGTTCAATTTTGAATGCCCATTATGTGGCATCATCTAATCACTGTGTATAATTCTTCATGCTGTGGAATCTCAAACTATAAAATATATTGCAATTCTTAATCAATATGTGTTTATTGAGGATCCCCAATAGAGTTTCGGTGTGTAAATATATTATTAGTCGGCCCCTCGGTAGTCAGGAGCACTCAAGTGCACACTGCAACAGATAAATGACTTTTTTAATCTCTCTAAAGGGAGTGAAAAGGGAATGCATTCGCAGTGCATTTAATTAAAATATTAGCCTCCGCAACTTTCAGTTTTGTGGTTGACCTGAGAGAATTCAGCTGAATAAATGTCTGACATTCCATGTTCACATTCATGGTCATGATCAGTTTTCATAGCACAAAAAAGAAATTAATTTGCTGGCGGTGCCATAGCTTTATTGTAATCTGAGCTAAAAATGCTCATTGTAAACAGTGTTGTTCATGTACCTTTAATATTTTTACTAAAATGACCTACATAAAGAATTATTTATGAGTACATGTGCTGAAAATAGTACCCTGAAATGCAGACCTCTTCTTGAAGCTGACTAAGGGGTCGTATGTCAGAATATTGGAGGCACACATATCAGACATCAGTATTTTGTTATAAATATCGTTTGAAATAATATGATCCCAATGGGAGTAGATTTTACATTATTAACTCCAGTGGGGCGATATTTTTTGTAAATATTATTTAGGACATAATATTTTTATCATACAATATTTGGTATCTTATATTCTGGCTCCATGCCTCTCTGTGAGCTTCATGACCTCAGAACATTTAGACCTGATACAAGTGGTTCTTTATATTGTGTTACTTGTGCAGATATCTGCTTGTGTAGGGATCACATGTATAGTAGAATATAGTTGATCTCACTAGATAATTACGAGGTGTGATAAAGTTTGCACGCTCTATTACATTCTGGGGGGTAATTTTGACAGATTTTGGCATGCGGAAGAGGCCTCTTATGTACTGGAATATGAGGCCATTGGTACAGTAAGCACAACAATGCACCATTTATTCCCCAAAATGTTGAAATATATAATAATTATCTCACTCAGAGAATTTCAAACACCTTGTTCTCAGATCTTTTCAGGTGCACACGTATTCAAGGCCTTATTCAGTTACTGATTTGTGATGTTTTCTAGAGCACTAAATATTTTAACTTGGGGTCGGCACAGATTGCTTTCATTACAGGTTATACACATGATTGTCGATACCTCAGGGGTATCACGTGGGAGCAAGTACACTTATGGCACATGTTTAGATGTGACAGATATGTTCTTAATTAGGTGGGAACATTAACGTGTTTTTTGGGGAGACAAAATGTTGTGGATGCAAGAATTTTAAGTCTATAAACTGGCCCTTTTGACCATAGGGTTTTTTAAACATGGGAAATAGTTCAGAGTAAAGATTTGCAACAAGAATACTTGTGTTTCTGGTAGATCCCATGATAATCCTCAGGCATAGGTCCCACTGAAAATGACATACTTTATCCTGTGTAACATATTTCACTAGGATCACTGTTCCGTTGCCGTTAATGGACAAGAAGCTTTTTGAATTAATGGATTCTGTTAAACTTTGTTAGTCACCAACGATGTCTTATTGCTGCAAGATGTTATATCCCTTTTTTATAGTATGTTTCGTGTCTCCTGCACATGTATATATTCACGCTTTTATGAAACAGCATATTCAGGTAAACCTTTTGTACATAAGGGGCTCGATTCCGATCCTGTAAAAAAATCCACCGTACGATTCGTATTCGTAGCCCTTTCCGTACGAATCGTACCCGTCCGTCCGAGTCGCGTAGTACGATCCGCATTCCATGAATCCGTCCGAATCGTCGCGATCCGTACGTATTGCAAGGCTGAGACTGTGAACCGTACGACTCGTACACACGCCGTACAACCCGACGAGTACGATCCGGACAGGGGAATCAGGACGCGATTCGTACGGTCCACGTCAGGTAAGGGCGATTCGTACAGAAAAGCGCACGATTACATATACCCCGTAAAGCGCGTACCCCCCCATGATTGCAGGGGTACCTCACGTACCCCTGAGATCATGGGGTGTACGAGCCGTACCCCCATTGTACGATCGGTGTACGATCGGTGTACGAGCCGTACCCCCATTGTACGATCGGTGTATGAGCCGTACCCCCACTGTACGATCGGTGTACGAGCCATACCCCATGTACGATCGGTGTACGAGCCGTACCCCCATCGTACATGGGGTACGGCTTGTACACCGATCAAACACCGATCATACAATGGGGGTACGGCTCGTACACCGATAGTACAATGGGGGTACGGCTTGTACACCGATCGTACAATGGGGGTACGGCTCGTACACCGATCGTACATGGGGTACGGCTCGTACACCGATCGTACACCGATCGTACAATGAGGGTACGGCTCGTACACCGATCGTACAATGGGGGTATGGCTCGTACACCCTATGATCGCAGGGGTACGGCGCGTACCCCTGCGATCATGGGGGGTACGCACCGTACCCGGGGGGCCGTTCCGTACCTGTTTCGGCACGAACTCTGCTTTTACGGCTGTTTTCAGCTCCCGTAGAAAAAGGGTCGTACGGTGCGTACCCGACACGTATTGTACTTGCAGCGAACCGTACAGATGTCGCATACAGCAGGTTCCGAGGGAGAATCGTACGGAGAGTAGAGTCGTACGGTGTCTTGTACGACTCGTTCGGAGTACGGCTCCTGGTACGAATCGTACTTCGTCGTACGTATGGGACGCTTACGGGTACGATTCGTACGGGGAGAAAACGCTCCGTACGACGATTCGGAGCACTTTTTACCGGATCGGAATCGACCCCTTAGTGTCTAGTCATCCTCTGACACCTTCTTGTATTGTATTTTACTTTTATTTGCAGACTACCATGTGCTTGTAATCCAGCCTGCCCTGATGTAAATTGATTTATAAGGTTAAAATGACAGCTACACGCTTAGACTAAGAATGGCTACCACTACATTGAACATCTACTGCTTTTATATACTTATTATTTATTTTTTATTTATTATGAAGTTTTATATAGCGCTAGCCAGACCCGGAGGTATCGGAGGGCTTCACAACCGTTCAAATGCAAATGCCAAACAAACATTCTCTCTTGCACTTTGTTACTGTATGATACTGTGCAAGCTACCAAAGGATTATTTGCCTTTAACTGTTATTTTGAATACAATTATTGTAATTTATTTCAGTTGTAGAGGGCTCCTTTGTATTTGTCACCTTGGTAATTGCTTTGTCTCGAAGGAGGAGAGAGAGAAAGAATCTAAAGGCAGAGCATCGCATTCTTTAGTATGTCCAGGGATGCACTAGTGAGAAGGTAGCACTTCTCTTTAGATGTGATCCTGTTCATTGTTGTATTCTGGGAGTAGATTGTCACATCACATTTAGCCTACTCCCAGGCCTTTAATGCACATGTCAAAATACTGGCTGCACTTTACTTCCAGGCCACTGGATCTTTCTAGAGCAGAGGTCTTTAAACTTTAGTCAGCCGAGCCCCCCCATCTAAACCTTTTTACAGGTAGAGCCCCCCCCCCCACCGCCACTACCACCTGACAAAAAAGTTCTGGAAGCTGGTACTCTGCATCATTGATGGCCATTGCCTCCTGCAGAGCTCAGGTTGTATAGGGCAAATAACATTAAATAAAGTAAGAGTGATTAGTAAGCTGAAGTTTTTGTAGTGATGTGCTTATTCTAAAGTTAAAATGCAAACTCTCCAAGAAAAAAATTAGCACAAAAAATTACATTGTTGCTCTTATTTTTCACATTAAACTCAAAATTCAGGATAGATTGGCAAAGACACTCCCAAAACACAAGGGTGGGAGTGCTTGTTTTTCTCCAAAGAGACAATATGTGGATGAATTCTTGCTTCTGCCATCCTTTTGAGCAGTGCCTGGAAATGAGAGTGCTCACAACATTTTGCAATGTATTTTTTGTAGTTTCATATAGGGCGAACATGATCTAAATGTATTGGAGAGGTTTACAGGAGCATCTTTGACATTACACAAGCACACATTCATTTTTTGTAATCACAGGGAGATTAAGTGATTTGCCCAGAATCAAAGGATGTTGAGCAGACATCAAGAATTGAACCTGGTTTCCCAGCTCTACAGTCATCAGCTTCGGCTGTTGTGCCACATCCTTGCCCCTAAACAAGATATCAAAAAAAGAAGTTCCACAAAACATGCTTTCTAACACAATTGATCCATGATTATGTGGAGTATGGCCAGGTGTTGCCAAGTCAGTAGGAGGCCAGCCGCAGTTTTCCAAGAAGTCCTAGGGGACATTTACATCATACACATGTGATATAAGTCGTTCAAGAGGATATATACATCTTTATTCTCTAGCAGCATCAAGAGTCAATTTGTTACCATAGTTGCCTTATAAAGAAGAACGCCTTCGAAAGCTTCAGAAATAGCTGCACAAGAAAACATTTACATTTGATCTACGAAAGAATCGAAGACAGATGGTAGGCACACTTCACATTATTTGTTATATTTGACTTGTGGACTCAGCTTTAGGGATTGGAACATGTTAAACAAGCACCAGCGACTTTAATCAAGGTCAAATTCTTTTTTCGTAAGTCACTGGTAAATTAAGTGATTTTCCCAGGATCACACGATGTTGAGCCGAACCTAGGACTCGAACCTGGGTCCCCAGGACCAAAGGCAGAACCTATGGCATTAATGCCAAATCCACTCCTCCTTGAAATATCCAATGTTCCCACTAGTATTGGGATGAAGGGGAAAGGAGCGAGGCTTTACAAAAATAATACAAAAAGCTCTTTACTTTTACCTGCCAGAGAATGGAATCTTCAGGAAGGATGTAACCGTTGTAAATTCCTTGCAGTGAAACGTACTTCCGACGTGGGAAGCAACATGGGGTGCAACTAGACAGAACTTCGGGCGGGGGGGGACTAAGATTACCAGCCAGGGCTGGCTCCAACACTGATCGCACACATGAGAGGGACAGGTGAGTGAAGTGTCGGATAAGCAGTGTGAGTAGTGTGCTCGTGTGACTGCAGGGTGAGGTACAGGGTGAACTCGTGTGACTGCAGGGTGAGGTACAGGGTAAGCAGCGCAAGAATATTGTGAGTGCAGAGTGATCACTGTGAGTGTAGAGTGTGCGATGTGCTCGTGTGACCGCAGGGTAAGTAGAGGGAGAACGGCGTAAGTTCATGGTAAGTGGCATAAGTGCAATGTGGTCACTGTGAGTGCAGGGTGAGAGGATAGGTTCAGTGCATAGTGATCAGTGTGAGTACATTGTGATCCCTGTGAGTGCAGGGTGAGTGTGAAAGTGAAGGACGAGAATGAGGAGTGAGTTGTCTGAATGCAGGGTGCATTCCCAGACACAGTTGAAGTTACTCAGCATGTTATTGAGGCTTGGCGTAGCGTTTGAGATTTAAGTTAAACTATTCCTTTTATGGCAAGGTCCAGGGATCGAGGGTGGGCGAAATAAATATTGTGCTCATCCTGCAATCAACTTCCAGTCTTGCGATTAGGGTTGCCAGCTCATTATATTGATGTCCCACAAAAGTAAGCAGCCCCCTAAAGCCTATTTTCAGCACTGATTGGTGCACAATTGGAACAGCAAAAATACATAGAAAGTATTTTTAATTGTGTTCTTAGGCTGCCTGAATGATCTATGACTAATAATTAAAGGGAACAAAGATTTGAAACGTCACATTACAAAAGAATACATACTATTTTATTTATAACCCTATTTAGTGTCAATACAGGGCCTTTGCAGACTCTTTAAACTGCACATGGCTGGCATTTTTATTTTGGTAACCCTACTTTATATTCCTTTTCATTAAATGTATTCTCACATTAAGGCAGTAAAAAGTAAAATGTAGGAATAGGCAGAGTGGGGGCACAGGGGGTACTGGAACCAGAAAACAAACAGCCTCTTTAATCATTTTACAAAGGTATGTAAATATGCACATGGGGCAGACTAACAAGCCCCTTGTGCCACTTGTGCGTCACTTTTTCTATGTTAAAAGTGACGCAAAAGTGGCGCAAGGGGCTTGTAAATAAGCCCTATGGTTTTTAACGGGCACACAACGCCCATGGGCTCAAAAGGCTTCAGCATGCCCCCCCCCCCACCTGTCGTGTGTGAAAGCTTGGGCACAGACACAGACAGTTTTGGAGGTTGTTTTCCACCCTTTCTTAGAGCCCCTGCATCTCCATGAGAATTAGCCCCCTACCCCCTCCGAAATCGTCTTGCCTCTGGCCTCTGGCCTTTAAAGACCTGTGACTCTTGACAGTCTCAGCCGAGCGAGCCCCCAACAGCTGCAGCAGCCTGGGCTGAGAGGCACGTCTCGCGCCTGGAAGCAACAGTGTGGGGTGAAGTGCGCGCCCCCCCCTGAAGGGATACGGCACCCCCCCAGGGGGACGCGCCCCACAGTTTGAAGAGCTATGTTCTAGAAGATCACTGTGGACAAGGGGAGCCAATCAAGATACATGAACCAGATACTGAGTGGCATCAGCACATGAGAGAACCAGTATATCCCCAGGCCAAGTCACTAGGAGAAAGGCAACAAGTGTCAAGTGAATTCTATTCCATTATCCACTTCCGATGGGTTTTAGGTGCCATTGATTGCACCCATGTGGCACTTCAACCATCCCCCACAGGGAACTGCATTTATGAAGTAGCCACCACTGGCACGCCATCAGTATGCTGGCTATCTGCAATGTCAAGGGCAGCTTCACTGTATGCTTCCTTTCCTTGGAAAACACACAATAGCTACATATTATGACAGTCTCTTATTGCACATCAGTTGGTTGCTGGGGATTTTGGTGACATGTGGCTACAAGGTAAATTTAACCAACTCACATTGGGACCGCATGTGTACCTGTGGAGTGACTTCTCAAAGATATTCACTCATAACCTCTCAAGGCACACACACATATATATGCTAGCCATCACTGGGAATACTTTCAGCATCCACAAGTAGTACTTTAGATGCTGTGATCATAGAAGGGGTTGCTCCATATGACTTGAAGGAAACCTTCAAGCTCATTGTAGCATGTTGCATTTTGATCAACTTCATCATACAACAGTGCTCAGGTGTAGATATAGACCTTCATCCTGAATTATGGTGCCATCTAAGTTCCCAAGGTTAATCACAGTCCATAGATCAGGGGCTGCAGGTGCCGGACCAACGAGTGCACTCCCATTTCACCTAAGCTGCTGGTTTGGTTGTTGCATCACACTGCTTGGGCCATGCCAATTCAATAATAAAAGTTGGACTATAAGACATTGGATTATTAATTGAGGCGGGTGACTGATCACCTCGAAGAATAATCACAACTCTTGGCAAACAAATCAGCCTAAGCGAGCTATCGCACAAAGCAGGCAGACTTAGAGCAATGTATAATGTATTTATACAGTGACGAAATGGTAACAAAGTCAAAATGCCAAGCAATAGACATCTCGAGCAAAATAAGAAAATTAAAGAAATATTTAATGAATAACTTGTCACTAAAATGACTAACATCTAAAAAGGGGAACCAGAGATATGAATGATGTAAGTGAATATAGTGCCAAAAAACAGAAAAGGCCAATTGCAGCCAATGGTCGTGACAGACCAATGCCTTGGCACAATTTGAGACTGACCACGATGGAGCCCTTTCAGATACACAAAGCAAATTGGTCCTGGTAAAAATCTGGAAGTCAAAATCTTCAAAAAAGTTTCAAAGTTCTAATTTAAAAAGGGACTTTGCCATGTTTTGTTTAAGAAAAAGCTGTCTCTCCGTGGGATGAAGCTGCAATTGTAGCAGCTGCCATGGCACTGCTATTGGGTTACCTGCTGCATGTTGTTCCCGCTAAGGCTCTGCAGCTATTGCAGTTTTTGCTTAAAAATGTTTCTTAGGCTCAAAACAGTTTTTCAAAAATGCTAGAGCCTTTCAAGAGAAAAAATCTGAAATTCAATTTAAGGTGAACCTTTTCCAGGCGCTCGAGGGACCGGGAAGGGAAATTTATCTAGAGATTCTGGGTGTCAGGCAGAAGACACTATTCTAGTCCTCCTTCCGTTTGAAACTCATCAACTGGGAATTGTAAGGAAGAGTCCTCCTGCAGCAGCATTTTGTGCCCATTTAGCCACATAGGAGGTCAGCCAATTAAGTCTTGGATTCCACTTATTTGTCTAGGGCCCTGTCCTTCCGAGCTCCTCACAGGTCACATACAACAGGTCCAGTCCTCTTCTATTCTGCTACAGTTTCAGAAAGTATTCTGATGGGGTGCCTTGGAGTGCACCTTTCAAGCCTGCCCCTAGCTAGTGGGTGGGTATGACTTCTGGGAGTTCCCTAAACAATGGGCTAAAGGTTCCTGCTTGCCTTACTTCTAACAGGCCTAAAATGCCATGTATAAGGGCATTTTCACAATGGCGAAAATCTTCAGCCACACAACACTTGAGCTCTGAGGGCTATGGGCTGTGGGTGTGTTGTTGACACCCACATCTAACACTAAAATCCAGTTTGAAGCAAGCCCTTTACCCACAACAAATTGGGAGACAGACGTTTGGTAGAACAAAGGCAGAGTCCTACTGGCAGAGGATACACAAGAATTGTCTAGGCAACCTGTACTCTCCATTTCAAGTGAATCAAAGTGTTACATGTGGTGCAAACAGAGCTGTCAGGCAGAATTTGACACATAAGGACATGTCTTTCGACTAATGAGAGCTAACCAGACTTCAGAGCCAGTGCCCTGACTCTAAAGTGTATGTCAAATTAGCTATATCAAATTGGAAATGGATTAACTTACCTGTAAGTCCCTAATAAATGGTACCCTGGTACCCAGGGTTTGTAAGATTGAGGCTACCTCGGGTCTTTCAGCACTGATTTGCCACTTTGGAGATGCCCCATGTAAAACAAATCCCCCAGTCCACCACTGCAGGCTAGTGTAGCAGTCGTGCACTGCCAGCCTGACTTTGCAATTGACAGCAATGGCAAATCCACCACTTCCCATGGACATGTGTAGAAGTCACCCCTCTGACAGGCCTACCGAGTCCTAGAGGCAGGGTGCAACATATGTCTTACATGTCCTGACAGTAAAACATGGGAAACAACCATTTTTACTATGGAAAGACTTGGTTGCCCAACTGGTGAATACAGGGTTACACAATGACCCCTCAGTTGTGCTAACTCCTGAACAGTGCAAACAAAGTGGGCAATCCAAGAATTCGTTACATTGAGCCTGACTTGTATCTGAAGCTGAGATTAATGTAACTTCTTGCAGTGTGCCACTTTAGCAAAGCTACCACTTTGTTGCCTTTATTAGTCCTGTGCCTTCCCAGGCACATACAAGGCCTGCTCCTGGAGAGACATGCCAACTAATCTCAGGAAGGAGAACAGAGAGGGACTGCAGGCCCCTTAGGTGTTAGCCCCAAAGGTCAGTTTCCAAAGGTGAAGATGTCTTTGGAGAGCCGGTGTGAGTTCCGAGGGGGAGGGCTGCCCCATTGTTTAGGTAGACAGTCTGTCACGGGGAACAGATAGAGGAAACCACTTGCCAAACCGATTTCTCCAGGGGCGAGTAGGCCTGAGGTCTGTACACCAGAGAGGGGTCTCACCATCTTGGGAGTGGCCCTTGGCTAGCCAGATGCCACACTCCACAGAAAGTGGTCACCAGGTGGGAGGGAACCTGGTAGCCATTTGGCACTCAGGACACTTTCCGGCCATAAAGGAAGCACCCTTGGCCCCAGACTTCAGATCGCAATTGACTCAAAAGAAGGACCGAAGAACTGCCTGTTGCACTAAGGGACCAGCAAAGAGAGGCTGCACTGACAAGGACTGCTCCTGCTGCACCTGGTGGCTAGAGAAAAAAGGGATTGTGCCTGCTGTATTCTGCTCCAGGAGAAGTCATCTCCAGAGTATAGTCAAGCCAAGAGAATTGCAAAGGCCTGCTGACTGGCCTCCTGTTCGCATCATAGGGACACAAGAGCTGAAGAAGCCGGCAGCCGCAAACTGGTAGCCCAAAGTCTTCAATTCTCTTCCACTGCTGCCATGCAGCACTGAGGACCAATACCTGATGCACAGAGTTGCACCGCACTACCTATGCCCGGGTGTGCTGTTGTGAGTTGCTGGGACCCTCAGAAGGGAAATTATTGACCCAGGAAGGATTGGCCTGTGACAGCGACAACGAGCGACTGGTAGTCCAGTGGTGACTGCCCTTCGGCTAGACCAGAGAGGACTTTATAATAATAATAATAATAATAATTGCATTTGTAGAGCGCCTGGTTACACTGGGCCAGTGTGTCCCCGCACTAAGGTACAGGCTAAAAACAGCAACAACAAGGGGCCTAGAACTAAGACCTATAGTTATACCGCAGGAAACAAATGGGTCTTGAAACCTTTCTGAAAAATAGACTCTGAGCACTCCAGCCGGAGCCTCTGAGGAAGTGTGTTCCACAACTGAGCAGCCAGATAGCGAAAGAGCGACCACCCATCCTGGCTCTCTTGATGTTGGGTACGCACGCCTTTCCTTTCCCACTAGATCTTAGATATCTTGTTGGTACATAGGCAGTTAGAAAATCATGCAAGTACGAGGGCCCCTTCCTTTGTATAATCTGGTGACTAACATACAGGGCCTTAAGCTGTACTTTCTCCCTAATAGGAAGCCAATGTAGGGAGGTCAAAGCCCTTGTTGTTGAGGCTCTCTTAGGAGGCATAGGAACCAATCTTGCTGCTGCATTCTGGATGCACTGCAATCTCTGCATGCATTTGGCAGTAGCACCCACATACAGGAGATTGCCATAATCCAGGCGAGAAGTCACCAAAGCATGCCCCATGGTCTTCCTTGATGCAGTGGGAAGAGCGCCTAGAGTTTTCCGTAAACCCCGTAAGATACCAAAACAGGCGCCTGCCACCCACCTGGTATGGTAATCAAAAGACAACTTGTTGTCCACCCATACCCCAAGGTTCTTGGCTTGTTCACAAGGTGTAGCAGTGAGACCCAGAGTCTGGGGCCACCTTATCGACGACCACACTGATGGAGCCTTCCCTATCACCAGCACCTCGGTCTTGCTGCCATTCAATTTCAGGCAGTAATTTCCCATCCACACAGACAGTTCTTGAAGGCAGGACACAAAATTGGAGGCAGCACCAGCCCAAGCTTGGGTGAGGGAGACCACCAGCTGAGTGTCATCAGCAAAGAACAGGGCATTGATCCCAAATTTATCTGAGATGTTAGCCAGGGGGGCGACATAATGATTAAACAATGTCGGGCTCAGGGTAGAGCCCTGAGGCACCCCCGTGTCAGCTTGATGTTCCTGGAGTAGTAAGTACCCTGCATGACTTGAAAGCTGAGCTCAGATAGAAAAGATTCCATCCACTTCAGGGCCCCACCTGCTACACGACCTCTATCTAGGTCTTGCAACAGGGTTTGATGGGCAACAGTGTCGAAAGCGGCACTTAAGTCTAAAAGAATTAAGGCCACTGTCTGCCCTTCATCCACATATTTACGAATGGTCTCAGTCAAGAACAATAGGGCAGATTCGGTGGAATGAAGGGCCCGAAAGCCAGACTGAGTAGGATGGAGAAGGTTGTTTTTACAGATATGTGCTGTAAGTTGTAAATTCGCAATCTTCTCCGCAACCTTAGCAAAATAAGGGAGCAGGGAGTTAGGTCGTAAGTTGTCAAGCTGATCAACACTAATGTGAGGTTTCTTTTGTAGAGGGAGAACAACTGCCTCCTTCCATATATGGGTTATTGACCCTGCAACCAGACCCCATCCCCATCTTCATGGACTGAGGAATCCCTGCAGGAATATCCCCGTCAACCGCATTGCGTTCACAGCATCCTTGGAGCAACTTCAGCATCCTTCTTCCCTTGAATCAGGACCACTCCAGTGGTCAATTTCGCTGCCTGTTCTTTCAGTGTGGCAATGTCTTGGTCCAGGCCACCAATCTTTTGTTCAGTAGAGGTTACTCTCTCTGATACTTTGCGTAGGTCCACCTGTAGTAGACCCATTTCTTTGGTCACTGTGTCTATTTTCTCCTCCAAGGCATTGTATGACAGCTGTCTGGCCTCTGTCTCGGCTTCTCTCTTGAGACCTCCCTCTCAGCATCCTGAGCATGTGCAACTGTCTGCCGCATACTGTGCTGCGGCAAGCCCTGCAGCTGTATATATTGTGTCATGGTGCAGCTCTTTTGACCCTTAGGTGCCTTGTCCTTCCCTATAGTCAATTCACATCAGAGCCACGAGCAGCAGCAGAGTGCTCGGTGTCTCCACAATCTCCAGAGAACGGCACAATTCGGCCTTGGTCCTCTCTAGGCACGCTTCTTGGACCCACAGTTAGCACTTCTGGGCACACACCTCCAACGCCAGTCCCGCTTTAGGGAAAGACTAGCTGCTCAACCACAAGCACCACAGTGCAAAAGAAGATCCGTTCCAACAGGCCTGCGCAATAAAGTCAAGCCATTCATATCCTTTGACAGTACAGGACAACAAGCATCAGTTCAGGAGCAGTGCTCTTAATATAGTCCCCTGATATATAGCACGCTTACACACAGTTCAGCTGAGGTTCAAATCAAGCATTGTGTGCCTCAGGTCACACACTATCCACAGTAAATTCAGTGGCATAGGCTGTGTCCCCACCCCCGTCGCAGACAACAGTACAGTCAATAATTTCACAATGCTGTGTGATGCTTCCAATAAACTGCAGTCTTAGAGCTGCCTTCACCTGTATTCCACTTGCCAGCAATGTCTATGCAAGATGGACTCCATGCCCCAATGGAGAAATCAGGCAGAGATCTGGGCCATATGAACAGTCTTGACAAACTCTTCCAAGCATTTTGGAGAAGGGCCTAATAAGCAACAGATTTAGGTGCTCCAAATCCATTCCCCAGCCGTGCCATCTCTCGTTGTCACTAGGCTGAACTCCACACTTCCGGCGAGCACAGTTAGGCCTCGTTCGCCAGGCGGCGCCCCATCCCAGGCATCTACTTTTTCACAGCAACCCTCTAGGGGAGCTTCCTCTATTTATTTGTTTGAACAGGGGCCCAGGTGGGGGAAGGGAAGGCCCACTCCTCCAAGGCTGCCACTCACTTCCTCACAGGCCAGGCCACACCACAACAAGACCCTGGCGTCCCTGCACTCACGTGGATCACTTTCCCTGTCACCCTAAGTACGGTGCCCCGCAACGGGGGTGGGGTTTCCTGCAGCAAGGCAGCACTCAGGATCGCTGTCGCACTATTCTGGCCTCCGTCTACAACTGACACTGAGGCATCGCCATCCCCCGGGGGCAGCCCGCGAGTCCCAGCAGTCACAACAACTTCTGAAGGGATGAAAATAAAAAAGCTCTGCACCACAGCCTCAAAATGCACTTTTGAGGAGTGTAGATCACAGCAGTAGGGTGCAGGAGACCGCTGCACACACTTAGGTCACTGCAATTCTTAGGGCTCCCACAGGAAGGATGGTGTATAATTATACACTGGGGCGGCAGAGCTCAGACTTAGTGCATCCGAGCAGCCATCTTGCCAGGCCACGCCTTCCATTGTATTGGATTTTTAGTGCCTTCTAAAAATAGTGGTTTCATTTTTTTCTAGATGGTCCCTTTCCCGAGGTATCATTATTAGTATTTTAATCTAATCTGGTTTTCTACATTGGGCAACTAGGCCTGCCACTGTGAAAATTGTTTTTTGGGCATTGTCACTGTCTACTGGTCCCACTTTTAAATGCCACACACCCTGCCTTGTTGGCTAAAAGGCTTACTTAGTAGGTATTTACCTGTCAAAAATGGTTATTTTGACAGAGTGCACTGCAGTTTTGTAATGGGGCATACAGGCTAAACAGGGTAGGCTTTGTAGCCAGGTTTGCACAGCCACTATAATGGATGGCACAATAAGTGCTGCTGCCCACTCGTTGTGTTTAACTCCAGGGTCCACTTTCATATACTAGAGACTTACAGGCAAGTCATATGTGCCTATCAGGTATAAGCTAATTTAACCATATTTGATAAGGGAGTACCGGGGAGCACAGACACTTTACTTCTGGCTAGTAGGAGTACAGCAGACACAGTTCTAAAACTGGCCACAATTGAGTACAAAAAAGGTGAAACATCTGGGGTGACCACATAGGAATGTTGGATAACCTACAGGGACTATGACACAATCCACAAAGACTCTCCAGAGACACTACTGTTGCACCCCCATAGTAACGCCACAAAGCATGATCTTGCTCTTGTAAATGTAATATACATCTGCACACACATCGTCCACTTATACATTTGCATAGTCCTTCTTCCACATCTATAGGTCAATTACCCTCAATTGTAATCTCCACTCAGATGAAGACACGTACATGCTTGTTTGCTTAAAAATACTCTTCACAAATGTTGGAGTAGACCCACATACATTAATTTACACATTTCATGCACTTTCCCCATTGTGTAATTTCACCGGAAAATGTTGTGTGTTACAAATAGAATGCCACCAATGATTCCAGTAATTTTGTCCCTTTAGCCCTTTCTCTTTTGCTATATTTTCTATGGCTATGCAGCATAGCAGTAAATAGCAAAGGTGTTTTTCCTTGTCTTAACTAAGTAAAAGCATGCACCATGAACCATGTGCTGAACAGGAAGTTACACAGCGAAAGCAGAAATAAGGTCATCCCTGAGACAAACTTAGACCAGAGAACAAACCTTCTCCATTTTGCAGCTGTATGTATCCTACAAGATCCCAAAATGACTGCAGAATATGAGAAGTGGGCACCCAACTTCTCCCCAGAGAAAATTGAGGTCATAGAATAGAAGGTTCTCCAAAACTACCATCGGTCGTGTGGAGGGAGGCCCAGACATGCACCTGGGAAACTCAGCATGCCTGGAGCATGGCTATCATCGACATGTGTTGCAGGGCAATGGGTGATGGCATCTGTCGAGTCACACAGTGTAGGAAATCCTAGAGGGCCTCTGGTGCTAGCACAGATGAAGGCACATAAAGTGCTGTGGCCTCCTCCCCGTTACATACGCACTATCCCCTGATCAGCCTACTGCTTAGGACAGTCCTTGAAACAGCTTGGCCAGCCCTTCATGCTCAGATGGGGTATCATGAACAAAAGCATAGAGGTATGTCAATGTATCGAGAAAGTCTACACCATCATCTGTGGATTGCAAGTATTGTTGTGTCATCTCCACTGGGAATCGTCATGTCCATTATTTCTGTATGCTATAGTACCATGCATACATTCTGATTGAGAGCATTTGGCCAATTTAAGTATTGCCTGGATTTGTCACCTTTACCTAAATATGTGTATTTCAAGCAGTTGAATCACATGTTGGTACACAGGAGCTTGGTCATGATAGATCACGTGTAGCTTTTAAAAGACTGCTCATGTCACCATGGTCATGTCACCACGGTCATATGTCAAAATTGTTAGCCTCTTACACTTTCAATTGCTAAATCCACAAGGAACTTATGCTCATGTCTACTTGACTCATGCAAGACACAGATCAAATTGTATTTATTTTATTTTGAGGATTTATTTATTGCATTTGAATCATCCCCGAAAGGATCTTTCGGTGCTATACAAGGAGAAAGATCGTGAGGGTATGTATTTAAAAGAGCCATGTCTTTAACAGTTTTTTAAATTGGTTAGTTACCTGCAGGACCTGCGATTTTCTGGAAGCATATTCCAGTGGCTGGCTGCCAGATAGGAGAAGGCTCTGCCGCCAAAACGTGCCTTCCGTATTTTCTGGGTGCACAGAAAATTAGAGTTGCTGGATCTCAGTTGTCAAGTCAAGTCAAGTCAAGTCATAAAATTTGTATAGCGCACTACATACCCAGAGGGTTTCAAGGCGCTTAGGAAGGGGGGGAGGATTATTTGTCAAATATCCACGTTTTAAGCTGCTTTCTGAACGCTAGGTGGTTCTGGGTGAGGCGAAGGTAAGCGGGAAGTGAGTTCCATGTTTTAGCAGCCAGGTATGAAAAGGATCTGCCTCCCATGGTGGTCTTGTTGATGCGAGGTACAGTGGCGAAGGCTTGGCTGGAAGAACGTAGTTGGCGGGAGGGGGTGTAGAAGGACAGTCGAGAGTTGAGGCAATCTGGTCCGATGTCGTAGAGTGATTTGTGTGCGTGGGTAAGCAGTCGGAAAGTGATCCTCTTATTGACGGGTAGCCAGTGGAGGTCTTTAAGGTGAGCAGAGATGTGTTCGTTGCGTGGGATGTCTAATATGAGCCTGGCTGAGGCGTTTTGGATTCGTTGGAGTTTCTTCTGGAGTTTAGCGGTGGTACCTGCGTAGAGGGTGTTTCCGTAGTCCAGTCGGCTCGTGACCAGAGCGTGGGTGACTGTTTTCCTTGTTTCGGAGGGGATCCAACGAAATGTTTTTCTGAGCATGCGAAGAATGTTGAAGCAGGAAGAGGATACGGCGCTGACTTGTCTGTTCATTGAGAGTGAAGAATCCAGGATGACGCCAAGGTTCCGTGCGTGGTCTGTCGGGATGGGTGCTTTTCCGAGGGCTTCCGGCCACCAGGAGTCGTCCCAGGCAGAGGGGGATGTACCTAAGATGAGGACTTCTGTTTTGTCTGAGTTCAGTTTCAGACGGCTTTGTTTCATCCATTCGGCGACTTCTTTCATTCCTTCGTGTAGGTTAGTTTTGGCGGTGCTGGGGTCCTTGGTGAGAGAAAGGATCAGTTGAGTGTCATCCGCGTAAGAGATGATGTTGAGGTTGTGTTGGCGGGCGATGGCCGCGAGGGGGCTCATGTATACGTTGAAGAGGGTGGGACTGAGTGAGGATCCTTGAGGTACGCCGCAGATGACTTCAGAGGCTTCGGACTTGAATGGAGGAAGGCGGACTCTCTGGGTTCTTCCGGTGAGGAACGAGGTGATCCATTCAAGTGCTTTTCCTTGGATTCCGATGTTATTGAGGCGTTGTAGAAGGGTGCTGTGGCAGACTGTGTCGAATGCTGCAGAGAGGTCGAGGAGGATGAGGGCGACTGTGTCTCCATTGTCCAGTAGAGTTCGAATGTCGTCTGTTGCTGCGATGAGGGCGGTCTCAGTGCTGTGTTTTGCTCGGAAGCCAGATTGTGAGGGGTCGAGGGATTTGTTGGCTTCGAGGAAGGCGGCGAGCTGGTTGTTGACGGCTTTCTCGATGACTTTGGCCGGGAAAGGAAGAAGCGAGATGGGGCGGTAGTTTTTGAGTTCAGTGGGGTCCGCTGTTGGTTTTTTCAGAAGGGCGGTGAGTTCAGCGTGTTTCCAGTCTTCTGGGAAGGTAGCGGAGTTGAAGGAGCAGTTGATGACGTCTCGGAGGTGCGGTGCTATGGCGGAGTCTGCTTTGTTAAAGATGTGGTGAGGGCATGGGTCTGTGGGGGATCCAGAATGGATGGAATTCATCAGGCGGATGGTTTCCTCAGTGGAGATTGGGTTCCAGACGTTAAGGGTGTTTACGGGGGGAGGATGGTCAGCAGATGGTAGGGTGGGTTGGTTTCCGGGTTGGTTGTCAAAGCTGTTGTGGATGTCTGCAATCTTGTTGTGGAAAAAAGAGGCTAGGGAGTCGCAGAGGATTTGAGAGGGGGTGATGTCGTTGGAGTTGGCAGAGGGGTTGGAAAATTCCTTGACGATGTTGAAAAGTTCCTTGCTGTTGTGGGCGTTGTTGTCAAGTCGATCCTTGAATGCTATTTTCTTGGCTTTTCGGATCAGTTGGTGGTGAGTGCGGGTGGCGCTTTTGAATGCGTCCTTGGTGCTGGTGGATGGGTCTTTTTTCCAGGCCTTTTCAAGGGAGCGGCAGAGTTTCTTGGATTTCTTAAGATCATCGTTGAACCATGAGGCCTTCTTTCTGCCAGGTTTGCTTTGACGTTTTTTCAGTGGTGCTAAGGTGTCGGCGGTGTTGGATAGCCATAGGGTGAGGTTGGCGGCGGCTTCGTTGGCGTTAGAAGAGAGGGCTGGGGAGTTTCGAAGGAGCGATGCGGAGATTTGGTCCGTGGTGATTTTGTTCCAGTTTCTTTGCAGGGTAGGTTGGAGGTGGATGTTGGGTTTTGGTTTGTTGTAGGTGAAGTGAACGCAGCTGTGGTCAGTCCAGAGGAGGTCCGTGGTGTGGCTGAAGGAGACCTGATTGCTGGATGTGAAGATGGGGTCGAGTGTGTGACCTGCGATGTGGGTGGGGGAAGTGACCACAGCGCGAGGCTGAATTAAATACAGAAATGCTGCGCGAGGCGGAATTAATTAAATAAATGCAGGTAGGGAGCACTCTGATCGTGGGTGGGAGGGTCAGCAGCTGGGAGGCGGTAGCAGGGAGGAGGGGCGGGCCGGGGACACACAACAAGATGGAGGGTCACAGGGCACCGGGGGCTAGAGGCTAAATTGATTAAACAAACACAGCGCGTGGCTAAATTGATTAAAACAAACACAGCGCGTGGCTAAATTGATTAAAACAAACACAGCGCGAGGCTGAATTAAATACAGAAATGCTGCGCGAGGCGGAATTAATGAAATAAATGCAGGTAGGGAGCACTCTGATCGTGGGTCAGCAGCTGGGAGGCGGTAGCAGGGAGGAGGGGCGGGCCGGGGACACACAACAAGATGGAGGGTCACAGGGCACCGGGGGCTAGAGGCTAAATTGATTAAACAAACACAGCGCGTGGCTAAATTGATTAAAACAAACACAGCGCGAGGCTGAATTAAATACAGAAATGCTGCGCGAGGCGGAATTAATGAAATAAATACAGCGCGAGGCAAAATAAAATAAATAAACACAGCGCGAGGCAAAATAAAATAAATATGCAGTTACAGCTATGTAGTCTCGAAGCGGTACCACCAGCCGGCCAGATCGTCAACAGGAGCTGGGATCAGGGAGCATGGGGGGAGCGACCGTGCTGGATGAGGTCCAGGTGATCACAGCGCGTCAGTGGAGGTAGGGGGTACTCTGTTCGTGGGTGGGAGGGTCAGCAGCTGGGAGGCGGTAGCAGGGAGGAGGGGCGGGCCGGGGACACACAACAAGATGGAGGGTCACAGGACACCGGGGGCTAGAGGCTAAATTGATTAAACAAACACAGCGCGTGGCTAAATTGATTAAAACAAACACAGCGCGTGGCTAAATTGATTAAAACAAACACAGCGCGAGGCTGAATTAAATACAGAAATGCTGCGCGAGGCGGAATTAATGAAATAAATGCAGGTAGGGAGCACTCTGATCGTGGGTGGGAGGGTCAGCAGCTGGGAGGCGGTAGCAGGGAGGAGGGGCGGGCCGGGGACACACAACAAGATGGAGGGTCACAGGGCACCGGGGGCTAGAGGCTAAATTGATTAAACAAACACAGCGCGTGGCTAAATTGATTAAAACAAACACAGCGCGAGGCTGAATTAAATACAGAAATGCTGCGCGAGGCGGAATTAATGAAATAAATACAGCGCGAGGCAAAATAAAATAAATAAACACAGCGCGAGGCAAAATAAAATAAATATACAGTTACAGCTATGTAGTCTCGAAGCGGTACCACCAGCCGGCCAGATCGTCAACAGGAGCTGGGATCAGGGAGCATGGGGGGAGCGACCGTGCTGGATGAGGTCCAGGTGACTGATACGACCTGAGTTTATTCTTAAGGTAGGCCGGGCCCTTTCCCTGTAGTGATCTGAAAACTACACAGAGCATATTAAAGATAGCTCTCTTCCTCACCGGGAGCCAATGTAGCTGATGCAGCAGTGGGGCTGATGGAGTCATTGCCGGTTTGTTGAGGGCAAGGCGGGCCGCCTTATTCTGCACTACCTGGAGTCGGGATAAAAGATCTTCCCTTGCTCCCACCAGCGGCGAGTTTCCATAATCCAGTCGACTCACCAGGAGTGACTGGATAAGGGTCTTCCTCGCTGACAAAGGGATCCAGTGAAAGACCTTCCTAAGCATTCTCATGGTGCCAAAGCAGGCACCTGAGACTGTCTTGACCTGTTCCTCCATGGATAGCTTATTGTCTATCTTAATTCCCAAGTTCTTCGCACAACTCCTGGGTGCGCGGGCATCGCCCAGCTCATTGGGCCACCACTCTGGGGACCAGATGGTCTCCGCCTTCCCAAACAGCAAGATTTCAATTTTTGAGGAGTTAAGCTGTAAAAAATGCCTCCTCATCCAGGTAGCGATGCTAGCGATGCAGCTTCTGAACCTTGATTGGGTGGATATAATATCCTCCCCAATCGGGACGATTAGCTGCGTGTCGTCCACGTATGAGATGGTTTGAAAGCCATGGCCCCTGATGATATCGGCCTATGGGGTTACGTACACATTAAACAGGGTCAGACTAAGCACAGATCCCTGTGGTACGCCCTTATCTACCTTGACGGTTTGTGATACGAACATATCTAGCTGAATACTCTGGGTGCGTCCTGAGAGGAAGCTTTGAATCCACTTAAGGGCCCTTCCCTGCACCCCAATACCCCTCAGTCTGCCTAGCTGCGTCTTGTGTGAGATGGTATCAAAAGCTGCTGACAAGTCGAGGAGGACTAGGATTACTGGGGTCCCGCTATCTAAAGTCATCCTTATGGTATCCGTCACCTCCAACAGTGGAGCCTCCGTGCTATGGGAGGCACAAAGTCCAGACTGGGAGGGGTCCAAAAGGTTGTGCTGTTCCAAATAATTAGATAGCTGTTGGTGCACTAGAGTTTCCAAGACCTTTGAGCAGCAGGGGAGAAGAGAGATTAGCCTATAGTTCTGTAGGGCGTTCGGGTCTGCTGTCACCTTTTTTAGGATTGGCTTTATCCGTGCACTCTTCCAATCATTTGGAAAAACCGCCATCTCCAATGAGATATTATACATCTTGACAAGAACATCTACCAAGACCGTGCTGAGAGTTGCCATAACAGCTGGGTGCGCCGGGTCTAGTGGCGAAAATATATCTTGGTCATTGTGACATGGTAATACTCACAAACAGTTGTGTTAATTTGTGTATAAACAATGCTCACTTAGAAGGATCTGCCATCACATGTTCAATAAGCAACTTTGCATTCCACATCCATCAGTCATCACCTATTTCCCTCAGAATAATGTCTATATTTGTGTGAGCCATCATGAGGAATTAAGAGGGTTACTTTGCTTGAGTAAATGAAGGCATGTTTGTTTATTAGATCTCTGACCAAGGTGTATGTTGTAGGACAAATGCCACATGCGACAGTTGCACCTTAGTGTCATAGCTCTGAGAAAAACAATGCAGAAATGGCCCAGAGAGATTCACACATAAAAGAGATAGAGGACGGGTCGGTGGAGACTATAGTCCTACTGGGTGGAGACTTTCAGGTCAATAGGACATATTTGCTGCTTCAGCCACTCTGGGGCCAGTAGACATCAGAGGCACTTCCGGGTGGAGTAGATAGAACCGTCTGCTCCATCAACCTTGACAGGTCTTTCAGGTTGATAGAAATTGTATACATGATTCCCCCAATTCACATATCTCACACCTCACACTGGACTATTCTTCAAAGAACTCATTATTCCAGAGGGCAGATGGTACCATGCCTGTCCCGAACACCGTAGCTGCCTGAGACAGCGAGCTTCCTGTTCAACACATTGAGGGCTGACACTGAGGTTGTGAGGTGGAGATTGTTTATCAAGAGAGACGTCTGCATCACTTAGGGTTTTTTCTCTGTGAGAAGATGAAAACTGGAGTTGCATCTTGGTTGGAGAGTGGTACAAGTAGGCAACTGAGCTACCTGCAGGCTGAGCAGTATTTTGATGTGACTCCTCTGTAAATGGGACAAGTATCTGGAGCTTATTTTTCTGGTGACGAGTGACCTGCAATCTGGAAGCGTGCTCTTTGAGGGCGATTGCTGTGTGCAGTGAGCAGCAGTGAGTCTTTGAGATGTCAACTGCATAGACCAATAATTTTCTCTTCTTCTCTAGTGTTGGAGGCAGCAGAGATTGCAGTTTATATGAGCAGTGGTTTTCCTCTCTGAATTTCATGTAATCTTCCGCTTGTTTGATGCGATGGCAACATCATGATGCGTTTGTGGCCAGAAGCTTTAAAGAAAGTAAAATGACAGTTTGAACTTTGACATTTGAGAGGTTTAGAGTTATAGTGTGTCAGACATTAGAACATGTTGTTTTCTAACTTTAAGGGCACAGATGACACTTCAGCAGAGAGGGTTGATATTAACATTGACATATATGGTTATCTGTTGCTTGGTATGTGCTTATAGAAATGATGTAGGATACTGTCTTACCGGGCAATGCAACACATTTGTGCTGTAATTTCTAAAATTTGATGTGGCTATCTGTCGTTTGATGTGGCAACACCATATAAACATTATGTATACAATTACAAATTTGAAAAACATTTGTTAGAAATGGGGAGTGAATGAGATTAAAGTGGGTATAGATAGTAGTATATGTACTAAGGCCATTGGCTTATCTGACCAAAGAACGCCAAAGGACTACACTGTTGCTTTTTGCAAGATTATAACTCATGTAGTGTAATAGATGGGCCATAGTGTAGACACCAGGGGAGATTGTGTTACATGAGCTGTGGGGATAGACACGTACAAAGTACTGAAATAACAGAACACAAATAGTATGAGGATATTGGAACATGTTAAAGTTTTGACAGTGGGACCCAGACCAGGTTTTCCTATTATAGAAAAGCTGTCCTAGACCAAAAACAGAATAGCCATATGGATTTCAGAAATATCATCTGAAACTATGCCTTGTCAGTGAAGGATCTGTATGCCTAACATCTGTCAACCTACTATGCTCCTGGGCTGGTCCGAACTAAATTAAGGTAGGTCAGATTCTATATAATAAAAAGGCCTTCAGTCCTGGTACTCTTCATCAGCAACTGCAGTGAAAAACTCTAAAAGGATTTCAGTAACGTCACCAGATCAGCAGGATGCAACTCTCAACATTCTCCTCCTTCCTAGAACCCAATGGGAAAGTACATCAACAGAATAACTACCTCTGTCTGGCGCACAAGCCAGGGAATCTCCAATACACTGCACTTTGCCCATCTGTACTGCAGTGCACACGCTTTATTGGGAAATAAATCCATTTACTTATCTTGTCTTTTTAAAGCATAGAGTTTCTTACATTGAACCATGACTCTTAACCTACATTGGCTTATGTGTCTTAAGTCTTCTGCTTCTTTATGTGACAGGTGTTCACCTGAACTTCCAGAGGGTTTTTCCGATTCTCCATCTTTGAAGGGTAGGGAGGCAGTTATCATAATGATATCCTGTGCAAACATCAGCTAATGTCAGTTGTCATTACAAATTTCAGGGCGTCAAACATTCTCCTTGATTTAAGACAGACATCACTGTAGATTGCTTCCTACAGACCCACAGCCCTCACTTTCTCCTTGCTTGAACCTACTTTTACCATGCCGTAAAACTATATTTAAAGTTTAAAGATTACAAAAAATGCCTACTGGATAATGGCAAAAACGTTTTTCCAATCATGCAAGCTAACATCAGTCTACCCTATTGATTAGATGTGGTCTATAAATAAAAACTAACCTGTAAAATATGCCTGTTAAAATACTGACAGACAAGCTCATTAATAGAGGCTGGAGTAACATTGAGGTATACTAGTTTCAAAGTGAGCAAATTCCCATTAACATCTTCAGTTTGAATCAGTGACAGAATTAATTTGTAGACCCGAAAATCTAGTCAAATCTTGGAACGTTTCAACACCATCTCATAGTCTGTGCAGACTTCATCATTTTCCTGATCCAGAAGTCAATTCTCAGCACAGTTGTAGCATTCCATCTTCTCAAAACTATTTTAGGCTACAGTTAGCTTTTAACTATCCACATTTTTGCATCAGGAGACTTAAAATGCGAGCAGTTATTATTTGACCACAATTTTAGTCTTTTCGTTTTGCGAGGCGTACATACTAAGCACACTATAATACTTTATGGCAGATAGATAGTAGGTTAAGACAGAATGTATCTTCGAGAAGTGATTTATGATTTGTTTTTCCTAAGATACATTCTCAACATGCCTTCTATTAATCTAAAAGAAAAAACATTAGCTTAAAAAAATGTATTGTAAGTAAAGAAGGCAGAGGACTGCAGGCCCATTGCCAGATGAAGTTGGTGGATTGTATCCTAAAGAATGCATGCAAGAATTTAGAACCACACCAGTCACACTTCTGTGGCTTCAGAGAATTGCTTGATTCTAAACTTCTCCATAATATTTTGGGCAAGCGAGATTAGGTCCCTTGAGTGTGGGACTTGCTAGCATCAGTGGATGTAACAAACATCAAAGAATGATCTGAGTCTCCTGCTGCACAGTGACAGTGCTCTAATGTTGTCAGAACACTTTGTCAATATTCTTCACTCCTCGATAATCAAGTGACTGTTATCCAATTTTTCCTACTCATCTAACTGTTTATGGTAGTATGAATCAAATATCTGATTATCTTCCCTTCAATTAACTTTCATAGAAACTTTTTTCAATGTAGTAAAGTTTCCATCTCTTATGTACAATCCTCAATTTTATGCTTTGTATTGATTTGCAATTTATTATTATTTAGCTTGTAATGCGCCTGGTTACTCCAATGGAGTGTCCCTGCGCTAGAACATTATCAGAACCCCAACAACTGACCTAAGCTAACAATCATCCTGCGCCTCTGACTGCCCGGCAGTCGGAGTAAAAGGACTACTTCCATCCACCAAGCGGGTGTCGAAAGAACCAGGTTTTTTGTTTTTGGAACAGAGTCTCCGATACACACAGTCGTAGATCCACAGGCAGATCATTCCATGCCTTAGCCGCCAAGAAGCCAAAGGACCTCCCTCCCGCCAAAGGATCTCCCTACCGCTCATTAAAGTAACTCCGTTTTAAACTACCCATGGATGTTTAACTCACAGAATTATATGTGCTTATTGAACTAACTAAGGTGAGTGTATGACCGTAGTATCCAAATGACTTCAAATTAAATCAATAACACATTTTTAAAGGAAAAATAGACAACATGCTATTCTATTCTCTATCAGGCCTAAAGTCACCTATATGGTGTAGACACAGTTGGATCTACATAGACCATGTGCAATTTTTACATTGTTTACAAAAGGACTGGTGATGTAATCAGCATCCCGCCTTCCTACACGATAAGTGGTAGGTTATGCATGCAAAGATTTATTTAATTATGTAATAGACCGAATGAGTGAAGATGTGTTGAAGGTGTATTGGTATGATTGATGGATTGGAATGGATTTGAAATGTGAGATTTTATTCATAAGTCAATGCCGTTAGCTCCGTGTGATCAATGGGGCCTTAATATACTGTATGATAATATTGAACCCATTTAACAACTATATAGACACATTGATAACAAACTGTAAAACAATGGTAATTAAGGTTGTTTATCTTCCTAGGTTTTTTACCTTGTGTCATTTTTATGTTTCAATTGTATATTGTATTTATTATTAATGGTTATGAGTGGATAAGGGTCACCATTAATGTAATTAATATGAGGTATAATGACTATGGTGGATAGATTGTAGGTTGGGTTCATTATGTGTTTTTTGTCTTAACGAGGTGCATCAAATTTTAAATTTGTTGCAAGAGAGAGACGTATTCTTTACGTCTTGATCAAGGTGGTACTGCAATAATTTTCTACCCTGAAACGCGTTGATGCCTACCTTTACATTGGGTTATATCGAGGAACAGCCTCATGTCTAATGCAAACATGAATAAATAGACTGATGGTGTTTATGTTTCCTGTTGGTAATAACCTTTCTTTGATGAATTTAAGTGTTTCACATATATGTTTTTGTCTCTCATAATGATTTTTTTAACATTTTCCTTGTGTACATGTATGTATTGTTATTGTTAATCATTATTGTCAATTTTTGTAAAACTATTTCTAATATTGTTTTTAAATAAATCCTGATTGTTTCTTATATGAGTTTTTTGTCTTTGTGTACTATGTGGTTGCCTTTCTGGGTTCAGATTTGTGTCCTCAGTTAGATGGATGTTTTTACTCGCATGATATACTGATGTATATTTGGTTGGAATTTGAATGAATGAATATTCAACAATAGGTATATATGTCCAAGAGAATTTCTTCTTTTACATTGACTAGTGGTACCCTGTCTCTTGGTTAGTGGCGTCACTCCCTGTTTTATTTATATTAGCCGCCAAGAAGCCAAATGATCTCCCTCCCGCTTGAACATTCCGCACCCTGGGTACAGTCACTTTGGCTGTGCCCAAAGATCTAAGGCTCCGTGCAGGCCGATATGCAGTGAGAAGGGGGAGCAAAAATCTCGGCCCCTTCTGATTAAGGATCCTATGGCTAAAGCATAGGGCCTTAAAAGTAACTCTGACCAGTATAGAGAGCCAATGAAGTTTCATCAGAGTTTCCCCTACCGATGCCCACCTGGGGATATTCAGAATCACCAGGCGGATTTTGGACCTTCTGCAAGATGTTCACATTTCTGGCAGTAACCCCTAGGTACAGTATGGTACAATAGTCAAGACGAGATGTGACAAGGGCCTGTACAATAGTTCTTTTAGCGTCAGGTGAAAGTAGACCCATGATCTTTCGTAGAATTTTAAGAATGCCAAAGCAGGCTCCAGCCAAGCCGAATATCTGTTCTGAAAAAGACAAGTTGTCATCAAACCATATTCCCAAATTCTTGTCTTTAGCTTTCGGGACAGGAGTCCCAAAAGCTCAGCCATATGTGGTTGCTAACGGGAAGCCTTCTTGATCCATTATCTAGTACTCGAAGAACAGTGAGGCTGAATTGATAAGTGATTTAAAATAATGTGCTGATGATTTTTCTTGAGTATCAGACCAGTAGAGGGATCTTTGAAAATTGGAAATGATATAGTTGGTGGCCAATCACAATTCAGGATCTGCAGATAACAAAGAATACAGTTACTCAATTATCCAAAATTGTGTAACAACAAATATAGTAATCCAGCCCGGTTAATCCACACGCGATCTACTGCCTCACGGTACCTATTTATGCCTTAGTGCCTGCATCCAGCAAGATTGCTCTTCTTGGTATTTTTAACTGCCACGTCAGGGGCTATTCTAAAGCTATCTTCCAGTGGTGATACAGCCCAATGAACGATCTATGTGAAATCCTTCAGGAAAGTATGGTTAGATTCTCATTGAGTTCTTGGTTTCTAGAATGTCAGGAGGACTATGTTCTTCCTTAATCATTGTACTCCATAGTCTGAGGTCTTGACTCAACGGCCTATATTAGTTTGTAAGCTATAATTTCAATAGCACAATTATTGCCTGACATAAGCATAGTGGCCTAAATATCTTTTACAAAAATATCACTGCATTGAATGTAGATATTCTATTTTTAACTAAAATGGTATGATATTACTGTAAATATTCTTTAGGACACAATATTTCTATCAGGTGTTTTTTCGACCACCATGTTCTGGTCCCATACCAACTGCTAATCTGCAACATAATCATCCAGTTTTAAACGTCTTGCATGTCGTTGCAGCATTCTTCATGTCCTCTGCAGGAATTACTAGCAAACAGCAGGTTTGAACAGAGCTGACCACAATGTTCCACTTTGAAAAGGTTTCTTGTTTCAGAGCATTTGCCTTTTGTCTTGCTAAGGATTCAATTGATTTGCACGGCCTAGGTGGCTGTAACAATGTTCACACAAACTTGTGCTTTTACTGGTGTTTCTCAAACACACTAGAGTTTACCTTCTTCTTCTTGTAAGAGCTTGTGCTCAGCACTGAATGAACTATAGCTTCGATGGTAATTTGTGCACCTAGAACTTCATGACATCTTGTAATCTTCCTCTGCATAGACACATCATTTATGCTGTTTGGATAATAAAGCCAGGGTTTTCCTCTCTGTACCACAGTGTATATGTTTTTTCTTGTTTGCGATGCTGAGGTTGGTGTTGAAGATGGGTGTTTGAAGCATCAAATACTGTTTCATTGCTTTTCCCAAAACCAGGAGATTGACTTTGAGTGCTCAGTTTAGAGTTTCTCTGTCTTTTTGGCGCCGTCCATGCTACACAAATGTCATCAGGGCCGGCTTTAGGATGGTGCAACTAGTGTGGCCGCACTGGAGGGAGCGGACCTCCGGGTTTGTGGGGTGCTGTGTTTAGCAATAAGTTATGTTTCAAAAACACCTTTGGCAGAGTTCCTTGTGCATCCAGTTTTCAGGCAGTATTAAAAATGTCAAGATAACTCTTGTGATTAATGTTCCTGCTAGAAAGAGAGATCAGAGTATTGTCTAGTGGCAGTTTTCAACCTGCTGCAAATAATTTGTATGGTGCAGATCACAGATCTGTTTTTATGTGGATTACTGTTTTGGTCACAGAGATCCCTTTGTTACAGCACTTCATAAGATACACCCCTAGTATAGAAAAGTGACTGTTCCGAACTTTCATCAAAGAGCTTCCTGCAAACTGCATAAAATAGGTTAGGATATTATGTTTGCTCCCCAATTCTTTCATTATCCATTCTTAATGTTGGTGAAAATGGTATGTTTGGGTAGATATACATTCTTAAAAGTAAACTCAGCCTGAATTGTATGTGAGAGAGGGTCAATGAAAAGATAAGGGGCACTTTTGCCCGGTGCTCATGAGGGAATGTGATGAGGAGGTCTTGGGGGAGGGGAGGATGGGGCAGGAGGCAGGAGGCGTCAAAATTGATTGTCGCACTGGGTTCCAATAGCTCTAAATCTCACATACATTCATAAATACATGGATTCATTTGTTTAACTTGAATGCTCCTCGCTTCAATACAAGTGTGTTAGACCTGGCACCATTGGCATGGGTCTCCCTTCCATTTTTCGCTGTTGTCTCCTCTGTTTTTGCTGGTATTAGAGGCTCTGGGCACTGTGCCACTGCCATTCAGTGCCACAGCGCAAATGCTCCCTGTGTAAATAGGACTGTGAATTGGTATTTCCCTGATTGGCTTATTTGGTTTACCTGTTAGTCCCTAGTAGTGTGGCCGGTGTGTTCCCAGGGCTGGTAACCCAAATGCTGCTGGTGGGGCTGCAGCGCTGGTTTGTGCCACCCACAGAAGCAGCTTGTAAAGTGTTCCTCAGACCTGCCACTGCAGTGTCTTTGTGCAGTCCAGAACTGCCATCTTGACTGTGAAGTGCCCACCAGCCCCTAAACCTTCTCTTAGCATCATGTTAGTCACCCCTATGGTAGGTGCATTGTGTGTGTAAGGCAGGACATGGCTTGATATGTGTAGCATGTCCTAGTAGTGAATTACCCTCCATTTGTCTTTCACTGCTGCAAGGCTACCTGTTCTCCATAGGCTAGAATGGGCAGTCTGGCTATTACATCTTATAGTCCTAACTGTCTCAAGGACCATGGTAGAAATTCGCGTTTAGTATGCCTGAGCTCAGAATAATAAAATACTTATTTTAGTAAAGTTGGTCTTAATATTCTGTGTTTGAAAATACCACTTTTAGAAAGTAGGTATTTTCTTGCCTAAGCCTTCCAGTGTGCTCTGCTGTTATGTGTATTGACTGTCTGGGTTTAGAGGGGCAAGGCAGGCTGAGTCAGACCTGGGTTGAATAGAGAGATCTGCATTGAGTACTGGGGAGGGGTAGCTCCTTGACCTGAATAGGGCTGTGCCTGGCAAGGTGAAGATTGGCTCCGTCTCCTACTGTGCGTCTGATGGCAGACCCCATCTGTCTGAAAGGAAGGATGCAGCCTGGTAAACAAAGTGCTCCAGGACTAAGCAGAACTGGTTCTGCTGGCTGAGTTCGGGGACTTTTGAGAACAATGACTTTTGGGGTATAAATATCAATGCCCAAACCCCTGATTTTGTTTTTGCTCCTGGATGTCAAGAAGAACCTCTGTCCGTTTCACCGAAGGAATCTGCAGGAAAGGACGGTCCTAGTGCTTGTGTGCTATTTCTTGGGTGTGCCTGCAGTAGTTCCCCTTGGACTTGGAAGAAGAGGGAAAAGGACTTTTGAGAGACTTTTATTTTGCTAAGCAATCACCCAAGGGCTAGAAGAGAGCTAGCCTCCTGCTGGAGACACAGGCCCTTCTGACTACCCCACCAGCCTCCTGATTCCTCCCAGCGAGGATTTCTATCTGCAGGTGAGGCCCCTGTGAGTTCCAGGGCCTCTAGTTCTACTACAGAGAAGAGAGTGCTGAAATTGACGCTAACGCCTGTTTGCGAGCCGCCGCAGCTGAAGAGCGTAAGAAAAATCATCTCGCTGCTGCCGCCGGGCGCTCGCAAACCAAAGATCATAGCATAACACGCTGGTGGGCCACAAAGTGCTCGCTAACACCAGAGATCATCGCATCGCACGTTTTGCGAGCTTTTCAAAGGCTTGCTTACTCCGGATCATCGCATCGAGATCATCGCATCACGACATCGCAGAGCGGACGCCCCACGTCCGCCATTTTCCTCGCATCGCACCCGGATCGTTGCTCCCTCGTGGGGCGCCATTTTCTTTCATCGCAACAAGATTGCACATGCAACAGGATCAGCGCATCATCCTCCCTTGCGGCAAGGATTTAACGCATCCCCGGCCCAGCGGGAGGAAAATCATCGCTACAACTCATTTGCGACATTTTGCTTGTTCTGCTATGAAATCTGGGTACTTTGTAAGTAAAAGGGTCACGGAGACCCCTGCTTTGAACTGAACCCCTATTTGAACACTTTGAACTATTTTTCCAGCTTTTCAAGAGTACCTTTATTTTTTCGGTATTGTGGCTTTTTACTGTTAGTGGTCTTGTGTCAAGTCTATACATAAATATACTTATTTTTTTATAGCTACTTGTGTGGTGTCCCTTTGTAGTGTCCTTCACTGTGTTACTGTGTATGATCATAAATGTTTACACACTGCCTCTGAGATAAGCCTAGCTGCTCGTGCTACGTTACCACAGGTTTGAGCAGGGGTTATCAAAGGGTGTAGCCCCCTTACTCTGACTTAGGAAGAAGGGTCCCTAATTGGACTTTGGCCAGCCACTGCCAACTAGAGACCCCCATTTCTAACATTGGTGGTCAGCGGTGAGGATCTGGACTTGCATTTGTGATCGCATACAGTAATTATAGTGTACACTACTACTGAGTGCAGACCATAACGCAACCACATATATTTTTGAGGTTTTTGATTTTATTTTTGATTGATATCGCTAGTTATTTCTACAATGGGCAAGCAGAGATCCAATGCCTCGGAGGATCTCTCCTGGGAAGAAGAGAGATTAGATACCTACCATGCCAAGCAGCTCAAGTATTTTTGCAAAAGATTCACAGTCCCAATCACAGACCTTTCTAAGAGGGAGGAGTTTTACAAGGCGCTGCAGGGCCTGGCTAGAAGCCAGGGATGCCCCTAAGAATGTGGGAGAGCCTGGGGAGGAGGGAGAGAATACAGGAGACCAGCAGATGGAAGTAGTAGATTTGGTAGGTAGTAAAGCGTTTTCCAGCCTGGCACTAGTGTGTCCTCAAGAGGCCTGTCCCCAGAAGAGATGGAGAACAGGGAGAGAAATAGGCGGCATAATATGGAGGTGGCTAAGCTCAAGATGGAGGGTCAGAGGGACCTAGAGAACAAGAAGTCAGAGGTTGAGATAATGAAGATGAATTTGAACATGAGAGAGTATTGAGGGAGTTGGAGATTAAGGCAAAGAGTGTAGAGATCTCCCCCTCTGGTGGCAGCATACCTGTAGTGCATACTGAGAGTAGATTGTATATACCCAAAGAAGTTATTAAGGTTTTCCACAAAAGTGAAGATATTGGACAGTGGTTTGCAGCATACGAATTAGCCATGGTGTCCCACCGGGTCCCTGAGAAGGATTGGGGAGCGGGGTTGTGGGGGCGCTTTGTTAGTGAGGGGCGGGATACCTTGTTGGACCTGCCCTAGTAAAGGAGAATGGTTAATGCCCACATGAAGGAAGCTTTAATGACCGGCTATGGTTTGACCCCTGAGATGTATAGACATAGGTTTAGGACCAGCAAGAAGTTAGAGGGTACCACGTGGGTTGAATATGTGTCTTTTTTTTGCAGAGCAATGGAGCGCTGGGTAAAAGGTAGCAAAGTAGTAACTTTTGAGCAATTGTATGATTTGATTGCATGGGAGCATTTATTTAGTAACTGTCTTCCTGAGCTATGCCAGCACCTGATTGATTGCAAGCTAACGAACCCTAGAAAGCTTGCTGAAGAGGCGGACTGCTGGGTGAGCATCCAGGTTTGCAAGGGCCTGATGGGAGACTTCGCCAAAGGTGGGCAGGGTCCCCAGCAGAGAAGTCGGGGGACAGGGGTAAACCAAGAGAGGTTCCAAGAGGGCCCCAAAGTAATTCCCAAGGGAACCAAGCAGTGGTATCCCAACCTCCCCAAGAGCAGACGTCAGTGCCCCCAACAGGTAGTCCTGTTCAGAGGGGGCCCCTTACTTGTTTTAAGTGTGGTCAAGTGGGCTACCAGTATTTTGATCCCCAGTGTCCCCTGACGGGCCACCCTGCACCAACCCGTGCACCACCCTGCTAGCTTGCTAGTGTAGTCCTGGGAGAGGAAGAGATGGGCGCCCAAGAAGGGTGGGATCCTGTAGAATTGACCCTTGTTTCATTAGGAGACTTTGAGATAGTCCCTAAACCTGCACTGCCTGAAAACACTAAGAAGTACAGGCAGTGGGTGACCATTTATGGCCAGAGAGTGGAGGCTCTAAGGGACACAGGAGCCAGTGTCAGCTCCTGGTTGGTGTCCAAAGAGAAGTTTTGCCCTCATGCATTCTACCCTGTAGTGTCAACAGGCAACTAAGAGAGCCAATGTGAGGTGGCTCAGGTTCCCTTTGAGTAGGGGGTCTCAGGAACTCTTCAGGTAGCTGTGAGGCCCACCATGCCTGTAGACTGTCTGTTGGGGAATAATTTAGAGAACTCCCCGTAGGCTACGGTGGAGAGGAGAGATCACTTACAAATGTTGGGTCTGCCTGAGTGGGCGTGTGCTACCACTAGGTCCATGGCAGCCAAGACAGGTGTTGAGAAGGATCTGGGACCTGAGAGTATGGCCCAGATCCCTGCCTTAGAGAGAAGGGGCAGGGGGTACGGGAAGCCGTCCCCCTTGGTTCCCAAGGCCCAGGAGGGAACAGATCCTGAGTGGGATGCCCTGGAGCCTACCAGGGAGCAGAGTGCCAACCTGGGGGACCTGCCTGAGATGACCCATTGGCAGCAGGAATGAGGACCCACCAGGGAAAAGTTTTGTGAGCAGCAAAGAGTTTGCCCTTCTCTTGAAGGTATGCAGCAACAGGCTGCAGCCCAGGCAGCAGGTGACCAGTCTGGTTCAGATCTGATTTATTGGGAGAACGGTCTCCTGAATAGTGAGCCTAAAACTACTGTGCTGGGGTCAGCCCGTGTGCTGGTGGTGCCCGCATGCTTCAGAGCCTTCCTACTGGGGTTGGCTCATGACATTCCATTGGCAGGACATCTGGGGCAGACCAAGACCTTTGAAATGCTGGTCACCCACTTTTATTAGCCCCAGATGTGCAAGTTCAGACACTCAGTGCAGGACATGTGAAACTTGCCAGGCAAGTGGGAAGAGTGGGGGAAGATCAAGGCCCCACTCCAACCCTTTCCAGTTGTTAGTACCCCATTCGAGCGAATGGGCATTGACATTGTCAGGCCTCTGGATCCCAGGACAGCCATGGGCAACAGGTTTATCCTGGTCCTGGTGGACCATGCCACCCAGTACCCTGAAGGTATCCCACTCAGGATGGTGACGGCCCCCGTGGTGGGACGTGCACTGATCGGGATTTCCCCAAGCTTGCGGCTCCCCAGAGAGGTGGTGTCTGACAAGGGGACCAATTTCTTCTCCCAGTACATGAAGTCCCATTGGAAGGATTGTGGGGTAACTTATAAGTTCGCCACTCCTTACCACCCTCAAGGTAATGGTCTGGTTGAAAGGTTCAATTGGACCTTGAAGGGCCTGATTATGGGCCTAGAAGAGCCCCTGAGGCGTAAGTGGGATGTCCTCTTGCCATGCTTGTTGTTTGCCTACCGTGAGGTGCCAAAGAAGTCCTTAGGGTTCAGTCCCTTTGAACTGCTCTATGGCCATCCGGTAAGAGGGCCTCTGAGTCTGGTCAAGGTAGGCTGGGAGCAATCTCCCAGGAAACCTCCCCAAGATGTACTCAACTACATCTTGGCCTTCAGGAACCAGACTCGACATTTCAGAAAAATTGCTGAGGCAAATCTGGAAGCCAGCCAGGACGAAATGAAACACTGGCACAACCAGAACACCACTCTGGTCGAGTTTTAACCTGGTCAGAAGGTTTGGGTTCTGGCCCCAGTGGAGCCTGGTGCGCTCCAAGATAAGTGGACTGGTCCCTTTGAGGTGGTGGAGCGCAAAAGTCCAGTTACCTACTTGGTGGACTTTCAGTCTCCCAGAATCCCCTTGTGGGTCTTGCATGTGAACCACCTGAAGCCCCACTTTGTGAGGTCTGAAGTGGGCATGCTTCTTGCCACAGATGCCTGAATGGGGGAGGAGAGTGAGCCTCTTCCTAAACCTCCTGTGTGCCGGGGAGAAGGATGGGTCAGTGGAGGGTGTGGTCCTCTCTACCACACTGAGCCCTGAGCAGCAGAGAGATTGTCACCAGCTGTTGGGGCAATTTTCTGATTTGTTTTCCCTGGTGCCTGGTGTCACTGAGTGGTGTGTCCATGATGTGGACAACGGAGACAGTTCTCCTGTCGAGCACAGGGCTTACAGAGTGACTGACCGGGTCAGGGCCTAGATTAAGGAGGAGGTCTCCAAAATGTTTGCCCTAGGGGTTATTGAGTCCTCTAGCAACCCATAGTCGAGCCCCGTGGTCCAGGTACCAAAAGCTGCAGCACGTGGTGCCACCCCTGAATTCTCTGTGGACTACCGAGGTCTCAATTTGGTCACGAAGTACGACGTGCACCCCATCCCCAGAGATGATGAGCTCGTAGATCGGTTGGGGGCTGCCAACAGATTTGATCTAACGTCTGGGTACTGGCAGATCGCCTTAACTGATGGGGCCAAGGAGAGGTCAGCATTCTCCACACCAGATTGGCACTACCAGTTCCGTGTGATGCCTTTTGGAATGAAGAATGCCCCTGCCACCTTTCAGAGGTTGGTCAACCAGGTGTTGGCTGGGCTGGAAGATTTCAGTGCCGCCTACCTGGATGACATTGCAGTGTTTAGTTCCTCCTGGGAGGGCCACTTGCATCACCTCTGGGAAGCGTTGATGGTGCTGCACAGAGCAGGCCTCACAATCAAGGCCAGTAAGTGCCAGATTGGGCAGGGTTCTGTGGTGTATTTGGGACACCAGGTTGGGAGTGGCCAGGTGGCACCCCTACAGCCTAAGATTGAAACCATCATGGCATGGGAGCCCCCCAGGACCCAGACCCAGGTGATAGAATTCCTAGGTCTCACAGGTTATTACAGGAGGTTTGTCAAGTGGTATGGCAACATTGTTGCCCCCTTGACTGAGCTGACTTCCAAGAAGCAGCCAAAGATTGTGAATTGGACCGACACCTGTCAGAAAGCTTTTGATGCCCTCAAGACTGCCATGTGTTGTAGTGTAGTTCCTATATTCCCAATAGGCTCTGCGCATTGGAATAACATAAACAGCAGTGTAGACGTAGGACTGAGGTCATCTAGGTCTCTACTGACTATGTTAGACTTAATTAGTTTTACCAGCTAGCTCAGAGGTCACTAGAAACGTTCTCGAATGTTCAGGAAAGGGTTAACCGTCCTGATTTAGACAAGAAGGGATTAGTTTCTGACAACCGCATAAACATGACAACTTTGCTCCCCCAGAATAAAGAGTGTATCTCTAGAGTTGTGTGAAAACAATAGACAACTATTTCACTCAGTCAAACGTGCATGCTTAGTTCCACCAGAGTGCAGAGGAATAGAGACAGGCGTTTTCAATAAAAAGGTGTCATTTTATTGAGAAGTCTTCTTTCTCATACAAGAGAAATGAATTGCCACAATTGCAATACTTATCATAAAGTAAAGTGCGTACAGTAAAAGTAGTATTATGAAATAATACTGTAAAAGCATTGATATGGTTTCTTAGCCATATGATACTTTAAAATGGATAAAATATATACAAACATAAAAACATTGACTAACGAACTCAACTGGTGCTTCTAAATACGCCTGCCCCCGTGTACCTGACCTAAGCCTAATACGTGAGAAGGAGTAAGTTAGTTGCAGTTTTTAAGTTAAGTTTAGTTTTTGCCAAGTATCGGAATCAAGAATTCTCTCTAAGGTTTTAACCAGCTCCGTAGCTTGGTTATAGAATGAAGGAGGTCTTGTATCGCACTTCTCAGGACTCGATCTCCCAGCAACCTGCGAGGGTGTGACTTGGGAACACGGAGCTGGATTTTCTCGGCTGGAGAAAAAGACAGCGTCTCTCTCAGTGCGTCAAGGGGAGGGGCGGTTTCCGTCGGCTCTCATAACAGCTGGGCTCCCGGGCAAGTAGAACGTTGCTCTGCTCCCAACCACCGTGTGTTTGCTTAAGGCAACGTTGGTATATTTATATCTGAAAGGTGCCGGGTTTGACGTAAGGTTGGACATAAGACGTCACTAAGAACTATCAGTTCTTTCTGGACTCTAGGAGTACTTGTGCAAATCAAAACAAAAGCAGGGGGTTTTCCCGGGCTGCTGGAGGCTTGGCTTGTTTAAAGAATGCGTTGTGCTTTCTAGGAGTCTATGGGAGTAGCCTTGCCGTGTTTTGGACTGCATGGGCTATTACTAAGATTCTTATGCCTTTATAAGAATATTATTAGTTATAACCACATAAGGGCATGAATCTGGAATATCGAATTAGGGTCCTAGATAGAAATACAACACCCACTCAACATATTAATGTCCATCATTACTAAATAATAAGCAATATAAACATATAACGATGCATGTGTGTTTTCCAACCCACCCCAAAATACATAAATGCATTTGAAATGGTGTATGGTTTATACACGAAAAATGAGTATTGGTACTGTATGCTTTTCAAGCAGGGTTATCATTCAGTTAAATGCATATATATATATATATATATATATATATATATATATATATATATATATATATATATATATATATATATATATATATATATATCAGCTGAATGAATTGCGAAATTACACATGAAATGGCTCTGTATACAGAAGAGAAGGTTGAGACCATTTCATCACATATTTATATGATATTGTACATGTGCTAGAGGCTGAGGTAAATATTGTCTCTAACGTCTCTAAAAATAGAAGCTCTGTTCTCTAAGAATAGTTCTACTTTAAGCAGAGTACCATGTGCCGGACAAAATTGTAAATATTTTTGATGTGAAAGGAAAATAATTTTGCTTTCAGGGGAAGAAATAGTTCCAAAAGTTTTCAGTTGCTTTGTTTAACCGAACTGAAGGCCAAATTCAGAGTTCAGGGAACGCTGTGTGCTTGTTGTTTTTAAAAGTTATTCTCGTTGTTCAGGGGAGAACATCATATCAGACAGGCTTGCAAAAAATTGGTCTACGACATCAGGTGAAAGTTCGACCAAGTTTGAAAATACTGAAACTGTGCAGTTCTGTGCGTGATTGCTATCATCGATGTTTGGATCAGCAATGCTCACAGAAGGTTGTACCTGTTTGGTGCTGCTTTCCTCTCATACTTCACTGCCACCTACTCTTAATGGTGAAGTCTCAACGAATGCCGTCATCAGAATAGGTAACCGCTGGGGACAACACGTTGCATGAGTCGTTACAGGACTGTGGCCCACATGCATCAAGCATTTTTGTAGTCGCAAACGGTGCGATTTCTTAAAATCGGCCGTTTGCGAATGCAAAAGTGCTTTTTGGGATGCATGAAGCAATTTTAGAATTCGTAACATGTTTGCGAATTCTAAAATTGCGGGTGCTTTTAAGAAGTCGCAGATGTGCAATTTCTTAAAAGCAATGCATCATTATTTTAAAATGTGAAAATTTGCAAATAGGGTGCCAAATTTACCGAGTGGTTGAACCACTCGGTAAATTTGGAAAAAGTGTTTAAAATGTTGAAAATGCTTTTTTTTCAACATTCATGTTACGGACACACATGTCCTTAGGACATGTGTGTGTGCAACATGATGCGAAAAATACATTTCAGGGGTGCATGGGGGGGTCCTTTGGACCCCCCCTGCACCCATGAAATTTTCTAAGTGCCACTCGCAATTTGCATTGACTCCTATGGGCCTTTGGCCCATAGGAATCAATGGGAATTGCGAAAATTAACTTAAGAATTCGGTATTTCTTTGGGATTCGGTAAAAATTGCGATTTTTACCGAATCACAAAGAAATACCGAAAAAAATGATGCATAGCATTTTGCACTTCTTAATTTGTGATTCCTTATTTTTCGCAAATTAAGAAATGCAAAATGACACAATGATGCATGCGGGCCAAAGCAAAGTATCGATATCCATTGGTACTGCTGATGGTAGTGTAAGACAGACATCCAACACGCATTCTTCTCCGCATAGCAGACATCGAAGAACAGGTAAGATGCAATCCTGCCAGATTGGTCTGAATGAAAGAAACCAGGTTGTACTCAGATCTCTTACCCGGGCCAATCCGAGGACCTTAGTGATACGGTCTCTGTATCGTATTGCTAGGATCGTTTCTTCCATCGTTGCTGGAGTCTTGTCTGTGGATTGGCTTGCCATATCGGAGCAGAAGGAATAAAAATAAAATTCCTGCCACGAGTCCCAAAATTAAAGGTTAATGTTAATGTTAATGTTAAAATATTTATATAGCGCAACGTACACCGGATTGGTTTCTTGGCGCTTCTGGGATGGGGCTCCGTGGGATGGAGGCTCAGGAGGAGTAGGCTTGCTGGAATAGCCACGTTTTAAGTAGCTTTCTGAAATGGAGATGCGAAGCAGTAGAACGGACTGAGAGAGGGAGGGAATTCCATATTTGAGGGGAAAGTGTGGAGAAGCGGGTGCCGCCATATTTTAGGCGCTTAAATCTGGGAGTGATAAGTAGGTGTTGTCTAGCGGAACGAAGGGTACGAGAGGGAGTGTATTTTTTGATCCGATTTGAGAGGAACCTAGGGCCTTTGTCTGATAGGGCTCTATGTGTAATACAGCAGATCTTGAAAGTGCTTCGCTGTTCCACGGGAAGCCAATGCAATTTTTTTAACAAAGGTTTTGTATGGTGGCGGGCCGGGAGTTTGAAGATCAGTCTGGCCGCCTGATTCTGTATCAATTGCAGCCTGTGTATCTGGTAAGCTGGAATGCCAGCATACAGTGCGTTGGCATAATCCAGTCGAGAGACAATGAGTGCAAGGACGACCAGAGTGAGGGCTTCTATGGACAAAAATCTTTGTATTTTTTTTATTTTCCGTAACATAAGAAAGCAGGCTGATACCACAGAACTAATCTGTGGGGTCATTGAAAGATCACTGCTGATTTTTACGCCTAGGCTTTTTGCGGAAAGAACTGGGGTGGGCGGGGGGCCCAGAGCAGGAGGCCAGAAGCTGGAATTCCAGGGGTTAGAGGGCATAAGTGTCAAGACCAACTCTGTCTTGACACTTAGGCCGCCAAAGACAGAATGGACAAAATTCGGGAAGATGCCCAGAACTGTTTCAAAGGGTGCTAACAGTCCCGAAAAAACTGTCTTAAATACATGTACGATGCCACTGGTATCAGACATGTTTAAGATTTGACATAACATTTCTACGAAATGCACGGGGGAGTTTGTTGATAAAAGGGCATGTATCTCTGATGTCTTCCCTGCAACTTGTAGATCATACATTTCTTTGGACGACGTCAGTGGCACAGTAGTCTGAAAAAGAATAGACTTCATTCTGCTTAAAGTATCAATTTGAATAGAAGAGAAATTCACATAAGGCCATATTGCCGCCTCCATGTCTGGATTGCTGTTTGGATACAATACTTGCATACAGCAAATGACCCTGGAAGTTACAGTTACGAGATAGCATTCTCCTGGCACCATTCCACAACAGCTGTGGTCATTTATTAAAACGTAGCTTTGGTTTGAAAGTTGTCTGAAGAACGGCTCTATCTGTTTTGCAGGAGTGCCTTGCAGGTGACATGAAAGGTTATTTGAAGACCCTTCGCAAGCTCCATGCAAGTTAATACCTTGACATAGAAGTGTACCGCTTAGTGATTTTTTACAATTATTGCTACTAAGGAATGCCTCCTGTTTCCCTTCACTATAATATTTGTGTGTGTAAGGTAAATCCCAGGTTGATTTGATGTGTCCTTTACCCAACCTTTCATACTGGCCTGCTGGTATATATTCTTGGCAATATTTAAACTGGAAAGTTTTTATCGGAATTGTGATGGTTCCGTGTATTATCCATTCAATGACAGGTCTCTCTGACATTGTCAATGGTAATCTCTCAAGTTTTTCAATGCTCAGAATCGTATAATCTGCTCCTTTTTGTGCCAAACTGATTTGTTTATCAGTAAGGTTAAAGATAGAAAATAATGACGTTATGTTGATTAGACGCCATGGCACGTAGCCTGAACGTAGGTTTTGCAACGTCCAGCCGAGCTGTACAATAGAACGCAATTGGGACTGACCATGCTGTAACATTAGCAAGTCTTGCTCTATTATATCAAAGGCAGATGACACAATGCTGTCCAGTGAATATATTCTGGAGGACAGAGTCGTTAACCCATTGTCCACTACAGAAAGTGATTTTTCCAAATGTATACGATCAATTTCTCGTATTTTTTCCGCTGTTTCAATTTACATTACTTTCCAAGCTTCGTTGTATGCAGCGTATATACCGGCCACTATGAAACGTTTTTGACGCTGTTTGCGAGGTCCCATTATGAAATCTCGCAAGTCAGCACCTTCCTTAAGTAAAGTCAAGTGTTGCTTAATTTCAGCCAGTGTGGATTTCTGTAGCCACTCAAGGCATAATTTCCCTACACTGCATGTTGTAACTATCCCTGGATGTTGTCTCTGGGAATATCTTGGGTCTGGCCTGGTCATTTTTAACCCCTGTTTTTGTTCAGGAATCTATCTTGACGGTTGTTTGTGTCCGTGGGCCAGATCAACCATTTTTTCCAATCAGGATTTGTTCTGTTTTGGTGAAAAATATGGGATACGTCTATTTCCACGTCCGTAGTATTATTACTATCAGGTATGGGCTTTGGAATAGACGGTTTATTTAAGTCTTTTATCTTAGCTAAACCAAGACAAGTAGTTTGTTGAATGGTATCATTCAGGAATATTATTTGTTCTGGGATCATGCAGGCTCTAAATAATGATTCTACACCTTGTACCTGCCAGTCTTTGTACCCCAGATGGTTTTTGTTTCGATGTTATTTTTCCAGAACTCAAAACCAAATGTAGATATTTTGTCATAAAATGTTTCTGAATAAATCAATTTAGTATTTGTCAACATTGTTTTCATTCCTGTTTTGTTTAACATTTTAAAATAAAACGTTTCTGGATCACTATTGTTAAACCCTGAGAAGTATGGAAATTTGTCATAGAATGTCTTCGAGCTGCCTTTTGGCGGAGTTGGACAATGTACCCATTGATTGTAATTAAAAACAGTTCTAGGTTGTGCAGATTTATGCAAATAGTGGTGACCATAGTGATTGTAACAGTATAATTCTTCATAATTTGATGAACCCTGTAAATTATCATGTTCTGTGAATTTAGCTGACATTACTAAATCTGACATCATATTATTTATATTTTCAAAATCCCATTCATCAGAGAAGGAACTTGGTATCACAAAGTCACTTAAGGAAACCTTAAACTGGTGTGGATACTTTAAGAGCTCAACCGGGCCATAAATATCATAGTCAGTTTTGTCCCAAGCTATACCACCAGGTATTCGGTTGGTAGTGATGTTTACTGATGATAGTTCTCTTTTCTCGATGTGAGAGGATCTGTGAGACTTTAGGACCATGTTGATGTTCTGACTTGCTGTGTCCATTGTACTATATTTTTCATAAGTTTAGGTTTAAGTTTAGGAATTTGTATAGCGCACTACTCACCCAGAGGGTATCAAGGCGCTTGGGGGAGGGGAGGGTGCATTATTTATCGAATAGCCAGGTTTTAAGTTCCTTCCTGAAGGAAATGTGGTTCTGGGTAAGGCGGAGGTGAGTGGGGAGAGAATTCCAGGTCCTGGCCGCCAAGTAGGAGAAGGATCTTCTTCCCATGGTGGATCTTTGGATGCGTGGAACTGCAGCGAGCGCTTGATTGTAGGATCTTAGTTGGCGGGTCGATGTGTAGAAGCACATTCGTGTGTTGATTTGAGGCATTCGGGTCCTAGTTTGTAAAGGGCCTTGTGTGCGTGGGTGAGGAGACGGAATGTTATTCTCTTGTTGACGGGAAGCCAGTGGAGGTCTTTCAGGTGACCGGTAATGTGAGCTTGGCGCGGGATGTCCAATATGAGTCTGGCTGATGCGTTTTGGATGCGTTGGAGTTTTTTCTGTAATTTGGAAGTGGTTCCGGCATAGAGGGTGTTTCCATAGTCCAGTCGGCTAGTGACCAGAGCATGGGTGACAGTCTTTCTTGTTTCGGTGGGGATCCAGCGAAAGATTTTTTTGACCATACGAAGTACGTTGAAGCAAGAGGATGAGACGGCGTTGACTTGTCTGGTCATTGAGAGGGAGGAGTCTAGGATGAAGCCTAGGTTACGTGCTTGGTCTATGGGAATGGGTGCCGTGCCCAGGGCCGATGGCCACCATGAGTCGTCCCAGGCAGATGGGGATGATCCTAGGATGAGGACTTCCGTTTTGTATGAGTTACGTTTTAGGCGGCTGTGTTTCATCCATTCGGCTACTTCTTTCATGCCTTCATGAAGATTGGTTTTGGCGGTGTTAGGGTCTTTGGTAAGGCAAAGGATCAGTTGGGTGTCGTCAGCGTAAGAGATGATGTTGAGGTTGTGTTGTCGCGCGATGGATGCGAGGGGGCTCATGTAGACGTTGAAGAGGGTGGGACTGAGTGATGATCCTTGTGGTACTCCGCAGATGACTTCGGTGGCTTCTGATTTGAATGGGGGGAGTCGGACTCTCTGGGTTCTTCCGGTGAGGAACGAGATGATCCAGTCTAAAGCTTTTCCTTGTATGCCGATGTTGCTGAGGCGTTGTATGAGGGTGCTATGACTGACCGCGTCGAAGGCAGCGGAGAGGTCGAGTAGGATGAGGGCAACTGTTTCTCCATTGTCCAATAGTGTTCGAATGTCGTCAGTTGCTGCAATAAGGGCGGTTTCGGTGCTGTGTTTGGCTTGAAAGCCGGACTGTGAGGAGTCGAGGGAGTTGTTGGATTCAAGGAAGGCGGCGAGCTGTTTATTGACGGCTTTCTCAATGACTTTGGCAGGGAATGGGAGGAGGGAGATGGGGCGGTAGTTCTTGAGTTCAGAGGGGTCCGCTGTGGGTTTCTTCAAGAGGGCGTTGAGTTCGGCGTGTTTCCAGCTTTCTGGGAAGGTAGCGGAGTTGAAGGAGCAGTTGACGACATCACGGAGATGGGGTGCAATGATGGAATCTGCTTTGTTGAAGATGTGGTGGGGACAGGGGTCGGTTGGCGAGCCTGAGTGGATGGAGTTCATTAGGCGGGTGGTGTCTTCAGTGGTGATTGGGTTCCAGGCGTTAAGGATGTTAGGGGGCGGTTTAGGTTCGGAGGTGGTTGGAGTGGACTGTTCTTTGGAAATGTTCTCGAAGCTGTTATGTATGTCGGCGATTTTGTTATAGAAGAAGGAGGATAAGGAGTCACAAAGTTCTTGGGAGGGAGTGATGTCGTTTGAGGCTGCGGTGGGGTTGGTAAATTCTTTGACAATGTTGAATAGTTCCTTGCTGTTTTGGGCGTTGTTGTCGAGTCGATCCTTGAATGCTGATTTCTTGGTGGATCTGATCAGTTGGTGGTGTTTGCGGGTGGCTGTCTTGAAGGTGGTCAGGTTGTCAGTGGTTGGGTTTTTTCTCCATGTTTTCTCGAGAGTACGGCATAGTTTCTTGGATTTCTTAAGGTCCCTGTTGAACCAGGGGGATTTTTTGCTACCCTGTTTGGTTTGGTGGTTTTTCAAGGATGCTAGTTCGTCAGCGCTGTGAGTGATCCATTGTTTGAGTTTGGTGGCCGCTTGGTTTGGGTCCAATGAGATGGCGGGAGGGTTTTGATGGAGCGATGTGAGGAGTTGTTTGGTGGTGATTTTGTTCCAGTTTCTTCGAGGAATAGGTTGTGGGGGGTTGTGGGTCGAGGTGGTTTTGTCCAGTGGAGAGCTGTGGTATGATCGAAGGAGATGTGCTTACTGGTGGTGAAGATTGGGTCGAGCGTATGTCCGGCTATATGGGTGGGGGTGTCAACAAGTTGTTTGAGACCAAGATTGGCCAGGTTGTCCAGAAGGGTGGAGGAGTTGCTGTCATTTTTCTTTTCCCGGTGGAAGTTGAGGTCTCCCAGTAGAATGTAGTTCTCGGAGGCGAGGGCATGTGGGCTGATGAAGTCGGTGATGTCTTCGTTGAATTGTGTGCAGGTTCCTGGTGGTCTGTAGATGAGGGTGCCTCTAAGCGTGGTCTTGGGGTCGGTGTGGATCTGGAAATGAAGGTGTTCGGCGGTCGCAATGTTATCGTCGGAGCTGGTCGTGACTCGGATGGTGTTCTTATGGACGATGGCGATGCCTCCTCCTGTTTGGTTGGTGCGGTCTTTTCGGATGATCTTGTAGGCGTTCGGGATGGCTATGACGATGTCGGGTGCTGAAGAGGCGTTCATCCAGGTTTCTGTAAGGAAGGCGATGTCCGGTGAAGTAGTGTCGAGTAGGTCCCAGAGTTCTGTGGCGTGTCTGTGGATGGAGCGGGTGTTTAGCAGGATGCACTTCAGGTGATTAGGGTCGGAGCTGTGTTTGGAGTTAGTGGATTTGGTGGGGGTCGTGCTGCAGGTGAACTTGCAGGAGTGACAGGCGAAGGAGCCGTGGGTACGTCCTGGGGCAGCTTCGGAGTATTGTGATGTACGTCCGGGGTTAAGAGGTAGGAGGGTGGCGGTGGCGTACGTTATGCGGGATGAGTGCGGTTTGCGAGGACCAGGGGGTCTGGCGCTGGGCGCTGTCCAGGCGCGGACGGGCGTACACGGGCTTACCTTTGGCGCACCTTCGGCGCGTCTGGGGCGCGACCGCTGCGCGTGAATGCTGTGCGGAAAGGCATCTGTCATATGTGGAAAGTGGGAGGGGGAGGGGCGAGGGAGGGTCAGCTGGGAGGCGGGAGCGGGGTGGAGCTACGGGAGAGGTCACAACAACAAAATGGATGCAATTGCAAATCGGAACCGGGGCACAGCCGAAGCAAGCAGAGATCTGAGCAGTGCTAGCGTCACAAATAAATGCTAAATGCAGGCGATGCGGTCAAAAAATTAACACCAATGACTATATGCAAAATTAATTCACACTATTCCAGCGATGCAGCGCAAATTATATATCAGGCAGCAGATATCTCAATAATGCAGCGCAAATGAGCACAGTTTAACGGTGAGCAGGCTACGATTCCAGGCGCTAAGAGGAGGAGAAGCGCTGTCTCAGGGAGCGTGGTGGAGCGACCGTCTCGGAGCAAGCCCAGATGGTCAATGACTCTATCCAAGTATAAAACCATGATGAGCCAAAGCAGGAGGAAAAGTACACCTAACACAGTCCAAAATTCAATCCATGGTGAAATCAGATATGTTTCTTTTAATTGGTGAAAAAGCTCAGTTATTTTTTCTTTGAAGTTTTTTGTTGCTGGCTTGTCTCCTTGTTCACTTGGATCATCGGAAAAGTCATCGAAGTTGATAAAATAGCCAGATGCAGTTCTGCCAATTGATGGGATTGCTTCCGGATTTCCATTGTTTTTTGCATTTTCTTATGTTACATTTGTACAGTCTGGCGCTACATCATTGTAGATTAGTGTATCATCACGAATTGTTGCAATTTGGGTTTCAAGAGGCACAAGTTCCATGGCTTTGTTGCATAGTCCCTTGTTATTTACTGCAGGTTTATCGAATGTGATTAGTCTCTCAGTTTGAACCTCTTGGATTGTAGCAAAGTTTGGTCTTCTGCTATTTCTTGGTAATCCACTGGGCCTGCTATTTATAATTGGCCACATGTTTGTGGTTTCACCAGATCGATGGAAACAATTCTGTTTTCCTTTTTATCAGCAAGTGGCGGTAGTACTACTGATCTTGTTCCGCTGACAGCTAAGACAGGTACTTCTTTTCTGTAAGAAGGCCCAAATTCCTTCTTTACCGCGATCTTTTCTCTGACCAGATCCCCAATCTTCGGAATCCATACAGGTCTTGCTGGGACAAGTGGTTCTTCAGTGGTTGTTGGCTTAATCTTTATGTTACTTAGACTCTTTCTTGTTTCATTCAAGTCCTGTAAAACAGCCAAACGATCTTTGATATCAAAGGTTTTTTCTTTCACCACTGAGGTTTGACGAACCAGATCCTGAATAATCATTCTAGTACCAAACAAAAGTTCGTACGGACTGATATCTCCTAGAGAATTTCTTGGCATGTTATTAAGACTACGTTGGACACAGTTTTTTCTTTTCACTACCGCATTTCCCTCAGGATGGAAGGGAGAAGAGTACCGCAATGCAATGCCCATGCTGGTCATGGCCTCTTTGTAAGCTCGAGAGCTAAACGCAGGACCCTGGTCAGAATGTAGCATGCCAATTGCGTATGTGCCGATAAAGACTCGCAAATCTTTTATAACAGTTCTGGCGTCAGCCGAGCGCTGGGGTCTACATTTTCAAGTTAATTTTGTCTTAATAATTATGGGGACGCATTTCTCCGGTTGGATTTCTGCGGTATAGATCGCCTGATGCTTTCTAATAAAGGTGTCCTGGCAATAGTCTGGTCCTGTTCACAACTGCGATCTCTGTTGCAGTCTGGACAAGCCATTGCAAATTTGTAAATTTGCAAGCTCATCCCCGGCCACCAGAATTCTGATTGTAATTCTATTAGAGATTTCAAGATCTGTTGGTGCCTCGGACCCAGCTCCATGTGTGCGTCTTCAAATCAAGAAAACTCTCCGGTTCGTGTTTGGAATTACTCTATCCCCCACTCCAGGGATTTGAGCAAAAGGAACGGAGTTTGCATCAATTATGTATGTATTACTGAGTGGATAGTTGAGAGGTAATGCTGCATAATCGCCTTTTAATGAGTCTTTTACCGCCAGCATCGTTTCTCCATCTATGTGTTTTTTTGAACGCTTTTTTGTGCCTACGGAAGCCGGTTGAACCGCTTCCGCTGTGGCTGTGTTAGCCAATGAATTCCCTGCAACGTGAACGCCATCACGTTGATGACTCAGTGTGTGTATCACGTGAGTCTTTTGTAGTTCTTTTTTTAAAAGAACTACTTGTTCCCAAAGCATTTTATGCTTTATTGTGGCACCTGTGTCATCTTAGTAACCGTTTTTGCTCCATGTCTGCATGTCACTGTTGTATGACTTGACGCAGTAATGCGAATCGCACACTATTAGTGTGGGGAATTCGCGATCAGCATTTTCAAGTGCCTTCTTCAAAGATCTTATTTCAGCTCGTACAGCTGAACAGTTTCTGAGTGATTCAGTTTTGGTAATCATAGGTCTGAATTTACCAGAGCGCCAGCGACCTTTAACAATCGCGCACACTGCATTGTAGGATTTTTTATCTACATCGTAGTGTTGTGCGAATCTGTCCACATAGATTACGCAGGTATATTGGTCGAGAGGCAGAATTTCGATTGGCAGAGGATATTCTTGTTCATATTCTAGATAAGCATGAGCGAATTTTGCGGATCTCGCGTTCGCGAATTTTGCGGATTTGCGGATTCGCAATCCGCAAAATCCGCGAATTCCCGCGAATTTTTTTTTTTTGTGTTCGCCCGTGTTTCTGCCAGTTCGCGAGGGTTTTGTACACTTTCGCAAATTGCGAACTTACCTGTCGGGTCGCAAGTTTCGCGAACTTGTTGTTTCTACGTGTCCAGCCTGTTTGGGACACTCTTCTTCATCACTGCCACTCTCTGTCACCACTGCCACTCTCTGACTACTCATGCCACCCTCTGGCCCACCCATGCCACCCTCTGTTTCATCACCACACCCTCTGGTTGTCCAGTGTACATTATTTTCGGCAAAGCAAAGCACACCTTCCCTGCCTCAAGTGACCTGAATTAATTTGGGGCTGATTAATGTGTCACAGAATATTTTTTTAGCTGGCACCTGCTTCCTTAGTTCGCCCTGATTAGTGATCTTTTGCACTTGCTAAGTGCTTTCATTGTTGCAAAATTAGTTACAACACCTGCCCTGCCCCAACTGACAATAATGAATTAGGGGCTGATTAATGGATTTTAACTTCCAGCCTGGCTCCTGCTTGTCTCCCTTAGCTGTAATTCAGGACCTTTGTGGCATATGTGTAACTATTCTGAGGTTCAGAGCAGGGTCACATAATAGTTTCAACTGGCAACTGAACTCTGGAGGGGCCCCTCAGGAAGCACTACAGGAAATGGCTACTAATGATGAGCCTGAACTTTTGAACCTGGTAAGTAGTTACTTTCAGTTTTGCTAAAATCGTATTTCTGCAATTTTGCACTTATTCACGGGGCGCGAACTCACGCGAACTCACGCGAACAGTGTGAGCAGTGCGAGCAAAATCCGCTGCTCGCGGATTTGCGGATTTTGCGGGAGATTCGCAAATCTCGCGGATTGCGGATTTCCCGAAAATCCGCAAAATCCGCGAGCGGAACGGATTTTCCGCCCATGCCTAATTCTAGATCGTCTAGTTTTTTCAAATTCGGGTCAAAATAGTGTTTCACGTCTTCTGTAGCAAGAGAATTTTCCCATTGTATCCATTTTGGATGTAATGCCACTGTATTCAGATTGCGTGGACTTGTTAATGCCTCAAGGGCTGATTCTGCTGTATAAACAGTTATTCTCTTGCCTCGGGCTAGGGCTCTTTCTTTTGCTACAGCAGTTTGAACCGCAGTCAGAATTTTTTCTGTAGAACTGAATTTCATTTCAGGTTGAGTGTACAAATGTGATTTGTAAGCTATAGGTACCGTTTCTCCCTCATTAGAGGTCAGGTATGTGAATACGCATCTTCCTGGGATGACTCGGATTACAAGGTTGCGTAGGTTTTCGCAAATTTGCAATTTTGTTTTGGCTAACATGTCTGTTTGTAGTGATCTTAAAATTTCTGTGTGTTTCTGAGTCCAATTTATTAGTTTGAAATCAGGTTTTATTAATTCATAGAGAGGTTTAACCCTCTCTGCGTAATTTGGAATGTATGTTCTACCGGAATTCAGGAAGCCTAGTATTGATTGTAAATTTTTCAGCGTCTTTGGTGCTTGGAGTACTGCACACTTTTTTAGGAAGTTGTCTGCTAGGCTTTTGCCTTCACTTGATAATTCATATCCTAAAAATAGGACTGTTAGATGGGCAATTCTTGACTTTTTAAAGTTGAATTTGTAACCCTCTGATGCGAACGCAAGTATTATGGTGTTCACTCTTTTTAAGTGAGTCTCCAGGTCATCGTCTGTAAGATAGATGTCATCGACATAGGGTAATGCCTCATCATCATATATTTGTAGTAACTCTGTTACCCTTGCTGAGAATAATCCTGGGCTATTCTTGAATCCCTCTGGGAGTCGGCAAAATTGTTTTTGCGACCCCATTATTGAGAAAGCGGTCAAATACCTACTTAGAGGTGCAATGTTTTGACAGAGGAATCCATTAGAGATATCCAATGTTGTTTTATATTTTTTTGCGCATGATGTTATTCATTAGTGCTACACTGTGTGAGTTTTGTACTGCAAAAATTTTGCAGCAGGAGTTTAAATGTCTGTAGTCCAAAACTAGGTAATGTGAATCGTCTGGCTTGGAGACAGGAAACAAAGGATTTTTCATTTGTGAGGTGAATGTTTCAATCACCCCTTGATATTCAAGTTGATCTAAGATCTCCCTGACTTGCTTTTTAGCTTCTTGTTTAACTGGGTACTGCCTTTGTGCAGTGGGTTGACTTTTTAACTGGATTTTGTGTGAAGGAGACTCCTCATCCCATCCTACATGATTCTTATATAAAGCAGGAGCTTGGGTCACTGCCCATTTTCTTGCAAATGTGTGTTTTTCATGAATCGGAATATGATTTGAGAAGGCAGGCATAATCATTTCTTCGCCATGAGGGCACTCCCTGACAAACTCTGGTGGCCAATCTTTTTCAGCTAACAGGATGTCATAGCCTTTAGAAAGTTTCTCCCAAAAGAGACCTTTTATTTTCCTAGTTTTATCTCCCTCTATGCGTAATGGTATTTCATATAGTTTATGGGGCACACTAACTCGTGTATCTGCAGTTTCCACCTGAATGTATTCATTCGTGTCTACTGTCTCCGGAAGATTCATCAGGATCTTGCGAGCTATTGTCACTTCTGCTGCGCGGTCTAGCATTGTCTGGGCCCACTCTCCGTTTTTCAGTTGTGTCCTCAGAATCCTCAGCATGTTTAATTTTAATACTTGCTACCTTCTTTCTGTGAAATTCAGATGTTTTACTTTTATGAGCAGGTTCTTTGTCTTTGGACTTGACGTGCTCTTCCTTGTGTTCTGACCGTCCTCTTCTTTCCGATTTCTGTGAGGGAGTCTGAAAAGATCGAGAGGGACGTGTATCAATATCTTGATATCTATCAGGTTTTCTTAATTTATCCCTACCTCTAAGGCTGTATCTTTTCTCAGAGGGTTCCCTTTGGGGAGACTTGCCTCCTCGGCCATGAGATCTTTCTCTCCGTTGAGGAGACCTTCCTCTGGACTGGAAACATTTTTCCTTGGGAGTGGATTGTTTATTACCCTCCCAACGCTTTTTTGGAGTATTTAGATTATTTTTAATAAATGTTTTTTCAGGATTTTCAATTAGTTGGGGTTTTACCGGTTTCCCACCCAAATTATCTTTTCCTAGCTCTTCATAGTATTTTTCTATGATTCTGGCAAGTTCAAATGGTTGGTCTGTTATATCTGTCTCCTTCAATTTCTGGCGGATTGCCACACATGCTGCTTCTCCTCTTATGTTGGCCAATAATATAGCCGAGACCTGCCTAAAGTCTTTTAGTAATTTCATACCCAGAGTTAAGGCAGGTTCTGGACCATATTCATTTTGAATTTGTCTTAGTACATCTGGTATTACCGCCATAGACGAAAGATGTGTAGATGGAAGCAAAGACCGTGCCCCAAGTGTCACAGTCCTCCTCATGTGGTGCAACCCCCATTGGAAGGCAGATAGTCAGAATTCTGTGTTTCTCATGAGTATTAGGAAATACTGCCTCTATTTGAGTTATTTTCTGAGCTAACCAGAATGGAATTTGTTTCCGTTTTAAGGGTGTTTTACCAAGACATGATTGTATGTTCTGTGGTGTAATTTTGTTTGTATTCCCCTGATGAGAGGTCAGTTGTGGGATGTTAATTGCTGGTTGGACTGTTGCAGTCCACATGACATATTGGACCAATTGTCTATGTATTTTAATTAATAGTTTTAGCTGAGCTAAAAGTTCCATGTCTGACATTTTATCAATGTCTGGATGTGGTGTGTAGCTGGCTAGAACCGGCCACGTGGCTCCTTGTCTACCTAGTGGACCGTGCCTGGTGATGTGATTTTGATGTTTTAGGGCGCCTTTAAACCAGAGCAGGTGCTCTTGGTAAGTTAGTGGGATTTCAACGTCCTCGAAAGGAGTGTATATATCCGGAGGTTCCTCTATTTTTTAATAGTGGAAATCTTTTGTCACAGAGTGTGCTGCTGGAAAATGTATGTGTAGAACACCTCTGTCTGCCGATACTCATGTGCCTCTATCACGAATATGACCGTACCACCTCTTGGTGATAGTCCATTTTCTATAAGTTTAAGAATTATAGTTCTTCTTATATTGACCGGAATGAGTATAGCATTCGGATCAGTTTCTTGGATGGTTGTGTCATCCGCTTTGAGTTGAGCTGTTATTCTAGCTTGTTCCCTTTCGTCTTCACTTTCTCCCATTTTACTGACAGAAAGTTTTGTTGCAGATCAAGTTTCAAGGAAACAAAGATTAGGTACACAATATTTTGGAACACTGTATCCTTCAACGTTGACTAAACCAAGAACTAATACATAGGATTCTCATCCTACTAAGTTCCGGCGGATATTAACCTTTCAACTACTCCAGACGTCTATTGGAGTTTTTACGGGAGAAAGGGGTCTGTGTGAAAAGCACGACTGAGTTACTCTAGTGTCTTGCGTTAGTTTTATCGCCTTACCAAACGTTGGGCGCCATGTAGTGTAGTTCCTATATTCCCAATGGGCTCTGCGCATTGGAATAACATAAACAGCAGTGTAGACGTAGGACTGAGGTCATCTAGGTCTCTACTGACTATGTTAGACTTAATTAGTTTTGCCAGCTAGCTCAGAGGTCACTAGACACTTTCTTGAATATTCAGGAAAGGGTTAACCGTCCTAATTTAGACAAGAAGAAATTATTGTCTGACAACCGCATAAACATGACAACTTTGCTCCCCCAGAATAAAGAGTGTATCTCTAGAGTCGTGTGAAAACAATAGACAACTATTTCACTCAGTCAATCGTGCATGCTTAGATCCACCAGAGTGCAGAGAAATAGAGAGACGGGTGTTTTCAATAAAAAGATGTCAATTTTTGAGCAGTCTTCTTTCTCATGCAAGAGAAATTAATTGCCACAATTGCAATACTTATCATAAAGTAAAGTGCGTACAGTAAAAGTAGTATTATGAAATAATACTGTAAAAGCATTGATATGGTTTCTTAGCCATATGATACTTTAAAATGGATAAAATATATACATACATAAAAACATTGACTAACGAACTCAACTGGTGCTTCTAAATACGCCTACCCCGGTGTACCTGACCTAAGCCTAATACGTGGGAAGAAGTAAGTAAGTTGCCGTTTTTAAGTTAAGTTAAGTTTTTGCCAAGTATCGGAATCAAGAATTCTCTCTAAGGTTTTAATCAGCTCCGTACCTTGGTTATAGAATGAAGGAGATCTTGTATCTCGCTTCTCAGAACTCGATTCCCCAGCAACCCGCGAGGGTGACTTGGGAACACCAGAGCTGGATGTTCTCGGCTGGAGAAAAAGACAGCATCTCTCTCAGTGCGTCAAGGGGAGGGGCGGTTTCCGTCGGCTCTCATAACAGCTGGGCTCCCGGGCAAGTAGAACGTTGCTCTGCTCCCAACCACCGTGTGTTTGCTTAAGGCAACATTGGTATATTTATACCTGAAAGGTGCCGGGTTTGACGTAAGGTTGGACATAAGACGTCACTATGAACTATCAGTTCTTTCTGGACTCTTGGAGTTCTTGTGCAAATCAAAACAAAAGCAGGGGGTTTTCCCGGGCTGCTGGAGGCTTGGTATGTTTAAAGAACGCGTTGTGCTTTCTAGGAGTCTATGGGAGTAGCCTTGCCGTGTTATTGACTGCATAAGGACATGAATCGGGAATATCGAATTAGGCTCCTAGATAGAAATACAACAGTGTACCGCACCTGTCCTCCAGGCGCCCAATTTTGCTAAGAAATTTCTTGTCTAGACAGACGCTTCAGAGCATTGGGTGGGGGCTGTTCTGTCACAGATCAACGAGAAGGGACTAGACCAACCTGTAGCCTTCATCAGTAGGAGGTTACTTCCCCGGGAACAGAGGTGGAGTGCAATTGAGCGTGAGGCATTTGCTGTGGTCTGGGCACTGAAGAAGCTGAGACCATACCTGTTTGGGACTCTCTTCCGGGTTCAGACAGACCACAGGCCCCTCAGATTGCTGATGCAGATGAGGGATGAGAATCCCAAGTTGTTGAGGTAGTCCATTTCCCTACAGGGTATGGATTTCACAGTGGAACACCGCCCTGGTACAGAACAAACCAATGCTGATGGTCTGACCTGATTTTTCCGCCTTAGTAAAGAGAACCCCCAAGGAGATGGGTAGTTCTCTCCACATTTCAGCTGGGGGGACAAGTGTTAGACCTGGCACCATTGGTGTGGGTCTTCCTTCCATTTTTCGCTGTTGTCTCCTCTGTTTTTGCTGGTATTAGATGCTCTGGGCGCTGTGCCACTGCCATTCAGTGCCACAGCGCAAATGTTCCCTCTGTAAATATGACTGTGAATTGGTATATCCCTGATTGGCTTATTTGGTTTACCTGTTAGTCCCTAGTAGTGTGGCCGGTGTGTGCCCAGGGCTGGTAACCCAAATGCTGCTGGTGGGCCTGCAGCGCTGGTTTGCGCCACCCACAGAAGCAGCTTGTAAAGTGTTCCTCAGACCTGCCACTGCAGTGTCTGCATGCAGTCCAGAACTGCCATCTTGGCTGTGAAGTGCCCACACTTCCCAGCACTTGAACATTCCCTTAGCATCATGTCAGTCACCCTTATGCTAGGTGCATTGTGTGTGTAAGGCAGGACATGGCTTGATATGTGTAGCATGTCCTTGTAGTGAATTACCCTCCATTTTGTCTTTCACTGCTGCAAGGCTACCTGTTCTCCATAGGTTAGAATGGGCAGGCTAGCTATTACATCTTATAGTCGTAACTGTCCCAGGGAACATGGTAGAAATTCGAGTTTTGTATGCATGAGCTCAGAATAATAAAATACATCTTTTGTTAAAGTTGGTTTTAATATTCTGTAGAAGGTAGGTATTTCTTGCCTAAGCCTTCCAGTTTGCTCTGCTGTTATTTGTATTGACTGTCTGGGTTTAGAGGGGCAAGGCAGGCTGAGTCAGACCTGGGTTGAATAGAGAGATCTGCATTAAGTACTGGGGAGGGGTAGCTCTTTGACCTGAATTGGGCTGTGCCTGGCAAGGTGAATGTTGCCTCCACCTCCTACTGTGCGTCTGATGGCGGACCCCTCTTTCTGAAAGGAAGGATGCAGCCTGGTAAACAAACTGCTCCAGGCCTGAGCAGAACTAGTTCTGGCTGCGTTCAGGGACTAGAGACTTTTGAGAACAAAGACTTTTGGGGTATAAATATCTGTGCCCAAACCCCTAATTTTGGTTTTGCTCCTGGATGTAAAGAAGAACCTCTGTCCGTTTCACGGAAGGAATCTGCAGGAGAGGACTGTCCTTGTGTGTGTGTGCTATTTCTTGTATTGGTCTGCAGTAGTTCCTCTTTGACTTGGAAGAAGAGGGAAAACGACTTTGGAGAGACTTTTATTTTCCTAAGCAATCACCCAAGGGCTAGAAGAGAGCTAGCCTCCTGCTGGAGTCACAGGCCCATCTGACTCCCCCACCATCATCCTGATTCCTCCCAGCGAGGATTTCTATCTGCTGGTGAGGCCCCTGTGAGTTATAGGGCCTCTAGTCCCACTATTGAGAAGAGACTGCTGATATCGGTGCTAACGCCTGTTTGCAAGCTGCCGCAGCTGAAGAGCGCAAGGAAAATCATCGCGCTGCTGCCGCCGAGGGCTCGCAAATCAAAGATCATCGCATCGCATGCTGGCGGGCCACAAAGTGCTCGCTAACCCCAGAGATCATCGCATCGCACGTTTGCGGGCTTTTCAAAGGCTAGCTAACCCCGGATCATCGCATCGAGATAATCGCATCATGACATTGCAGAGCAGACGACGCAGATCCTCCATTTTCCTTGCATCGCACCTGGATCGTCGCTCCCTCGCGGGGCGCCATTTTCTTTCATCCCAATGAGATGGCACAAGCAACAGGATCAACGCATCATCCTCCCTTGCGGCAAGGATTCAACGCATCACTGGTCTAGCGTGAAGAAGTCTGTTGCTTTGTCGTGCACGCACCCGCTGACCGGCGCATCATCCTCCCTCGAGGCAAGGATTCAACGCATCGCTGGCCCAGCGTGAAGAAAATTATCGCTACAGCTCGTTTGCAACATTTTGCTATTTTTGCTACGAAATCCAGGTACTTTGTAAGTAAAACGGTCGCAGAGACCCGTGCTTTGAATTGAACCCCTATTTGAGCCCTTTGAACTATTTTTTCAGCTTTTCAAGAGTACCCCCATTTTTTCAGTATTGTGGCTTTTTACCGTTATTGGTCTTGTGTTAAGTCTATATATAAAGATAATCATTTTTTATAACTACTTGTGTGGTATCCTTTTGTAGTGTCCTTCACTGTGCTACTGTGTATGATCATAAATGCTTTACACACTACCTCTGAGATAAGCCTAGCTGCTCGTGCTACGTTACCACAGGGTTGAGCAGGGGTTATCAAAGGGTGTAGCCCCCTTACTCTGACTTAGGAAGAAGGGTCCCTACTTGGACTGTGGCCAGTCACTGCCAACTAGAGACCCCCATTTCTAACAAAGTGCTTCACCGGCTCTCACCTCCACCGGTTATTTATGCTTGTGAGCTTTTGGTTTCACTTCAGATAGGTGCATTACTGATGTCTGGGCTAAGTGATCATTTTTGATGGGTGCTAAAGAGAGCAAATTATGTTTTTGGAATTACTTTTATTTTGTTCCTGATATGCATGAATCGAATTCCACAAATCTAAATGCTGTTAAACTTCTCAGTTGTAATTGTTTGGTATTTGCTGCACGCATGGAAAGCAACTTTGTATTCCAATCCTAAGCCTTTACCAGAAACATACATTTGAGTGCCCTAAAACAGTCGATCAATGCTAAATTAAGTACAGTAAAACGAAAAAAAAAAAACGGTAACCATAAATTTGTTATACTTTTTTCAGGAACACGGATTAGTTGAGGATTTTAACGTAAAGAATCCTGGAATAGTGTAAAGTTTTAATTTTCTTTTACACGTTTATGGACTAGGACTATAAGTCTTCCTTAACGAAAACCAATTTCTCAATTCGTTTGACTGTACTTGCCAGTTTCCCATGACCAAACCACCCCTCTTACAACTAACCAAGCCCGCCCACACACAATGGCACATGCCTCAAGGTAGGCTTTTGCAATTTCTTAATTGCGATTATTAAAGAATCGTAATTAAGGAATCGCAAATGCCTATGCATGTAGGAATCACTAAAAAATAGCGATTCCTAAACATTCCTTAATTGCGGCTCACAAATTGCGACTCGCAATCAAGGAATAGCTTCCCATTGATTCCTATGGGCCTACAGGCCCATGGGAAAGAATGGGAATTGCATGCGCAATTTGCGGGTACCAAATAGGTACTCGCAAATTGCACATGCAATTTCAAGGGTGCAAGGAGGCCAAAAAGACACCCTGTTGCACCCCTGAAATTGTAATGTGAACACGTGTTCCGCACACACATGCCCCAAGGGCATGTGTGTATGTACAACCATGAACTTTGAAAAATACACTTAAGTGCATTTTTCAAAGTTTTTGCACATTACCATCAAGTTCAAATTGATGGTAATTTGTGATCCCTATTTGCGAAATCGCTATTTGCAATTTCATCATGCATTGCATTCAGGGAATTGCAATTTGCGATTCCCTAAATGCAAGCACAATTAAGTAATCGCTATTTTTGCGATTTCACAAATTGCGATTTCTGCATTTGGGATGATGCCTCCCAAATGCAAAAAAAACGGCTGCAAAGGGGCAGATTCTGAGAATCTGCCCGTTTGCGACTAGTTTTTCGCTTGATAACTGTGGCCCACAGTGTACACACTCCAAACTGAAACATTTCACAGGAGGTGTCCCTCCTTCCACAATGGAAGCACCCTAGAGATCTCCTTTTACTGGTTTGCTTCATTCCTGTAGCAGCCAATGGGTTGTCGTCTAACAAATCTTAACCTGTGTGTGAGTTTGTCATTGGCAGCGAGAGTGTTAGAATGCTATACGTGTTCTGTTTCGAATTAAGAACTGCCTCCTGAAAGTGTATCTTGCTAATACATAAGTAGAGAGTCAATAATTGTACAGATGCCTTTTAAAGATTTGCCAGTTCACTGCAGCATCCTTCAGTGCGATACAGAGTTCAGTTTCTGAGAAAGTGTTTCATTTAATACACCGTGTTCAACTGTCTGTAAAGATGAACTTCTTTAAATAGAGTAGGCACATATTTCAACTGCTTGCCAAATATTTGCACTGAGGCAGATTTAATAACCAATTTCGAAATGTGTTAGATGGGTAACATCACCTCCAAGATCAAGGTTTTCCTTCCACTACAGTATAATGCTGAAAATGAATTTTTGTACGAGGTTAAACCGAAAGAGTACACTGAACAAACTTTCTTCATGAAAGTCAAATGTCGCAGCCAAGGATATCTTAAAAACTAATTATTGAAAGCCAAAATGTCCCGCTGCTAAAGACGACAGAACCCTGTTGCCTCGCCGAAGAACAAACGGGTAGCGCCTGAGAGATAGGCAAAGAAGGCTAGCATAGATTACCCGCAGTACAATACATTCAATCATCCTACCTAATGATGAATTATTTATACTTGTTAGTATGCAATGGCGTGCTGCAGATAACCCCCACACAGCTCTCTGCCTGACGAACTACTTTTATGCTAATAGGCCCTCTCACACTGTCGCTGTCCCGCCAGATGTGCCCTTTCTCAGGGCTCCACTGCCCACCTTTGAAACTGGCTGGATGCATTTTCTCTCACTGCTTCTCTGAGCTTTTCATTGGTTTTTGGGAGATGCATTGCAGAAGCTGACACAAAGTTACGTTTGAAAACATTTAGCGTAATGAGCTTAACATTTAGGGCTGTGAACACTGTCATGTTTGTATGCGGGGATATGTTGGACATTTCATGTGAATTCAAGGGATCAATGAGAAGCCAGAGACTGGTTTCTCTGTTGGAAGGGGGCATCAGTCCAGTCATTGATGGCAAGGATGGTTGTGAAAGCGCAACTCCCCCAACGGTTCCTAGCCACCAATCTCTCATCCATCGAAGCGCCGCGGCTCATTCTGGATCATTCTATGACATCCACACGAGGGAAAGAGTTTTGGAGTCATCCTTAACTGAAAAGGGACGCAAGATGGCCTGGTTAATTCGGTGGTTAGCATTTACACCTTTAACCCCTCAATTTTAGTAGTAGTATCAACGCATGACTCAATTACCACAGTATTAGGAGGTACAAACTTCCCCATCCCTGGAGCCATACCTAGAGTGGATTCATGGCTTTTTGATTGATTGACTGATTGACTATATTACAACAATTGATTGCCGCCTTGTCAGATATCTAGGACAATGCTTTAACAAGACTAGCAATAATATCATATCAATGGTCCTGTGGGGCTCTCTCTCAAGGGCAGGGAGCCATTGTTTATCAATCAGTGGTATCCCAAGTGAATCCAAGGATTCAATAACTGGAATTAATACAATATGCAGGCCTTCTCTTTTGATCCATTAATCATTTATATACACATCATATCATCATGTAGGTACAGAATATAGACTTGTTGAACAGTGATATAGGAGTAGACGTAGTGTAAAAAGTGTAAAAAAAAGTGTAAATAAAAAGTAAACAAAGTGGCTACAGACAAATAAAAACAACAGAGCACTTTGATAGTACCCGGACTTTTGAACAATCAAGTCGGATGCTGTTATAATTCTGTAATATTCCAAAAAGTGAGAAACTCTAGACCAAGGGATCCTAATACCGACATTTCAACCCTATGCCTATTCTCGGGGACTCATCAGGACAAGTCGTTTGAAAACTCTTGCCACATTACTTTATATAATGAGACTCAGCGTGTTACTTAAGAGTTCAACCATATTATGTTCAATCCATAGAGAGTGAGGGTCAAATCCCACCAAATTCAAGAGAGGCTCCACTATTATATAACTGGGTCAACCATGAACAAGGCTCATTTCCACTCACAGAGCTAGGACGTGCCTAGATTAGCCGCTGTGTCTCGTGGAATGCAAGTCAAGGCTAACATTAGGTTTCAAGCCTTGGAACATCAATTTCCCAATTAAAATCATTACAATCCTTTGTCAAAATAGCTTAAAGCATGTTACAAACCCTCTGCGTTGCCCATAAACTCATCCATGTGAACAAAACCTAAATGGTGCTCCATAAAACTACAGCACTGCATCCCTGGGCACTTTTGTATTAATCTGACAAAATAATCTCCAGATCCACAAAGATGGTACATTTGCAAAGGAGAGCATGCTTTAAAGTGCCATGCCAGTTGACTGTCTGCTCCAAAGCCAACCGCCCCTCCTCCAGGAACAAAACCTCAAAACTCAGCCTGTTTTAACACTTCCTGTTCTCAATCCTCCCAACCAGAACACACCTTGAGATGGATCCTTCTGCGGAGCTCTTCGTCTCATTCCGAGGTGAGTGCATCAAGTAATGTGTTAATTATGTCTCAGGGCCGAGAGATAACCATACTGGTCTTCCAGAGTGGAAGTGGTAAAGCCCGCCACTTACATACGTGTAAAGAGAAGCTGTGCAGCACCTGCACTGCTTAGCTGGGTTCCAAGACTTGTGTACTTTGTGATGGTAAGTACAGGAACTGATCTCCCAGTTCTGTCCCAGCACTCGCAAACATTGGCGCAAACGCCATATGTTGAGGTTGAAGAGAAAGGCTCTGCTGCCAAGAGGTTGGGGGGATGTTGCAGTATTTAATATTATTTCTTAATGCGACATATGTACGTTGTGCTATTTCTGCATTTATAGTACTCCAGTCTTCCCAAAGTAGTTCCCCTGGCATGTGAAACTATGAACATAGTAACTACTGCTATTCTTCGGGTCAGTATTTTTCCAGGTACTGTTAGCATCAGATGTGCATGCGCCGTCTTTACATACGTGAGCTATGAACAGCTTTCTCTAGTTAGAGAAAGGTAACATCCCCAGAAGGTGAATCTGTCTTTAAAGTCAAGGTGCCCCAATCCATCATTTAGAACATGTTTCCATCAACAGATTCTGTGGAAGTGATCTTGAACGTGATTCATATGAAATATGCTACCAATCTTTCTTTCAGCAGTTTAAGAACCGTGGAAGGGACTTGACCATACCACGAGCAGAAATTCCTATAGAGTAAACTGCCAGAATTTAGCCCTTGCGCCTGCCCAAACTACAATTCCCAGGGCAAACGGGCCTGAAACTACCATTCCCATGAGCCTTTGCAGCCGATCGGATTTAGCGGGCCAGGCTGAATGGGCGGTGCTCGTAATTTGTTTTGTTTCGGCGGGAGCGGCTGCTCTCGTTTCTCCGGATGTTCCTATGGAGAGACTGCAGTGAGGAAGTCTCCAGCGTCTGGCGACCTGCCTGGGTATCGTTAATAGAGACTTTAACTTGCCCTTCTGTATATTTAAAGGAGCGCCGCACGCTCGTGTTGTGGGGCCATTGTAGACTGTCCTGGTGTTCACTTTTGGAATCATATTAGGTTGTGGTTCGTCCCTGGCTGGGGAGGATCCGAAGTGGTTGACTTTTGCTCCTGGAGCGAAGGGGCGTTCGAGGCAAGTGGCGGAATGCAGGGGGAGCTCCCCGCATTGCCGTCATGAAGATATGACGAGTATCTTAATATCTCTATTTTGGATTACAAGTGCCAAGGCGGGCGGTCGTGGCTTTTTAGCTACACCTCACCGTATTTGGTTTCTTTTTTGTTTGAACTGTGGAGGATTGGAAAAAGGCATTCTGTGTGTGTAGATGGCGCAATCTACACAAATTGTTGTGAACTAGGATCCGCTTCATAAAGCACTGTTCTTTGTTCACGTTTCCCCTCCGGTGGGATATAGGAAGCAACAATACAGGCCAAGAATCAATTGGCATTATTGATAACATTACTACGAGTGTTTTCACTCTGGGGGTATGTTGTGTCCATGAATTGCATATACATAGGTTGGTGTGTTGCTATAGCCATGCATGCTAATTGTGCTTCTTGTGTTATGTAGGGAACAGATGGAAGGGGGAGTACCGTCGTTTGGAGAATGAATCATAGACAGCACAGGTGATATTCTGTTCTAGTGAGACCTTACTGAGAGTAGATTTAGAAAGTGTACTAATCTGTTCTATTTGTTTTACAGCTTCCTTTCCCTGCTGTCCCTTCCTTTCCATCCCTGGGTTTTCCCCTGTTGGGGTTTTTCCCTCACCGTATCGCTCGAATACCTTGTGTTTCTACATTCAAGGTGTTTGGGAGGTCCGGAGGTGGAGCTTATCACTACAAGCAGATCCTGCAGAGCGCTTAAACTGACAGAATTACGAGCCCAAGAATTACGCTCTGCCCGGATTGTTTGTAGTGATAATGGCGACCATGGAGGATGTGTTACATGCTTTGGTCCTGGTCCAGCAGGAGCTGGCCTCATCAAAAGCAGAGACAACGGCCTTACGAGATAAAGTGAAACAGTTGTCTAGAAATCCCTTCAATGCCCCTTCTCCTGCATCTACTGTGCAGGTGACAGTGCCCCCACCCATTCCTTTAGCTACACCGGAAAGGTACTCAGGAGATCCTCGTAAAACTCAGGTTTTTGTAACCCAGATATTACTCCATTTTTCTTGTAAACCGGCTTCATTCCCTAAAAACCATTCAAGAGTGGCTTTCGCCATATCATATCTAGTGGGAGATGCAGCAAATTGGGCTGTGCCGTTAGTTAAAAACAACGATCCCATCCTATCCGATTGGAGTGCCTTCAGAGGGGAGTTCGAGAAGGTTTTTGATCGCAGGGCCACTACCTTAAGTGCGGACAAGGAACTATTTGAGTTAAGGAAAGGGAAAAGTGACATAATCTCTTATTTGACTACTTTCAATAGGTTGGTGGCTGAGGCCGAATGGCCTGAGGAAAAGAGAATGTCCCTATTCTATCAGAGGTTAAAAGAGGACTTAAAGGATGTGGTGGCTCAAGTTGACCCCCAACCCAAAACATGCGTGGACATGATTAACCTGGCTTTAAGACTAGATGGTCGTATGACAGAAAGAGGGGGTAGCAGGAGAAGATGGGAAAGAGGAACGTTCCATTATGACCGTCCCTCTCAAAAGGCATCTGGAGGGGCAGAAAGTAGTTCGGAACCTATGGAGATAGGAGCACTCAGAGCCCCGTCATCTAAGACAGAGAGGGTAGCCAGAAGAACACATGGTTTGGGCATGTATTGTGGAAAGAAGGGGCATTACGTTAGAGAATGCCCCTCCAAACCCAAGGCGTCTAGTGTCAGTAGATTCAAGAGAGTAGCTGTTTCAACCACAGTGCCTGAGATGGAACAGTCTGGAATCAAGAGACCAGGGGCAGAAGGGGAACAGGAATGGAAATTGACCTCTCTATCCACAATTGGGATAGGGGAAACCGAGTCACACCTGGTCATAGGAATGACGCTTGAATGTGAGCACAAGGTCCATCAAGTTTTGGTTATGTTGGACTCCGGAGCAACAGGCAATTTCATTGATGATGGCCTGGTTACCCGCTTGGCCTTACCAAGAGTTCTGAGAGAGAATGCTGAGGAAGTCTTAGCGGTAGATGGTCAGCCTTTAAAATCAGGCCATATAACGGAAAGGACCAGTGAGGTAGGGCTGTCGGTGGTTATGCTAGGGAACATACACTCCAAGCTTTTAACCTTGAACATCATTGCAGCCCCACAGTATGAGGTCATTTTAGGCATGCCCTGGTTATGTCGTCATAATCCTGTAGTCAACTGGAAAAATAAGACTTTCAAGTTCTTGCCTGAATTCTGCCAGGATCATATGGAGCTTGGCCTTCTGCTCACGTGGCTGTTTTATCCACCCCTTACTTGGCAGCTACGGCAGTGGAAACAGATGTACAACTCCCTGATGAATACAGTCTCTACAGAGATGTGTTCAGTGAAGTTAAACCAGAAACCCTTCCCCCTCACAGGGAGTACGATTGTCGTATTGACTTGATAGAAGGGGCTACTATTCCCCCTAGTGTTGACGCCGAGGGCAGGGCTCCGGTTTTGGCGGCCATCTTGGGTCGGGTTGGGCTGGTGACGCGATTGTCATCGCTATAAAAGGGGCTTGTGTTAGTGAGCAGGTAATACTGACACAGCACTCATTTTTTCCCCTCCTGAGGCGGAAGCCGGGAGGTCTCCTATCTTTCCTTTGTTTTTAAAAGCCGATTTTAACTTGTTTTGCACTTCGTCCACACCTGAGCTAAATAGGTGTGCTGAGGCTCCCTGCGTTAAGCAGCGCCTCAGACTTCTTCTCACCCCCTCCCTCTAGCTCCGGACCTGCTCTCGGCTGAGTGTTGACGCCGAGGGCAGGGCTCTGGTTTTGGCGGCCATCTTGGGTCGGGTTGGGCTGGTGACGCGATTGACATCGCTATAAAAACAGACAGGGATGGCTCCCCGCAGCGGACGCGAACAGCGGACGCGCCGGACCTGCGCCGGAGTCATGCCAGAGTCCTGCCCGTCTGCGCCTGTCCACGCACGATCGGGCTCAGGGCTTAGGAACTCTGGCACATGCATCACCTACACTGCAAATGATCTCCTAGCACTGAACTCTGACAGGTATAGTCTAACTCCCATTACGTGCTCTGTCCTCAAGGAAAATAATATCCTTCGTTTCCCCAGCCATAAGATTACTAGACTTTCACCCCCTTTAAAGCTAGCCACCCTAAATACTAGGTCATTACAGAAACACCACCTGGAAATTTGCACCCTTTTACAGGACGAGACCATTGACATACTGACACTCACCGAAACCTGGTTGAGTGATACTTCCTCCCCGGACATCATAGCCGCCCTCCCTAGCAGGTATGATATGATCTGGCATAACCGACCAGACGGTGCCCGAGGCTGTGGCGTAGCAACGATCTTCAAAAAACAGCTTACGGTGACCAAAATCCTAACTGACACCATAAATGCTGTTGATCTATTAGGGATAAAAATAACTATGAACAATTCCTGTCTTATCATCCTGGCGGTCTATTGCCCACCCCAATGTACTTCAATGTTTAACAACCTCTTTTTTCCCACAATATCGGATCTATGCACACGCTACAAAAATATTTTGGTGACAGGCGACTTTAATGTCCACTGGGATAAAATGGATAAAGATCTACCAGCTCGGAAATTGCAGATTACCATGACCGCTCTAGGACTGGTACAATTAGTGGAAGCCCCAACCCACATAAAAGGTCACATTCTAGACCTCATTTGGTCCTCCATGCCAAAGGCGGTTCTAACAAATATCACACCTTGCATCTGGTCGGACCACCACCTAATTCTGTGTGACATACCACAAAATAATCCTCAGGCTAAACTCCCATTAAAAACCAAAAAAGTGCGCCAATGGAAAAAAGTTGACCCAGAAACCCTGACTAATGTCCTGTCCAAATGTATACAGAAGCCCATAACCCCATCAGATGGCGTAGACTTAGATCTAAACTACGATTCTATAGAAGCCACCCTCAGGCAATCAATTGATGAGATAGCCCCTGAAAAGACACAAAAAATAAAGGGTGCAGAAAAAGGAGCCCCCTGGTTCACTCAAAGCCTAAGAGATCAAAAAAGAAAGCTCCGTCATCTTGAAAGATGCTGGAGGAAATCTAAAAAGGATATTGACCGGGAACTATATAGAACATCTTTCCAACTGTATAAAAAGCTTATCGTATCAGCCAAGAAGGACCATTATGAAACACGTATGAACAACGCCGTAAACGTCCAGAAAGAAACCTTCCAAATACTGAAAGAACTAAGCAAAAAGGAGGAAAAGGTAGATACACTGATTGACTGTGATACCTTCCAAGGATACTTTCTTGAAAAAGTAGCGACTATCCTGTCAGACATCAAGAAAGACAACCCAACTATACACACCATGTCATCGCCCCCTCAAAACCCCTCAACCCCTATCATTACTAGATTTCCTAAAATCGACTCCACTACCCTTAGACAACTAGCAGCATCAACCAAGTCAGGTTCCCCTGCCGACCCCTGCCCTCCCGATATTTTTCGGTTAGCAATTCCGATCTTGGAGGACCAGATCCTAGACCTCCTAAATAATTCATTAGCTACTGGATAATTACCAACCACCTTTAAAGAGGCACGCGTCAGACCCCTGATAAAAAAACCTGGGGCAGATCCAACTAGCCTGAAGAACTACAGGCCAATCTCCCAGTTGCCGTTTTTATCAAAAGTCTTAGAACAGCATGTGTTAAAATCATTGTCACCCCTCCTGGAATCTCACCATCTACTCCAGGAGCGGCAAGCTGGTTTTCGTGCCCACCATAGCACGGAACTAGTAATGCTGTCAGTACTGGATGAGCTCAGATGCATGGCTGACAGTAAAAAGCCAAGCGCCCTGATATTACTAGACCTTTCAGCGGCGTTTGATACTGTCAGCCATGCACTGCTCCTGGACAGACTAGCCAGGTCCGGGATAAAAGAACAAGCTCTCCAATGGCTATCGGCCTTTTTACTAGGGAGGACGCAGAGGATCCAATTAGCAGATCAGGTCTCTGACGTGGGCGCCTTGGTTTGTGGAGTCCCTTGGCTTGTGGAGTCCGCACTCTCACCACTTTTATTCAATTTATACCTGCAGCCACTGATAGAATCCTTGGCAAACATGGGCTGTAAAGTCTTTAACTACGCCGATGATACTCAGCTGTTGCTGAGTATCGACAACACAACATCGGCTCAGTCCATGGCCCAAAATATACTACGGTTCACAGTAAACTGGATGACGTCCAACCTATTAAAAATTAATCCAGACAAAACGGAGGTCCTTGTAGTCTCAACCTCTACTTCCCCCTGGAACGATTTGTTCTGGCCACAAGAACTGGGACCTACCCCAAAGCCGTGTCCTAGTGTAAAGAGCCTCGGTATGAAAATCGATCAGGAACTCTCGATGACCAACCAAGTGTCCGCTGTGGTTGGCTCCTGTACTAACCTGATCAGGCAGCTACGTAAACTTGTCCCTCTACTCTCAACGAATATGCTTCGAACCATTGTTTCAGCCACAATAGTGTCCAGAATTGACTACGGAAACGCGTTATACCTAGGCCTTCCAAAAAACTCTATTAATCGTCTACAGGTCATCTTGAACGACGCAGCCCGACTAATCTTCGGATTACCCAGGCGGACCCATGCCTCCCCTTTGCTTTATAGGTTACACTGGCTCCCTATGAAGCAGAGGGTTGAATTTAAGAGCATGTGTATTTGCCATAAAGCAATTCATGGACAGGCGCCAGCCTATATAAAAGATAGGCTTGAAGTGTATGAACCCAAGCGCGCTCTGCAATCCTCCGATTCTTTTCTGCTATCCTGCCCACGCTTTAAACTGGCAACTAAAGGTGGCAGATCCTTTTCAGTCCAAGCCCCCACCATCTGGAACAAGCTACCGGAGGTGCTTCGTAGAGAATCCAATCTTCTCCGCTTTAGGAAATCCTTGAAGACCTTACTCTTCAAGGATGCGTTTACATCCCCGTAAGATAGGTCGGTACTTCCACACCCTTCCACCTTGTTTCTTGTTGCTGTACTTGGTCAGAAGCGCTTTGAGACCTGTCGGTGAGTTGGCTCGATATAAAACCCAGATACAAATACAAATACAAATACTTGCAGGGTATACGCATTGTCTGTACCGGAGACTACCCACTTCCAGATCCCCTGCAGCTTCCCCTATTTTTCATTGCGAAGGCCAATGGAGATTTAAGGTCTTGTGTGGATTATCGCGTCTTGAACAAAAACACTGTACGCAACCGATATCCTCTCCCCCTCATCGCTGTTGTGCTTGACCAGGTGAGGGAAGCAAAGATCTATACCCATTTGGACTTACGGGGGGCTTATCATCTGGTCAGGGTACGTGAGGGGGATGAATGGAAGACGGCGTTCAAGACGCGATACGGTCTCTACGAATATCTGGTGATGCCCTTTGGGCTTTGTAATGCCCCAGCGGCTTTCCAATTTTTTCATCAACGATGTTTTAAAGGAATACCTGGACCACTTTGTGGTAGTGTATATCGACGATATACTGATTTACTCCCAGGATGAATCCTGTCATACTGATCAGGTGAAAAGAGTTCTGGAGAAGCTGAGAGAACATAGTCTGTATGTGAAGTTGAGCAAATGTGAGTTCGGAGTGCACGAGGTGGAGTTCTTGGGGGTGAACCTCAGCCCTAAAGGGCTGCAGATGTCAGATCAGAAGGTACAGGCAGTCCAGGAGTGGCCGGTTCCTAAGAACGTGCGGGAAGTGCAGAGTTTTTTGGGATTTGCCAATTACTACCGCCGTTTTATAGTACAATTCTCACAAACGGCTGTCCCAATAACCAGGTTGTTGAGAAAAGGAGTACCATTCGTATGGACAAAAGAGGCTGATGAGGCGTTCAAGACCCTAAAGCACGCATTTATTACGGCTCCTGTGTTGTCACATCCTGTGTTGGAACATCCCTTTGTGGTGGAAGCCGACGCTTCGGAGGAAGCTATAGGGGCTGTATTGTCTCAGAGAGATCCACTTACAGGTCAACTCCATCCTGTAGCCTACTTGTCTAAAAAACTGAGCCCTGCTGAGTACAATTACACTATAGCAGAAAAAGAGCTGTCGGCTATAAAGCGTGCTTTTCAGGAGTGGAGGCAATATCTGTGGGGGGCTCGTCATGCTGTGACTGTATACACCGACCACAGAAACCTTCAGTACATGGCTTCGGCTAGGCATCTGATGCAAAGACAAATGCGTTGGATGCTTTTCTTTGCTGAGTACAATTTCGTAGTGACCTTTAGACCTGGCACTGATAATAGGAAAGCAGACGCTTTGTCCAGACAAGCTATGCATGATGAGCAGCAGGAAGAGGTCCCTCATGCCTTAATTCCAGCCGCCAAGGTGTTGTGTGTGGTTCGTGCGGAGAGCTTTTTGGATGAGATTAGGAACTCCAGGTCTTTGATGGCATGGGAAAGATGGGCTAAGATCAAACCTGGAAGGTCTGTGAGACAAGGGCTGCCTTTCCAAGGTGACTGTTTGTACCTGCCCACAGTTGAGATACAGAAGAAGGCATTTGTATTGTGTCATGTAGCGCCTATGGCTGGTCACCCAGGAATTACTAAAATAGTGAACCTGCTTCGAAGGTTTTTCTGGTGGGACTCATTGGTTAAAGATGCTACTCAGTGGGTGAGGTGTTGTGAAGAATGTGCTAGAGCAAAAGGGGAGAATACAAGAAAGAAATGTCAATTGATGCCCATGCCCACACCTGCTCGCCTGTGGCAGAATATAAACCTGGATTTTATAACAGGTTTACCTTGTGATCAGGGATATTCTGCTGTCCTGGTAGTGGTGGATAATCTAACTAAGATGGGCCATTTTATTCCTTGTAGGAATCTCCCCACGGCAGGCCAAACTTCCCAATTATTGGCTTCACAGGTCATACGGTTACATGGCATTCCCCAGGTGATTGTGTCTGATAGGGGTCCTCAATTCATTGCTCGTTTTTGGAGAATGTGGTGTAAGGCTTTAGGTGTTGATTCAGCTCTTTCGACGAGCTTTCACCCCCAGACCGATGGGCAGACGGAAAGGCTGAATCAAACCTTGAAAAAATTCTTGCAATGGTATTCGAAGGAAGCACATGAATCATGGGTGGACTTGTTATGGATGGCTGAATTGGCGTACAATAACGCGTGGCGTAGCTCTACTGGCATGTCTCCTTTCAAGGCCAATTACGGTTATGATGCCAGCACATTGCCCATCACTTTCCCACCTGAAGTAGGCAACCAGCCCACAGTGATGACACGCATGCGCACTTTGAGGAGAGTACACAGGAAGTGCAGAAACATTTGTTGAAAGCCAAAGAGGTGTATAAACGTTGAGAGGACAAGCACAGGATTCCCGGCCCTCAGTTTAAGGTGGGAGACAAGGTGTGGCTATCCACCAGGTACATTTGTTTTAAGCTAAGAAGCGTGTTCCACCCGCGCTTTATTGGCCCATACCCGATAGTGAGACAAATCAACCCCGTGGCATACAAACTCCGTTTGCCTGGCACCTTGAGGATCCATCCCGTGTTTCACGTACAACTGTTGAAGAGGGCTCTCACATCCCAGAGGAGGGCACCCCCGCCCGTGGAATGCGAGGGTTGACCTGAGTATGAAGTGAGGTCCATTCGTGACTCCAAGGTGCGTGGGGGAGTGCTGTGGTATTTGGTCTCCTGGAAAGGATATTCAGTGGAGGATGATTCGTGGGAGCCTTGGAGCAATGTCCATGCGCCAAGAGCCATAGCATTCTTCCATCGGACGTTCCCGGCCAAACCTGGCCCTAGGAGGCGCTTGGGAGGAGGGCGTACTGTCAAGGTTTAGCCCTTCCGCCTGCCCAAACTACAATTCCGAGGGCAAATGGGCCTGAAACTACCATTCCCATGAGCCTTTGCTGCCGATCGGATTTAGCGCGGCCAGGCTGAATGGGCGGTGCCCGTAATTTTTTTTGTTTCGGCGGGAGAGGCTGCTCTCGTTTCTCCGGATGTTCCTATGGAGAGAATGCAGTGAGGAAGTCTCCAGCGTCTGGCGACCTGCCTGGGTATCGTTAATAGAGACTTTAACTTGCCCTTCTGTATATTTAAAGGAGCGCCGCGCGCTCGTGTTGTGGGGCCATTGTAGACTGTCCTGGTGTTCACTTTTGGAATTGTATTAGGTTGTGGTTCGTCCCTGGCTGGGGAGGATCCGAAGTGGTTGACTTTTGCTCCTGGAGCAAAGGGGCGTTTGAGGCAAGTGGCAGAATGCAGGGGGAGCTCCCCGCATTGCCGTCATGAAGATATGACGAGTATCTTAATATCTCTATTTTGGATTATAAGTGCCAAGGCGGGCGGTCGTGGCTTTTTAGCTACACCTCACCGTATTTGGTTTCTTTTTTGTTTGAACTGTGGAGGATTGGTAAAAGGCATTCTGTGTGTGTAGATGGCGCAATCTACACAAGTTGCTTTGAACTAGGATCCGCTTCATAGAGCACTGTTCTTTGTTCACGTTTCCCCTCCGGTGGGATATAGGAAGCAACATACAGGCCAAGAATCAATTGGCATTATTGATAACATTACTACGAGTGTTTTCACTCTGGGGCTATGTTGTGTCCATGAATAGCATATACATAGGTTGGTGTGTTGCTATAGCCATGCATGCTAACTGTGCTTCTTGTGTTATGTAGGGAACAGATGGAAGGGGGAGTACCCTTGTTTGGAGAATGAATCATAGACAGCACAGGTGATATTCTGTTCAAGTGAGACCTTACTGAGAGTAGATTTAGAAAGTGTACTAATCTGTTCTATTTGTTTTACAGCTTCCTTTCCCTGCTGTCCCTTCCTTTCCCTCTCTGGGTTTTCCCCTGTTTGGGTTTTTCCCTCACCGTATCGCTCGAATACCTTGTGTTTCTACATTCAAGGTGTTTGGGAGGTCCGGTGGTGGAGCTTATCACTACAAGCAGATCCTGCAGAGTGCTTAACCTGACATAAATGGACTTGGCAGCAGAGTGTGTGAACCTGACCAAAGAGTGTGTGGATAGGATCATGCAGTCTGTGGACCTGACAACAGGGTATAGGGCATAACCCCGAGTATATGCACTTCAAACCATTATATGGACCCGTCCATGGAGTATGTTGACCTAATTTCAAGGTATGTGGTCTGACCATAAGTTGTGTTGCCTTGACTGTAGGTTATAGAGAATTAAACATGTAACCATACAAAACGTTGCCTAAACTACATAGTCTGCAGACTAATCAATAAATGCCCAATGAGTAACTTAGGCCTGGCCACATTTGGGATTTGGATTAGCTTTTTTGGGAAAGTAAATGCAGGCCTGTATCTCTGCCATAAGGAAAAGGTGGCAAAACAGACCTAGGACACCCTGAGTGGTGGAAAGGAATTACTTCTTTAGGTGAAGAAAATGATCCCTTTTCATGTGTTTGGGGAGCACTGTAGGAGCCAAACTTCTATTTAAATTGAAGCACTAAGAATAGCATTACTGAAGTACTACCAATTGAAAATAAATATCAATCGAAAGTGATTCAGAGGGAAAAGTACTCAATCAAAGTAGGCAAGTGACGGACCTGATGAGCTGTGCAGTGCTTGTTCGCAGCAAGAAAGAGGTCACAGATCGTATGACTGTAGTGGAAGAAAAAGAGAAAGGCATGTGTCCGTCTTCCGCAGGTGGATGCTGAGCATGCGTATGAATAAGTAAGGAAATAGGTGCATATTTGTGCATATAATTAATAAATAATGAGTATAATTATTAATATAAGTGCATTTTATTTGATGAGAAACGTTAAATTTCATTGTCAGGCAACACTTTAGAATGAAAATAATGTATCCTGAGTAAGGACTACCTGCATTGGCCCAAATTTCAGTCTGTGTGAGGCGAGTCAGTTAAGTTGGGTGAGCGAACGCCACTGTGGGAGTGAAAATACAAACCTTAAACAGACACCTTGACTTTGCCCAACCATGGTGCGAGGTTATTTTTAAACGTTAATACTGGTCCATATTTTACTTTAAAACCCTGAGGAAGGAGAAGACAGCTAGACCAGAAGGAATGACATACCTTCTTTATTTTACTCATTGATGCATTAAAATGGACCTCTGGGTTTGCTGTACCATCTAAAAAAACCAAAGAGAACTGTAGGATTGAACTTTTTTGATGTTGAGCACCTCAAGTTTCCATTGCAAATTACACCTCTTCCTACTAAAACTAAAACTAGAACTTTCGTTTTCTGAACATTCATTTGAAGGTTGGTTGTCCTACAATAATGGTCAAGGTATGTAGTGCTTGCTCAAAGCCCACTGATGTTCTCTACAGTGTCATTTGCAGATTGTAGGGTCTGTATTTGTTGCCTGCCCATTTTTGGCTGTTAGACCCAAAGTTCTTTCATGTTGGTTTCCATAAATTATATAAAGACCTATAGGTACTTTAAACTGATCTTCATATATGCTGTATTTCGACCTGAACCTCTTTCATGATGTCCATATACCTGCTATATATAGGCCAGAAGCTCTTTCATGATGGTCTCCATACATGCTGCATATAGACCTGAAGCTTTTTCTTGCTCATCCCCATGTCAGCTACATATAGACCCGGAGCTCCTTCATGCTGGTCTCAACACATGCTCTATATAGACCTGAAGCTCTTTTATGCTGGACTCTTTACATGCTGTGTATAGACCAGAAGTTTTTTTTTGTGCTGATCTCCATACATGCTGTATATAAGCCAACAGCTCTTTCATGCTGGCCTCCATAGCGGCTGTATTAGAGCTAAAGCTATTTCAGGCTGGTCTTCATATCCGATGTACATAGACAGGAAGCTCTTTCATGCTGGTCTCCATATATGCACTATACAGACTCAATGTTATTTTGTGCTGGTCTCCATTCATGATGTATAGCCCAAAGCTTCTTCATGCTGGTCTCCATACATGCTGTATATAGACCTAAATCTCTTTCGTGGGGCCCCATATCAGCTGTGCACTGACCCGAAACTCTTTCATGCTGGTCTCTATATGCTGAATTTAACCCTGAAGCTCTTTCATATTTACATCCATATGATCTGTATATAGACCTGAAGCTCTTTCATGCTGCTCACCCTATCTTCTGTTTCAGGCTCTCCTCCAAAGCAGAGCCTGAGGGGAGCTCCAACCAGCTACTCATGTTTTGTGTCAAGGTCTCTCACCTAGTAAAGGGGTCTTTTCTCCATTCTTCCAAACAGTTTAGAGTTGACTCTTGGTATTTTCCCACCAACGTGTAAGGAAATGAGAGACTAATTAGCCCCACCATAATTAATCTAAGTCTCTGCACTGCAGCAGTGGTATTGAATGCTAACGAGCACCTTTTTTGTATATAAAAGAAGCATTTAGCAAGGATTAAACAGCTATACAGCTATTTGTCTTATTAACCATGAATATGTCACTAATGAGATTTACTTCAAGCAATCACATTTCTATTAGGGACTCTGAAGGCACATTAGTTGCTGATGGATAGTGTTTCTTCACATTCACCTGTGACTGTTTTTTATTGAAACAAAGGAATTTAGATTTCCTTTTAGAGGATTATGATTTTAATAAGATAGAATGAAAAAGGAAAAATATCTTTCACTGAAAATAGTTTTATTAATTTACTTGCTCAGGCGTGAATCTGAACGCCTCTCAACCTTGCCTAATGACGACTTGAAAACCTATGCTGGTTGCCAGAATGTAAGTTTGGCATGAGGAAGTAGTTAATGTTGATTACAATTTTCACTGTGAGAATTGTGGTTGAAGGGAAAGCAGTGCAATACAGTCAAACTAAAAGAGCGCATACAGACTCCCAATGGAGCATGGTAGCTCCTTACCACAGCCACCTCTTTGCAGAGTTAAGACCATCAATACCGTATGCATTGTTTTTTCTTGGCATCGTCCACTGCAGATTTTTGGTAAAAACAGTGACACACATCATCATGACTCTTCTATGGAAACTCAGAGACCGGCCTGCAGCGCAGTGCTGCTTGAGGATTACCCAGAATACTGGACAAACTGGGCAAAACTGTCAAACAATCTCCCAAAGCCTTGTTCCCTAGGTCCATTATGACGTTTTGCATCTGCTTTCAATATCAGATCCTTAATCTGAATGGGGTGAAATGCTGATCCACGTGAAAAAAGTAGTCTGTGCAGGTGTAAGAAATTGGAATATTAATTGAGATGGTGAGACCTCACCCAAATTATAAGCACAATTCTTGTCAGGGTGAAACAAAAAATTCACTAAATAAACTTGTGCTTAAACCTCTGGTAGCTAGGTACAAAAGCATCAGGCTATACTTACAGGCAATGTGTAAAGTGTAAAGTGTTATATCCTTGTAATGATGTAATGTTCCATGGTCTCTGTGCTCACTGGATTCCAGAGTGTGGAATCCAGGGGGCAGTACACAGATGAACAGTTACTGGATGAGTTGGTCCTTGGATCTCCCTGGGGTTGTTACTATAAATAAACTACTTATTTTATCTTCAAATCCACTCTACTTGAAGTCATTTCAGTGGCCACGAGGATGGGATCGTTTTGAAGAATTTCAACTGAATTAATGAAGATTTCATGAAGAAAATCAATTGATGAACTGAAGATTTTCTTTCAACTGATGAATACAACAACCCCAGATTAAAACTGAATATTTCTATGGATTTCCAAGGCATCTGATGTATGTATTCAATTTTTTTTTACCTACATCTTGTTAATGTTTCACCTTAAAAAATTGCTAATTTGCGTTTAAAATCTGAACTTAATTGATAAACTCTTCATGGTAAAAACTTGCTAATCGTCACTTTTATATTACCATTTTGCGCAACTTTAATATTTTTGCCAAAGTGTAGCGCAATTTTGACATTTTACCAAAGCGCAATCTCAACGTTAAAGATCTTCATAGACTGCCAACGTTTCTTACTTGAAAAACGCTGTATTCATTCAACTTGATTCCTTCGCGTGCACTCGACCTTTCCATTGTTTTGGTGTCTCTTCAAGCGTCTGTGACAACGCAACGCATTTGCGCCAGGATACGTCAACGCTCCTACGTCACTGCGTATCATCACGCTACGACGCATACGTGGCGGCCATTTTGAGTTACTATGGCAACTTGATGCCATTGATCTTCACGACTCGGCTGCAATTTCCTTGTCTACACGCGTTTTTACACGCTACGTACAATTTCCTTGGTTACAGTTTACAAAACACTACCAGACTTGTTTATTTTAGTAACGCATTTGTGAATTTCAAGCATCGCTATAAAACTGGAACAGCTTAACAATAGTCTTCTACAGCTACAGTCTACAGCTACATTTAACCTGACAACGGTGACTACATTATTTATTTTAATTCAACTGACAACGGTGACTACATTATTTATTTTAATTCATTATTTTATACTACAAAGTGACAACGGTGACTACTTTTATTATTTTAGTTACTTGTTTTTCTTCATTTCTTCTTGCTATTATTGTGTGTTTGTTATTACCTCAGTGATTAGTATGGATGTTTCATCTTCTGTGATTGCTCCCCCAAAATTTTTACAATCTCCTGGTCCTCCACCTATGAATTGGGAAGATTGGTCTGAATCCTTCGAGACTTATTTGGAGGCAATAGGTGGTGATGTATTTTTGCCATCCAGGAAACTAGCTTTATTAAAACATAATTTGGGAGTCGAGGGCAGGAAAGTCTTAAAAACTTTACCTACCATCATTCGTGTTGTTTCAACTGTTGTTGACAATGATGAAAGCAGTGAAACCAGTGAAACAAGCGCAAATGATACGTCCATAGATGTATATTCAGATGCATTAAAAGCATTAGAAGAAAATTACGGAAAGAAAACCAGTATTGTAGTTGAAAGGCACAAATTTTTCTCTAGAGCACAGTTACCCGGTGAAAATGTGCAACAATATGTGGCATGCTTAAGAACTTTAGCCATTACATGTAAATTTAAAGATCTACATGAAGAGATAATTAGAGATCAATTTATAAATAGAATTAAAAACATTAAAATTCAAGAACGTTTACTTGAACTCAAGAATCCATCTTTACAGAAAACACTTGACACTGCTAGAAAAATGGAGAATACGTCTCATTACGTTAAGGAGTTAGGCTCTAAAGATGATTCCAGTAATGTTAATGCCTTAACTTCAAGCTACAAAAAGTCAGACTCTAAAAGCGACAGTAAGGAATTTAAACCCAATTTCAGAAATAAGTCTGTTTTCACCAAAAGGGTATGCTTCAGGTGTGGTAGTCAAAAACACACTGCTGACTTCAATAAATGTCCTGCTAGTAAAGTTACCTGCATTAAATGTAAAAAAATTGGCCATTTTGCTAAGTGGTGTAGGACTGGTGATAATAGTAATTGGAAACGTTCGGTTAATCTTGTTGAATCAAATGTTGAGAGTGATGATGAAGAAATTGACAGCAATGACAATGATATTGAGGTAATGATGCTGCAGGATGACTTTGTCAATGATATATCTGATGATTATTGTCCACCTAAATGTGAAGTGTTAATAAATGAAGTGTACATGATGTTATGGGCAGATTCATGTTCACCGTATACCATTATTGATAAAGATATGTGGGAAAATGGGAACAAATACTCCTTAATAACTTCTGATGCACAACCCAAAGGGTATTGTGGCATTAAGTTACCGGTTATGGGCTATTTTAATGCCAAGGTAACTTTCAAAGGGAGGTTTTGTTCAACAAAAGTATATGTTGTTGAGCGAGGACGTGCACTATTAAGTTGGAAAGATCTTAAAAAGATGGGGTTAGTACTGAACCCAAATCATCCTGATCAGGTAGTTTTAGCTTATGATTATCTTGACCAAGTTTTATTAACCAATGAGGATTCATCTTCAAGATGGGAAACTATCTTTCCCAAATTGTATAGCAAAGATTTAGGATGTCTAATCAAATTTGAACATAAAATCATATTAAAAGCTGACAACACTCCATCTGTCCACAAAGTAAGGAACGTACCTTTTGCCCTACGGAATCCTCTGAAGGAAGAATTAAATAGGTTATGTGATGCTAAGGTAATAGAACCAATTGAAGCTTCAGATTGGCTTAGTCCCATCGTTTTGGCTCGCAAACCCAATGGAAAAATTAGGATGTGTGTGGACCTGAGGGATCTAAATAAAAATATTTGGGTGGATAGATATCCTCTACCACATATCAACGAAATGATTTCTAGTATTAAAGATGCCATGTATTTTTCTTCAATTGATTTGTCAAATGCATATCACCAAATCAAATTACACGCTGATTCTAGGCATCTAACATCCTTCATTACACCTGAGGGTGCTTTTCAATATCTCAGAATGCCATTCGGATTGGCATCTGCATCCTCAGTTTTTCAGAGAGTCATGTGTAGTATTTTGAAGGATGAACTGAATGTTAGAATTTTTCAAGACGATGTTCTTATTTGGGGGAAGGATTTAATTTGTCATGACCATGCAGTTCACAATGTGTTGCAAAAGTTACAAGATGCTGGTTTAACTGTGTGTGGTGAAAAATGCAAGTTTGGAGTGAAAGAAATTGATTATCTTGGTCATACCATCTCCAACGAGGGTGTCAAACCTAAAATGAAATTATTAGATGCCATTGAGAAAGCACCTCACCCCATTAATAAGGATCAATTACGATCATTCTTGGGACTTGCAGAGTACTATTCTAAATTTGTCCCAAACTTTGCTGATAAAGTGTATAATTTAAGATTACTAATGAAAAAAGGTACTTCTTTCGTATGGTCAACTTTGTGTCAACAAGCTTTTGAGAACATCAAAAATGATATCACAAAAGCTGTAGCTCTTAAACCGTATGATCCTAATCACCCTTCCATAATTGTGGTGGATTCCAGCGCTTATGGTTTAGGTGCTGTTCTTATGCAAAAGCATGATGGAATTGAACGAATCATAGCCTTTGCGTCTCGCACACTTAAGGGTGCTGAACCTTCATATTCTGTAATTGAAAAGGAGGCGTTAGCATGTTGGTGGGGTGTAGACCATTTTAAGACTTTTATTTGGGGAACTTCATTTGAATTAAGAACTGATCATCGACCTCTTATTGACATTTTTACCACTAAAGGTGCTTCAAGAGCTACACCTAGAATAGCAAAGTGGTTATATAGATTACAAGGGTATAATTTTCAAATAAACTACGTTCCTGGTCATAAGAATATAAGTGCAGACTGTTTATCCCGTCTCCCTTTGCCTTGTGTCAAAAATGATACAACAGGGGATAATGATGAGTGGTTAATTGCCAGCATTGAAGAGTCTTGCAACAATGCATTCAGTAAGCAGGAATGGGTTCAAGCTGTGTCTGATGACACTTTGTTGCAACAAATTATCAACAACCTACATGTTGGTGTAGATCTGTCTTCCCTAGACAAGTCCATTTTGGCAGACTATAAGATGGTTTGGCCAGAATTATCGTTTTATGATGGAATTCTTAGGAGAGGTGACAGATTAGTTGTACCTGCAGTTTTGCGTGACAAATTATTGAATTTGTTACATGAAGGACACAGTGGAATGACTAGCATGAAAAGAAGGGCTAGAAATGATTTTTGGTGGGTTGGAATGGACAAGGACATAGACAGGTGTGTTAGGAATTGTCTGGCATGTATGTCTAGTGACAAGTCTCATAAATCCCAAGAAACTACCATCTCTGCTACTCCTTTTCCTGACAAACCTTGGGACAAAGTGGCTATCGACATTTGTGGTCCATTTCACGTTAAGGGTATTGAAAACAAGTTTGCAATCGTCTTGATGGACTTTCATTCTAAGTGGCCGGAAGTGGCTTTTGTCAGGGATATTAAGGCCTCCAATATTATTGAATTCTGTGAAGGAATTTTTCGTAGAGAGGGCTATCCAAGTATTATCTTATCTGATAATGGTCCTCAATTTATAGCAGAGGAATTTTCAGTTTATCTTAACAAAGTTGGTATAAAACACATGACAACTTCTGTATATAATCCAAGAGAAAATGGTTTGATAGAAAGATTCAACCGAGTGTTGAAAGAATGCATTCAACTTGCCAGCAATAATAATGATGATTGCAAAAATGCTGTCAAAGAAATGTTATGGTGTTACAGGAATACTCCCCATACAGCTACTGGAGTATCTCCATTTTCTTTATTAAAAGGGCGTGCGGCTGGATCTAAAGTCAAACCCGCTTGGATGTCCAGAAACTGTCCAAAAGTAATTGATAGCAAGAATTTAACAAGTAAAGTTCAACGATATCAAAACAAATATGTTTATTGTCACAATTCAAAAATCAACTGCAGTGGTAGAGCATTTAAGGTTGGTGATTGGGTACGTTCACAATTAATGGGGAATCGGAAACCTGGTTCCTCTAAATGGTCTAAACCCAAGGAAATTGTCTCAGTTACTGGTAACATCGTGAAACTAGATGACGGTAAGCAATGGAATATAAGAAGCATTACAAGATGTAATGATCTTGAATGTAAACACATCTTCGATCAGGCTGTAAGTTCTCAAAAAACATCTGTTGAGAAGAGAGATGATGTTCCTGTTTCTGTTTCCACCTCTTTATCTACTATGCCTAAATGTAATCCTGTTCCCACCTCAGTGTCTTTATCTACTAGGCCTAAAGGTAAACCTGTGTGGATGAAGGATTATGTTTGTTCATGATTTGGCAGCACTCTAATACATGATATAGGTTTGCAGTATAGTTTCTTGTTTTCTTTTAAGTTTTGTTTTATTGTTTTTATAGAAAGGGAGATATGTTATATCCTTGTAATGATGTAATGTTCCATGGCCTCTGTGCTCACTGGATTCCAGAGTGTGGAATCCAGGGGGCAGTACACAGATGAACAGTTACTGGATGAGTTGGTCCTTGGATCTCCCTGGGGTTGTTACTATAAATAAACTACTTATTTTATCTTCAAATCCACTCTACTTGAAGTCATTTCATAAAGTATGTATGTAGCACTCAAACAGCAATAAAAAAGCACAACAAAAGAAAAATACCAAACCAATTGAGAAAAATAGAGTACATTTTAATAACTAAAATTACACCATACAAAACAAATTTAAATCAGTAAAACTGAAGTTCAGTACTTTTTAAAAGTTTCAGGTGAAAGTAGCGGCAAAAAGCACCAAGCCACACTCGCAGTTATCCGGTTGCACTGGACTGGGTCAAAGTCACAAGCTCATGCTGACTATAATGGAGCATGAGTCGGCTACTGGCATTAGGTTCATCCCTGTGAAGATTTTGACTTCTCACAGTCTGTGTGAGGAGCCGCAGTCGGAACTCCGCACTGGCGGTAGCAGTGAGGAGATCGTTGTCGACTCAAGAAGCAGGTCGCAACTGGAGTTTCACATTGGTATGAGACGCTTACTGTTGCGAACAGCAGGTCGCTGTTGGCACTTCAATTTGGCAGGAGATGATGCGGCCCTTGCAAATGCAAAGAGCCCATTCACGGTCAAAATTAGCCACAAACCTCTGAATTTCCACCTGTAGCTCAGCATATTCAGTAGGAGGCAGTAGGAGTACACTCTGATACACTCTCGGGGATCAGGAATTACCCCAGCAGAGGCCAACAGCAGGGCTTAGGCCGGTCCAGTTGGTGCTTCACTGCTAGGCAGTTGCAAGGGAGGCTCCCGGAAGCTTGTTGTATTCCTGTTGCTCAAACAGGATCCAGACAACTGACACTTGGAGCCACTTTTGGGGATCCTTGGTTCAAGGCAAGCAGGTTCAGTCTTCCTTCTTTCAGACAGCAGGACTGAATCTTCCTCAGGCCCAGGAGTGTTCGATGAGAGGTTCTGCGGATGCCATTCTTATACCCAATGCCAGTCTGTGAGTTTTGGGGATCCCCTCTTTGTCTAACCTTCACCTTTTCCTGGGTTTTGGCCCAAGCTGTCAAGGAGGGCAAAGGCAGGAAGGCGTGGGTGTGAGCTGCTTTTTTCAGTGTCAAGGCAAGCAGCATTGGGACTCAGACTACCATTTGAAGTTCAGGAAGGGCTGAGTATAATACCCCCAAGCCAACCTGCTCAGGAGAGGAGCATCCTGCCCCCACACCCAAGGGCCCTCTGTCCCCATGTTTGGAAGGAATACTCCACACACCGCAGGAGAGCTTTTCACAGTCATGTGACCATTGGCCTCTGGCAGAATTCACATTTGGTTTAGGTAAAAAAAATGCCAACTGGCAATTATGAAATTGTGATTTAAAATCTGACATTCCATTAACGATGATTTTAAATTACAATTCAAATTAGTGGAAAGGTATTTACCTATCTGCCTCCAAATCGAGTTATCACATATTAAGTGTAATAAGATAATCCAGTGTTAGTCTATAGCAGAGGTAGCCTTGCTAGAGTGATAAACTACTCTAGGAGTTTCCCACTGTCAGGATATATAAAACTTAAATGCACATGTCATTATTTTAAATGCCATGCACCCTGCCCGACAAGCCTTTAGTGCCAATCTTAGGGGTGACTTACAAGTGATAAAAAGGAAGGTTTACTCCTGGCGAAAGGTTTATTATGCCAGGTCAAATTGCCAGATTAAAACTGCATTACTGGCTCCATGCTTTACAGTGCCACTTTAGTGAGAGGCACAATGAGTGTTGCAGTCCACGTGTAGCATTTAATTTACAGGCCCTGGGTACATTTGGTACCATATACTAAGGGCTTATAAGTAAATTAAAAGTGCCAATTAGGTGTATTCCAATTTTACCATTTTAAGGGAGGGAGAACAAGCACTTTAACAATGGTTATCTGAGGTGAAGTGCACATAGTCCTAAAGCCATCAAAAATGAGTTAAGCAAGAAAAGAAATAGGGGCATGAAGGCAAAATGTCTGGGGGAATGCCACGCCAAGGATGTTAGGTTTAACAGCAGGGATCTGAATTCTCAGTACTACTATAATTACTGCCAAAATTAATCAGGAAATATGGCCAGAAGAAAGGCAACATATGCAGAATTAGTATGCTAATATCGACTTCATATGTTATGTGCTATTAGTAAGTAAACAAGCATTTGCAATGCAATAGGTCTCGCATTAGGAAAGTTTGAGCTATTGGTACTGTAAATGACACATTTTTTATTTATGTGTTGGTTTTGAAAATAGCGAAATTAATAGCTTTGTCATTTACAATGCCAATAGTTTTAACTTTTGCATATGTGACACCTATAGCATTTGTAATGCAATATGTGTTGTATTTACGTGACCTAGATGTATTGATATTACAAATAAAAATGGCTTTTAATTTTTTTAAGAATTAATACTGAAATAAAAGTTATTGTAATTTATAATGGCAATAGCTTTTGTAAATATTTAAAGATTATGTTCATTGTATTTTATTGTGACGGAAATCCAAGAACAGAAGTGAAATATTAACATCTTTTTGTGACATTTGTAATAAAGCTTGAAACATTGACAGAACATATTTGAACCAGTTGTTGTTGAATGGTTGCACATATTGATGCTGTGGTGGCGCTGAGTGATGTTGTGGTGGTGACGAGTGATGCTGTGGCGTTCAGTGATGCTGTGGTAGCGCAAAGTGATGTTGTGGTGCCCCTGAGTGATGCTGTGGTGGTGCTGAGTGATGCTGCAGTGATGCGATAGCTAGATAGAGTGAGTGCGATAGATAGAGTAAGTGCGATAGATAGATAGATAGAGGGAGGGCGATAGATAGAGGGAGGGCGATAGATAGATAGAGGGAGGGCGATAGATAGAGTGAGGGCGATAGAGTGAGAGCGATAGATAGATAGATAGATAGAGTGAGGGCGATAGATAGATAGAAAGATAGATAAAGTGTATTTATGTTGCATTGAGTAGAGTGTAAGTATGAGGTGTGCAATTATGTTGCATATAATTATGTGAAATAGAAATATTTGCCTATGCCTCCGAGCTACTTAGAGTACACACTAGTTCATGTACAAGTAAACCACAATTTATTAGTTTACCCAAAACAATTTATGTTTTCAATTTTATACTCAATTTACAAAAGAAAAATTCAGAAAAACAGAACTAAGACCACTATCAACCTCATGTCTTAGCCATATGCAATTTCAAAAACACTTTATACATATATACAATGAACCGAACATATATTAGACAATTTGACAAACAGTGACTTTTTAACGTAAAAAAATATATCACCATGAATACATGGACCACATAGCCTTGTACATTTGTGAATGAAAAAGGACTCTTACAAACATTTATAGAACACGGGGAGAAAAAAGAAAACAATGTTTTCAACAATAGTTCAACTCCCACGACCTGAACAGGAGCTAATCAATTAAATTTCAGGAACATTGCCCATTTCTGCGTCAAATAACAATGGCCAACTAGCCAAACAAGAAAAGGGGGTGCCGACGCGTTTCGAATCCTGATTAGTGACTTGCAGGATTCTCGTCAGGGCAGTCTGAATCTAGTCCATGGGAACTTGTATTAATCCTGCCCACAGTCAATCCTGTTTAAATGGGAATGTCGTCTAGGCTTTATGGTTTACGCTGCGTTAATCCTGGAAACTTTGCCACGTCTTAGCCACATGGGGTGAGGTTCGTGTACTTTTTGGACACCGATCCGCGGTGACCTCAGTGGGGGTTCTGATTCTGTGACCGTGTTTCTCCAAACAATGAGCCGCTTAGTGATTATCGCAAATATTCGAAAGCCTCCGATCAGTGTACTTGCTCCAAACCGACAGACAAAGGGCCCTTTGTCTGTCGGTTTGGAGCAAGTACACTGATCAAAGGGCCCTTTGTCTGTCGGTTTGGAGCAAGTACACTGATCGGAGGCTTTCGAATATTTGCGATAATCACTAAGCGGCTCATTGTTTGGAGAAACACGGTCACAGAATCAGAACCCCCACTGAGGTCACCGCGGATCGGTGTCCAAAAAGTACACGAACCTCACCCCATGTGGCTAAGACGTGGCAAAGTTTCCAGGATTAACGCAGCGTAAACCATAAAGCCTAGACGACATTCCCATTTAAACAGGATTGACTGTGGGCAGGATTAATACAAGTTCCCATGGACTAGATTCAGACTGCCCTGACGAGAATCCTGCAAGTCACTAATCAGGATTCGAAACGCGTCGGCACCCCCTTTTCTTGTTTGGCTAGTTGGCCATTGTTATTTGACGCAGAAATGGGCAATGTTCCTGAAATTTAATTGATTAGCTCCTGTTCAGGTCGTGGGAGTTGAACTATTGTTGAAAACATTGTTTTCTTTTTTCTCCCCGTGTTCTATAAATGTTTGTAAGAGTCCTTTTTCATTCACAAATGTACAAGGCTATGTGGTCCATGTATTCATGGTGATATATTTTTTTACGTTAAAAAGTCACTGTTTGTCAAATTGTCTAATATATGTTCGGTTCATTGTATATATGTATAAAGTGTTTTTGAAATTGCATATGGCTAAGACATGAGGTTGATAGTGGTCTTAGTTCTGTTTTTCTGAATTTTTCTTTTGTAAATTGAGTATAAAATTGAAAACATAAATTGTTTTGGGTAAACTAATAAATTGTGGTTTACTTGTACATGAACTAGTGTGTACTCTAAGTAGCTCGGAGGCATAGGCAAATATTTCTATTTCATATGAGTGTGGCCCTGCCTACCCTCCTTCCCATTGGGCCCAGCCACCCTTGTTTTTTCTGCATATAATTATGTGGCACTGAGTGGTATTTGGAGTGTATGTTCCATTGCAGAGTGTGTGAGGGTGCAGAGTGTGTGAGGGTGCAGAGTGTGTGAGGGTGCAGAGTGTGTGAGGGTGCAGAGTGTGTGAGGGTGCAGTGTGTGTGCGGGTGCAGTGTGTGTGCGGGTGCAGTGTGTGTGCGGGTGCAGTGTGTGTGCGGGTGCAGTGTGTGTTAGGGTGCAGTGTGTGTGAGGGTGCGGTGTGTGAGTGTGCGGTGTGTGAGTGTGCAGTGTGTGAGTGTGCGGTGTGTGAGGGTGCGGGGTGTGAGGGTGCGGGGTGTGAGTGTGCGGGGTGTGAGTGTGCGGCATGTGAGGGTGCGGCTGTGCTCAGATCTTAAAGGGAGCAACCTTTCCAATGAATGAAGAAAATAACAAATAAGCTGTGTGTGAGGGTGCAAAGAGGGTGTGGGGTGTGAGGGTGTGGGGTGTGAGGGTGTGGCGTGTGAGGGTGCAGTGTGTGTGAGGGTGCAGTGTATGTGAGGGTGCAGTGTGGGTGAGGGTGCAGTGTGTGTGTATGGGTGCGGTGTGTGTGTGGGTGCGGTGTGGGTGCGGTGTGTGAGGGTGCAGTGTGTGTGTGTGTGAGGGTGCGGTGTGTGTGGGTGGGCGGTGTGTGAGGGTGTGGTGTGTGAGGGTGTAGTGTGTGAGGGTGCGATGCGTGAGGGTGCGGTGTGTGAGGGATGATTTGAACACTGTGTTGTGAAATAACAAATAAAATACACGTGCAACCAAGCGTACACATACAGACAGATGCGCGTGTGCGCGCGCGGAAACAGACACGAGAACAGAGGATGCTGAAGCATAGTTTGCGGCAGGAGTGGACAACGGACTCAAAGATTTCCAGCTCGATACATTCTCATAGCATCGAAGCGTTTCGGTGAATTCATTAGTTTCTCAACCACCTTCCTCAAGAAAAAACAATCCCCCACCAGCGTTATTCAGCTATCTTTACTCTTGTCCAAAAGTTAAGGAGTAGTGATTTTCCACTCCTGGGACCAGTCAATGTGGTACATATCTCTATGTGTTATACCGCTGGTTCTGCCAGACAGATACCTCAGATTCGTCTAAAAAGAATAAATATAAAGTGCTTTAAATCGGATTACAAATCTCACTTCTTGCTGATGTGTGTATTTACACCCCCATACAATAGAGGAGGCCCACGAAGCCTCTCAACCGTGCTTCTTTTTAAGGACAAAACGTCCATGTGCATGCTCCAAAACCTCCCTGATACTTTCAGGAGAAAGCTCTTTTGCGCTTCTCTTACAGGTTGCACGGTAATCCCAAAAATAGCCTGAGTAGGATCGTGACATCCGTCGAGGATCACCGCCCATCCTGCTCTCTGAGGCAACTTCTCACGTGCCCCTAAGTATGTGCCTACAACAGCGGGGTGGAGGGCTTACACACCCTTCCCCTGCAGGTAGATCTGACTGTGTCCGCAGCATGTAAAACAATGAAGTGCGATTGCGGGTGAACAAGCGGGCCGTTGCAGCCAATTGCTGCTTCCCAACAAAGGGGGCCTCTGTCGAGGGCTCAACTGGTCAGTGTCGTCACTCAAATGCCCCTGGTATGTGCCAACAATGAAGGGGGTAGGCACACATCCTTCCGACCTTCGGCGGGGAGACTTCCCTCAGTCCCCTTCACCTGGGAAGTGGATGAGGTAGCTGCCTGCAACACACAGTGCAGCAGCTGAAAGTTGCTGTGAGACCTCAGCGCCTTCCTGTATTAGTTGCCAGGCAAAGCAGGAATTCCGGGTGTGGTTGCTTTCGCCTTCGCTGCACTTACACCGACTGTCAGAGAGAGGGTGAGCACTTCCTCTGTTACCAACTCTCCCCTCCTGTTGCTCAAACATCACAGGGAAAGTGCAGCGCTACACGCCTGTAGTAACCAAGCACCAGGACTTTTAAGCAGCGTTCTCCACACACTGTGCATCAAAACAAAGCGCTGTTCACACGCTTTGCTTGAAAAGCTGAAGAACAGTCTAGTCCTTCCCCTGTCCCAGGCAGGAACATCCACTGCAGTCCATTGGGAAAGTGGGATTTCGCATCTATTATGTAATCACTCTAGATCTTTGTTCTGGGAGCGCTTTGTGATTCACTGAGTTAGCTACTGCTCAGCATGATGCTTGCATACTGCTGCAGAACACTTCAGAACATTGTGTCTGCGTGTTATTGGTTTCTCTCGTCTGCGCGCTGCACTTAGCTAGGACACAATTGGTGTTCGCACATTAGTGTCACACTGACCTACAAGCTTGATGCTTGACGCATTGAAGAAGCACTGTTTGCACGAAAGTTCAGTGTCAGAATCTTATTTTTCGAAACGCCAACACATCTTTTCTCTTTGATTGTTGTGCGCAGTGTTAATTTGTGTGCAATTTTATTCTCGGGACAGCGATTATAAACTTAGAAGTGCATAACAAGAAAACATTCAGAAGTCTTTTGTTTCTGAAAACGCCTGCTCCTTCTTCGGGATTCATCAGAAACAAAAGTATAATCAAGGCACGTGGTCTGCACACCTGGAAAGGTTGAAAGTGTTCATATTCAATGAATGCCACTTTTAATAACTGCAGTTAAACAAGGCATGCCGGCCAATTTTCCAGGATTTGTCTCCGTGGGCGGAAGTCAGGCAGGCCGGGGGCGGGACGTCAAGACACACCGGAAGCCGGCCGGGCTTCCGTGAGGTGAGAGCCTCGCACGCACAGAAGGATGAGACCGCCGCCGCCTGCATGGAGCCCTTGCCTGGAGACGAGTACCGGTGAGTGGGGGCCTTTGCTGAGCTGCGAGGGCGGGGGGCATGTGTGTGTGCGTGGGGCGCTCTGTATGTGTGTGAGCGTGCGTGTGTGTATGTGTCTTGGAGTCTGTGTGTATGTGTCTTGGAGTCTGTGTGTATGCGTGTGTGCATGCGTGTGTGATGACTGCGGCGGGGGGGGGGAGTGTGTGAGCGAGCGAGTGTCTGTCTGTGTGTATGCGCATGCATGTGTGGGGATGTGCACGGCGCGGGAATTGCAGTGAATGTGGACGGAGCCGACGTGCGCGTGCACGAGGTCAAATCCACAAGTTAAAGCTCGTGGCACCCTCTTGTCCGTAATCCCCCCGAAGTCGATCACTATACTCAGGGCCGGTCCTAGCCATGGGCGGTATGGGCAGCTGCCCAGGGCCCCGCGCTCAGGGGGGCCCCTCCGGCGCCGCCTGCCCCGCAGTTGCGGGAATAATAAATGATGATGATGGCCTGGGGAAAAGCGCTGCGCAGTGAGCACAGCACAGTGCATTCTTCCGTCCGTCCAATAATATCGAGAGTGTGTGTGTTTCTCAGGAGGGGGGGCCGCTGCGGGGCCCCCCTGAGAAACACACACACTCTCGATATTATTGGAAGGACGGAAGAATGCACTGTGCTGTGCTCACTGCGCAGCGCTTTTCCCCAGGCCATCATTTTTTTTTGTGAAAATTTCTTTATTGTGCTAATGCATAGTACAGGAGGCTGCAACAGAAGAAGCGGGATAAAGGAAGATACAAAGAGAGTAGGAGAGAAGGTGAGATGTATGTTAAAAGGCTATTGATGGAGGTGAAAGTAGGGGGACGAGAAGGGCAGAGAAAAAGATGTATAAACTAAATAAGGCAAATGGTAAAGTGAGAGAATAAGACATGGATGGAAAATAGTGTGTTGAGAGAGGGGAAGAGAAAAGCAATAAGAAAGGGAAGGAAGCAGAATATGAGAGAGGGGTGTGTCAGAATGAGCCCAGAATTAATAGGTAGACCGCTTGGGCCATATTATAGAAACTTTGGAGTGCTGCCAAAACAGTATATAATCATTTTGCACTGTTTTTGCTATGCATCTAATACGAATAGGCGAGTTTAGGTGGAGGAAGACAAAAGGAAATGATGAGAAAGTGGGCGGGATAGAAGAGTAGATTTTTTAGAGGGGTTTAACTGGCAGATTTAAAGTGTGAGGCAGGACAACAGAGCTAGAGGGGAAAGGTGGACAGGCGAGTCAGAGAGGTCACGTGTATGTCTGCGAGTAAAAGAGAACGCGTGTGTTCAGAATAAAAAAGAGACCAGTGCTGGAAGTGGGAGAAAAAAAATGTACACAGGGATACCGTAAATAGGAGTAAGCATAAAAGGGGTGGGGGTCACAAGGGGCAGAGTCTGACTGTCACCGTATCCACTAAAAAAAACAGCAGCACCTAAATAAATTTGCAACAAGTACTAATATTTGTTCAGCCCCTGAGGGGTTGCAGCTCTGAACGCACAGTACACAGAAAACAGTGCAAATAACTGTGTCCTGGTACCTGCAAATTGCACCGGCGCAGGAAAAGGCAAGAAGAAAGTGGGAGTGGAATTCAGAGCGAAAGGAATGAGGCAGGGACAAGAGATGTGGAAACGGAAATTCACAGCAAATGGGTAGCAAGAGATGGAAACAGCAGAATTGTCGATTTGGCGAGTACAAAGTAGAAGAATCAAGAGACCTCGATAAAGAAAGGTGGGGTATAAACAATTGGGTGATGGGGAGAGGGAATTCGAGAGGTTGAAGAGGAGACAGGAGAGTTGAGAGGGTATTTGGAGAGTGGGTACATTTGGCGATGGTATGGGTGGCGGTATCAGTGTGGAGGATAGGGATGGGAACGTGGAAAAAGGGGGCTTGGAAAGTGGACGAATGGGTGGAGACGGAGACAGACGTAGAGAGAGTGATAGAGAATCACAAATCGGCAGAGAGAGAGGTGGACAGCAAATAAATGGTGGGGGAGCATGGGTGACGGGACAGAGAGATGGAAAGAATGAGATTGGGAACCTCGAGCAGACCGAGGATGAATGGAAACGAGATGGAGCTGGAGGGAGAATATATAGAGATGTAGGCTGAGAGAAGGGACAGACACAGAATGGAGCAGGAAAAGTGGATTAATCCACTGAAAGAAGCCACGCTAGAAACATCGCAGGCGATTTATTTAAGGCTGAGACCTCTGAAAGTGCTTCAGATCTATCGCACAGACATTAATTCATTCAACAAATGAAATGTGTACCCAGAGAAGTTGGAACAGGATCAGCGCTAGCAGAGACGTGCAGAGGATAAAGCTTCCAGGCGCTCGCTTGCTGCTGTTTTCTTGACCCTCTGGTTACTTTGGAATTTGGGGGCATGTCCAACTAATCATTCAAGGAGACGGCAAGTGTTACACTCATTGATATTTGCTCACCTGTTTTCCATTCCCTCTACTTTTGTCCATGTTACTGATATCCACATTAGTTTGCTTCACTGATGCCAAATAACTAAGATCAAAAGTCCTGCGAAGTCACTTTCTGTGATGTCACTTGGAGGGCCCTCACATCTTCCCTTTCGCCCGGGGCCTCAGAAGGCCTAGGACCGGCACTGACTATACTTGTCGAGCTGGACTGGAGCATCCTACGGATGCTTACTCCAGCTCGACCTAAAAAACATCCTTGGAATAAACAGTATTTACAGTACCAAGTACATTTCGCACCATATGATACCAGTACTCCTGGAGTGCAGTAAATACCACACCAATTCCATTCAACTCGGAATTTGAGCTTAATACGTAACTTTGACGATTTGATGTATTGCAGCAAAGCAAAACAAAATGCATCACTGTAAAATAAAACTTTAATCCTTCTGCAAGTAAAAGGAGTCTACCGGGGCTGCTTTATGGAAAAGGCAAGTCAGGGCTAGGGCGCCACCAGCGTGGAAATGCAGATTGCCTCAGCTGGTATACTGTGCTCAGTAGTTCAAGTGGGGGCATCAAGGACTGCTGAGACAAGGTACTCCGTCCAGGAGCGCAGGAATACTTGCACCGGCCCCTGGCAGACAGTATACCTTCACCTTGTCAGCACAATAATGGAAAGTGGAACTACAGAAGCCGCTTGCTTCTCACTGCAGTGAATAACCTCGAACAGCCACTACAACCCTTACTCCTGTGTGGACCGGAGATGCGTCTCTGCACGCGCACCACGTACCATTTAATTTCCTCCGTCGTTATTGAATTTATACGAGAATCTTACCGTAATCAGTGCAATTAAAAACTCCAATTTCCTACTCGGCTAATTTTCATAGCTCTAGACATAATGTTGGAATGATTATCTTGCATCTGTCTGCTTTTTGTTTAAATGTTTTTTATTCTCTGGAAGAAAGTGAGTAACGAAGATGGACAGATTTAAGCAGAATTATAAAATGTTTTTGGACAAACGCTAACAGTTATTATGCTTTTTATATTATTAGGAAGTCTTGACATTGCAGCAGGGAAACGGCTTATCTTGCTGTACTCAAGCTCCTGAAGCATCTGATCTCAGACATTAAATCAAAATGCAGAACTGGAGGTGGGAATATGGCCTAATTGCTAGAGCGACCGACTCTGGAGCAGGACTCTTAACAAATACAAATGTGCTGTATATTTTACATTGTAAGTTGTCATATTAAATAATTACTTCTATTTAAAAATCTGACATTCAGTTTCTAACAAAAAACCGAAAGTCTAAAACAAACTATTACATAATCAGATTAATAAAAACATTGTTTTTTAAAGGTATATATGAAATAAAGCATGAATAAATGTAACAATATCACGTTAGTAATTTTTAGTGTTACTATATTAAACAATACAAAATGTTAATATTTGAATTTACAAATGCTATTTTTTTACATTTAAAAAATTTATAAATTATCTGCAAAAATAAAAAAAATTGATTCTAGTCTCGGCAGGATGCTCAATATCCTGTGATTAAGGCAATTCACTTAGGGCCTGATTACGGGTTTGTCAGCCATGGTATTGCCATCAAGATGGCACCAGAATCACAACTGCCCACTTGGTGGTCCGACCACCCTATTACGATACATGTGGCTTCATAGACGAAAGACTGCACAGTCTTTGAATACTCACCTGTGCTTGTCTTCCCATGTCCTGTGCCGCCATGGAGCCGTTCCTACACATCCTGCCGCTGCTGTTCCTGCTTAATGATGCCTAAAACCGACACTGTCATGGACACAACCAACAGTAATCCACACTATTACCCACTTCTTTCAACATCTCAGCAAATAGATGCCCAGCCATGGACAAGTCAAGCAGTTTGGGGTCCCTGGGCCAAACATATTTTATGGGTCCCTGTTCGGAATAGTTCTGAATGCATGATCCTATTACAGCTCCATGATGGCCTCTTTGGCCAAGTCACTGACACTGCACAGGCATACTCTACCAAAGCCGACATGTGTTTACATCTAATAATCAACCTGAAAAATAAAAATGAAAATATTAGTTTCCTAGAATCCAAAACAGATTTCTTTAAAAAGAAATGCAAAATCCAAACGTTCATACGAAACCTTCGGATTTGTAAACCTGTAAAATAAGATACAATACCCACCGACAAAACATTGTGGGGCTGATTACGATATCTGCCCCTGCGGTCTGCCTGACGCATTACGATACGGCGGGCAGAGACATTGGGCGGAGAAACCATCCTCAGCACTTTCCACGTGCTCAAGGAGCCAGTTAGTGCATCGGAAAGGCAGTATAATCCCCTAATGACGGAGACTCAGCCGTCGGGGTAATTATGTAATTTTCCGATATCCTTTCCATGTTGGCATTTCCGAAATGAAAAGGCTGTTGGAAAATGGCTTTGGGGGCCTCTATTGGTCCTTATCCCCACGGGCCTCCCCTATGGAGCCTGAGGGGCCCCTATGGTGCCCCCTAGACATTCCTCACAAACTGCCATAACGAAATGCATCTTTCCGGCTGCAGTCGTATCCAAATTGCGAGGTCAAAACCGCCAAGCTACAGACGCGCGGTTCCAGACTGATACGGGCCTGACGTCGCAATCAGACCCGAGATCTCCAAACTTAACATATGCATCACGCTAAATCAACACAAAGCATATGACGTAACATAATATAACTTCAACTATTGATCTATTACTAACAAACTCCACCTAAAGATAACCCAAAACACTAGTGAACAACATTACAAAAAGTGCTAATCAACCTTCCAAAAACCAAAAAACAACACTATAACTGCATTTTACATGTACTCCCTACATCCCCCTGCCTTCAAAACCCTATTAAGAAACCTTTGAAAAGGTCTTACCTGCTCCGATGAACAGCAGCACCTTCCCACAACTCGCTTGCAGCAAAATGTACAAAAATAAGACAAATAGACTACAAAATTGAAGTCAGCAGTAAATAAAAGTGGTTGCTTATTGAAACTAAAAAAAAGACTATTTCATTATAAAAAACAATGGAAATTTAATTCAAATATGTTAAAAAAAGTTTAAAAGAATGTAAACACGTACGTAATGAAAAATATGTACATATACATTAAATAAACCTGAACAAGCATACATAAAAATTGCAAACTCTTCTGTACCTTAATTATTATAAAATATCTAAATATTTATTTTGTGGTTGAAATTTGCCAGACCAACTCCCATGAAAACCATTTTTGGGAAATTCTTCGACTAAAAAATTACATGAACTATTCCTACTTCATACAAAACCATTTTAGCGAAGGTGTTGGACTCTAAAGGGGTTTCAATTACTATTCCCAGTCCAATCTACTCCATTTTGGCAAAGGTGTTAAACACTATAGGGGTTACATTTTACCATTCCCTCTCCAATATAAACCTTTTTAGGGAAAGTGTTGGACCCTAAAGAGGTTACATTTACTATTCCTACTCCAATCTAAACAATTTTGAGAAAGGTGTTAGACTCTAAATAGGTTACATTTATTATTCCCACTCCAATATAAACTGTTTTGGGAAAAGTGTTGGATATTAAAAGGGTTGCATATACTATCCATACTCCATATTCAAATATGTTAAGAATGTAGTATTACAATTAATAGAAACATTTCTTATAACACTCTTAACAAATACAAATGTGCTGTATATTTTACATTGCAAGTTATATTAAATAATTACTTCTATTTAATAACCTGACAACCATTTTCTAACAAAAAACTGAAAATCTAAAACAAACTATAAATATTCAGATTAATAAAAGGAATTGTTTTTTAAAGGTATATATGAAATGAAGCATGAATAAGTGTAACTATATCACGTTAATTTAGAAAACAAAATGTACAAATATAAATACATTACTATATTAAACAATGTATATTTTTAAAATGTATAAATTATCTGCAAAAATAAAACAAAATTCGTTACATATCCACAAAAGCACATTTATTTAAAAAATATATAGAAAATGTATGCACAATTTAACATTTTGTATTTACTTAGTTCTTTTTTTGCATATTTATCAAATTAAGCTTACAACTAACTTAATTTTAACCAGTTGTAATAATCTTCCTGCCCTTATGCTCTAAAAACTCCAACATACAGCTCCTATATTAGTACAAATACATTAATTATGCACACCAATAAAAATGAAAAAAAGATATAATTTTAGACAAATAACTAAACTAATATACAAAACATACTATCATAAACATTAATATGCAACTAAAATATAACATATTACAAAAACGTTTATAAAATAACCCATGCAAACGATATTATGTACAACGATATTTTTCTGACGATATTTTTTTAAACAATTTTATGACCAGCATTTACAATTATATTCTTACCTTCAATATTCCTGTTGATGATATTTTTGTCATCTCAATATTTTTGTATCACAATATTTTTAATTCACAATATTTATTATTCACTATTTTTTCTAAACACCTCAATCCCAGTGTCCTAACCTGGAATTTGTTAGTATCAGTGATGGTTTTTACCACTCACTATTTTTAGATCAATTTGTCAGGCAGCTAGACATGTGGTTCAAATAGCTTGTTCAAAACTATTCCAACGATTATCTATTACATGGGCTTGTCAAAATCTTCTTGCCTTCTCAATCAGAGATGCTATGAGTGGTCTCTTCCTCTTCATGATGACTCTTGGGCACCAGTAGAAAGACTCACACAACACCTCCAATAACTCAATAATGATTTTTGAATAATCATGATGAGTTTTTAGAGGAACACCTTTTCTTACCATGAAAATTATTATTAATCCTTTCATAGGCGTTCAGCAAAATCTTTTCTGGAAAGGCAGCTGGCTGTTTGGGATAGTTACAAGCTAGTGACCAACGGCACCCATACTCATTGATTGGTGCTGGCATTTAGTTGTGATTAATTTATTTTACTTATTTGCAGTTTTGTTCAGCACATTCAAGAACCAGTGGGTGTCAAATGCTGCATTATGTGCAGCATTTGACACCCTTTTGGTCTTATACCTGTTCTTTTAACCGTTTCATAGTGCATATATTCAGTTTACGTACGAATGGTACTTACAAAAGGTTCTACAGAATATTCAGACTTTATATAAATACTTCATGGATGAAAGTGTTTCAATAAAAGCTCAATAACGCTAACAGTTCCCTATGATCGAGTAGTGTAATGCATGTCCACTAGATCTTTTTTTTTTATGTAAGGATAATATGTTTCATCAAAGATAATGCCATAATTCTCAAACATTGTCCACAAAGCAGGCATCATACTTCCAATATGGCTCCAGGTGTGGGAGGGCAGCAGTCAGCACAGGACTGTGCAGTCTAGCTGAAGGGCCACTGTACCAAATATGCTCATTGCCAATAAATGAAGCCCGAAACAATGTCAGACCCTCCCAAAGGATATGATCTTTTACAGTTCATTATCCTTTACTCTTCATTGGCTGCTGGAAACATGGCCGTACTTCCCATCACCCAAAGAGACAGCTTTGCTACCAGCTGCCTGGGTAGAGTGGCCACCTGCCATGCCCCGCCTTGCCTTCTATGCTCTACCTTTTGTAGTGCCTGTTTGAGTAGTTCACCTGTTGTCTGCGGATTATGTTGACAAGGCAAGACGACCCTCCTTGTTGAAAGAGAAGGGAGTACAGCATTACACATTTTCTATTGTTTGGAGCTGACAATGTTATTTGTGGTAAATCACAAGGGTCAGCAGATGAGGCCCAACTGCTTATAGTTTACCACTGGTCCTCACTCATGGGGTCCGCTCAAATAAAGCAATCACATTTTGTGACAATTGGTGACAAAATATTTAATTGATAAAGCTTTCCAAAAGTAGTTGTTTCGTCATTCTCATTTCATGGTTGGGCTTTGACTCTATTGAGTTACTTTGGGGCCTGTAACACTGTATACAGCATTCCACTCCCTCAGATAAGATAAAACACATTTCAACCACAGGTGAGATAAATGCACTCTTTAAATGTCAAAGTGCCAGTGCTGTAGTTCTTCCAATAGACTAGTTTCTGTTGTGCTAGTGTCAAAGCAATTTTATTTCAGGGGCATTAGTATGGTTCTGACCTCTTTATTCATTCTTGACACAGACAGCAGCACCCGATTTAGTAGGGTTGACAACATTATAACAATCATGGATTAATTGGCACACATGTTCATATTAGTAAGCCAGCATACTAAAATATTAAAAGTATATATTTTTTTATTTTTTAGATCATGGCTCATCTGATAACTCGTATTTTTATGCTGAATGTATGTATGTTATTGCTTTTAAGATACTTGTTATCGAATAAAGCTACTATTGACATTAAAAGTTTGGTGTAAACGTTTTCATATTAATGTGGAAATCATGGCTTAAAGCATACACCAAACCTTTAATATTTCAGTATGCAGGCACTGTCTCCTGAATTGTTGTGATATGTTGTGTGTGACATTACCTAGGATTAAGCATGAGCGAATTTTGCGGATCTCGCGTTCGCGAATTTTGCGGATTTGCGGATTCGCAATCCGCAAAATCCGCGAATTCCCGCGAATTTGCGGATTTTTTTTTTTGTGTTCGCCCGTGTTTCTGCCAGTTCGCGAGGGTTTTGTACACTTTCGCAAATTGCGAACTTACCTGTCGGGTCGCAAGTTTTGCGAACTTGTTGTTTCTACGTGTCCAGCCTGTTTGGGACACTCTTCTTCATCACTGCCACTCTCTGTCACCACTGCCACTCTCTGACTACTCATGCCACCCTCTGGCCCACCCATGCCACCCTCTGTTTCATCACCACACCCTCTGGTTGTCCAGTGTACATTATTTTCGGCAAAGCAAAGCACACCTTCCCTGCCTCAAGTGACCTGAATTAATTTGGGGCTGATTCATGTGTCACAGAATATTTTTTTAGCTGGCACCTGCTTCCTTAGTGCGCCCTGATTAGTGATCTTTTGCACTTGCTAAGTGCTTTCATTGTTGCAAAATTAGTTACAACACCTGCCCTGCCCCAACTGACAATAATGAATTAGGGGCTGATTAATGGATTTTAACTTCCAGCCTGGCTCCTGCTTGTCTCCCTTAGCTGTAATTCAGGACCTTTGTGGCATATGTGTAACTATTCTGAGGTTCAGAGCAGGGTCACATAATAGTTTCAACTGGCAACTGAACTCTGGAGGGGCCCCTCAGGAAGCACTCCAGGAAATGGCTACTAATGATGAGCCTGAACTTTTGAACCTGGTAAGTAGTTACTTTCAGTTTTGCTAAAATCGTATTTCTGCAATTTTGCACTTATTCGCGGGGCGCGAACTCACGCGAACAGTGCGAGCAGTGCGAGCAAAATCCGCTGCTCGCGGATTTGCGGATTTTGCGGGAAATTCGCAAATCTCGCGGATTGCGGATTTCCCGAAAATCCGCAAAATCCGCGAGCGGAACGGATTTTCCGCCCATGCCTACCTAGGATACCAGCTTAATGTCAACGTGCCCCAGGCTCATCTTTCATCTTTGGTTCAAAGAGGATATGTCACCAGACGAAGGCACAGAATAACAAGGACTTGGCAGTGGTTTTATGGAGCGAAGGTCTCAGCTGAACATGCATAAAGCGGGAAATCCAGGAGTACAGGCGAAATACAGTAATGCTTTTAACAACTTACAAATGGAGCAGGCATCTGACAGACTTGGAAATTACTTTCACTATATCTACCCATGATAGGCCTCTCTACCTTTTAGGTTTACTGCATGCTTACAGACAATCTAAAATTGCACATCTATTTTCATGATCTTATATGTAATATTAAGAAACAGCAAACACAACTAAAGTGAACCTTGGCTTGAGACAGTGTTATGCTGTGCTATATTATGAAGCAAACACAAGGAGAAGGTGGACGGAGTGCTGAAACTTTTCAGACACTCACCCCCAGTAACAGATCTGGGTTGAACCCATTATCATTCTTTAGCTCACTTTGCCACCCCAGTGTAGACACAGCTATATGCAAATCAGCCTTGACCCTCCGCCCAATGGTAACAGTCCAGCCCGAACTGCCAAGCCATGTCTTCCCTGGTCCGGAAACAAGCATCCTGGACTGGTTTTGGGGTAAAACCCCTCATCAGCCAGAGTATATTGAATACAGTCGAAAAGTGAGCAAGGGACCCACGTCTGGGCATACTTTGTGGAGATTCACTAAATATTTAAAAAATAAATGTTGGGCCCCAGGCCTGGGGGATCGGGGTATCCATAACTGCTGCCTTATGTCTTTCTTTTTACCTTTTTTTGTAGGATTCAGTGCTGCGTATTGAGTCCTAAGATGGCTGCTGCCACAGTCCCTGGGGCTCTGCACATTTCTTAGGGGATATGGGGGTACATGGCCCCCATTCCTGGGTTTTTTGGCCCTGGAGACCCCAATTCCATGAGGCCCACATTTGGATTTATGGGGAGAGGGCAAGCACCGCTCCTTCCCGGACAAATCTTGCCTCCAGCAACCCCATCCTCCGAGGCCTAGCCAATTAGAATGCACGGCCCCCCTTCCTTGGGCAAATTTCACCTCTGGATACCCTATGCATTGGGGCCTGAACAAGAAACGGTGGGTGCCCTGAAGTTCACCCAGGGCACCCACTGCATCCTCGATGGGGGCTGCAGGGGGTGCCTCAAGCTGACTCCCCACATCCAGCTAAAAGTGATGCTCCTTGCGGGCGGGAATAACATTCAGATCTGTTTTCCTTTCAGCATCACTGCAGGCAGGAAAGCAGATCTGAAGTCTGCTCCCAGCTGTTGGGAGCATTTTTAAAGCTCTCGTCAGCTGGGATTGCACTTCGTGTTTGCTCTCGCTTGGCAGATGCTTTGGAATTGCTCCAGTCAAGAGAGAGCAAACACAGGTTTCCCTGCCCGGGCCAGTACGGGCAAGGAAACAGCTATGTCCTGTGGGTGGAAATCCTGGGACATAGCAGGAGTCGGCCTCAAGGAATAGGGGGTCATATTATGAAGCAGGCTTTTGAAAATTATCGCTGTTTTAGCTAAAGCGGCGATAATTGGCTTGATAATATGTCCTTGTGAATTCCAATAGGAACCCATTTCTGGTGTGAACATGGGCTTCTATTGGAATTCTCGAGGGCATATTATCAAGCCCATTATCGCAGCTTTAGCAGCAGTTTTCTGCCGCTAAACTGAGATAATTTTAACGCCCTACTTGATAATATGCCCCACGGTCCCAAGGGCCAGTAACTATAACTCCTGCTTTAAGGTAACTATAACCTGCACCCCGCCATGCACAGTTTTCCCATCAATAATTTAATTGCAAATGTTGCAGTGAAATGATCAATTATGTCATAGAAAATGTATTGAGTGTTGTAATATGTTGGGTAATTGACAGTGCACAGTGAGGGTATGAGTTATAGCTACCTTAGGGCACGAGTTATAGCTGCTTGAGATAACTATAACTATCACTGGTGAATTTCAATGGTTTTTAGAGTTTAAAATGTTACGCTGCTCCTGAATATTTCATCTAACTATGACGTTAGTTTAACCTCTGCTTTTGTTAGTGAATTTCTAAATTTTTTATGTCAAGTCATATTTTATCAATGCCAAGCCCCTGCTGCGCACGTCTGACCTGTGGCCTGGTCCTGTGGCCAGCCCCATGCTGCACACGACCTCTAGCCATTCACAATGGGGTATTGGGCACAGGGTGAGGCCTGCAGCCAAGTTCTGAAGTCGACCCCCCTCCCCACAGGCAGCCAAACCCTCCACACCCAACACTTATATATAAAGTAGATCTGTCATCTTTCCGAAAAAATTACCAATAATTTTAATCAAATGTATATTTTAATACTGATCACAACAAAATGTTTATTATTGATTGCTTGAAATATATTTAATAAAGTTCTATTAAAATACATGTCTGTGACTGTTTCATTTTATATAGTTTTCATTTTTACATTTTGGGAGCGAAAAATGTAAAAATAAATCAAAGTATATATTTTTTTCTTTCAGAAAAAAATGTCTGTTACACCCCCAAAAATACAATCAGAAAAACAACTACATAAAGTCCTTGTATTTTATGTGATACATCTTTAACATATAGAATGCAACCATACAACCAAATCCCAGGTGGTTCTGCAGTCTCAGCTGAAGAGCAAAAGCTCCAACTGGGAAATGCTTTAAAAAAATATGGTAAGTTTTCCTGGGGTCATGGTTTTAATGACCTTGGGACTCACATTCTATTTCCAGTGTTGGTGGGGGGACAACATTAAAAAAGAAATTGGTTATGTCCAAAAAAAAAATATAAGCAAATAGCTCTCACGTGACATTCTGGGGTGCTTCTTGAAGGAACAGTAAAGAATATGTAAGCGGCTGTGGCTGTTCATTCATTATTCACTTTTTGGTTTTTAAAAACATTTTGCTGGCTGCCCCGGTCCCACCTGGGACATCTACTGTTTTTTTGTATACAGCAGGTTGCAGGGGGGGCCCCAGAGCCCCCTTGACCCCGCTGCCTCCCTGCAAGTGGCATTTTTTATAACCACGGTGTGCCCTGGTGTCCACCCGGGGCACCCCACACCATTGCTATTTTTGGGGGCCGCAGGGTGAGCAGCATGCCAGCTTTTTATTATTGTTTAAATAAAAAAATGTAGTGCATTTTTTTTTTAAGTGGGTTGCCCGGTGCCCACCCAGGCACCCCACAGCTAGTCCCTCATTGGGGGATACAGGGGGATCCCCGCTGGCTCCCCAGCTTGCACCCATTATGGGTGTAGCAGGAACCAGCATTGTTACTATCCCGTGAGAGCAGTTTTCTTTTGATCCCATGGGGTGGGAGCAATCAAAGCATTTTCCCTGCCTGAGAGTGCGGGAAGGGAAATACTTTGTTTTCCCAATGATGGGAAGTAGCTTCTTGCTCAGTCCCGGTGGAAGAACTGTAGTACTTTCCCTGCCCTCGCTCCAGGGCAGGGAAACAGATGGTGTCCTGAGGGCTGGGGACCCCTGAACACCAGCACTGAGCTGACCCTGTGTTAGTGTGCCATGCAGCCACCATCCCCTTTATTGAAATTACCGGCCCGGGTACTGGGCTTCCCGGGGCCTCTTGAAGGCTCAAGGAGGCGGAGCATGGCCCCCTTCCCCTTAAATAAAATACCTGCCCCAGAAGAGGCTTGATTAGGGGGTGTGCACCCCTTCCCCCTAAGATTTATATATTGCCTCATCCCCCTCAGATGAAGCGGGCGGGAGCCTTCATTTTAAAAAACATTTTACAGTGAATTTGAGTATTCTCCATGAATTTGCAGTGAAATGTAAATAAAGGTTTTTGGCCCCATGCGAGTTTAGCTCTAAGACCCAATCATCAGGCCTAAGTCATCAGGGGATCCCTACCCTGCCCCTATGTTTTTTTTGCTTGTTTTAGGACTTGGGACTGAGTACTGTGTTCTAATAGGGCTGCCACCACTTCCTGGTTGAGGTGAAGGTAGCCAATCAGACCTCAGTATGAGATCTGTCAGCTCCGTGGATCCTCAAAGGAGTGATAGATACTATTTTTAACCTTAATTACTCCAAAACTAATGAATGGATTTACACTAAAACATAAAAGGCACTCTTTCTGGACCAAGATCTAGCTTTCTGCCACATGTGGTGTAAATCCGTACAGCAATTTCGGCTGTAGCTGAAAAATGAATGGGGAAAAAGCATTTAGTGACCCCACATTTTTCTCAGCCCCACTTGATGGATCAACCCGAAACGTTCAATGCAGAAACTAGTCAAAAAGTGGTACTTTTTCAGAAAGTGTTATAGAAATGTGTTAAACGGCAGCAAAGGTATTAGCAACACAAAAAAGGCATTTCCTATGGAAACATGACTATGACTACTCAGTGGTGACTGTCACTGGGCAGTAATAAAGCAGGCAAAACAACTAATCTAAGAACTTCCAACTTACTTCTTCTCATCCTCCCCAAAAGACATAAACAAAAAGCCCTTTCTCATTCTTTCTCAGGCAATGTCCCCAAAATTTGGAACTCTCTACCAGTACATCTCAGAACTTAGCCCTCCTTCATGAGCTTCAAGAGGCAACTAAAAGAATTCTCCTAAATCTGCACCTTAACCCTCTGGAGAAAAAACTCTTAACGCACCCATGAAATACTACCTTGTTGTATGCATATCTCTCTCACAGTCTTGTCTTTGATTCAATACTCGACACAACAATTATACTGAATTGTTATTGACTGATAATGATTCCACTCTCAACACTACAATAATACTGTGTTATGATTGCCTGACAATGCCTGGAGGATGCTTTAAAGCACTCTGATACCCTCGGATCTTGCCAGCACTATATAAAACTCTTTAAATAAAATAAATAAATATATATATATATATATATATATATATATATATATATATATATATATATATATATATATATATATATATATGTGACCAAGGCCGCTGGGATGGCCGAAACGCGTTATGACTACCTGTCTAATGGCTGAATAAAATAAGAATGCTGAAAAAAGATGTGCCTTGCCTCGTGTTTCGCCAGGGAAGCGTCGCTGCTGCGAGGTATTTGCAGATATATATATTTATATATATATATATATATATACCTGCACAACGGAACGAAGCGCCATGCAGCCCCGCACCTGAACCTTCTTTGCCAAACACCGTCACACGGATTAGGGGTCTGCGGTGCTCCCGGGGACTGGACTCCGGTATCCGGCCCCCAGTCAATCCGAAAAGTGGACTGACACCGGGGGAACCTGCATCATAACATCGTCAGCAGAGGTTTTAAAAGTGGCTGGTACCACAACAGGACAATTATCCACCACCCACTGAAGGGTTTTAAAACAGTTTCAAATTGGACGCTGGCTACACTACAGGTACCAGAATGCTGCTAACAAACGGAAGTGATTCCTAATGGGCGGAGCTATTCAGAGCTATGTAAAAATTGAAAATCTTACCTGCAGTAAACCAGCGAACTGAATTGGTGGCAGGCGCAACCCCTTGAAAAAGTTTCCAGCAGAAACGAAACATGTCGGCAAAAACGCTCTGTCCTGTTACCCTGCACGAATAAATGGTTAAAGGCAAGGTTTGTGGCGACTCATCTTTCTCCCGTGGGAGATACCCTGTTGTAATAAATATCAGCGTGGTTTATCTGAAGAGGTACGCACAACAGAACGAAGCGCAAGGCAAGGTTTGTGGCGACTCATCTTTCTCCCGTAGGAGATACCTTGTTGCAATAAATATCAGCGTGGTTCACCTGAAGAGGTACGCACAACGGAACGAAGCGCCATGCAGCCCCGCACCTGAACCTTCTTTGCCAAACACCGTCACACGGATTAGGGGTCTGCGGTGCTCCCGGGGACTGGACTCCGGTATCCGGCCCCCAGTCAATCCGAAAAGTGGACTGACACCGGGGGAACCTGCATCATAACATCGTCAGCAGAGGTTTTAAAAGTGGCTGGTACCACAACAGGACAATTATCCACCACCCACTGAAGGGTTTTAAAACAGTTTCAAATTGGACGCTGGCTACACTACAGGTACCAGAATGCTGCTAACAAACGGAAGTGATTCCTAATGGGCGGAGCTATTCAGAGCTATGTAAAAATTGAAAATCTTACCTGCAGTAAACCAGCGAACTGAATTGGTGGCAGGCGCAACCCCTTGAAAAAGTTTCCAGCAGAAACGAAACATGTCGGCAAAAACGCTCTGTCCTGTTACCCTGCACGAATAAATGGTTAAAGGCAAGGTTTGTGGCGACTCATCTTTCTCCCGTGGGAGATACCCTGTTGTAATAAATATCAGCGTGGTTTATCTGAAGAGGTACGCACAACAGAACGAAGCGCAAGGCAAGGTTTGTGGCGACTCATCTTTCTCCCGTAGGAGATACCTTGTTGCAATAAATATCAGCGTGGTTCACCTGAAGAGGTACGCACAACGGAACGAAGCGCCATGCAGCCCCGCACCTGAACCTTCTTTGCCAAACACCGTCACACGGATTAGGGGTCTGCGGTGCTCCCGGGGACTGGACTCCGGTATCCGGCCCCCAGTCAATCCGAAAAGTGGACTGACACCGGGGGAACCAGCATCATAACATCGTCAGTAGAGGTTTTAAAAGTGGCTGGTACCACAACAGGACAATTATCCACCACCCACTGAAGGGTTTTAAAACAGTTTCAAATTGGACGCTGGCTACACTACAGGTACCAGAATGCTGCTAACAAACGGAAGTGATTCCTAATGGGCGGAGCTATTCAGAGCTATGTAAAAATTGAAAATCTTACCTGCAGTAAACCAGCGAACTGAATTGGTGGCAGGCGCAACCCCTTGAAAAAGTTTCCAGCAGAAACGAAACATGTCGGCAAAAACGCTCTGTCCTGTTACCCTGCACGAATAAATGGTTAAAGGCAAGGTTTGTGGCGACTCATCTTTCTCCCGTGGGAGATACCCTGTTGTAATAAATATCAGCGTGGTCAGCGACGGCTCGTGGAGGGAGTTACGGTGGGGCAGGAGGGCGGGGAGGGGGAGGGGCAGGGCGGAGGTTGCTAAAAACCGGCATATGGATAATTGCAGGTAAGTAAACAATTTAATTAATAAAATGAATTTCGTAGCTCGCACTGCATTGCATTTTGCGATGCAAGGCGCACTACGAAATTCGTTTAATTAATTAAATTGTTTACTTACCTGCAATTATCCATATGCCGGTTTTTAGCAACCTCCGCCCTGCCCCTCCCCCTCCCCGCCCTCCTGCCCCACCGTAACTCCCTCCACGAGCCGTCGCTGAGCGTGGTTCATCTGAAGAGGTACGCACAACAGAACGAAGCGCAAGGCAAGGTTTGTGGCGACTCATCTTTCTCCCGTAGGAGATACCTTGTTGCAATAAATATCAGCGTGGTTCACCTGAAGAGGTACGCACAACGGAACGAAGCCCCATGCAGCCCCGCACCTGAACCTTCTTTGCCAAACACCGTCACACGGATTAGGGGTCTGCGGTGCTCCCGGGGACTGGACTCCGGTATCCGGCCCCCAGTCAATCCGAAAAGTGGACTGACACCGGGGGAACCTGATTCCTAATGGGCGGAGCTATTCAGAGCTATGTAAAAATTGAAAATCTTACCTGCAGTAAACCAGCGAACTGAATTGGTGGCAGGCGCAACCCCTTGAAAAAGTTTCCAGCAGAAACGAAACATGTCGGCAAAAACGCTCTGTCCTGTTACCCTGCACGAATAAATGGTTAAAGGCAAGGTTTGTGGCGACTCATCTTTCTCCCGTGGGAGATACCCTGTTGTAATAAATATCAGCGTGGTTCATCTGAAGAGGTACGCACAACAGAACGAAGCGCAAGGCAAGGTTTGTGGCGACTCATCTTTCTCCCGTAGGAGATACCTTGTTGCAATATATATATATAGCGTGAACAAGGGCACAACTTGCCAGAAACGCGTAGCTGCTTTCTGTTGTTCAATAAAAACAACTCTGCTGATGTGCTGTGGTCCGTCTCCTTCCTGCTTGCTGGTGTGCTGCGTGATTGCTGAGACACCGAGAGATCAGAGGAGTCACGTGTTGGATATATATATATATATATATATATATATATATATATATATATACACACACACACACACACACACACACACACAGACACACATGCACTCATATATAGTTTTTCCACTTGCATATAACTTCGGTGTAGCTTGATGAATCTGCACAAACTTTTCTATAACAAGTGCCCTCTTGATTTCATTTGTGTACAGAAAGTTTAGGGGTGATCAGTCAAGCGGGGGCTGAGAAAAAGGTGGGGGGTCAAAGAAAGGGCATTTCAGATGCTAATTCTCATGGAGTTTAGACACCGTAACAACCCTAACCGCTAAACGGAATTACATTGGCAGAAAGGTATATTTTGGTCCAGAAAGCTTGCTTGTTGTGATTATTAAAGGAAAAACAAATTTGTATATCTAGGGAAACAGACCCCCTGTGAATCTTGTTGATCTCGTGCGGATATATGATTGGTTGTCAGCACTTCAAATAGGAGTATTGGTAGCCATTTTGGGACTCAGACTCAGCTGCCTCCCTAATAAAAATGAAAAAAACAAAGAGAAGGGAGCAGGGTAGAAATACCCTGACCCCCTAGATCTGGTGCTGGGGTTCCACAGGGATTCCGTCTGGCCCAAAAAGTTGGGTGGGCACCAGGGTACCCAGCATACAGAGGCTGGGCCCCAAGGAATTGAGTCCACTGAGCCAAAATTAGCCTGGGTAGAGGGGGCATCCATGACCTCCCTTCCCTTTACTTTTTAAACAGCAGGCTGAGCCATGGGGGATGTGGTCCTCAGAACCAAAATCAGTCCTGGGAGGGGAGCAGCGTGGTCCCCTTTCACCATTACATTTTGACCGGGCCCTGGGGGATGGGGTCCCCTTGGCCAAAATCGGCCCTGGGAGGGGGCCAGCTGGCCCCTTCTCCCCATAAAAATATATATTTTGGAGAAAATACTCAACTTTGTGGAGATTCACCCCCGTGCTGTCTTCTCTTGACCAGAATTCGTGTTATCAAGTATTTGTGGGCAAAGACGCTCAAGCAACAATCGCATTGCCAAAATTACATGCACACAAGGTCACTGAAGACATGACCTTGTGGTCATTTACACAGCTGTAATGTAAAATATGCAATAGTCATTAACCCAACAAGGTTTCACTTACTGATTACCAGTAGCAAGTACTCCAGTTGGGTTGACATTTTCGGCAAAACTGTAGACTCCTATTGGAAAAATGTAGGTTCCATTATGGCCCTGATGCACTTTCCACAGAAATTAAACCTCAATAAGAAGCACTTACAAATATAAACACTGTAGGTTCCCGCGTTGAAGCTCCACTTCTGTAAAGCACAAATGACTCTAGCTTCTTGGGCTCAGCAAAGGCGAAGAAAGTGTGTTTCCTCTCGTATCCTACGTTGAAACACAATCTGAAATCCTTAGTGAATGTGAATGTACCATTGATCTATTGGAGCGCAACCTAATCCGTAGTTACTGTGACAAGTGTTTTCGTTCTTGTCCTCAAAGCAGAGTCCATAATTCTCCCTTTTTATTACCCTGAGTATGCAAATTCCCCAAATCATCTGCAAGGACCAGCCATTTGGCCCACCCCCCTTTTACTCAGCAGTATGCTACGATCTTCCCACCTTTTCCCACATTGATGGACAACTCACCAAAGTAGCTTCTGTAGAACAGAATTCATGTTATCACATATTTATAGCTCAATACACTTGAGTAACAATCACATTGCCAAAATTACATGCACACAAGGTCACTAGACACATTTCCTCCTGGTCCATTATGCACTGTAGTGTAGAATATGCCCTAGTTATTACACAACGAGGTAGCACTTTCTAATTAATCAGTAGAAATTACTCCTGTTATGTAGACTTTTTCTGCAAAACTGTGGACTCTTTTTCAATAAAGGGGCAGGTGAGGTTCTGTTCTGGCCCAGTCACTTACAGCGCTACTGACATACCCACATTGACACTTCCACTCCTTTTGTATATGAATCTAGGACCCTTGTGTAATTTTCCTGATTCATGCCCATATCAAGGTATAAATCACCCTATCCTTATATAGGCATAGAAATCATAACCATATTTAGACTTAGCCTATGTAGTCCAAATACGGCATGGCTACTTCCACTAGTTCCGAGAATTCACAACAATTTCTTGGAAAAACCTGCCTTCCCCTTGCTTGAATATTGATTTATCCAAGAACTTAAGGAGTTTTCAAAGAACTGAGTCTTTGATGACGTTATTATGTTCAACCTTACGTCAATCGCGGCACCTTTAAGGTGTAAATATGCCCACACTTGCCCAGGCGAACACACGGTGGTTTGGCGCATTCGACTATCTACTTGCCCGACACAGCTCACCGAAGCAAGTGCCGAAGGAAGCCGACCCTCCAGCAGACGCACTGAGAGAGACGCTGTCAATTTGACAATTTTTTATTGACTGTATAATTAATTAAAATCGTTACAGTAAAATCAACAATGAAACAATTTCTTGTATATATAAAAAATAGATACTTAAAAAACTAAATTTAAAAGCTAGTGCTAAAATCAGGACTGTGATTAGTTACATCATTTACTAGCATTAAGTATTTTATTCGAATGACTGAGACCCACATGATTGTCCGTTCCCCAACTTATGTGCTGGTATTAGACAGACATAGTGCTGATGCTTCGCTACAAGACTTAATATTCGTGCTGAGGCATATTGGGCGCAGCAGTCGCCGGCGGTCGTTGTTGAGGTTTGGGCAGCAACAGAGAAGGTGCAGCCAGGATTCCTTCTTGTAGGTACACAATCTGCAAGTTATGGATTCCCCATTTCGAGCCCAAACGGGATTGAAATCAGCTATCCCCAGCATGGTCAGCCTCATGTATAAAATTTTGCTTCGGGTCTGAATTGTGAGGGACTCACTTAGGTAGGGTTGTGCTGTTCCTGCCCTATATGAGTCATTTAGTGGGACCAAATGCGGGCTTCGGCGAAGTGATTTGTGGTCAAGGTCGAAGGAAGTTTTGCGTACTTGTCTATTAATGGCTTTCTTCCATGCGCTCAGGGGGATGTCCTGCCTCGGCATGCATTCTTCCTCGATCTTCAAGACTCGTATTGCCTTTCCCAGCCTTGTGTGCCATTCCGAACCTGGCTGCTCGAAGATAGAACTCAGATGATATTTTAAAGAGTTGGCCGGAGCCCTTAATATTCGTAAATATTGCTTTATAGTCTCCCCCTGACATATCAGGTCTGGTCTTGCAAGGCCGAGCTCCAGTCTTAGCCTAGTTTTTCTTGCCAGCTTTGGAATTTGTAGCACCGATTTATATGCCTTGGCCTGGGCAAGATTGAGAAGAGTATCCAGTTTCCCGGGGAAGGCTACGTGGCCATAGCTGATTCCTGGAAGGAGTTTTGTTCTAAGGGCTATCAGAATAGAGCTGGTGGAAGGGCTAGTCAGGTTCTGGCTGAGTTGTCTTAATGCGTGGATGACCTTATTGGCTTTAGAGCTCTGCTGGTTTATGTGAATATTCGCCTTGGCCCAATCCGTGAGCCAGACCCCTAAGTAGTTGTATGAGGCCACCGAGCTATTTAGATCGTTCCCCAATTGCCACTGTGCTTTCTTTTTCCGTTGGTAGGGCCCAAAGATAATGACCTTGGTTTCCCTTGGTTAACTGTCAAGTTGTTTGCTATGTTGAAGCTGTTTAGAGCGTTTAATGCTCTTTGTAGTCCCACCTTCGTATGGTCCAGTATGACTGTATCATCGGCGTACTGGAGAACAGGAAGCTTCACGGTTCCTAATCTTGGCGCTATTAGGCTGGCACCTTTTAGTGCCTCTCCCAGGTCCGCCGTATATAAGTTGAGGAGGGTGGGGGCCAGCACACACCCTTGCTTCAGCCCGTTCTCTATGCTTATTTTGGGGGAGACTGTACGGGCACTTGTTTTAACCCTCACCCAGGTGTCCTCATGTAATGACCTTATTGCCTTCAAAAGATTTGGAGGGATGCCCCACTTTTCTAGTTTCCACCATAATCGTTTTCTGACTACTTTGTCGAAGGCGGTGCTGTAATCCACGAAGCAGCAAAAGAGTGGGAGGTGGTTCTTCAATGTTGCCTGGGCTGAAATGTGTGCGAGCGCCATGACATTGTCCATTGTTGATGCCTGGGGCCTAAAGCCTGTCTGGTACCTGGGTATTATGTTTCTCTCTTCTACCCATTTTTCTAGATCGTTCAATAGTAGGCGAGCGTAAGCCTTGGCTTCCAGATCCAACAGGGCGATGAGCCTGTAGTTTGTCGGCTTTAGGCGATCTCCTTTTTTGAAGATTGGGACAAGTTTGGAGCTCCTCCAGGACTCAGGGATTGTTGCTGTCGAAAAGGAGTAGTTAAAGAGCGGAGTCAGGAGTTTGGCCCAGAATTCCGGTGCCTGTTTGAAGACCGGAGCTGGAATCCCGTTAGGCCCTGGGGCCCCGTCGTTCCTCATGCTCTTGATGGTTTTGATGACCTGTTGGGTGTTTACTCAAGTTGGTAGAGTATCATCTACGATGGCCGGGGATCTATTTCCCATCGGGGCCATGTCTGGGCACAGAATTGGAGCTCCTGGTTTTGTGCCGCTCAGTTGCGCCAGCTCTGCAGACTCCACTTTTTCACTTGGTGGGGAGGCCGTTACGTATAGCTGCTTCACATGTTGTGTCCAGACCCTTTCTGCAATCCCATTTTCTCGTGATGGGCCTCAGTTGCTCAGCTGATTTATATATCTCCAGAGTCGTGCTGAGTTCTTTTGTTTAAGCAGGGAGAAGACCTTGAGCCACTTGCTTTTCATGTCAGCTTTTTTGTGTTCCCAAACCTTCTTCCTGAGTGAAACCCTCAGTGAGGCAATCAATGCTCCCTCGGTTTGGGGGCGTCCTCTTTTCTTGTCTGCAAGTGCTTTGCGCAACTGTCTTTTATGGTCACGTATGTCCTGTGGGAGGGTACTTCCCGGTCTATGTGGCCGGTCTATTCTAGGGTTTTGGGGTTTGTGGTTCCCAAGCTTGGTTTGTAGATCCTCTATTATATTATCCCATCCTTTTATGAGTGAGGGCTCTCTCAATAAGCTACCTTCCTGTGCCTGGTCCAGCCATATTTGAAGTGTGCTGTTGATCTTTTCTGACCACTTAATCCTCCGAAGGACGGTATGTTTCTCCTCCCCACTTGACTTCCCGATGGATTGGTAGACGATGGCGGGTGGTACATCCAGCTGGAATGCTGCTCTTAGTGGCCTGTGGTCGCTTTCCTTCCTGTCTTCCACTTCGAATTCATCCATTCTGGCCGCCAGCTCTTTGCTGATCATGATGTAGTCTATTCTTGAGACGTCCTGGAATGTGGAGAGACGCTGTCTTTTCTCTTGCAGAGAAATCCAGCTCCAGTGTTTCCAGGCTACCCTTGCGGGTTGCTGCTGGGAAATTGAGTCCTGAGAGAGAGATACAAGACGTTGTTCATTCTAAACCAAGGTACGGAGCTGATTTGACCCTTAGAGAATTCTTGGAGAGATTCTTAGCAAAGAATACTAAACTTAAGCTAAACCTCACTTACTTCTTCCCTCGTACTAGACCTAGGTTAGGTACACCGGGGTAGGCGTATTTTAGAAGCACCAGTTGAGTACTTTTAGTCATTATTTATTAATGTATGTATTTTATGTTACATTTTATGGCTTAGAAACCATACCATGCTATTACAATATTATTTTGTAATACTCTTTTTACTGTACGCACTTTACTTCATGCTAAGTAGTGTGATTGTAGCAGTTCATTATTTTTGCATGAGAAATAAGACTGTTCAATAAATACCCTTTTATTGAAAACGCCCGTCTCTCTATTTCTCTGCACCTCTGGTGAAACGAAGCATGCACGGTTGACTGAGTGAAATAACTATCTATTGTTTCCGCGACTCTAGAGATAGAGTTCTTATTCTTGGTAAACAAATTTGTAATGTTTATGCGGTTATCAGAAACTAATCCCTTCTTGTGTATTTCAAGAACGTTTCTAGTGATCTCTGAGCTAGCTGGCACTCACAATTAAGTCTAGTATATTCAATAGAGACCTAGTAGACCTCAGTCCTACGTCAAATCTATAGGATATACTATTCCAATGCGCAGAGCCTATTAGGAATGTAGGAACTACACTACAGTCCCACCGACATACCCATTCAGCCCCTCTCACATACACTCACAGGCCAACACAGCCACTCAAACACCCACTCACACACCCATACAGCCACTAACACACCCACTCACAGACCCACACAGCCACTCAAAACACCCAGAATACTATTCACACACCCATACAGCCACTCTTACACTCACTTACAGATCCACATAGGCACTCACATACCCACTCACAGACCCACAGAGCCACTAACACGCCCACTCAAAGATCCATACAGCCAATCACACATCCACTTACAAAGGTTACAGGTTACAGTTAGGAAATAAAATTTTGAAATTCACTAAAAAAACAAAGGCTACAGGGACATTTTAGTTAAGAAATAACATTAAAAAAACAGAAAGTCACTAAAAAAACGAAGGTTAGAGGGACCTTATAGTTAGGAAATAACATTTAAAAAAATGATGAGTAAATGGATATGTCAGTCGTTGTGTGGATGTGTGAGTGGCTCTTTTGAGAGGCTGTATGAGTGAGTGACTCGGTGTGTGAGTAGCTGTATTGGTGAGTGAGTGGGTGTGTGAGTGGCTCTATGGGTCGGTGAGTGGCTGCATGAGTGACTGTATTGGTGAGTGAGTGGCTGTGTGTGTGAGTGGATATGTGGATGAGTAGGTGGGTATGTAAGTGGTGGTTATATGGGTGTGTGAGTGGATGTATGAGAGGTTGTGTGGGTGTGTGATCAGTGTGTGAGTGGTTCTGTGGTTGATGTCATCAGTGGTGTCATTTGAGATGTCGTCAGTGATGTCACTGACAATCTCATAAGTGATGTAATATGTGAGGTCATGAGCAGTGCATTGCGAGGGGCATAAGCTATAGTTAACTCAGGTAACTATAACTGCTAAATTTCACTGGTTTTGTATGAGTGAAATCTAAGGCTAACTATAAAGTCCCTGTGACATTTGTTTTTTCCTACAAATTTCTAAGTTTAAAAAAAAATCTGTTTCCTATATGGTCCCTATACACTTTGGTTCTGTTCAGTGAATTTCTAGGGTTTTTAAACATAAAGTAGCATTCAACATGATACGGGAATCCAGTCACCCGCCGCACAAAGCCTAAGGCCCTGTGCGGTGGGGGATTGGCCAGAGGGACTGGCCTTAAGTACCCTATCCCCCAGGGTCTTTTTATTTTTCAATGTGGAGGGGGGGGTCACATGCCTCCCCTCCCTGTGACTTATTAAGTCCTGGGGACCTCATCCCCCAGGGTCCCTCCTTTAAATAAAGGGGAGGGGTGTACGTGGTCCCATCCCCAGGCTGATTTTGGCCCTGCCGACCCGATCTACAGGGGCCCGGCATGATTATCAGGGGAGGGGGCATGATGCCCACCCCCTCGCCCGGCTGATTTTGAACCATGAGACTGCATCCCTCAATGGCCCGTAGTGTTTGTTTTGGGAACAAGGATCACAAGGCTGATTTTGGCCCGTGGACCCTACACACTTTAAAGGTGGGTGCCCTGGTGCCTACCCAAGGTATCCATCATATATTTGTTCGGGACCAGGGGAGGAGCCCCAAGGCCCCAGTCGGATCCCTGCATATAATGCAGCCAGCATTGCTCAAGCCCACAGGGAGCAGCTACTAAAGCTGCTCCTTGAGGGTGGAGCAATATTTTGATCTCCTTCCCTGCCCGCATCACCGTGGGCAGGGAAATAGATCAAAAGTCTGCTCCTAGTGGGCGAGACCATTTCTGAAGCTCCTGCCTGCTGGGAGCAGGCTTGGTGTTTGCTCACATGTGGCTAGAGTTTTGAAAATGCTCCAGCCAAGTGAGAGTAAATGCACGTTTCCCTGCAGGCAGAGAAACCATTATGTCCTGGGGTGGGCTCCCCGTGACATAGCATCTGAGCCGGTCTCAGGAGATAGGGTCCCCAGGGCCAATAATGGCTGGGCTCCCTGGGCCTTTATAGGTATTGGAGATGGGGGCCATACTGGTGTGGCAACAGCAAGTATAGTCCATATTCAGGCAGGCCAACGGGTCCTGGAAGACTGACTATAAGTCTGCAATTAATACCCTGGTGTGGTCTCAATTTTAGTGGCCTCTGTATGGGTAACCTCTGTTTGTGGTCAAGGTTTTTGATGGTTGGGGCACTTCTGAAGTCTGGTATAGGTTAGGGTGTTTCTGGGCCTTATAGCCCCTTAGCCTCCAAAATCTTAAATTGTACAGCAGTGATTCAAGGGTCACACCCACATGGTGTTGGGGAATAGCCAGTTAAACTCACAACAGAATACAAGGGCAAAAGAAAAAATCCTCAAGTTTTTCTCAGGAGGAGGCAACCATAGCATCCTTAGAGCTAGAAAAGGGAAATGTAGAAAACATTTTTAGGCTAGCATTTTGTTGACGTTTCATTCAGTGGCGTAGATGGTCACACTCAATGCTTGTATACCAGATTATCACTGACAACAATATGGACAGAAATGTCATTGACAACAGTATGGACAGAAATGTTTTGGTTTACATTTTATTTACAATAGTATCGCTCCTTAGGTTGTGTATTTTCTATTATTAATTCCAACAGGCCAATACATTTGTAAACAATATATCATAAGATATATTTGTGTCAGACGATATTTAGGCAACAATATTCTGATCCCTTACCCAATAGGCTGTTGAAATAGTCTAGATCGGGCAGGGCAAGGAAAGCACAGTTTCTGGAGCAGACACAGTGCGATGTCAAAACCAGACAGAATGAGGCTGTGGTTAAAGGTAAGACAAGCTTTATTAAAATTAACACCTCAACCAACGACGCTTCAGCAGCAACTGCTGTTCCCTCCACAAGGTTCTCTCCCACTTTTCTCTCTGACTTCATAGTGTTCTAGGTTTCAGAGTACATTAAGTTCTATACCAAACTTCTCCCTCCCATTAGAAACAAAGAACACTATAGAACTGAATCCCTCTCCCACCCCTTGGCACATATAAATAATTGTACACCCCAAAAGGTATCCTTATATGCAACAAACAAATATAACATAACATAAGATATGTATTAAGTATATTGAACCAAACATGAAAGATAGATGTGAACCAAAATCACATACATTCACACAACAAAATTGTTGAGGTATATTGGTTTCCATAATACTTCTCCTTTGTGTTGCTAGAGCATTTTTGTGGGAAGCTTGTGAACCTGAACCCCACGTGCCTCTCACTATTTGTTCAGAATTTGGTGCCGTAGAGGGAGAACGATCTTGCATTTGGTTAAGAACAATTACCCTGCTCTTGTTCCAAATTCAGCCATCATGTGTTTTGATGGCATTCTTGAAACATTTAAACACTTGTAGTCTTCTGGTAAATGTGCACCAATCAGCACATCCCGTGGGTGCTCTTGCTTTCACAAAATCTCCCACTTTGGCCTCCACATTTTCTACCTTCTTATATATGTCAAAGATGTATTTCCTCTTAATTTGAGCTATAATCTCTTTCTCTCTCCATTCTCCTGGTGTATTATCGACACAACCCTTATTCCAGTACATCCAACAAGGACACATTCTAGTTGAAGGAGATCACCCCTTGAACGATTCAAATGGAGATTTCACCGTGGAACCATGCAGAGACAAGTGGCAACCCGCCAACATATTCGACATCTCAATCCAAACCATTCACTCTTGCTAGTTGTTTACCTTCTTTTAATGTTTTGATAACCCTCTCTATGGCACCATTGGTTTCAGGATGATACATGGCTGATTTCTCATGCTCAATCCCACACTTCTTCAAGAACAATTCTGTGTCTTGAGAACAAAACTGTACCCCATTATCTGTAAGTAAATATCTTGGAAAGCCTTCCATATTGAAAATGTTCTCCAGAAACATGATCACTGCTGAAGATGGAATATCCTGCACATACGATACTTTGACCCACCTAGAATACAAATCCATTGATAACAATATATAAGGAGTGGCATGTTCACCTCTTACTGGACCCAAGATGTCAATCGCTACCTCCTCCCATGGATATTTTGGTAGTGTTTTGCAAACCATAGGCATTTGATTATCTTTAGACCTTTCATCACAAGACACACACTCCACACAGTCCCTTATCATGCACTCCACTTTGTGGTCAAGCGCTGGCCACCAAAAATCCCTCCGGAGCCTCCCTTTGATTTTCACAATGTCCATGTGACTCTCATGAGCAGATTGTAACACTTTTTGTCTCAACTTAACAGGTGGAATAATTCTTGTCCTCTCAAAAAAAAAACCTTTGGCCACAGCAAGTTCATTAAAAATCTTACCCCACTTCCATTTGTAGCCACCTAACTGTGCTGTGTTCAGTTTGCCCGAGCTTACCACTTGTATTATTTCCTTGTCCGACAGCAATTCTTCAAACCATTGATCTTCAGATATAATGCTTTCAGTAACTTTACAAACACTAACTACCTCCTCCTCATCCATGTCATCTCTCTCCTTTGATGTTACCGACATGCACTGAACTTTGCTATGATGCAAATGCAGTTTTTGCTCTTGAGCCCGGACCAGACCAGCCAGCTGGCAAACAGGTGCTTGTGGCGGTGTGGTGCCAGAATATCATGCCCTATATTTTGTTTGAATAAAATATTGTGTCCTAAATGCCATACACAAAAATATTGCCCCATTGACATTAACAACAGAAACTCTACACCCATTGGAGCAATATTTGTAATACGCATTATTTAGACCATCATGTTTAAATCCGATGAAACATTTGAAACAACATTCTGAAATAAAGCATTATGTAGATCATGGGCAGGCTCCCCATTCCAGTTATTCTGGTGCCACTCATATGCCTTCTTTTTATCCATACGTTAATGACAGCTCCTTTGCTCTCGGCTAGTCCAGCAGCTAATTGTCTAGGATGGGTAGAAGAGCATAGAATTTTCTGGGGACTATTATCTGCCTCGGGGAGAAGGATGGACTCACACTTACAGGTCTGGAGGTCGTCTCAGCCAGTGTTGCAGACCCGAAAAATATATAAATGCAAATACAAAGTACTGGTTTCCCAGTTACAGTTCTACCTTTAAAAACATAGGGGCATATTACCAAGGGGGGCAATAGACAATTATCGCCGATTTAGCGGCCGTTTTCGGCCTCTAAGTGGCGATAATTCTATCGCCCTATTAGCAAGCTGTCGCTAACTGATGTTAGCAACAGCTTTTAGGCGATAGCGAGCGGTTTGGGGCCCGCTTTGCATGTCAGCGATGTTTATCGCTAATGACAAGCAAAGTGGGCGTACCCAACCAGTTAGCGACTGAAAGCAGTCGCTAACGTCGCTATCCCCTATTAGCAAGGCAGGCGTAGCGTTGGAAATATTTGCGCTAAGCGCAAATATCTCCAAATACTAACACCTGCCCAGACCAGTTCTTAGCCATGTTATCCAACGGGAGGTGGATAACAAGGCTAAGAGCATCAGCGATATTCACGCATTTCGCCTCTATCGCTGTGTGGAAAATTAATACAGTTTGGTGAACATTATCTACGCCATCTTGCCTTTTTCCCGATGCCACACTTTTCGTCATGCACATCCACCATATTTTAGCCGTTACGATCAGAATCACCCTCACGAAAGACCCCCACGCACCGGTCATTCCCACTCTCACATGCCTTGCACATAAGCGGCAGCCATTTTAAACACCATGGCCTCCCTGCCCCTCGCTGATAGCCAACGCGTCTCTCTCTCTCTCTCCTAACCTCGCAAGCATCCCCCACACGCTGACAACCCCCGCTCTCTCATGCCTTGGGTCATAAACCCCTCTTCAGCGCAGCTTCACCACAGAATCCCATCCTGTTCCCAGCGCGACACCTCCCCTCATTCCTTTCATGGTCTCAGATCCTTTTGATGCAAACCCCCTTTCCCTGTGTCCCCGTTTGTCTTCCTTGTTCCCAGGCCGCCACCTGGCCCTGCGGATACTGTTTATTACCCCGTACAGTAGGAAGCTTCCCCTCCCCATCAAAAGACCCTCGAGCCGATCAAAGCCCCCACCCTATGAGATCCGATCAACTCCACGCATTCCGTGAATCGGCGGAATGCCCTGCTGCGCGACAATCATCACCTGTTGTGACCGGGGTGGGGAATTCAACTGTAAATGTATGTGGGAACGGGCCTGAAGGGGAGATTCCGAGGATGTTCTTTCAAATATCAAAGTGTTGCGAGAATGTGTTACGTGCAATAAAGGTCATAAACCCTAGTATAAGAGGCCAGGCCTCAGAGATGTGGTTAGAGCACCTCGTGACGATACTTGCTGTCTGAATTGATGTGTTCTCCTCCGGAGAGAATAAAATCCTCGTTTCCTGCCTTCCAGTCTCCAGCGCCTGCTTCTTCATTGATTAATATTGGTGGGTCATAGAGGCGACACCGCCGGGCAACATAAAGGGGTCTTTGGTTACTGGTTGTCTTTGAACCCCTTTTAACAATTGGCGTCCCAAGCGTGGGGCCCATCAGCGACTCGTGGATCCAGTGGGAGAGGTCCTGACGACAGAGTGAACGACTGCAACGATCGGAAGGTACCCTGTCCGATAGACCCTCGTCTGACAGCCGATCATCCGAACTTCACTGGTTCCGAACAGACCTCTCTCGAGTGATCTGCGGTCCTGACTGGGAACCATCAGGAGTGCCGCAAGGAGTTCGAAGAGAAGAGGACGATCGGGCGCTGGATTTGGAAGACAAGAAACTGTCCATGCGGTCCGGGTAAGGTCGTGTAAACACGACGAATTGCGAAAGTGATTGATAATTGATGAGAAAATACTAGTATTACTTTTTGTTAATTTATTTGGAGATTCACTGTCTGCAAACGGAGAAACAACAGGCTCTCCCTTTATAAACAGTGAAGGATAGGTACGCATCCGTCGGACCTATCTTTCTCCCCCACTGAACAATTGCCCCTCCCCCATTGATTAACTGTTATAGATTGTTTTCTGGAGATTCTCTGTCTGCAAACAGGGAAGAATAGGTCCCCTCTTTGCAGACAGTGAAAGGGTAGGTGACGCGGACCTTTGCGAGCCTACTTATTCTCCCCATTGACCATATTGATTTTTTATTTTTGACCTAACATTGATTGCTCAAGATTGGTTCATGAGGTATTCACTGCCTGCAAACAACGTAGAATAGAAATATTCTGTCTAGTCTTTGCACGCAGTGATAAGATAGGTAGTGCTGACTATTATCCCCATTGTGATCCGTCATGCCTGTCTTCTCCCCACTGGTTAGTAGCCTGTTTAGCCCGGACCGCTTATTAGAGATGAACCATCCGGCTCCGCTGGAAGGCACCCCTAATAAGGACATGTTCATGAAGCATGGATTAATCGCTATAGCCTATAGCCAGCTGTGGCATAAATATACGAAAAAGGATCGAGAAAGTCAGTGGCCACTGATAGGATCCTTCGATCTTGACAAAATAGAAACGGTAGAAATAGCCCTTCGTAGGAATGAAACAACACCTATTATGCTCGATAGTCTCGGTATGTGGCGCAAAGAAGCCACACGACGAAAGGAAAGCGATGAAGTCAGAAAGGGTGAAGAGACACGACGGACAACCCTCCAAACGTCTAGTAGGCAAAGGGAAGGGCCAGTGATGGCACAGTTCCGAGGAGTAGACATGAAAAGGGAACGGTGTAAAGGGATGTGCCGACAGAACAACCCCGGGACACAACGACCCGAAAGTAATCCCCCGACACTATGCACAGGACGAACAGATTTAAAACAAAACCAATGTGCTTTCTGTAGATGCCTCGGGCACTGGAAAGCCCAATGCCCGACTCTACAGAGCATAGGTAAGAGCGGAGGGTCGACAGAAAGAACTGGCCGACAGAAAGGGAAAAGGCGCAAGATAAAAACCAATCAGACTAGCACGGACAGGACGGATAGAACCACCACGTTTGATTATGCTCGATGGCACAGATTTCGTCAGACCAATTTTAACGACATGTTAGAGTTCTGGGACTGATTGCTCTCTGTTGCTCCCCCACTCTGAAAAAAAAAAAAAACAATTACAGGCCAGTGTAAACAACCCCCGTTAGAGAAAGGACTCAAGGAAGCCAAGCATCTGTTATATAATTTAGGATTTAATTACGGTAAAGATGACACACAACCAACGGTAAATAGAATAACTAGTAAAACACTCTCTAAAGCAAACTGTACTAATAGGAGAATTACAAAACATATTACGCTCACTCCGGAAGTCCTCGAAATGTAACAGTTCGACGGTCCCGCCCACCCGAAACACATAGCACGTGTGGGGCGGGGCCTGCCAACAGCCATAGACCAAAAGAGATCACCGGCGAGAAGGTACAGGAGGCTCCTCAAAGCAGGCAATGAAATGGTCTTCCCATACTACCCTTCCAGGGATGGCGTCCCCCGGGCCACGAGTAAGGAGGGGGCGGATGCAAATGACCCCCTCCCTCGTATCTCCTGGTCCGGCCATCACGAATTCCTCCATCGAACTGATGCAGGGTGGGCAGGGAGGGAGAGGCGACGCGGACGAGCCTCTCCCGCCTCCGCAGGTAGGAGGTTTCCCAGCCCTGGCCCGGCGCCGATGTCCTCCAGCCGGGCGACGGCCATATACCTGCGCAGCACAGAACTTACAATGTCCGACGCACATATATTTACGTAGCACAGGACATACAATGTCCGACGGGCATACTTGCGCAGCACCGGACGTACAATGGTCCCCCCAAGAGTCGGAATCAGGGGTGTAGGGTGGTCATCATGTGCACCCCTGATTCAAAGGGACGGCGTGGGATGCGCCGGGAGAGGGAGACGGCACGGATGAGCCTCCCTCACCTCCCCAGATGAAGGCTCCACAGCTGCACCCTGGCGCCCCGAACCAAAATGCCCTGCTCCAACAGCATGATGTTCCGCTTTCATCACCACAAGAAGTTTCTTCCACTCCTGATAGATACGACGAAGGGCGGCAGCTGCAGGGTCTCAAAATGGCGCCTGGGCCCTCTGGAAGGCGGGTCTAGGCCGCTGGAGTAACTTTGTCCGAAAATTGTAACTCGGGCACTTGCCCACCTGGGCGCAAGCCCCCACCATCGACAAACATCCCCTCGACTTTGAAGATTCTACCAAAGTCCCAAGAGCCCTCGGCCCCTTCAGGCTTCCGGTGGGGAACAGCTGCATTGATCACTAATGAAATAACCACGGCACAGCAGCAAGATGGCGGTGCTCTCGTGTCTGCACCAGCTTCAGTCTGAACCACCCAGGAACATTATGGGCTAACAAACTCGAGTAAGTTCCGGCTGAACATCAACATGACCCGGTAAGAAAGACTCTACCTCCCTCCCTCTCTTGATTGACGGTCCACACCACCAGCCCCTCTGTTAGCACAGGTTTTTTGAACTGCCGAAAGGGACCCTGGTCCAACCGCCAATCGTCGGAGACATTTTTGCCCCTGATGCTACTTCCGGACTAAACCGGCCTCGCCCAAAATGGCGCCGGTATCAATAGGAACTAACGGATGCCTCGTGGTGTTCCTTAGCTAATGAGACTTGATGTACTAAGATATATATACGAACCTTTGCGCACTTGATGAAAAAGGGAGGAGGGTTCACTTGGCGAACATTCGAAAGGGGGTCCCGTAAAAATGTTGATTCCAATGAACGATTTATTTTGATATTTATTGTAACTGGTACATAACGTCGCTTATGATGCACACCCACGGTATACATCTAGGAAATGCGATTACGATGAGTTTGACTGTGTTTCCATTTATGAACTGAAATGCCCCTGATCCCTCATCACGCAATGAAACGTTTTTAGTTACTTGCAAATAATTAATTAGGCCTTTTTAACATGTTCTTGTGCTACAAAATAACCCCCCTACTGTATGTGCTTCCATCGTCGACATGTCCGGCCAAAATATGATTGCACTCTCACATTTTACGTACTGAACGATTATGCAAATAAAGATTTTCCAAACTATGAATAGGCATCACATGCTTTTGTAAATGTGGGAATTGGTGGGAGGGCTTTTTCTGTGCGCAACCGTTCTGCTCTTTTTTTAAGGTTATCTGAAAAAATGGTTGTTCGGCCCTGGAGTGATGATCGAATCAAAGGTATGATACGCGGCCTCCAAAATATGCGACTAAGCTCAGGAACTAACGTATGAAGAAGGACCTCGACTTCTGAGAATGGGTAAAGTAAAGCGGTGTGATTGATAGAATGTTATAAAGGTATGGTGGTCGAAGGTACTAAGGGACAGGGTTGACCGAAGAACTGATATGCCTTAGAACATCACAGCTTTGGGAATGATTTAAGGATCCCGATGGCCAGATACTTCTACAAAACCAGGTACCTCGCGCTAGGCACCTCTGATTCCTCTTTTTAGCGTTTCCCTACACACGATCCATAATGCCACCCTCGAACCCCCCCATGAACCACCTATCACACTGCCCGCCCCCTTGACTTCAGAAACCAAGACCCTAGGGATTATATCCCGAGGAGATAAGTACGAGTATGTGGTAAGTAAAGGACTTTCGTGCCCGTACATTTGGTGTGCTTGGATGTTGTTCCCCCTCCCTTTTCCTCCTTTTTTTCCCTCTGCAGGTTACATTGGAGTCCCGATTAGGGTACCGTAAAGGATCTGGAGCCACGTCACGCCCGATGCATGAAAACGGACTAACGCTGCAAGACGACACAAAAAGACACCCTACTCAATGCGCGACCTTTTTGTACCTGACCTAATGCTCTTCCGTCCCAAAACTGCATGCTTTCTACATCCTAACACAGACCCGAAACGTCTAACGTTGGGTAATGCACCGAATAGCCCAAACAATACACGGTCATTCTCCATGTCACACGTGTACTATTTGGCCTATTGTTACTCTCTCTCTCTCTCTCTCTCTCTCTCTCTCTCTCTCTCTCTCTCTCTCTCTCTCTCTCTCTCTCTCTCTCTCTTTCACCCCTCCACACTTTCCCTCTTCCTAGCGACTGGCACCTAATTGGCGAACCTGGTGCACCTCCTGATTGGCCCCAAATACCACAAGTATTTGCACAAATTCGTCCTAAATAAAATCGTATCGATACCACGTTACTACCTCTCCTTTTCTGCTAAATATGGATGAAAATTAAATTGGCCAAAAGGAAAGGGACGGGTAAGACGACTAAGGTTCCCTAAATTTGACCCACAGTCAGGGAACGATTTGTCAGTGGCTTCTATGATAAAAAAAAAAAAAAAAAAAAAAAATGTTTGTGGTAACGCGACCTTCCCCATTCCAAGTTGTCTCCATACCCCAAGCAGTAAAAAATGATCGAGACACCCCCGTCTTCCCAAAATGCCCCCAGTTTGGTATCAGCTGCCCTGAACGAGAATCTGAAAAACGCCCCTTGCTCCAATTCGCTGTGTTCCTAGTTGTTTTCCATAAGACCCCACCCACCCCAAGGATAAGTTTAATAATTATCGCAAGCCCCCCCCGAGTTTTTGTAGTAGCCAGGTTGCGAGAAACTATATAGAAAGTTAGAAAGATGTGTGCAAAGTTAAAATTAGATCGAAAACTGAAGGAACTTGTTGCAGTAAACCTTGTTGAAAATAGGATGTTTAGCTAAAAGATAGGACGCATTGATGTAATGGAGAGTCGTTTAGCCTATGTTCATCCCTCAGAAGGATGCCTATCAGACTATGGTGAATAGCACGTTGCACTTTTCCGTAAGATACAAAGCCCTGAAGACCGGCCTAGCCTTGCAAGACTCGTACTAGGGAAATGGGTCTCTACCAGAAGAACTGACATCTACTGTAATAGACGAATGCAATGAATGGGTATCAGACCTCGTACCACGACAAATGAATGTAATAACCAACAAAACGCCAAGGAATTAGCCACAAAGGGAAGTTGTAGGAAATCCAGCAAACCCATCATCAATTGTTTATACGTTGGCTGCAAATCTCAATGTAGCGGATGTTTACCCCAGTTGCTTGGTGTTGGGAGAGAAATAGGTTTATGTAATTACCTTCTTCTGCAAAATCTCTAAAGACTGTCTTTTCGAACTCATTTAAGGGTACCACTGTCGGAGAAGAAAGAGACCGGATGTGGGAGCACGCGGCCTGACTGCGGATCGTGGAACCTCAGCAACGGAGGTCAAGGCGAGACCACGGCAGTAAGGAGTCGCAGGATAAGGCACTGTTTCAGACAAAGCTAAGGAAGGGGCTGACCTGAAGCCCCTGCTCTATGATCGACGTGTGCCAAAAAAAGTCCCCGCTCTCTGAACCTGGTTATGGACCCGCCTGTCTCAAATTCTCCGTCCCCCTGATCTGTTCCCGACTTGGCCCTGCTCCATCCCCTCCTCCTCCGACCTACCATAAGGACTGTTCACACACACACCTTTCCACCTGAACTTTCAAGTTCCTCCAAATCCTACTGAGCTATCCAGAGAAGGGTATTCCCTGCGTCAAAAGGGAGGGAGCTCCGACTAAGTAGACCACGAACTATATTAATCTCAGAACGGTGACCTAGAACTCCACCAAGGGTCGCCCCCGAAGAGAAGATGAACGAAGTATGTGGTTCTACCCGCTGCTGAACGCCTCGATGATGATGGAAGCAACAGGAAATACCCATCACAGAGACTCAAGAAACAAACAGACCCCACCACTCAAAGACAATTGCACTTTTTATCACAATCCTTTCTGCCTCCTAATAACTATGCTCTGAGTTACGGAAGAAAATGCACGTGCTCCGGAACCATGATGCATTCCTCTCAAGAGGTCTGGCGAAACAAAACAAAGATGCACTCCCGCCCGCAGACCTCCAACGACTCAATCCACATGAACATTCCTGTTGACAGAACGAATTGTAATCCAGGTGCTTAACAGTGCCAACAGAAGACGACAAAGACACTGAGACCTCTGATATTTACTATATCTCATTTCTCTCCCAACCACCATTGGACTGACTATGCTCCCGCCGAGTACAAAAAGGACTTACTTATATGATAACTTACCAGTTCCTATTCCAAATGACTATAAGTATCTATGATCTGTACCCAACGCCCTCGCTACATAATTCTAGTCTGATATTGCATTACTATGACTTTTTCTGCAACCAACTTAACGATGAACCCGCCTACTAGATGATGAGATTTTTCAATGTGATGTTTATAATGTGATGTTTATGTACAGTTCTTTTGCCTAAGTCCCCTCTCCCTTACTTATGACCGCTGCAATAGGTATAGATAGGAAATAGGCCAGCAAGATGTCTTGGAAATGTTAAAGGGAGGACTGTGGAAAATTAATACAGTTTGGTGAACATTATCTACGCCATCTTGCCTTTTTCCCGATGCCACACTTTTCGTCATGCACATCCACCATATTTTAGCCGTTACGATCAGAATCACCCTCACGAAAGACCCCCACGCACCGGTCATTCCCACTCTCACATGCCTTGCACATAAGCGGCAGCCATTTTAAACACCATGGCCTCCCTGCCCCTCGCTGATAGCCAACGCGTCTCTCTCTCTCTCTCCTAACCTCGCAAGCATCCCCCACACGCTGACAACCCCCGCTCTCTCATGCCTTGGGTCATAAACCCCTCTTCAGCGCAGCTTCACCACAGAATCCCATCCTGTTCCCAGCGCGACACCTCCCCTCATTCCTTTCATGGTCTCAGATCCTTTTGATGCAAACCCCCTTTCCCTGTGTCCCCGTTTGTCTTCCTTGTTCCCAGGCCGCCACCTGGCCCTGCGGATACTGTTTATTACCCCGTACAGTAGGAAGCTTCCCCTCCCCATCAAAAGACCCTCGAGCCGATCAAAGCCCCCACCCTATGAGATCCGATCAACTCCACGCATTCCGTGAATCGGCGGAATGCCCTGCTGCGCGACAATCATCACCTGTTGTGACCGGGGTGGGGAATTCAACTGTAAATGTATGTGGGAACGGGCCTGAAGGGGAGATTCCGAGGATGTTCTTTCAAATATCAAAGTGTTGCGAGAATGTGTTACGTGCAATAAAGGTCATAAACCCTAGTATAAGAGGCCAGGCCTCAGAGATGTGGTTAGAGCACCTCGTGACGATACTTGCTGTCTGAATTGATGTGTTCTCCTCCGGAGAGAATAAAATCCTCGTTTCCTGCCTTCCAGTCTCCAGCGCCTGCTTCTTCATTGATTAATATTGGTGGGTCATAGAGGCGACACCGCCGGGCAACATAAAGGGGTCTTTGGTTACTGGTTGTCTTTGAACCCCTTTTAACAGCTGGATATTTTAGCACAATGGAGAAAAACGTTGCTAATAGCATGTTTTCTCCGCAAACATATCCAGCGATAGGCAGCGATAAAAAAATTGACGCTAAGCCTATTTAGCGATAAATATCGCTACTTGTTGGTAATATGCCCCATAGACATTCCGTTAACACCTAGTCGGGAGCATGTTTGCATTCTTCTATAGAGGGTGGCTGCACACATAAGCCAAAAAGATGTGGATTGTAATATTTCAATCCTGACATCCCAAACATCCAGAAGTTAAACAGTTTTGGCCATTGTATGATGTTAGGAAATGCCTTTGGGCTAGACGCATCAATTAAAACGTAAATGTCCAAGCTGAGGTGTACATTTCTACGTAAACATGATTTTCCCTTTTTTGTTCATTCAAAAAATATTCACCAGGAGCATGTTTCCATGAGTACATCTGGGGTTAACATTCTCAGGGCTCCTCTTCCCGCTGTGAGTAATGCTATTTTTTCTTTTTTTATTCTCGTCAGGAAAACATGTTTTACATGGAGTTGGAGAAACCCTTCCACTACACCCTCAACAAGCACCAGGGTGATCATTCCCTTTCTCAAGGAAAGAGACGGCTGCGAGGGACTTCTTTCCAACCACCTCGGTGTGGGAAAGGGTCAGATGAGAGTTTGTGAATGGCCACAATGTATGTGTTTGCGGGCGCTCACAAAGTTATAAGGATAACCATGCCTGCTAAGACTCAATTACCACCCCTTAGGTGGTATTTACTACTGAGGATTGCTCAACACACATAGTAAAAACAAATTGCAGTAGTAAATGCGTTTAAGTCTGCCAGAAATCCATTTATAATTTACTAGCAGACGTATATAAAATATTTTTGGCTGTAAACCTTTGAGAAAATACCTTATGGATGGGGCTTCCATCTGTTTTTATGGTGGGTTGAAGCCCAAACATCCCACAAGGATGTGGCTACTCGGATTCTCTGAGGTGCAGATCGCAGGGATTGCGTAAAGGATATTGAAGCTGGAATTGCCCTAACCCTGTTTCATAAGTCAACAATCCAAACTTTGCTTGGGAGGGGCGAACAAAATGGCACGCCTAGATCTCCCAGTAGTCGTGTGATGCAAGGCCACGAGGCATACTAAATACAGAAGAGATCTGCAAACGCATAAAACAGAGGCAGGAAGCCACATTAAGTTCTTGATAAGGGACTTTCGTCACAAGATTGTTTTTATTGTTTATTACATATTTCAGACCATAATAAAAATATACATAGCAACAGTAGGAAACCACTGGAGGCGTAATCATGTAAGGCGTGTAAATGGCAACAAGGGAGTGATGGCGCAGTCTCATCATCATTTATGTGCACTCAATAATAGGTTAACCTGTAACCCACATAGTCATAGCTTACATGATTTACACATGATATGTTAATTAGTTACGCATATTTTTTCACATATTATTTTCCCATATTGTTTTCATCTAGGCAATGCAGACTGAATTAATTATATATTTTTGTTATCGTTAGTTAGGATATGTGCAATTTAACATTCACATGAGTAGGTCTAGGTGCCTTACTATAGATTTGAAAAAAATGTTGAATTTCTTCTTGCTGTCCATAGCAAGTTTCCTGGTTCAGGCACCGGAATCACTGCGTGTTCATTTAGAAATATTATTATTTGTTATCTTACATTTTGAAGGTCGGAGAGTAGTATTTTATTGGTTTGAAAAGTGATTTCGGCACCTGCATGAGGTGAGAAGCCGAACTATTGTGAATGTCGCAACGAGAGAAGAAGTTGGAACTGTATTATCTGTAAGAAGGAGTTTGGCACTGGATTTTGATTGGTTCCTGCCCAGTGGGAACCTGAGAATGTTTCATTTAGATGGAACTTACGTTATAATTGTGTGCAGCTTGTTAGTTAGTTAGATAACTTGCCCCTGTCCACCTTTGCAGGTGGACGTCCTTTTCCCTTCTCCTCTTGAGACCAATGCTCCCTACTTTCCTGTTCATAGATACTCTCAAGAGCAAGGACATTCCTTTTCTTTCTAATTGGAACCTTTATCTAGTTCAAGTTGAGATGCTATATTTGTTGACACCTACTGCTTCTGAATTTCCCCAACATGCCCATAACCTTACCTTAACATTTGGGAGATTCTTTTCTGGAAACAGAACTTTGCCTTGATTGGAATAGGTGGCCTTTAATAATGCAATATTTGCCTTGCCGATTTACCGTGCTGATCTCAGTGTAAGCGAGCTGTGCAGGGCAGCAAAGGACAGTGTCAAGTGCACATGAGTGGGTAGTATCCGCCTCGATTGCAGTGTGATACTGGAAAGGTTTTGGGTGGAGCCAGTTATGCATATATTGAGGTGGAGTGCAGTAACAGTATAGTTCGAGGTCAGGCACGAGCAGGTCACCCCATTGAAAGGAAAGCGTAAGTGTTTCCTATCGCATTCTAGGTTGTCATGCTACCTGAGCCAGTGTAATCAGATTACTTCTCAGCCAAGACAAGAAGTGTCTGATGAGAGGAAGCATAATATTCATAAATAGGTAGAGAAGCTTTGAAAGGACCACCATATTCGCTACAGCGGTACTTCTAGCCAATGTAAGGGGTAGCCGAATCAACGTGTTGACTTGTTCTTCAAGCCTAGTGATAGCTCTGCAGTAGTTGTCATGCCAAAGTAGGTCAATTTCTCTACTAATCGGATTGTTAGGTAGTCCACTGCTGAAAAAATTAACTTCAGTAGGAACACAAGTGAAAACTGAATAATGGCAGGGGTCAGAGAGAAAACTATGGATTTAGGCCACTTGATTGTGATTCTGGTGAGTTAGCCAAAGCTAATAAACTCTCTGATCATAGGTGGTGTATTTGTTTAGGGGAAATATATATATATATATATATATATATATATATATATATATATATATATATATATATATATATATATATATATATATATATACACACACAAAACGATCACCTCCAACAGGAAAGGACCAGAGGACACAGCAGGGGAAACTTGGGCAGCCATTTATTCACGAAGTGCAGGCATAATGCATTTCGGCGAGTGCGCCTTCCTCAGATGCCTGTTGCACTGAGACTCGCTCTTTCCCTCCTTTTGAACAATGATTCGGCCCTCCCATGGGCGGGAGTTCAGCTAGCTCCGCTGCTGATTGAGGACAGCTGCTGTCCCGATGTCGAAGACTCCAGTAACCAGCATGCACTGCCGCAATAAATGTCAGAAGCGGAGTTTTGGTCAGCGCTGTAGTGCCTTGACTGAAGGAGGGAGGGGTTTACTGACAACCAAGTGAGTCCCAAAATAAACCGTGTTAATGGTTGCCTTGGATCCCCAACGCCTATTCCACAATTCAGGGTTCAAGTGTGGTCGTGACGCAAAAGTACAGTTACCGTGCGTCTCCATGCAGTGACAGACTGCTGATAGCAGCGGCCACATTCCCCGACCCTTGCATGTGGCAGGCCTGCAATTTTCCAATCCCTTGGATGCCACAGAAGTTTGCCGGTGTTCTTGCAGGCCACTTGATGAGGCGAGGTCCTCTCACACGTGCCACTGGCCAGCACGCGAAAATATACACAAAACGATCACCTCCAACAGGAAAGGACCAGAGGACACAGCAGGGGAAACTTCGGCAGCCATTTATTCATGAAGTGCAGGCATAATGCATTTCGGCGAGTGTGCCTTCCTCAGATGCCTGTTGCACTGAGATTCGCTCTTTCCCTCCTTTTGAACAATGATTCGGCCCTCCCATGGGCGGGAGTTCAGCTAGCTCCGCTGCTGATTGAGGACAGCTGCTGTCCCGATGTCGAAGACTCCAGTAACCAGCATGCACTGCCGCAATAAATGTCAGAAGCGGAGTTTTGGTCAGCGCTGTAGTGCCTTGACTGAAGGAGGGAGGGGTTTACTGACAACCAAGTGAGTCCCAAAATAAACCGTGTTAATGGTTGCCTTGGATCCCCAACGCCTATTCCACAATTCAGGGTTCAAGTGTGGTCGTGACGCAAAAGTACAGTTACCGTGCGTCTCCATGCAGTGACAGACTGCTGATAGCAGCGGCCACATTCCCCGACCCTTGCATGTGGCAGGCCTGCAATTTTCCAATCCCTTGGATGCCACAGAAGTTTGCCGGTGTTCTTGCAGGCCACTTGATGAGGCGAGGTCCTCTCACACGTGCCACTGGCCAGCATATATATATATATATATATATATATATATATATATATATATATATATATTACCTACTGGCGGTCGCCAGTAGGTATATATAGTTAGGATTTTTTTCCTATGGGACTTTTGAAAATTCTATGTCTAATAACTTTGGCGTTTGTGGACGGAATCGGCTGAAAATTTCAGGAAAATGGCACATTTTGTTTCTGAGCAGCCCCTGAAAATTTGGGGGGGTTTCGTCAAGGGGGGGCCGAGAAAAAAGGGGGGTCCCAAAATGCGTTTTTCCCATGTTAATTTCCATAGGGCGTTTGGCCTCACTTTTAGCTCGAACGGCTGAATGGATTTGCACGAAACTTGGCAAAATTGTAGGGACTGTTAGCCCGATGTGCCTTTGCTGGGTCTCAATATATGTGCTTCAGTGGATTTTGAGAAATTAACGTTTTAAAAAATTTATATATCTGTGACAGCGTCCTGGATAGCGCACCAGTTCGCGTACTTTTCGCGTAACGGAGCTTTGCGAAGCGAAGCTGATTGGCTCTCCGGTGTCTGTCAACATTCTAAACAGTCCGTAGCGGCCGCCATTTTGTCACTCGGTAGGATCGAGAGACAAGAGGAGGCCAAAACGAAGGGGGAAATTAAGGAAAGGGGGCAAGGTAGACCCCTTCTGACCCCCTAGGATTGATGAGGGGGATATTAAAGTGCCCCACGGGTCCCAAATTTTTTTTTTAAAAAATTGTTTTTTTCGTGGGGTGCGCCCGGTTCGCGTACCGGAAAGCGGTCTGGGGAGCGTACTATAAGGAAACAAGAATGATTGACTTTTAACTTATTGTATGTTTATTGATTGTTCGTTTTGTTTTTTTGTTGTTTTTTTTAATTTACGTAGCTACATGTAGGTACCAATGCAGAGTCTATAATTTAATAAACGCCGTCTCCTTTGTAGATATCTTGCCTGTTGTTAAAGAAGTTATTGTTGTATATGGAATTCATACCATAGTCTGTCTGGAAAGCCGAAACAACATGGAGGTAGGAGATGATAAAGAGATGTTAAATACACATTGGAGATTTTATAGTGGGAGAAAGGAAGTAACTGTGAACAAAGTTAGTATGTAACACCAAAAATTTGCACAGTATATTTAAAGTCTGACTTTTTTTTTTATTATTATTGTTGCATTTGTAGCGCGCAGCAGCTACCCACAAAGGGTTTCCCGGCGCGAAATTGTAGAGCTGTGTAAGTAGGGTAGGTAAAGACGAGTGTCTAGATGTTAAATAGCCAAGATTTTAAAGCTTTACGGAAGTTGATGTAGTTGGTCTCGTTACGTACTGAAAAAGGCAGGGAGTTCCATAGCAAGGGCCCTAGGTAGGAAAAAGATTTACCACCCATACAGGAGAGCTTGATTTTGGGGATGACAAACTTCTTTACTGTAGAAGAACGGAGAGAGCGAGATGGACAATATGAGCGAACAAGCGATATTTCGGGGCTTTGCCAGTATTGATTTTATGCATGAAACCGAGTGCTTTAAATTTAATTCGGTTTTCGACCTTAAGCCAATGAAGGTCTCGTAGATATTGGGTAGTAGAAGTAGTTCTGGGAATTTTACATAGCAGTTTGGCCGCTGAATTTTGAATCGCCTGTAATTTGCGAGTGGTTTTTATTTGAGCCCAAATAAAGCACATTACCATAGTCAATCCTAGAGGTAATCAAGGCATTGACTACAGTTGTCTTTGTTGGCTCAGGCAGCATCCAGCAGATCTTTTTTTAACCATTTTAGGATGGCAACGCACATGGTTGAAGTTTTTACAGCTTGCTTGTGCATATTAAGAGAGTCATCAATGATGATACCTAGGTTACGCGCCTGTGAGACTGGTGCAGGAAGCATGCTCATTTCACGAGGCCAATGTTGTGGACCCCACAAGGTTTTGTTTTTGCCGAGAATAATGACTTCTGTTTTTTCCCCGTTTAATTTTCGAAAGTTATCCTGCATCCAACCTGCTATTTTAATAAGACCTTCTTTGAGTGTGGAAGAAGTATCAGTATTCTCAGAAGAAAGGGAAAAAAATCAACTGGTAATCATCAGCGTATGAATACATGGATAGGCCAGAATCTTCCACCACCTTGGCTAAGGGGCTCATATACAAATTAAACAATAGAGGACTAAGTATAGAACCCTGTGGTACACCATGTTCAAAGACATGCATGTCTGAGCAGGCTGTGTGAGAGAAAACTTGAAAAGTACGTTTAGTCAAAAAGGAAATGAGCCCATTAAGTGCAGAGCCTCCGATACCTAGGGAGTGAAGCGTGTTAATTAATACAGTATGTGATACCGTATCAAAAGCGGCACTTAAGTCCAGCAATATAAGGGCCACAGCTATAGCTGTGATAAACCATTTGCAATTAAGTTAGTTCTACGGGTTAAAAACGTACATAGTTTTTCACATACAAACCTCCTTGAGGATGGGCGAGCCATTCCTGAGAAACCAATTAAATTTGAATAATGTAATAAAAGAACACATGCCGCTCTTGAGTTTTGACAGTCCATCCACATGACCGCTATGAATTTGTCGTAACGGAAGTGTCCCCAAACATAGGTGGAACCGGGAGGAGCGAAGAAACTGCTAATTCCAATGCCACACTTGTTAAGAATGGTTTTTGCAGGAAGTAGTAAGCTGAGAGAGACTTCACGTTATAATCAATTTGCTACTAGTTTACAATATACATATAAAAATAAATAATGTTTCAAACAATTTTTGAATTAAGAAATAAAAAAAATTTATTCAGATTGTTTCTCAAAATTTTAAAGAAATTCTAAAAAATCATGATCATTTTTTTCTTCATTTTTCAGTAGAAAATCTACTGCATCCACACATTGCACATTTCATTGTTTATTGTGTTGTCGTAGAAATCCTGGTCAACTTCCGTCTCCTTTTGTGTTTCTGTTTCAATTTTCAAGTTATTTTCTTGTCCTTCCATTTTGAATTCTGAAAAATGAATTTTTAAAAAATATATCAGTACAGGTAGGGCACTGTTGGGTTTCAGTACAGACAGGCAGTTTGGTTATTTAAACAGTGTTTTTCTTTGGGCAGTGTATGGTATCAAATTGGAAGTAGAAATATGAAGAAAATTATCAAATAAACTCTTAGTCAATTCTGAATTATACTAGAGAAGTCTAACTCTATCCTTAACTCAGGGCCGGCGTTAGGCATGGGCTTCGTGGGCTGCCGTTCAGGACCTCACACTCAGCCCACCAGCATGGGGCCACGCACTGGTGATGTGTCCTTTTGTTTTCCAGGAGATCTATCATAAAGAAAGGTGTCGCCTGCAATTAAGGTCCATTGGAGGGGGCCCCCTCCTTGGGCCTCCCATGGATGGTGTCAGGAGGTATAGGGGAGGGAGAAGGAGACGCTCTCTCAATTGCAAGGAGAACATTCACAGACACTGAGGGGGCCCCATTGTCCAGCATTTTTGCGCACCCACAGTTTTAACTTTTAGACCACAATCAATTCTCACACCTATGAAGGTGTGAGAAATGCGTGTGGAGTAAAAGTTAAAACTGTGGGGGCGTCAAAATGCTGGACAATGGGGCCCCCTCAGTGTCTGTGAATGTTCTCCTTGCAAGGGGCCACTTATGTAAACTGGAGGGGGCCTCGCGCACGTTCCTTTTTAGCCCAGGGCCTCGCAAATCCTAGGACTGGCCCTGCCATAACTAAAACAGAGAAGTCTATTTTATTCTATAAGTATTACAGAGTGATAGAATATAACTGTCAGAAAATGTTTTTCTAATTAGCTTTCAGTACAGAACATACTTCAGTTTTATAAATAATATCTTACCTTTTAAATATAACTTGAAGTTATCAGTTGATTTTTTGTTGTTATGCACTTCACGAAGTAGTAGTCAAAATGGGTGTGTTTCTCTCTCTTTGTATATATATATTCAGGTACATAACCAATGAAATGTCATGATATAATAGTAGAAATTGAAAGTAATCTTTTAATTGGTTGTCATTTCCAACACTTCCGATATGTTTTGTGAAGTAATTTACCTCAGGGATTTTAGAGAGTTCTACATGCTAAATGGCTAAATGGTATTCCAACAATATTTGTGAAAATGGTAGGGATTGGTATGTAGTATGAGCTACTGTTTAATTGGTGAAAGTGTCTCCAGTTGTTTTTCTGTAAATTACTTTCCCACCTTTTTTGAGCGAGTGCTTGCCAGTGTGTTTCCCGGTACGCGAACTTGCAGCGTTACGGGAGTCCTCCATTTTGTGTTTCGGTAGAATTGAGATACAAGATGGAGGGTAAATAATGTTCAGAATGGGTAGATTGGGGTAGTTTAGACGTATCCTGTCTCCCTAAGTTTTCTGAGGGTGGCTCAGGAGGCTCATATATGTGGTAAAAAAAAATGTGTTTTTTATCGCGTGGTTAGCTGCCGGTACGCGATCTAGTTATTTATTTATTTATTTATTTATGCAATTTTATATAGCGCGGATTTTACCCGAAGGTGTCAGAGCGCTTCACAATAGGAACAGAAATGATACAAACTGAGAACATTACACGAGCAACAGATTGCAGAGGCATACGTTACGTTACATACGGTAAAGTTATAATTGTGAGCAAACAAGAATACATGAGGTAGTAAAAATTGTGAGAAACCAAAAATACATGAGGTAGACAAGGTAGTTGTGACACTTGTGAGCAAACAAAATACATGAGGTAGTAAAAATGTGGGCTACCAAAAATACATGAGGTAGTAAAAAGTGCACAGGAGGAAAAAGTGACAAGTGTGCAGGCTACAAGAGAAAATAGATTATAATTTGCGGTATAATATTGCAATATATGTTAGACACTCAAGCACAAGAACAAACGATTACGAAGGCAAAAGTGGCACTTGTGCAAGTATCAAAGGTAAAAAACATGTGAGAGGAAGCAAACCGTGTGTTACAGGGGCAAAGTGGTGAGTGCAAGTTGCAAGAGGGTACCAAACACAAGTACATGGATAATACTGCAATAAAAGGCAAACACTCTAACCGCAAGAACACACTGGGAAGGCACTTCCATGGACATGAGAAGTAGAAATTTTCAGTAGTGGGAGATCTTCCTTCAGATAAAAGAGAGTTACTTTTGGAGGTGTCTCTGGAGGAGGAGAGCTTTAAGGTCCCTTTTAAAGGCCTGGGAGGAGGCGGTGGTCTGGAGCAGAGGCGGGAATGAGTTCCAGATTCTCACTGCGTTGCCTGAAAAGGATTGGGCCATCGTTCTTTCCTTCTTGAAAGTGGGAGGTTCAAGCAGTAGATTCTCCGCATTGCGTGAAGGTCTAGAACCTCCAGAGAGTTTCAGTTTATTCGCCAGGTAGCGAGGAGAAGAGGAGTGCAGGGCTTTGTGGGTGATACAAGCGGTCTTGTAGATAGCTCTAGCCTCAAAGGGAAGCCAGCGGAGTGTAGATAACATCGGTGTGATGTGATCGCTTCTTTTGGCCCCATAAATGAAACGAGTTGCTGAGTGGAAAACAGACTTAAGTGGGGACAAGTGGGATTTGGGGAGGCCAGTAAGAAGAGAATTGCAGTAGTCGAGTCTGGAGAGGACCAGTGCTTGCACCAGGGTTATAAGGTCCCGCTCCGCGAAGAAGCGACGGATTCCCCAAAGAAGGCGCAGTTGGTATCGAGCTGATTTCGCAATGGAATTGATGTGGGGAATTAGATTGAGTTTTTTGTCTAGTATGACACCAAGGGATTTGGCGCTGTCGACAATGATGGGTTTATTGTTTAGTAGATTCATCTGATCCATCCATGATTGAACCGGGGGAGGAGAGAGTGAGGAGGAGAAGAGGAGGAATTCAGTTTTGGAGGGATTCAGAATCAGTTGATGAGCGAATATAGGTGAAAATAAGTGAAAAAAGGTACATTCGAAATTTCAAAAGAGTACACTAAGTTAAGGTAGCTCTGAAAAGAGCTTTTGGGTTTTGTGTATGTTCTAGAAACTTATAAGTAGGAACCAATACACATTCTTAAATTTAGTATGAAAACTTTGTTCCCCTCATCTGAGAAATGCACGCCATCTCCTCTGTAGATATCTTGCATGTAGTAACGCAAGTTATTGTTGTAGATGCAGCCCATTCCATGGTCCCTCATGTAAGCTGAAACAGACTTATTTACATGCTTCCTCGCTTTCTCAATTTGTGGACAAAATTGATTGGACCACCTCCATTTCTGTCTTTGGCATATATTGGAATATACCAAGGCAGTGTGAGGAAAAAAGTGCCATCAATTGCTCAAAGGTGTCCTTGAAAAACATTTCCAGACCTACCCCAGTCATAGTGCCCAAATCATTTCTGCCACAGTGCACTATTAAGAGGTCAGGGTTTGGCAGATGCATAACATTTTTTTAATAAATACATATAAAATATATTTTTCCTTTAAAAGAAGAATACATTTTACAGCTTTTGATATTTGCTATTAAAAAACCATTGAAATTCAATGAAAAAAACATAGGTTATAGACCATATATAGTTATGAATTAGCATTTACAAAACCTTGAAAATTCACTGAAAAAACCATGGGTTATAGACCATATATAGTTAGGGATTAGCCTTTACAAAACCTTAATTTACTCGCACAAAACCATAGAAATTCGCATATATAGTTAGTTGAAGATGACCTGGCTAGTCGATCCTCTCTTCTTTGGTGGTGGTGGAGGTGGTGGAGATCCACCAGCTGCAGCTAATACAAATGCCAAACAAAAACAGGTCTTTCTCTCATAAAAATGAAAGTCGGAGTGAGGAAAAAAGGTGGGACTTTCATCATTTGAGAAAAGAAAATGTTCTAAACCAATGAAAAGTGTTTATTTTACGTCATATGATCAAGCGTTCCATCATTAGGAAACTAAAAGTAAAATGAACCAATGAAAAGTTTTATGAAATAGTCACATGACCTGTTATGCTTACGTTCCGCGCTGCGCCTCGGATCGATTCCGGGCCTTTACGTTTCGCGCCTTGGTTCGCGTTCCAGAACGCTTCCGGGTGCGCTAATGCAGAACGTCTTAAGGGGCATTACGTAGTAACGCGATATGTTGCGTTTACGGGACGCATCGCGATGTGCCTTTCTAACGCAGTATTTGCACTAACGGAACGTTTACCGTTTCGCGGATCGGCAGCGAAACAAGAAAAAATAATTTAAACTATAATATAAATTGAATTACAAAAATATAATAGAAATATATATAAAATATATTTGTGAATTAGAATAAGAACATATGTTACAGCTATAGATATTTGCTATTAAAAAACCATTGAAATTCACTGAAAAAACCATAGGTTATAGACCATATATAGTTAGGAATTAGCATTTACAAAACCTTGAAAATTCACTGAAAAAACCATAGGTTATAGACCATATATAGTTAGGGATTAGCATTTACAAAACCTTATTTTACTCGCATAAAACCATTGAAATTCGCATATATAGTTAGTTGCGCTAACTATATATCGCGCACCCGCAATCCACTGCTGATGATGTCACATATTACATCATTCATGACATGGTCAGTGACATCACTGATGACATCACCGATGACATCATCCAGTGGCTGTCTGTTTCTGTAAAGTTAAAATATATCCTACATATTGAAGAATGAGTGGATGTATAAGTGTCTGGATGAAGGATTTAGTAGGTGCATGACTGACTGTATGAGAGAGTGATTAAATGTGTCTCACTGAGTGCATGGGTTAGTGACTAAACTGTCTTAATGTGTGCATCATTATGTCTGTTGTTCTGTAAACTGCTGCATGTGTTGATCAGTAGCTATATGAGTAACTATATGGGTTATTGATTGGTTGCCCAAGTATTTGTATGGGAGACTGAGTGTGTGTGTGTGTGTTGGTGGCTGGGAGGTGTATGACTCTGTGCATAGATGTGTGAGCAGTTGATTCACTAGATGTATGGATTCAAAAGTGCATGTGGAAACAGCTGTATGGGCGGTTGACTGTGTGCATGAGTGTATTGGTGAGTGAATGGATATCTCAGTGCTAAATTTCAAAGTAAGTACATATGTAAAACACAGTACATGTGAGAGTTGACATATATAAATTACTGTGCATAAGAGCCAGTGAATGTGTGAGTGGCTGTATGGATCATTGTGAACATGTATCAGTCATTGTATAAGAGAGTAAATATGTGTTAGAATATGTTTGAATAAGTAAGGTGCGTATAACTGTATAGTTGAGGAAATGGAGGTGTGATTGATTCAGTGCATGACTGATTAGGTGTGTGAGTAACTCCATGGATGAGTGACAGTCTGTGAGTGTCTGTTTACTCTGAGTGTATCTAAGGTTATATTAGAGTCTGAAGAGGTTCATCGTATTATCACATGAATCATGTCATCAGTGATGTGATCAGTAATGTCAAATGAGATGTCATCAGTGATGTCATCAGTGATGTCATTTGAGATGTCGTCAGTGATGTCCTCAGTGATGTCATTTGAGATGTCATCAGTGATGTCACTGACCATGTCATGGTAGTTTGGTTTGCCCTGTTCCCATCATGCACTGGGACAGGAACAGACTAATTTGCATATAGCCAGGTTCTGAGCTGGGATGGTGCAGTGAGCTAAAAAACGGTGATGGATCAAGCCCTTATCTCTTGACTGGGTAGGAGTATTCTGCATCATTCAGAAACTCTGTCCATCACCTTTTCCAAAATTGATTTTATCCACACTAAGTGTGGGAGTGTATACTCAGACGTGAGTCCCTAGCTCATTGCACCCTCAGGATTCAAGCAAGCCGGGCCGACGATGGCTGAAATTCCAGAAACCGGTCCCCGGAAGCTTGTTTCATTCCCAGTATAAGAATTGGCTTGGTAGTTTGATTTGTCCTGTTTCCATCATGCACTGGGACAGGAACAGACTAATTTGCATATAGCCAGGTTCTGAGCTGGGATGGTGCAGTGAGCTAAAAAACGGTAATGGATCAAGCCCTGATCTCTTGACTGGGTAGGAGTATTCTGCATCATTCCAAAACTCTGTCCATCACCTTTTCCAAAATTGATTTTATCCACACTAAGTGTGGGAGGGTATACTCAGACGTGAGTCCCTAGGTCATTGCACCATCAGGATTCAAGCAAGCCGGGCCGACGACGGCTGAAATGCCAGAAACCGGTCCCCGGAAGCTTGTTTCCTTCCCAGTATAAGAATTGGCTTGGTAGTTTGGTTTGCCATGTTCCCATCATGCACTGGGACAAGAATAGACTAATTTGCAAAGAGCCGGGTTCTGAGCTGGGATGGTGCAGTGAGCTAAAAAACGGTGATGGATCAAGCCCTTATCTCTTGACTGGGTAGGAGTATTCTGCATCATTCAGAAACTCTGTCCATCACCTTTTCTAAAATTGTGCGCAATCTTGAGCCATAGCTGGTGATGTGCTGTGTTATTGGGCCCAAATGTTTTGTTGATAAATGCCCACTTGGGCTCAATGACTAAAAACTGGTAGCGGAGGCTACTGATGGCCAATGAAATTATGTGGTGAAAGAGACTCAAGGGTCCGGTTGTGATAACAAGACACCAAGATATTTAGCCCACTGGGGCAATATGAATATATGACAATATGAGACATGTGTGGCTAGCGAAATTTGGGTTCAAATAATAGTATTGGATGCAAAAACCAGGAAGGTAGGCGATTGGAACCCAGCCTTTGATTTCATCAGCTCAGGGATTATGGGAATTGTAGTCCCTGAGTTTAACGTACACTAAAATTGTCGACGATAAACATGAATGAGCCGAATTTCTTATCGGGAAAGCTAATATGCAATAGTGTGAATTAACACAATATGTATAAGATGAAAGGATTTATCTTAAATGACCGAGTTTTGAGAAAGTATGTTTTCACTGTCAATCGAATGTCACATGATGGAAGTGTTTTTTTCACTTGTATATAACTTTATTGTTTGCACTTTAAACTCACTCGTGATCAAGCGGCGGAGGCTGCGAAACGCGTTGGGTGTGAGACGCTAAATAAAATTGACCGTGAAATGCAAAATGGGCCTCAACTTGTTGTCTTTGTAAAAAGGATTTGACAGCGTTTTCTGTGGATTTATTGGGGTAAGGCGAAACCCAGTTGAGGCTCACCAGAAAGAAGCGGCGTGGGCTCAGTTCGCTATTGTTGTTGCGGTATATATATATATATATATATATATATATATATATATATATATATATATATATATATATTTATATATATATATATATTCCAAAGCTCATAAAGTAAAGATGCACACTCAGAAGTCAAGTTTCTGAACACCAAGGTTTAATCCTGTATACCACTACGCGTTTCGACACTACCGAGTGTCTTGATCACACGAATATCACAGTATAACACAGATGTGCATAAATGAACAATGAACATAGAAGAGGCACAAATTATCAGCCTACATCTGACGTCAGTTTTATCAGCCATCTTAGAGCAGTCAAAATTTTCACATCTCAACATTGTCCGATTTCATCATGCTTACAAAATGCTCCCATGATAGGAAAGCAAATTCATTAATGTCCACATCTCGTAAAATTACGACTGCAACATAAGCATATTCCATTGTCTCCATAAGGTTGTGTCTTCCTGTTTGTAAAAAAACTACATGCAAGTGCAAAAGGACTAAACTGTTCTCATACCGTGTAAGGTATTAGAAATTGGCTTTGTCAAAAAAACATCTGCATTTAAAAGACCTCTGCAAAGGACACTTTATATGCGGACTAGTGCCTGCTGAAAGTACACCACGTGACCTACTTTATGCCTGTTAGTGGTTACCCATGCTAGACAAAAGATGTAGTTGAATCTAAAAACGAAATGGCAGTATCTAAAGGCAGGCCCAGCCCGTGCAGGGCGTTATACCGGGGCGGTGACGTCAGGCGGGGGAGGGGCAGGGTGGGGGGTTGTAAAATGCGGGATATGGACCATTACAGGTAAGTAACGATGCAGCGTGGGCAACAAAATTTGTTTTAATCATTTTTTTCAGTACTTACCTGTAATGGTCCATATCCCGCATTTTAAAACCCCCTACCCTGACCCTCCCCCGCCTGACGTCACCGCCCCGGTACAATGCCCTGCACGGGCCGGGCCTGTCTAAAGGTCTCGATTCAATTCCAAATTCACAGAAGTGTCACAAAACACAAATACTTCCTAAAAATAAAAAAAGTGCTCATATCTTAATATAAAGTCTCTTATCTTAATAGACATGCAGTACCAACCCTGGTGAAGAAAAGGGTAGGGAACCGGTGTTGTGTCTAAAAAAGTGAAGGTGAAGGGTCCTTTCCTTTCCTCCTGTGGATGTAATCAAGACAAAGAGACAAAGTTAAAAACAGTGTACATAAAGTCATAGTTACGATATACTACAGCCTTATTTCAATGAAGTATACCATCACAGTTGAAAACAATAGAGAAGAGAAAACAAATGTAAAAAAGGAATATATATATATATATATATGCAAAATCGGCTCCACACAGCTTGGCACAGCACAGCGTGGTGTGACGCCAAAGGAAGGAGACGGACCAGCCAGGTACAGCATAGATATTAGCTTTTATTCACAAAAAACAGCAACGCGTTTCGGGCTTACTCGCCCTTTGTCTATATATATATATATATATATATAGTAATATATTAGTAATGGTAATGGTAACTGTGAGAGTAACGGGGTAAATGCTGCTGAAGCTTCTTAATTGAACAGTCACAACATTCATGTTCTTATTTTTTCAATGATCGTTTTTAATCTTTTTATCAATTTTCTTAACACTATGGTGAGGTCTTTAGCACTTGCATTTTAAATATAGGATTTAAGCAAATTTTGCACTACAGTGGCTATTGTTTACGTAGAAATAACAGTTGAGACAACTGTCAAGTAAAGCACTTTACTTAGGGTTTGGAGTGGGCTCACTCTGAATGCCTAAATAATTTTGAACTATATTGGGTGAAACTTGCACATTTTGTACTTTATAATGATAGTCTATGGTTCACAGGTTTTTAAGTATTAAGGGCCAGATGTAGGTAAATATCATTTACAGATTCTAAAATACCGAATTTTACCGATTCAGTATTTTAGAATCAGTAAATGATATGTAGCTAATGATTCGGTAAATGTTACCGAATCGGTAAAATACAGTAAATACCTATTCGGTATTTACCGAATCTGTATTCCCCATTCATTCCTATGGGCCTGGAGGCCCATACGAATGAATGAGAATTACCGATTTGGTAAATCCCGAATCAGTAATGGGGATAGACCTACAAGGGTGGCAGGGTGTCACATTGACACCCTGTTGCACCCCTGTATAGTGCATGGGTGCACATGTGGCAGACATACATGCCCTAAGGGCATGTATGTCTACCACATGGCACTGAATAAAAAGCAAAAAATTGCTTTTTGAAAGGTATTCGGAATTTACCATTAACTAATAGTTGGTGGTAAATAACGAATCCTTAAACGTAAAAAGCACTCACTTAAGTGCTCTCTACAATAAGGTTTTGGTAATTTATGGAATCGGTATGTTAAGAATTCAGTAATTTACAGATTCCTTAAGTTACAGATTCAGTAAATTACTGAATCCTACAATTTATTCAACTACATCTGAAAAGCCTAATGACTATCTTTTCATTGACCCATACACAATGTTTTATGTTAAGGACCTGTTCCTCCCACCAGCCAACGTGTAAAAACGCGTAGCTGGGGGAGAAACAGGATCCCATCGCCACACCCCTCAGTTGTTTAAACAAGTCTTTACCGAAGAGAAAGAAATTTTTATGAAGACACCATTCGATAAGGCTGATGATAACTTTGTTGTGTTCATGATAATCATACACCCTTCTGCTGAGAAAATGTTCAACAGCTTTTAATCCATTGGTGTGTTCCTTGCTGGTGTATAAAGACTCTACGTCTAGGGTTATTAACAACATATCTTCATTCCATTCTAAATCCCTAATTTTCTGAAAAAAGTCACTGGTGGAATTACATGTTCCTGCTGCTGGAACATCTCAGCTTTCTCATTTTGAGTGGGTCGCACATCTGTACCACAAACCAACTACCTGTGTTCGAATTAATGGAGTGATTTCCCACAAAACTAGCACCTTGTCCTCTATGCTCCTGTCAATTGCTAAGAAGCCGGTTTCTGCCAGGATTCACCAACATCATTCTGAGAGCCGGCTTAGTTTCAGGGCAAGCCAATTGTTGGTCTCATAGTATAATGATGGTCTCACTCTACACATATATATATTTAGCATCATGAACATGTAATTCCACTTCAATGAGTCAAACACTGTAATAGCTTTCAGAAACACTATCACTGCCCCTATTTGGGGGGTCGCTGGGTAAAGCAGTGCAAAGATTGCCCAAAGATTGTGGCCAGGAATAGAATCAGACTGGTCAGGTCAAAGGAGATTAGGGATCAAGGGGATTAACCTGTTAGATATCAGCTTTGCTCATATTCTATTATCAATGTTAATGTTACTAATTGATAGAGGTTGATAGGAGTCATACTGATCAGAGGATTTATCAGGTTTCATGGTATTTATTTATTTATTTATTTATACAACTTATATAGCGCGCAAATACCCTCAGGTGTCTCAGCACTGCTGGATCCAAAGCTCAGGAGGGGTTCTAATTTATTATTGAGTAAAAATGGTAGTGCTCATCCGAGCCTTGCGGAGTGAGGGGTGAAGAATCCCAGTCTCTCCAGGCTCCTCATACACTGACAGTAAATGGAGAGCTAAAATATGTGAGTATTCTTTGAAAATCTGTGCCGGTAGTATGTCAGCCCTAGGAGCTCTATTAGGCATGTCATAGATTATCAATATTATTTCTTCAACGTAGGAGGGCACATTCAGATATTACCTATGTATGTCATGTAGCCAAGCAGGTGGATGGAACAGAACAAATCACAAACATTCTCCAATACGGGGTCTGAGGAGGAGCAGTAAAGGTTTGAGTAAAAGTCAGTGAACACCTGTTTAAATGTTGTCCGTACTCACGTACTCAGTATCATCCTCATCAATAATTTCATTAATATATGAACTGGGCCAAGGATTTTGCAGGAGTATTTCCGTGGCCTATTTCACTCACCATGTTGCCTGGCTGTGGCTTCTTTATTGAGATAATGAATGTCTTTATCTGTAGCCTCTCCATAAGCCGCTAATTTATCACTGCTTTCAGGCATCAATAGGGTGTTTCTTGTGGCATGGTATGCTAGCCCCAGCACATGGAGATCCCCCTCAAGTCTACTGAGTTGCCTGTGCAGTGCCTTCGGTACATCAAATAGTTCCACCATGCAGGCACTACGTATTACAACTTTAAATGTCTCCCCTAGGGTGCAAGCTCTGATAACTGATTGACAATTGGCGAGAAGTACTCCACAATAGTGGTTGTAATATTGTCTTTACTCCTTAAGTGTGTATGGTTATAGGGGCCAGGAAAGGTCTAACCTCAAGCTCCTAGGAATCACAGCTCAATATGGTATGAGGCATGTTTCAAAAGGGTACTGGCAACTGCTCTGCTTGTGACAACCAGATACCAACATCCCTTTTGACTAACCAATAAACTATTCTGGAGAATGCTTTATGTGTGAATGTAATGCGGGTGCCCTCTCAAGCTTCCAAGTGCATGGCATGCTATATATCTTCTAAGTGTTTATCCAGCATATGAATATGTAACTGCTCATCCACTAATAGATGGAGCCTCATTGAGGAGCTAGACCAGTCTATGGATAACTTTAGGGCGACCTTAATCTCCTACCCTCAGACAAATACCTTCAGGTTAAGGAGAAGTATTTTACCAAACCTCAAGGAAGAAGTTGGAACAGTTGAGAATGGGCCCTTATACACGGGCAATGGTGAAAATGTCCCTTAATCATTACACTGACAGCATTTTTTTGAAGATTTCAGTGGTATTTTCTCAGTGTTTTCCAAACTTTTTGAAATCAATGCTTATCAGTGTTTATTCAGCTGCCCAACCACCAGATAAAAACAGTATTTTTCTAGTGTTTACAAAATATGTTGCTTTTTTGCAGTGATTGTTAGAAAGCACATGTTTGATTTAAAAGAGAAGTAATGCAGGGTATGTCATGTCTTCCCCTTGGCAGTGTGACTTATGTATGACTGCTTTACGCCTAGTGTCTGTGTAATGCACTTTCACTCACTCTCATCTCATTACCCTCCCTCACATCATAATACCTCTCTCACTGTGTCAGGATTCTGTCTGGATGACAGGACTATTAATGGACTACAAAATATAAGAGTGCTAAATTCAAATGTTTTAATAAACAAATTTCTTGGTACAGATGGGGTGATTTACTTACTCCATGCTGATAGTAAACCTTGCAAACAGCATAGTACCTTGTGAAACCTTTACAATGTTGAATTACACTGGAATAATTTGTAACCCTTTATTTTAATTTTATTTGCAGAGTTTTATATAGCGCTGGCTTGACCCCGAGGTATCAGAGTGCTTTACATGAGGAGCAGCAAGTTACAGGTTACAAAAATTACATCAGTTACAGGATCCAAGTATAGGAGAAAACCATACGATTACACAATAAAATAGGCTATTAGTGTGTAGCATAGCCAAGACGCATGTTTGATGGCAAATGGAAGGTAGAGGGGAAAAGGTAAACAGGGGAGATGAATGCAGATAAGAGTCTAGCAGACTGGCAGGGGGAAAGTACTTCAGGGGGAACAAAGCAGACAAAACAGTTAAAGTGAAAGGCAGACAAAAACTGTGAAAAACAACGTCCGATGTCCGGCTGGGTAGGTGACGGCCAAGGGAGCGAACCAGAGCCAGACTCTATTCTCTATAGCTGCATAGGACATCGGTCAAGAGTGCTCGGGCTCTTCGGTAAGTACAAACAGTTATTGGTTTCACAGGTAGGCAGTTACAGAATAATAGAAGTGGGAAATGAAGGAGGGAAATAGAAGCATAACCGGGAAGAGAGAACGAAGAACTATGTCCAATGTCCGACTGGGTAGGAAACGGGGTGAATCAGAGCCAGACTCCTCTATAGCTGTCTAAACAGCTCCATCGGGCAACGGCCATGATTGTTCGTGCTCCACTGTAAGTACAACATTTGTGGTTTTAGCCCGGGGTGCATCATCGTAGTTCCATCGGCAGCTCCCTGTCCTGGTGTTATTTGAGGTGCCGTCCTCCTCAACCTCCAGCTCACCATCCCTTCATTTCGGCCCGGTGCATTAGCCCATTTCCTTGCAACCATGACCTTAATAAGGTGGGGTGTTGCAGCAGGGCAATCCTGGGTGCGTACAATAGGCATTCTGTAGAGCAGCGCCGTCAGCATGTAGTCCAGCCCGGCCAGCGACCACACACCAGTGCCGAAATGCCGGGCTCGTGTGGCACCAACGGGGGGGGGCGTACCTATAGAAGGCGGCACAGGCGGGGACTAGCCGAGTACTGGTGAAACTGTGGTCGCGTTCAGTTCTTTTGTTGCCTATGTTACAAGTTCTCCTTTTAAAGCGATGCCAATTTGGGCCCCACCGACGCCATTTTGGGATCAGGAGGGGCGGGAATGGATACCCCCATGTTGTCGGTGACTCGTGTGACCCCCAATGCCTCCCTTATGCCGGCGCGGGATCCCAGTGGTTGTGTCTCACTGTAAGGGACATCCGCTTACCTCCACTTTATCGCCGCTCTTCCAGGCCCTCCTGCAGAGTTTAAAGTTCGCTTCTGCGCATCCCGATGCATTACCTATGCCCCCACCGGCTCCCGGCGGACGCAGACCAGTCAGCCTGCTCTCCTCCACAGGGCCAACGGCAGCAGTCCACACTTCGGGACCACAAGCAGCAGGGACAAGCCCCGCTTCAGGGATCGCGACTGGTCAGCGCAATCTTGGCTTGCGGTCTCTATCTCCGTATATGGTTCGTTCTCCTGCATTGGGTAGGAGTTCCTGATGTGCCTCCTTAGGTCTCCGGACCTTTAGCCAGTCATTTGTTCACTTTAGGAGCTGTGTTGGGGCTGCACAGGCGCCTTTGACTGCTTCACAGGGGCAGAGCCGACAAGGATCACGTATGGTCGGCCATCTTGGCGCAGGGGAGCCCTTTGTTTTAAGACACCTGAAACTTGATTCTTTAAGTATGCTCACCTCTGCTTTTCTGCAATCTTTGCCTGACTACATTAATTGGTGCTGCTGTTGTGTGGACATTCATAGAAGCCAAGTGTCCTCATGGTAAATGTCTTATTTTAAGTCAGGCCTGACCTTTTAACAGACATTGCATTTTATTCTGGGACATGAACGAATTCAGCACAGACAACTCACTCCCTATGGAGTATTCCAGGGCTATGGGCTCAAAAACCTTAGCAGTAAGGTGCAATTGGGTAAAAATTCAGGTTTAACAGAATGCTTTACACATAATAATGGGACACCTTACAGCTATCAAGTTTAGATTGAAGAAAAAAAAGTCTGTCATGTGTTAACCACTATCCCGTGTGCATGGTGACAGCACTCTTTCGCGGGTACCTGTCACTATACCTTGCATTTAATATTTAGTGCCTGCGGTATTTGGCAGTAGACCAGCTATCAATATTGACGTGTTAGAAAGGAGGGCTGATGCATCAAATGATTTTACCCATTCTGTGCCTGTGGGTAGATCTTGTAGAAGATACTTGCCAAGACTCCTATGATCAGAATCAGAGGAAAATGAATCACATGTCCTGCTTTTGCCAGGGTCTTATGATCTTATGTTTTGGAAACACTCATTCACGTTTAACTCAGGATGTAGTATATGTTGATCACCACAACCGCATGTTACAACAATATCCTGCACCATAAGGGTACTGTATTCATTTCACCATAAGTATCCAAACACATGGAGACATGTACGGTCCTGTCTCCTTTTTGTTACTTATAGAGACAAGCATTATCAGCGTAAAAACTCGCAGCTATAGTACCCAGCAGCACCCAGATAAATGAAGACTACATGAATAGCATCGCATTAAGTGTGAACTAATGTATGAACATAAACATTGAAATGTATTTATCTGTTATTTTTGTTGACACTGCTTTTCTATTCCACCTCTCCAAGTTATAGGCAAAAGGTGTACGTATAACACAAGAAGTTGAGCGATTGGCTCATTGTTGAAGAGGGGTAAGTGATTCACTTACCCGCTATAAGCAACCTATCAGGTAGCCAGCTTCACTTTGGTCCTGAAGAAGGCTCACAGACCTGTCAGTGCAACCAAGGGCCGAAACATGTCGACCTACCACGACCTAACACAATTTGCAGTGAATCATGAACACTTCAACCATAGTACCCCCACCCCTTTTAATCTTGTCCCTTCCTTGGCAATTAAAAGACTGTACAAAGGAAGGGAGGTAATTTTAATCTTCCTCACCTCTTTTTGACACTTCTTCAGTCTCTAATCACAACTGTCTAAATCCCAGACGGTCTCCCTCCGGGTGGAGGAACGCAGATCACTTGGGGAACTGAATACTCAAGTGAGAAAAAAGATCCAATGATGATGCTAGTCATTCTACACCCTGAGTTGAATGTGAATGAGGGTCTCCAAAACATATGGTCGTAAGAGCCTTGCAAAAACAGGACTTGTGATTCTGATTTTACCCAATGGAAGACAAATTAATCTCTGCTTCTACTTCCCTCTTTTGATTAAACCAAGACTCGTATGAGCCAGCCATTTTACTAATCGGTGAAACAACTAAACACTACAAAAAAATCACATTTGATATTAATATTCCCAGTTTCTGGCCCTTTCAGAAAGAAATAATTCATTCTCTCACTTTCCTTTCTTTGAATGGCATTTTAGTTTGTTTCTGTGCAAGGATTTATCAGTGTTTATGTTTTAACTGATGAGGGCTGTTTTCCTTTTGGTGGAGTTTTATTGGACATTGTAGGTTCAAACCTAAAACAGGATAGCCTACTAATAATGTACTATGCACCAATATATATCTATACTTTTCCTGTCATGAACGATTTGCTGTGTGAACCAGAGGACTTCCTTTCTAACAATCACTGCAACACCTCTGTCAAAGGCCAATTTAGGGGCCATGTAGACCTCTCCAATCCTGTTTACACAGCTTCTGGTCTCAGTGGGCTCAATAAGGTGGAGTTCTTGAAGTAACCCAAAGTCATTTTTATGTCTAAGTCCACAAACACATGTTGTCCCTTAAGGGGCTTATTTATACCGCAAATATTCCATGTGAGGTGTTTAAGGGTGTATAAGGATAGCGGCATTAGTGGCCAGCTGTGTGACAGGTGGTGGGGCAAGTCAATTTGCATCGATGACTAGTGAAATCCATGCAACAACTCGCTATAAGTACACTAAAGTGGTAAAGCAATTAAGTGCTCCTTGTCATCCACTCTGACATTCCCAACTCATTGAAGAAACAGTAGTGACCCTCCAGACCCACGGGACCCTAAATTAAACACAGATCTTTAACCCAGAAGCAATCAATACAGCATTTAGACAATGTGATAGTGGACAGTACCTCTTCCAACAGACTTTAACAAACAAGACAGTTAGAATACAAAGTAAATCATAAGGGAACATCACAAAGGTGGCTAGAAGGTCGGGCGTTCTCCCATCTCCAAGAAGAGAAGGGTAGCCCGGAGAGCAGATCTGACAGAGTGCCCATAAAGGTGGATAGTTACCATGCAGTCAGCATTAAACAGTCTCTGGCAGTAGTGCATTCTTATGAGAGTTTCACATAAGCAGTCAGAGGTACAATTCCTAAACCAAGAGCATGCCAACGCACTGGATTAGCAGTTTAATGATGGGCAGGGGAATGCATCGGCTTGGGAGAGTGGAAGGGGGTCCATCCTGTTATGGGCAGATAGCTTTTTAGACAGCAGATATCAGCTTGAGGTTGCCTCCTGGGTTCTACCAGTATCACTAAGCCAGCTGGAGTGCCCCCTCCAGCCTCCCCCAGAGGCTCCTGGACAGTTGGCGAACATGAGTAATTTGATATTTCCAGTTACTTGCAGCTTTACCAGGTAATAAGGCGTATATTGTATTACTGCTTTCATCAGAATGCACATAACTTGGAGAAACTAATTTCATTCATGCCTCCTGCACGCCAAAGTAAAACTGGGAGAGCTGGAGATACGGTTCCCTTGGTATGAAATCATGCTGTTCTCTTGCCAGCCACAGGAAAGTGTCTCAGTCTGTAAAATCGACAGCGGGCAATGATAGTTCGGGCTGGGGCACCCAGGGAGGCACACTGGCCCAAAGAGCAACTAAAAATCTAGGGGCAAAAGCAGCTCCCTAGAACATAGATTGCAACATCGTTTCCACAAATGTTTCCATATGGTCCATGGCAGTAGATTTCAGTAGACCTTTACATTTACACACACATTTACTATCAGCTCTTTCATGCAGCTTGTGGTTTTGAAATTCTGGACCCTGCTGTAATATGGTACCGAGGCCCGACACTCGTGTCACAAAATATCATCGTACCATGACGAATTCGGTATTGGCAGACCGGTAATGATTAGGACATTATCCCTATGCATTTGCGTCGTGATTGAGTGATGCTAGCACCCTTAAATCATGGTTTCCGTCTCTAACCCTCGGGTTCCATTTTGTGAACGGCATCCATCTTGTGACTTGCCCTCATATAGTCAATTGATTAAGGCCGAGCTTGATCTGGAAGGACACGTCCACCTTAGCTGACTCCCCCATGACCTGGCCGAGCTGACGCCACTGCCTCCAGCCAAACCTGTTCGGACAGTCCCTCGCCCAGTGGCCGAGTAAGATAGCATCAAGACACAACATGCCATAAACCATTCACCACATACAGACCATGTTTTCCACACACATACACCTGTCCATGTCTCTTGTTTATGGCCAGTTTTACGATGAGGAGGGGCCCGATTTTATTGGGGTTTCATCGATATCTGATGGTAGTTCCGGGCCGAGCAGGGTAATCTATCACGAACTGTACACACGAAATTGTAGGCTGGTCGTCATGACTTTGCTTTTTCTTTTGTTTAACAAATATGTCTATGGTTGCATCATAAAACAAAGAATTCTTGCCTGAAGTGTAATATTTTGTATAAAAGGAGAAGGCTGGTTCTGTAAAAACGAACAGTCTACTGAGAACTTACATCCCGTGCTGTTGTACTTCTAGGACACTTGTTACTTGGTTGCAGCCAATAAAACTCGATCTCTGACTTCACCTAGAAGACTCTTTGTTTCTGTGGTCCGGAACAGGGAGAACTCAGAGGTCTTCGGGTGTTATCCCCTGGCACCACCGGGTTCCTAAAAACCCGGCACCTCAGTTGGCGCCCAACTCGGGGCGGTATCAAGCGGTATCGGTCCAAGCCAGATGTTCGTGAGGAGCTTCGTGTGAAAATTCCAGAGGACGGCCAGCCACTTCAGCGACCCCTGTATGTCGACGTGGTTCCGAAGGTCTTTGCTGCGAGGTTCCCCGCGTCCCGACGGCTATGAAGGACTGCTGCCCTGACTATCGCCCTGTTTTGGACCCAGTGATCCTTGGTAGAGCGAAACAATAGACGAGTCTTCTAGTGACGTCATCGATCTTCAATACTTCAGTTAAGTATAAGTGGAGCGTCTCCCAGTCCTTAGTTTGGTTCTTAGTTTTGGTATCCCTGAGATACACCTTGTTTGGAACTTGCAAGCGCCAAAACCAAGGGATTCGTGTATTCACGAAAATATCGTATTCGATAATCCTTTGAAGTTTGAAGCTAGACTAGTGAGCGAAGATGCCTGGTCTTAGCAGACTTGGAAACTTGTTTTGTCTTGGTTGTAGTAAGGACTCCCGATCAGAGGATTCGTGTCCGGTTCCTCCAATTGGAACTCCAACATATGAGCTCTATGTGAAGCACGGAGTAGGCCCTATCACATATAATGAGGTATGGATAAAATACACCAGAAAGGATGGTGTTTTAAAATGGCCCCAATATGGTAGCTTTGATGCAGAAATACTAGATAATTTAGAGGTCAAACTGTTTAAGAAGAAAGCCCGGCCGGCGATGTTTGACTCTTTTCGCTTGTGGGGCAAAGAAGCCAAACAGAAAGAAATGAAATTAGCAAAGAAAAATAAACGAGGTATGTCAATGGTACAAGCTGCTATTGCATACAGAGATAATGAGGAAGAGCAAGAGAGTGAACAAATGCTCCGAAGCAAGAAACTAGCAGCAGATAAATGCTACCCAATGTTGCCACATGAAGGACAAGGTTCAAAAGAGACATCTGAGAAAGATCCATTAATGTCCCATTTACTGAGTTCACCACCTCCATATGAGCGAAATGCTACTGCACCCCCGAAGCGCTTTGTTATACCGCGCCCCGGTGCGCGAAATGCAGCTCTTGCACAAACACCAGCTCCTCTTCAGTTGGTTCCTATTTCTCTGGTGCAGCCCTCTCAAGGGCCGAATAAATTGAAAGATTCAGAGAGTGCTTGGGCTGTTTCCACGTCAGCGCAGATTTTAGCCACAGCCCAGTACTACGAAAATAGACGCAAAGACGAGCTAGATAAGGCAGACAAAAACACAAAAGATTTGAAGACTAAAGTCCTTCTCCAGCAAGCCTATCCGCCTCGCACAGCCAGTCAGCCCGATTATCAGCAACCACAGCAGTATTCGAGAAACTCACAAAGAAATGAGTCTTCTCAACAGCGTTTAGCGTATGGTCCGAATCAGTGTGCATTTTGCAAGGAAGAGGGTAATTTCAAGAATAGTTGTCCAGCTTTATTGCGACGCTTAAATGGTGTTTCTGGTGCAAGAGGTAGAGGTGTTCAACAGGCTCCTAGGGGTAGGGGCAGTGGAAATTTGCCCCAGAACACTACTTCTTTTCCACCTCAAAATTCCATGAACATCTTCGATCAACAGAATAATGCGTCTTCTAGGACAGCTCAGTACTATGCTGATGACTATTACGCAGAAAACGAGAATGAGAGTCATAATTGCTAGGACAGCCATGGACAAAGAGAGGGAGTTGTTTCAGTTTCAGTAGATCAGAATGGACCTTATGTCGAGGTGATTACATCAGGAGTGTCAGAACCTTTTCTGTTGGATACTGGTGCTACAAAAAGTTCGATTATGCACTCAAAACTTCCTGGCGCACCTTTGTCTGGCGAAATGAATGTCTCGGTAGGTTTTTCTGGCGCCCCGGTTAGAAACCCGATTTCTAGTCCTATGCCCCTTTCTGTTGGCCCATGTGAATTACAAGCACCCCTCATTCTTACAACAGGTTGTGGGGAAAATTTGTTAGGTTTGGATTTGTTAAAGAGATTATATGCAACTTTGTACTGTTCTCCTTCGGGAGTACAACTTACCCTAGGTAAGAAAGTGATTTCTCCAATGTATTTGGCAAAGGAGAATATCCCAACTGAATTGTCATCTCTTCCAGATATACTTTGGGCTACTGGTTCTAACGACGTGGGTCTTTTGGAGGTAGCACCATATGTCATAACATTGAGAGCTAATGTTAAGTTGCCACGTATTCCCCAATACAAGATATCTAGCGAATGTGAAAAGGCTCTGTTAGTGATCGTTTACTATCTGATTGAGAAAGATGTCATTGAAGAGACAACAGGCAACATTTGTAACAGCCCTATTTTGCCTGTCCTAAAGCGTACTGATCCCTTGCAATCACCTGTGTACAGATTTGTGATTGATCTTAGAGAAGTGAATAAGATTGTTGTGCCACAGTTTCCAGTTGTTCCCGACATTACTGCCCTATTGACTATGGTTCCACCTTCAGCCACTTGGTTCTCGGTGATTGATTTGGAGAACGCCTTCTTCAGCATCCCGATTGCTGAGGAGAGCAGAGATATTTTTGGCTTCAATTTAGGAGGACTAAGCTTCCGCTTCAAACGCGCTCCTCAGGGCTACTGTGAAAGTCCATCGATATTCAGTCAGGCTCTGAAATCACAACTCGACACGACTGTTCTACCTGATGGTGCGACTCTGATTCAGTATGTAGACGATCTGCTGATCGCTGCAGATACTGAAGAGATTTGCAAGGAAGCCACATTGTCGTTGTTGCGTCATTTATGTGACATGAAACACAAAGTCTCTCTTTCGAAATTGCAATTTTGTCGACAAGAAGTGACCTACTTAGGTCACATCTTATCGAAGGGGGGAAGGAGACTGACCCCAGAGAGAATACAGGCAATTGCAAGATTGAGTGTCCCAAGGACACAGAGAGAAGTGCGTGCTTTATTGGGCATTACATCGTATTGCAGACAATGGATACCGAATTTCTCATTGTTGGCTAAACCTTTGCTGGCACTAATCTGTAAGGATACACCCAATCCCATGCCTTGGTCTGAAGATTGTCAGAAGAGTTTTCACGAGTTGCGTTATGCATTGTCTTCGGCTCCTGTGTTGGGCAACCCCGACTACAGTAAGCCTTTCACACTATACGTCCATGAGAAAGAAGGTTGCGCATTATCAGTCCTGACACAATCCTTTGGGGACAAACAGCGCCCATGTGCGTACTTTTCCGCAACTCTAGATCCTGTAGCTAAGGCATTACCAAGTTGCTTGAGGGCCACTGCTGCAGCAGCTATCTGTATTCGACAGTCTGCTGGGTTAGTAATGAATAACACAAAGTTTTTTTTTATTTTTGTTACGGTACTCTTACGAGGACCACAAATAAAATATACATTTATACATTCCATATTAATACATTTTCAATGAGATTTTCAAAAACTTAAAAATTCTGTAACAAACGAATTCATTAGGGGGGCTTTTACATAGTGATAAAAAGTCTTGTGAGCTAGTGATCCTGCAGGACCGGTAGATAGGCTTAAGACATGTTGACCTTGAATTTACAATTTCTGCATTAGGGCATATAAAAAATAAGTGTTCCAAATTTTGGTTGCCTCCTTGACAAAGGGTACAAAGGGCAGAGCTGTCGGGCCTCCAAGAGGAAGTAAAGGTTTGTACAGGAAGTGTTCCAAGGCGCAACATCATAATTGCACGCCTTGCGCCATGTTGAAGAGTATACTCTAGGTAAGGCTGACGTTGTTTGTATTCCTGCAAGGCTACATAAAATTTGTATGACGATAGTCTATTACAATGAGAGTGATCAATCTCGTAGCTCAATTTGGGAGTGAAGTTTTTTAGAAAAAGTTTGAGTTGAGCCGGTGACCACGTAGACAAAATTTCCACATTGACTTTTGCAAGCTGTAGAGCCTCTCGCATATTTTTAGTAAAGGTAGTATGAGTAGAGCTACTCTCGAATGTCTCTACTTTTAACAATCTTCTTAAGGTACCTTCTTTTGAAAGAAGAAGATTATGGGCCCACCTTATGATGCTCGCTATAGCTGTAGCATATGCGCTCGTGATGGTACATTCCAGTCTCAATGCCTGTACTGGGGTAGATGTTGAAATCTTCAGTAGTTTTTTCAATATTCTTCCTTCTGTTAAATCCATATATGACCATTGATTTAGAGGAATATATTCCGATGCATAGGACAGGACTGGTGTGATTTTAGCTCGATAGACTTGAATCAGTGCAGAGAAATGTCTATGTCCAGTGGCCGAATATAAACGGGACAAGGCCCCAGCATGCAGATCACTTTTCCTTTTCAGGTGGTTGATTTGATTGATGTTGCTCATGTTTTGTGAGAAAATTCTACCCAGATATGTATACTCCTTTACTTGTTCTAGTTTCTCACCTCCCAGCTTCCATTCGTACCGTACCCTTTTCTTCTGATTTGAAAAGGCAACCACTTTTGTTTTGTTCGTATTTGGGATTAGGTAATTTTTCCTTGAGTACTTATATAAAATATCTAAAAGATTTTGTAGTCCGAAAGGTGTTAGGTCAAACATGACTATATCGTCTGCATACAGCAGGGAATGGATATATTCGGTGGCTATCTTAGGAGGAGTACATATCCCTTGCTGCAGTTGGGAAGGTAGGTCACTTAAATACAGTGAGAATAAAATTGGAGCCAAGAGGCACCCTTGTTTCAGGCCATTTGATGTTCGTATTACCTTCGATAGGCCCTTGTCACTTCCCATTTGGACGCGGCACCAGGTGTCACTGTGTAGATTCACTATCAGATGTAATAGCTGCTCCGGGATCCCCATTATTCTCAATTTTGACCACAGGGTCGGTCTATCCACTCGATCGAAGGCTGTCGAGTAATCAATGAACGCTGCGTAAATAGTTTGTTTTTTCCCTGTTGCGTACTTATCTAATATAGTTTGGAAGATTGCTACATTGTCAGTGACAGAGTGGTGTGGGCGAAATCCGGACTGAAATTTAGGAATTAGACCTAATGAGAAAGCCCAATTTTTCAGCCTATCCAGGATTTCTGCTGCAAAAATCTTCCCAGCAGCGTCCATGAGGGCAATTTGCCTATAATTTCCCGGTGTGTTTCTTTTTCCTTTTTTGAAAATCGGGATTATGATACTTCCTTTCCAGGAATTTGGCATTTGACCACTGTCGAATACATAGTTAAATAGCGGCGAGAGCACCGTTCCCCACTCTTTATGGTCTATTTGGTAGACCTTGACAGGTATCTGATCGGGGCCAGATGCACCTGTGCTCCTTGCCTTCCTGATATTCATAGAGACTGACACTGCCGACGTTTTGTTGATCTTAATATCTTTAGTTTCCACGTTTTCTCCTCCCACTTCTTCATTTTTAATATATTCATTCTGTTTGTATAGCTCACGTAGGTATATGTCCCAGTTTTCTTCTGATACAGGTGTAGCCTCCAGCTTTTTTTTGGATCCTGTCATTGTTGCGATCAGTGACCAATATTTACGTTGATTATTATGTTTAGCTGCTAGCTGGATTTCAGTCCAATTAAAGTCCTGCTTCAGTTTTTTCTGTCTAGTTTTTTCTCGTCGTATTTGATTCTTTAATCTATTGATTTCCTTTTTGTTTACTGACGAGAATTCCAGATACTGGGCGCGTATCAGTCTATTGATTTGTTTTACGACTGGTTGATTCCAGTTTTTATTCTTGTTTTTCCATTTTCTTTTTGCTGGTCTGTGGTATTCTAGCTTACTTTGCAGAGCTTGTTTGAGATTATTCGTTAGATGTTCAAAGTTCTTTACAGGATCATCTGAGTATATGTTGGTCAAAATATTGGTTTCAGTAATTAGTTGCCGCAGATATTCCAGATTTTCTGTCCCCCAGTAAATGCGACGCCTAGTTGTATTTACTTCCGTTTTTTCTGTAAGAAATAGTGGCTGGTTATAAAAAGAGGACGGTGCAATCCAGTGGGTTGAAAGGTTTAAAAGAGCGTGATCACTTTCTGCAGTGAATATTATCGAAAGTTGACTCATTTGTTCTTTTTCCTTCGATCCCGCTTATAAAGTAATCAATAGTTGAAGGAGTTCCATTTCCTTGCCGTGTGTATGTTGCTGGTATATCACCATTGATGTTACCGTTTAATATAATCCCATTAATGCCAGAGAGAAAAGCTAGTAGTGCGCGTCCCCTCTTATCCGATTTAGTTCCTTTTGGGAATTCAGGGAGTGATGATTCCAGAGATTCCTCTTTGAGGAGACGAGCCCATTTCTTTATCTCGCAGTTAGAAATTTTAGCATTCAAGTCCCCCATTATGAGGTATGGCAAGTGAGATTGATCATCAATTATATGAGTGATAATTTCCATTAGGCAGTCAAACAGCAAATCGTTATTATTACTGCTTGGAGGTGCGTAGATATTGAAAAGTAATATTTTTTCTAGTTTGGCTGAGGCATGGGTTCTAAGGGATACTTTTAAACATTGTAGATTGTCTGTGTTTGTGTTAATTATTTCCTGTGACCAAGAGTGATCTTCTTTTAATAATATTGCCAGACCACCCTTGGCGTGTCCCCTTCTTGATCTTTTTGCCAATGTTTCGTATACATAGTATCCTCTTTGAGTAAAGGTATTGATTAACCATGTTTCCTGGAGGGCGATGATATCAGGGGAGTTTTTTATTGCATGTTTCATTTTTATATCAGTTTTCCCTGCCAGGTTCCAGGACAATAACGTCAGACCTTTGCTAAACTTCGCGTTGTTGTGAATTTACCATTTTTTTGCTGTTTAAGGTTTCTGATAACCATGCCCATGATTTTATTGAGTTCTCAGTGTTGTTAAAGGTGGGATTCCGAGACCAGACTGACCTCTCTCCTTGAATTACTTGTATTTTAAGTAGATCTTTCCTCATAGTACTTTATGCTAGGTCTCCCCAATTAGAACTGTTGTTTTCTTTTCTTCTGTGAGTTTGTCCAAATATACCATTATTTGAGTTGTTGGTTTTAAAATCTTCCACCGAGATTACATCATAGCCATTTTTATGAAGAATTTCCTTCTCTCTGATTATTATTCCAGGCAAGACCGGTGAATAAAAGGATACCTGTACTAGTTTGTTATTTTCTTTTATTGGAAACAGAACTAAGTCAATTTCTTTGCTGGTCAGAGAATTCAAGGATGGAATTTCTTGTAATAGATTGATGATTTTACCGCGATTAAACGGCTCCTTATCTGAAGGAAATAGCTCTTCAATAGTTATGTGTTTGGATGGATTTATTTCCCATGATTGGAAATTATTGTCATATGGTTCTTTTATGTCCATGTTATTTTGCGATGTAGATCTATTTTCTATCGGAGGACAAAATTCATCTGCTTCAGGATTTAAGGGTTTTTCTGATGATGTTTTTTGAATTACTGGAGTGTTCACCAGGTTTACAGGAGTAAATTTTTGGAATTTGAGCCTATTCCCTTTTTTCCTCTGTATTCTCCTCATAGGTTTTCTCTTCTTCTTCCCCTTTACTTTTTCCCTAGTATTACTTTTTTCAGACTGTTCTCTTTGGTTGAAATCCTGTTCAGCCGTAACTCCCGATAGCTCAGTTTTATTTTTTCCGATAATCTGATCGCGATTGTTGTCGGATACTTTATTCGAAAAAATCGGATAGTGTTTGGTATTGTTCTCAGCTTTGATTTCCAGTTCTTCTTTGAACAGTTTTTTAAGTGAATATGTGATAGGAGGTTTTTCTTTGTTTTTTGATCCATTAGTTTTATTGTTGATTATTAGTACGTCGTTCGTTTGTGTGCTTGCTTCCTGTTGTTTTGGGGTGGCACTTCCATTTTTATGAGATTCATCTGTTTGTTGTGATTCGACTTCTCCGGTTTGTTTTGATGAGACTTTAGTTAGATCTTTTTTCTTTTTTTCTTCAACCAGGAATTTAAGTATTCCTATTTGTACGTCTAAAGTATCGTCTGAGTTAGCTAAAATGTGTCCAAGATGTGTTAGTACTGAATCCAGAATTTCTTGCAGTGAGAAGAGTGCTTTTGATATGGGAGAGGCAGTATTTCCAGAGTTTTGGTTTATAAAATTTGGGTCTGATAGATTGGTCAGATTAGAAAAAAGGTTAGGTGATTTTTCTGGCGAACTGGTTTGGGGATGTCTTTGACTTAGCAATATTTCTTTATTTTCTTCTTCGGTCTTTGAGTTATGATTTGCGGATACGTCGAAAAATAAGTCGTTGTCCTGATTTTTTATAGGTGTTATAGTTGTTATTTGAGACACAACTAGACGAGATTTTTGACATTCTTCCGAAGGAGAGTAATTTGCCAAATTACTCTCTATTGTTATTTGACCTTGTTTGTTGGATTTCTGGTCAGAAAAATGTAACGGATCAGGTTCAACCAACTTATTTTGATCATCATTAGAGTTTGGGGAAAGAAACTTTTTCTTGGAGAGGGTAGAGAAGTATTCACTTATAGCAGGAGTGCTTGATATTTGTCCTGGTTTTAGTGACTTGTCTACAGATTTTCTTACAGCTGCGTCCGTCCCCATTCGCCTCATGTAGATTGTCCGTGAGCGTAGTTTTTTTAGCGCCCTCATACTTGGGGACAGAAATCTGTTTTATAGATGTAATGTATAGTATTATTAATATGCTGTGGCTTGTCTTTATCACACTATCTCAGTTGATCAGTAAAGGAATGAGGGCTTTTTACACGTATGAATCAAAAGTTTAGTTGAATAGTTTCCTCTTTGTAGTGAGCGTTAGTGGGGTGGCCCGTCCCGTCCTCGGTCGTCCCCGGACGGCCACAGACGGCCCGCCCTTTTGCCCGGGCTTATCCCCGCGCTTGGTCCCGCGCGCGTCCCGCGTCGCGGGATGCGAGATGTTATCTATATACGTTTCGTTGGGGGCGTGTCCGTGGGCGGTTCACCTGGGGGAAGAGGAACCAGGTGATCTCCGCTAAGGATTCTGGTCCTCGCAGTCCCCCAGGCTAGGTGCTCTCGCTGTTTGCACCCTGGCCTCAACCCCTCTGACTCCAGCTGGGAGCGGCAGGCAGAGCGTGCCGAGTGCAGCTCACGCTCACACCAGCGAGTCAGGGGGAGGCAGCACCACGACACAGTGAGGAATCAGCGTCAGCTTCAGACAGCCAGCACAGGCTGCAGACGGTAAAACAAGTTCTCTTGCTCAGCAGAAGTAGAAACAGTAGATCAGCAGCAGTTTTGAGCTCCTGTGAGTGGCGCCCGCGAAGCGGGTGTCACGAAACTTTAACCAGGTCGTTGGGGGCGTGTCCGTGGGCGGCTCGCCTGGGGGAAGAGGAACCAGGTGATCTCCGCTAAGGATTCTGGTCCTCGCAGTCCCCCAGGCTAGGTGCTCTCGCTGTTTGCACCCTGGCCTCAACCCCTCTGACTCCAGCTGGGAGCGGCAGGCAGAGCGTGCCGAGTGCAGCTCACGCTCACACCAGCGAGTCAGGGGGAGGCAGCACCACGACACAGTGAGGAATCAGCGTCAGCTTCAGACAGCCAGCACAGGCTGCAGACGGTAAAACAAGTTCTCTTGCTCAGCAGAAGTAGAAACAGTAGATCAGCAGCAGTTTTGAGCTCCTGTGAGTGGCGCCCGCGAAGCGGGTGTCACGAAACTTTAACCAGGTCGTTGGGGGCGTGTCCGTGGGCGGCTCGCCTGGGGGAAGAGGAACCAGGTGATCTCCGCTAAGGATTCTGGTCCTCGCAGTCCCCCAGGCTAGGTGCTCTCGCTGTTTGCACCCTGGCCTCAACCCCTCTGACTCCAGCTGGGAGCGGCAGGCAGAGCGTGCCGAGTGCAGCTCACGCTCACACCAGCGAGTCAGGGGGAGGCAGCACCACGACACAGTGAGGAATCAGCGTCAGCTTCAGACAGCCAGCACAGGCTGCAGACGGTAAAACAAGTTCTCTTGCTCAGCAGAAGTAGAAACAGTAGATCAGCAGCAGTTTTGAGCTCCTGTGAGTGGCGCCCGCGAAGCGGGTGTCACGAAACTTTAACCAGGTCGTTGGGGGCGTGTCCGTGGGCGGTTCGCCTGGGGGAAGAGGAACCAGGTGATCTCCGCTAAGGATTCTGGTCCTCGCAGTCCCCCAGGCTAGGTGCTCTCGCTGTTTGCACCCTGGCCTCAACCCCTCTGACTCCAGCTGGGAGCGGCAGGCAGAGCGTGCCGAGTGCAGCTCACGCTCACACCAGCGAGTCAGGGGGAGGCAGCACCACGACACAGTGAGGAATCAGCGTCAGCTTCAGACAGCCAGCACAGGCTGCAGACGGTAAAACAAGTTCTCTTGCTCAGCAGAAGTAGAAACAGTAGATCAGCAGCAGTTTTGAGCTCCTGTGAGTGGCGCCCGCGAAGCGGGTGTCACGAAACTTTAACCAGGTCATTGGGGGCGTGTCCGTGGGCGGCTCGCCTGGGGGAAGAGGAACCAGGTGATCTCCGCTAAGGATTCTGGTCCTCGCAGTCCCCCAGGCTAGGTGCTCTCGCTGTTTGCACCCTGGCCTCAACCCCTCTGACTCCAGCTGGGAGCGGCAGGCAGAGCGTGCCGAGTGCAGCTCACGCTCACACCAGCGAGTCAGGGGGAGGCAGCACCACGACACAGTGAGGAATCAGCGTCAGCTTCAGACAGCCAGCACAGGCTGCAGACGGTAAAACAAGTTCTCTTGCTCAGCAGATGTAGAAACAGTAGATCAGCAGCAGTTTTGAGCTCCTGTGAGTGGTAATGAATAACACTCTGATCGTTGAGGTCCCACACGCAGTAGACGTTTTGCTAAACAGAACGAAGACACAGCACTTAACTAGTGCTCGACTGTCAAGCTATGAACTGATACTATTAGCGAGTCACATTCACATAAAGAGGTGCGCTACACTCAACCCCGCCACGTTATTGCCCATTCCAACAGAGACAGACGAGGTCGAAATGCATGATTGCTGTTTTAGGACAGAATAAGAGACAAAAGGGAGAGTAGACTTATTGGACACTCCCCTTCCTGAATGTAATGATGCTTTGTGGGTTGATGGTTCATGCTTCAAGTTGCAAAATGGTGATACGACTGCAGCATATGCGGTGACAACATTGCACACAATTGTAGAGACCACGCGCATTCCACATAATTCTGCGCAAGCAGCCGAGTTAATTGCACTTACAAGAGCGTGTGTGTTGGCAAAAGGAAAGCGAGTGAATGTGTATACTGATAGCCAATACGCCTTTGGCGTGGCTCACAGTTTTGGACGATTGTGGCGTGAACGTGGGTTCCTGGCATCGCATGGTGCAAAGATACAGCACGGTCAGTTAGTTAACGAGCTTCTCGAGTCACTGACCTTGCCACTACAAGTTGCGATCGTGAAATGCAGTGCACACAGAAAGATTCAAGATGATGTTGGTCGTGGGAATGCATTTGCAGATGAAGTCGCGAAAGAGACTGCAACGAACACAATGAGTCGAATGTATGTTGTAGGTCCTGCGAGATGGATTGCCGATGTAGGTATGTGTGAGGACACTATTGAAAGTGTGAAGTCCATACAGTCCGAGGCGACTGAGAAAGAGGTGAATGAATGGAGAGAAAGCAAGGGTAGATTGGATACGAATGGTGTTGGGTCGATTTGTCAGAGCATCAAAGATGGCTGTTACCCGATGCATATGTACTTGCAGTGGTGACGATGGCTCATGGGATGGCTCACATCAGTATGAAAGGAATATGTAAGTTGTTGGCCCCAGTATGGCAGAATAGTGGAATCCCGAAATGCGCAGAGAATGTGGTCAAGAATTGTATGGTGTGTTTGAAATACAATCCCGGTAGGGGAACTCCAACTCCAGCTGGTCATTTTGCGCCTCCAACGTATCCGTTCGAGGTTTTGCAGCTCGATTTCATCCACATGGAGAGGTGCAACAATCTGAAATACGTGCTTGTTGTTGTTTGCGCCTTCTCCAGGTGGGTGGAAGCATATCCACTTAAAGACAACACTGCCTTGTCTACTGCCAAAGCCCTGGTCAAGGAATTCTTCCCTAGGTATGGTATGCCTAGAATTGTCTGGAGTGATAATGGAAGTGAATTCGTGGGACGAGTGATGAAGAGAGTGTGTGAATGTCTAGGCATACACCAGAAGTTCCACGCCGCAAATCACCCCCAATCAGCCGGATTAGTAGAATGCTACAACGGCACATTGAAGTTGAAATTAGCCAAGATCCAAGCCAGCACAGGTCTTAAGTGGCCTGATGCCCTGCCTTTAGCACTCCTATCTACAAGAGTGACTGTCCATTCTAGACTGGGACTTAGCCCCCACGAAGTCGTGTTCGGGCGCCCAGCAAACATATGGGGAGTGCCAAGGCCCAAGAAACTAAGTGAGATAGAGCACCCTGTATTGCTTGACTATTTGCACGAATTGACAGCTAAATTGCGTGTTTTACACCAACAGGTCCACAGCTCCTCTCCGCCAGAGTCTGATGATCCAGGCCACGCCATTCAACCTGGTTCCTGGGTCCTAGTCCGAAACTTCAGGCGAACCAAGAACGAGGAGCCTCGCTGGACCGAACCCTTTCAAGTCCTGCTAACTACCCGCTCTGCAGTACGTGTCCACGGCAAGAAACATTGGGTGCACGGCGCCCATTGTAAACGGGTCCCGCTGCCCCTTCCATATGACCGGTGGGTCCAGGAGGGAATTGCTGACTCAGAGACTGAGTCTGTGCCCCACTTCGTGCCTTTCAGTGATGCACGTTTGAAAGGAACTGGTACGGAAAAGGAGAGCGACCGAGTTCTGCAAGGATTTGTGCCACCGTCAATGCAGTTGGACACTACAGAACCTGAAACTTTGTTTGAAGACAACGCCATACCTGGGAAACAACGATATAATCTAAGGTCAAGAAAAATGAACTAATAAAAGCAAACAAATAAGATTTTTCTTTCCCCCAAGAACTATTTTTGATTTTACAGCTCTCTCGCCCAGGGAACTTGCTCATTTTTGATTTTCGAACCGCCATCCGGTTCTGCTGCTAGGGTCGCGGTTGACAGTCTGGGGAGTGCAGCTGGAGACGTTTAGGTCAACGGTTCTGGTTGGCCTAAGGGAATTACCCTGGGCTGAACGGAAAGCACTCCTTGGCAGAATCAATCTCCCACCGCGGGCAGCAACTAGAGGATGGAGTTTCCGAGGGTAGAGAGACCTGCTAGATCTACGGACTTTGAAAAGAGAGTTTGCGATGTGATGGCAAGAAAAAGATTTTTAGTAGTTTGCATCTTAATGTTGTGTAGCATAATAATGTTTTTAATTTGCTATGCTCTGTTCATCTTTCAAGTTAACTTTGTACACAACACCCAGCCCACACCTCCTCCTACTGTCTCCCCACATTCTTTTCACCCTCTACCTGAACACGAGTCTGCCAGAAGATTAGAATTTGTAAATAATTCATTCATCCAACTCCTACACCAGCACCAATCCGTAATGAACACCACGAATTGTTGGGTATGTGGACTTATGCCACACACAACAGATAAGGGTATCCCGTATTTTGTCCTGCCATTTGGCTACCATGGTTCTCTGTGGGCATTTAGAGCAATGTTCCTGTTCGCCCTCGAACCATATGTTCCAGGGAAAAACTCAAGCAACAAGGCACTAGTGGCGGGAATTAGGAATATGAGTAGGGATGCCAACACATACAAAACGATCCCCAGATATGAATTGGTACCTTACAGCAGATGGAATATAACGCTATATGGAATTTCCTTGGCTGAGAGTCTGAAAGCAAAGAAATCCTCCCCAGTCTGGATAGTACCCCACCAAGGTCACTTATGTCTGCAGGGAAATGGCAAAAACCCTAGAGCTCAGTTGGGAAAGAGTGTCTGCACTGAGACTTACGTTTTCTCGTCTCAGACCTCCCCTTCATTGCTAGTGGCTAAGGGTACTTACTTCGTCTGCCACGATAGAGTGTATACATGGTTGCCCCCTGACTTCTCGGGCACATGTTTTATCTCGTTTCTGCTGCCACCCGCCTACACGGCCGAGGCAGATTACCATCGGACAAGGATAGTTAGGGGTGTCGTGAGTAAAGACGACACTGCGGGCCAAGAGTTTGGAGACTTCGCAAAGGGTTTTCTGCCGTTTTGGGGGCCTATGGTGAACAGCAGGAACATTCGCCAGTTGACGAGGGTAGTTGAATCTGCCGTGACCGAAACGGCCGGTGCCCTTAGTAACTTGACAGCTGAGCTCCAGTCGGACCGACTTATGACTCTTCAGAACAGGGTTGCCCTAGTTGTCATACTTGCAGACCGTGATGGTGTATGCAGAGTGATCCAATCCAGTTGCTGCATTTTCATCCCTGATAATGCTCCGACAGTGTACCAGGCCATCTCCAAACTGCACAAAATCTCTGACTAACTTCACGTGGATAAAGGGGATTGGTCCTTGCTAGGGTGGTTCTGGGAACTGATATCTGCCTGGGGATGGAAAACTCTGATATTCATTGGGGTGATCTTAGCCATTCTGTTTATGTTCTGCCTGTTTGTGCAGTGCGCTCCTGCAATATGTGGCCTCTGTGCTGCATCATGTGTAAGGAAGCCTGTGTCAAGGGACGAATTGAGCAACAGAATGATGCTACAGCAGCATCTCCATGACTTCATGAATACAGATTTGGACTCAGATTAGCATGAGTTATTGCCTTATATGAGGGCAAAAGGAGGGTCTGTGGTTCTGAAATTCTGGACCCTGCTGTAATATGGTACCGAGGCCCGACACTTTCGTCACAAAATATCATCGTACCATGACGAACTCGGTATCGCAGACCGGTAATGATTAGGACATTATCCCTATGCATTTGCGTCGTGATTGAGTGATGCTAGCACCCTTAAATCATGGTTTCCGTCTCGAACCCTCGGGTTCCATTTTGTGAACGGCATCCATCTTGTGACTTGCCCTCATATAGTCAATTGATTAAGGCTGAGCTTTATCTGGAAGGACACGTCCACCTTAGCTGACTCCCCCATGACCTGGCCGAGCTGACTCCACTGCCTCCAGCCAAACTTGTTCTGACAGTCCCTCGCCCAGTGGCCGAGTAAGATAGCATCAAGGCACAACATGCCATAAACCATTCACCACATACAGACCATGTTTTCTACACACATACACCTGTCCATGTCTCTTGTTTATGGCCAGTTTTACGATGAGGAGGTGCCCGATTTTATTTGGGTTTCATCGATATCTTATGGTAGTTCTGGGCCGAGCAGGGTAATCTATCACGAACTGTACACACAAAATTGTACGCTGGTCGTCATGACTTTGCTTTTTATTTTGTTTAACAAATATGTCTATGGTTGCATCATAAAACAAAGAATTCTTGCCTGAAGTGTAATATTTTGTATAAAAGGAGAAGGCTGCTTCTTTAAAAAACGAACAGTCTCCTGAGAACTTACATCCCGTGCTGTTGTACTTCTAGGACACTTGTTACTTGGTTGCAGCCAATAAAACTAGATCTCTGACTTTACCTAGAAGACTCTTTGTTTCTGTGGTCCGGAACAGGGAGAACTCAGAGGTCTTCGGGTGTTATCCCCTGGCACCACCGGGTTCCTAAAAACCCGGCACCTCAAGCTGAGCCTGTCAGTAACAGTATCTATCTCGGAGATGATCGGAATAAGACGTTGCTTCATTTTGGTCAGTCAGTAGTGCAGTTCTTGCCATGGAGGAGCATAGACGGAGCAGCATCTGGGAAGCTTTCTTACTCCGGTTTTCACTGGTAGATCTTGTTGGGTGTCTGCTCTTAAAGTCCAACCTGGATTGCTTGTGGTCTTGTTTGACGATTACTGTGATAAGCAGGAGACCAGACAAGAGGAGAGCGCCACTGTGCAAGGGTGAATACATGCAATAACTCACCCTCCAATTGCCAGAAGGCATGCCAGACCACAGACACCTCTCTCTGAGTGCAGTCCAGCAAAATCTCAGTGAAAGATACATTAAGAGAGCAGCAGATGAATGAATGCTGCACACAGGCATTCAAATCCAATTACATCCCAAGACCATGGGTGGTTATAGTGGGGGGTATGAGCAAACTCTAGGTGTAGCTCAAGGTGCAGCTAGCTCCGCTAGTCAGGTGATGGGGGCAGAGCTTAAAGTGGGAATCCCGTAGCTCATTGGGTGGAGGGAAGAAGTTGCTTCTTGAGAAATTCAGGGCACTCGCTGGATACGAGATCTCTCCAAAACAGCAAATCTTAATTTCCAAAGCTGCTGGAGGGTATGGGGGATACAAGCAGACCCACTAGCACACCAAGGAAGCCCCCTGGAAACACTCTCCACATAGATGGCTGAAATGAAAGCAATAAAGGAGTCTGCATTCACTCCGTCCCACCTTTAGGAATCCTTGGTGTCTGGGTGCTGCCACCTCCCACAAATCTAGTGCACTATTCCTCATGTCGGGAGACACGAGCACACCCACAGACGTGTCAAGGGGGGTCCCATCGGGCCAATAAATGTAGCGGAGGCCAAACAGGCCTAAATGGAGGGTGCCAGGTCAAATTCCCAATTAGCAGCACCAGCAGGGGAAAAGTGGAAACCACCACCAGCAAACAGGGGAATGCCTTCCTGCAAGCATGCCCCCCAGGCTCCACCACAGGAGAGACACCAGGAAGCCAATGCCCTTACCAGGCATGTGCTGTGCAAAGGCCCAGACTGGCACGTAGAGCAATGCCCCTTCAACCGCAGGCTGCAGTGCCCCAAGCACCACATAACCAAGGTACAAGTAATTTTACGATTACTGCCTCCTCACCAAAGTGGCCATCATTGAGGGTCGAAAGTGAGTGAATAGATTCTTCCTCCAAATATGTGACTCCAAATATGTGCCTACGTGTCATAGCTTCAAGGTGATTTAATGATAAATATTGGATTATCTTCTTGTCCAGCATAGCCTCACCCGAGGGTGGCTAAAATGCATCCAGGCTCTCAAATATCATCTTTGACACCACATTGTGTTTTCTCTGTCTATTTCGCTACTATTTCGCTACTATTTTTAAATGGGTTTAATTTACTATGTATTTTATTGTATTGTATTGCCTATGCTGTCTTAATGTCACATACTCCCAATGGCCTGAGGGCCTGCAGTAACCACCAATTGAAGTAGAAGTATATTTATTGTAGTGAACAGGCAAGTACGACTGCACTTCTACACAGCCAGCAGCAACTGACTCTCAGTAAGACATTCCAGAACTAGTGGCATCCAGTTACCTGGAGACAGGTAACCTAGATACCACATCCCTTCTCTTTAACATAAATGTCTAAAGAATACATACAATGTGCATGCAATGTTGTAAAATTAATTGAAACAGAAATATACTGTAATCATGTAACTAGCACAAATGAACAATGGCGAACATGAGGAAACTCAATAAGAATAACAATGTAAAGATAAATAATGCAAGAAAATAAGAATGTACTTGTAACCCACTAGCCCCTTCTTTATGCAACAAGGTTAACTAAATAAATGACATTACAAAATCTTTAAATTTCTTTGGAAGAACTATTTGTCTACTTCTTGATGAAGAAACAATAGGATTCATGTTCAGACCATCACTGTGAGTATTTGAGGATGAATTACTTGGAATAACTATTTGTCTACTTCTTGACGAAGAAGCAATAGGATTCATGTTCAGACCATCACTATGAGTATTTGAGGATGAATTACTTTGAGTGTTGCCAGCAGTATTTAAATTAGTAACATCATCCTATAACCAATTGGTGGCGACTGGCTTTGTCTTCCCCAATACTACCCCAATTAAAAATGCTATTGCATTTGGACATCCTGCTTAAGTGCCACACTTTACCATCACTTAATTTAGAAGATTTTAGTATACACATCCAAAACTTTGAGTGGTTTTGAGAATTTACTGCTTCCTTTCTTTAGTTTATGTGCAAATTTTACTCTAACTAAATCACATGTTTTAAGGAATACATTCTCTGTGTTGTGTGTCTGATCATAATGGATTTTGCTTTAATCTTGAAGTTTTTAAGATTAGGTATTACAACAGCTGGTGACCGCTCACTACAAATTCTCTTTTGATTCCAAGTCACATTGTCTCTTGTAAAAGGTTCTCTACCTCTTAATATTCTGAATGGGCTGTAACCAGTTCCAGTGGGTGTAATCCTGAATGCCCAAGTAGTTATAAATAGTTATTTCTTCCAATCTTTTCTGACACTAATAGAGCTCTGAATGCTGCCCATTATAACCCTATTAAACCGTTCTACAATTCCGTTCCCAGCTGGCAGATAGATAGGTGTCTTTTACCCTTTAATACCATTCCTAGTCAAAAAGCAATTGTACTTCTCTGCACAAAATTGAGTACCATTGTCCCTTAAAATGACTTTGGGAATTTCCCCTCTCAAAAATAAATTCTCCAAGCAGTCAACAATAGTGCTGCTTTCAATGTTGTAAATCAAAACTATTTCAGGCCATTTTGAAAAACTGTCTACAATGACAAATACAAACCACGTTTTGCCATTCATGTCAGACACAGGGCCTAGCAAATCTACACTCAATTCTTCCCAAGGACCATTAGGGATGTTCCTTTCACCTAAGGATGGTCTGAGTAATACTTGTGATTTTTTAGAATTCGAGCAAACACTACATGATTTCACTAATCCTTCAATGTATTTATCCATGTTTGGCCACCAATACCACAGCTTAATTCTTTTTTTTAGTTTCACAATGCCAAGTGTCCACAGTGACAAATATCTAGGATCTTCTTCCTTAACATTTCAGGTATAACAGATCTTTCTCCTCTGAAAATCACATCATTATCATCAACAGGAAGCTCATCTCTAATTTCCCAAAAACTTCTGTGAAGGAACAAAATGTACTTCTTACAAGGCCAACCATTAAGTATAAATCCCTTGATGACTTGGAGCACAGTGTCCTTAGAATATTCTTCAAGCCACTCTTGGATAATAGCTACATCAGTTTCTTCCAAAGCCATTAATTTTGAATCAGAAATGCATGCCACACTAAACTTGTCCCACTCATTCTCAACCTTATCCAAAAGAGGTAAAGGGCCTCTACTCAAAAAATCTGTTACATGATTTTCCTTATCAGGTAAATAAATCACATCATAGACATAATCTAGCATGCGTAAAGTCATCCTGGCAATTCTAGGCGTAGCTTTCATAAAACCTTCAGTGGTAAGAACTTTTACTAGTGGCTTATGATCAGTGCGGATGGTAAATCTAGTGCCCTAAATGTATTGTCTGAACATTTCTGTAGCCCAAACAGTAGCCAGCATTTCTTTTTCAATTACAGAGAATTTTCCTTCAGAGGGAGTTATGGATCTGGACGCAAAGCCCACTGTATTCTCTTCATCCAAGTCATTTACTTGTGTAAGTACTGCCCCTATCCCTTTACCACTCGTTACAATGCTGTGGGCTAGAGAGTTAAAACCTTTCAAAGGAACAGCATGACAAAGTTGATTTTTGATAGAGTTGAATTCTTTCTGTAAATTAAGGTTCCACACAAACTCTTGTTTGACTTTCAGTAGATTCCTTAGACTGTGGATTATAGATGAAAATCGTTTAACAAATTTTGAGTAAAATTCAATTAATCCTATAAAGGAACTGAGATCCTCTTTTGAATTTGGAGAATGAGCTTCTTTAATTGCCTTGATTAAATTACTTTTAGGTGAAATGCCATTACCTCAACCTCATGACCAAGATAAGTAACAGAATTCATAGCAAATTTACACTTCTTCAATTCTGCAGTCAAACCACAATCTGAAAGCTTCCCCAAATCCAAATCTAACTTTTAATCATATTCTACTTTACCGTGACCCATAACCAGGATGTCATCCTGAAAGTACGTTACCCCCTTGGTGCCTTTGAAGATTCTATACATCAGCCTTTGAAAGACAGCAGTGGCTGATGCTAACCCAAAGGGCATACGTACAAATCTATAACATCCAAAAGGGGTAATGAATGCTGTTAAATTCTTACTTTCAGGATGCAATAAAAGATGATGATAGGCCGAGTTTAGATCAATTGTCGAAAACCATTTAACTCCTTGTGATTGGGCCAATAATTCATCTATTCTTGGCAGTGGGAACTTATCCACAATTATGTTTTTATTAAGGACTCTCAGGTCAATGCAAAGACGGAGATGCCGTCAGATTTTCTAGCGACGACCAATGGGGCCAACCACTCACTACATTCCACAGGCTCAATTATGCCTTTTTCTTCTAAAGAGTCTAGTTCAGCTAAAACACCATCTCTTACTGCCAAGGGAATATTCCTGGCTTTATAACAAGCAGGAATGACCCCTTCTTTCAAAATAATTTGGTGTACAAAGCTGTTGAGTCTACCCACTTTGCCAGAAAATACACTTGGGAACTTATTTTTAACACCATCGCTGCTGATGGTATCCTTCTCCTGTGCTGGGCCCTAATGAAAATGGGTGCGGTCATGATGAGCTCAGCTCGTCATGAGCACATGAGAGGTATACCTCATGACGAGCTGAGCTCGTCATGAGCATCGAAGGGGTTAAGAGAATCAATCAAGGATTGTTTTTGATCTTCTAGTGATAAAACGTGATCACTTTTGTTTGAATCAAGTATAATGCCAAAGGCTCCATGATCCCTCCACCCCAAAACTGAGGGACTTTTCTCAGCTACATATAGCTTACCCGTTGCCGATCTGTCCTTTAATTTAAAGTCAACAACAGTAAACCCATCCAAAGGGATTTCTTCCCCAGTAAATGTAACAGGGTGAATATCAGTAGGGCATAATTCTTGGTTAATGACGTTTGAGAATTTTCCTTCCCATATACCCTTCTGAATGATGGTGTACGGGGAACCCGAATCAGCAATAATTTGAATTTGTACACCATCAATGATTATGTCACAACGAGGTTTTTTTGAAAACTTTGACTCAACTCCTAAAACTATTTCATCAAAACATTCTTCCCCATCAACACACAAGACACCATCTTCATTTAATGAAGTTCTTCTTCATTATCATCATTACTATTGTTCCAGACACACATGACTTGTTTACGACCTGATCTATTTAGTCTCCTCCTGCACATTTTTATTAAGTGACCTGTAAATCCGCAAAATGCACACTTGGATTTCCATGCTGGACAATTTTTATCTTTAGCATAGTGTCCTGTGTTACCACACCTTTAACAGGTGGGTACTCTATCTCCTAGACCTTTGTTGTACGGTGTTGTTTTAGGTTTAGTTGAATCTTTAAAATTTGGCTTATCATTTTTTTTGCTCCCCCATTTCTGGGTACCTGACACTTTTCCATTTACTTCACATTCTTTTTTCAAAGCTGCTTTGGCACACCTTTTGGACATCTCTGCTTTTTTGATCAAGGCAGTAACTTCAGATAACGGCGCTTTGCCAACTACCCAACGTCTTTCTTGGATACCTTCCTTGGCAGGGTGTATCAATTTACATGTGATTGCTAATTTCTTTAGTGCGGCTACGTAATCTTCAACACTTTCGTTGGCTTCTTGTTTCCTTTGGAAAAAAGTAAATCTGTCAATGCCAACACACACAGTAGGATGGTAATGTAAATCCAGGTCCTCTAGAGCTTCTAAAAATACATCACTGCTACTAGCTCTAACTTTCTTCTCCATTTGATAATATACACATACACCTTCAGGACCTAAATTGTGTGAAAGTATTTTTTTTCCCCGTGCAGCTGAATAAGTATCTTCACTCTCTTCTTCTAGGACAGAAATGTAATTTAGGAAATAGTTTTTCCATTCTGGCCATTTTAAGATATGGTCTACAGGGTGTGCCAAAAATGGAATGGAAGCTGTGATTCCGAGTTGGCTGTGCTCATTTTTAAAACTGAAATATAAATGTGTAAAAGTTTGACTTGCGCAATAACAAGGTAAAAAGGAAGTCTATTACTGTGCGCTTGTCTCTCCGATGTATGAAACTGACACGAGATTTAGGAATGCGAGTAGTTAACATACGCATAAAATCTTTGGTGTGAGTGTCAAATCAACTCACTTGCTGGGTAAATGCTTCCAGTATACACGCAAGTGATTCATAATAATATCCGGGGAACTGCTGTGGAATACGCACAAAAAGTCTGGTGTGCGTATCACCATATTTCCTGTGCAGCTGAATGTGAGAGGAGCTGTTTCCAATATGGTGGCCCGTTTACGTGATGGGCATTGACGTAATAGCGCTGGAGTACGTCAGAGACCGCAAGCGTTGGGTTTACGAGCGCAGGATGAAGTAATTGCATCTCGAGTACAACCAAGATGGATCACACACCACTAGCCTCTCCTCTGGGTCGCCCCTTGGCACTCTGGTACATGTAGTGCATGTAGATGGGCGAGTAAAAAGTAGTTCACCACAGTTGGTGCGAGTAGTTACTCATTATCCCCAAGTTCTCTGGACCCGAGACATGGCCCGGGTTTCGGGACAGTTTCCCTCGTCAGCAGAGCAGTGTTTGGGGTGGATGAGAAGGCCGCCAAGTAACCATCACAGGCCCTGATGCCTCTCCGGCGTGCAGGTGCGTCTCCAAGATCTCATCAGCTCAGGGCTCATGGGAGCCGTTAAAGTACAACCAAGATGGATCGCACACCACTAGCCTCTCCTCCGGGTCACCCCTTGGCACTCTGGTACATGAGTGCATGTAGATGGACGAGTAAAAAGTAGTTCACCACAGTTGGTGCGAGTAGTTACTCATTATCCCCAAGTTCTCTGGACCCGAGACATGGCCCGGGTTTCGGGACAGTTTCCCTCGTCAGCAGAGCAGCGTTTGGGGTGGATGAGAAGGCCGCCAAGTAACCGTCACGCATAAAATCTTTGGTGTGAGTGTCAAATCAACTCACTTGCTGGGTAAAAGCTTCCAGTATACACGCAAGTGATTCATAATAATATCCGGGGAACTGCTGTGGAATACGCGCAAAAAGTCTGGTGTGCATATCACCGTGTTTCCTGTGCAGCTGAATGTGAGCGGAGCTGTTTCCAATATGGCGGCCTGTTTACGTGATGCGCATTGACGTAATAGCGCTGGAGTACGTCAGAGACTGCAAGCGTTGGGTTTACGAGCGCAGGATGAAGTAATTGCATCTTGAGTAACTACCACGCGTCCACCAACGGTCAGTCCGGGCCCCAAAAAGCTTTGTACCTTTGTTCTTTAATTCTGCTAGTAGGAAACCGGAAAATGCCACCGGAACACGGTTCAGTCTTCATAAGTAATACTCCTCAGTTTCTTCTGTGATTTTTCCCAGTAAGGAAAAAAAAAACAGCGTAGACTCCTCTGTAAACTTCTGTTCTCTGCCTGTTCTGAGTTGAGGAGGAGGTGGTTGGTTCTATCCCAAATCGTCGCCAATTTGCAGTAACCACCAAACACAGGAAATTGAAGTAGAATTATATTTATTGTAGTGAACAGGCAGGTACGACCGCACTTCTACAAAGAAAGCAGCAATTGACTCTCAGTAAGACATTCCAGAACTAGTGCAATCCAGTTACCTTGAGACAGGTAACCTAGATACCACAGGGCCTTAATTAGTAGTTTTGTTACTTTTATGAAGGGATTGCATTTGGACACCAAGGCGAGAGTAGGGAAGGTAGGCTCATTTTGCAATTAAAGGCAGACACATTAAAAAGACCACAGAATTCCCCTATTTGGGTGTTGGGTTCGACCCCAAATCCATATGGTCATGTCTTACAGGGGTCTGGGGTTACTGGGGTGTTGCATCAATGCAGGTGGAGGAGAACCGATGTTGCCGCCATCTATTAGGGTGCCCTTCTTCGACCCTGCATTATTTCCTCCATCAGAAGTTGGGTATCCCGTACGTGACCGCTTTCATTAGGATGGCGCCTCTGTTTCTTTGGGATTCACTTTGGGCAAATGAGACTTCTTCCCTTAGCAGGGAGATTATTGCCGACCGCTTGAGTTGTGAGAATGGTCCTGCTATTCCATGGCTGAGTTATGTGAGATTAATGGCTAATGAAATTGGATGGGAGGGAATGTTTTTATCTCCGACCTCATTTACTAAGGCTGATTTATCTATGGTCAAATGCCTTTTTGTGTCCTATAGCTGGGCTTCCAGAACAGGAGCAGTTGTGAAAACCTCTCCTGCGGGACTATTTAATTATTTAAACCTCACTTGATCTTGAGCAATACTCGAGATGAGTTGTGAGCCTTTAGGAATGTGCACTTTATCCATGTTTCACCTAGGGATCATTAGATTGTTACTTTGATTTCCCCTGGGTCAATTTGATATAGGTGCTATGCTAATTTTTCCATGCGATGAATCTGCTGGGCAATCTCTTGAGCCCTTTATTTTCGTTTTCAAATACAATGCTCCTCTTATTTGCAAGTTTTTAAATTCAATTCTTAATATGAATGGATTTCAACAAAAAATGCCTGCTTTATATTTTTAACGTATGTTGGCCAATAGTCAGGTCTGTTTTAATGTTGGTAGTTTTTTTTTTACTTGCTATCTCTAAAAGAAGAACTTTTTATTTTATGATTCTTGCATTTGTAATATATTTATATATTTATTTATTTATTTGTTTATATAGCGCTAGAATCGACCCCCGAAGGGGTATCTCTGCGCTCAAAACGTCCCGTGAGGGTGAGGGGCGACTCCAGCAAGTTTAACAGGCGGAGAAAAGAGTGGTCTTAAGCAGCTTCCTACATTTTAGGTGATCTAGACACTCTCTGAAGGGCAGGGGGAGCTTGTTCCAGTATCGAGGGCCAAGATGGGATAGAGCTCTTCCTCACAATTTTCCCTTTCTTCCTCGAGGCACCACCAGCAGGTGTTTGGCACTCAAGAGGAGGACCTTGATGGAACATAGGTCATAACTTTCTCTGAGAGATAAGAAGGACCCAAGTTGAATTATGAATAGTGCAGCAGATTTTAAACTTGACCCGCTGCCTTCATAGCTTCATAAGAAGAGGATGAGAGGGAGTCCTGGGGGAACATTAAGAACCAACCGTGCCGCCGTATTCTGAACTACCTGCAGTCTGCTAAGTGCGGAATCATTAGCAGAAACCAGCAGGCCGTTACAGTAATCCAGACAACTTAATACCAGCGCCTGGACTAGAGTTTTCCGGGTAGAATCAGGGAGCAGAGGGAAAACTCGGCGAAGCAGACCTATTACATGGAAACAGGAACCAGCTGTCTGGGCAGCGTGCTCCTTCAAAATAAGGGCTTGATCTAGACGGATGCCCAGGTTTTTGCCTGTAGACTTGGGAACGGGGTGGGGACCTAGGTCAGTCGGTCACCAGTCTAGTCTCCATAGGAGGGGGGCCTCTCCAAAGAGCATGATCTCTGTTTTTCCCACGCTACACTGGAGGGAATTATTCCTCATCCAGTGTGATATGGCTCTCATCCCATCGGAGAAGGCCAGCCGTACTGCTGAGGTGAATTTATTGAATGGAAAGAGTAACTGGGTATCATCAACATATTATATCGGGATGAACCCATGTGTCCTCCGGAGATTGGCCAAGGGAGCAATACAGATGTTAAATAATGTAGGGCTCAGACGGGAGCCCTGGGGTAGTCCTTTGGACAGTTCTTTGGGGTCGAGTGATACGGGCCCAAGTTGACAATCTGGGAGTGATCAGATAGAAAACTCCTCATCCATTGTAAGGCTGATTTTCTTAGCCCAACCTCTTCCAGTCTTTTAATCAAGATATTATGGGAAACCTTGTTGAACACCATGGATAGGTCCAACAGCACCAGAATCATAAAGTGGCCATTATCTAGGGTCATCCTGATGTTATCTGTGACCGCTAGTAATGCTGATTAGGTGCTGCATTTGGGCCTAAAATCGGACTGGGAGGGATCTAAACATCCTGTCCGTTCGACAAAGTTGGAGAGGTGGATATTAACATGTTTTTCCATTGGTTTGCTCAAGAACGGGAGGAGTGAAATCAGACAGAGGTTGGAAAGATCCGTCCATGGAATTTTAGTGCTCTTACGAATTGGTCTATCCTGAGCAACTTTCCATTCCAGCGGTACATGGCCTTCCGCTGGGAGAGATTAATAAGAGATTGCATAGAGGGGGACAGGTTTTTTACTAAAGACGGAATGACTTTAGTTGGAATATGGTCAGAAGGGGAACCACACTTTATCTTATAGATTAATGATTCAACCTCTGGTAATGTGATTGCGGGAAAGTTCTTTAACAACTGAATGTCTATTGGATTTAATTGGTCCCAGTCCCTAGGGATCTGCTGCAGACTCCCTAAAGCAATAATTTTTTCATAAATAAGCTCTATCTGTTGTGCAAAATAGAAAGCAATATCATTGCATAGTAGTTGGGAAGGGGCTTCTAAGCTTTCACAAGCCTTGGGGTTAATGAAAGACTGAAGAATTTGGTACAGGGTTTTGGAAAATTTGCCGGCCTGGAGACGTTATGTGGGTTTTCCGTTCTAATTTTTTATTTTTATGATAGCTGGGGAGAGTGGAATAACACCGATCTCTACCGTCTCATCATGAGAAGCACGTCAAAATCTCTCCAACTTCCTGCAAAGTTGTTTTTGAACTCGCAGTTGAGTCGAGAACCAAACTTCCTGTGGGCGATTAGTATGGCTCGGAAAAGATTTCAGAGGCGCAATATGGTCAATGGCTATTGAGACCGCCGAGTTATATTTGGACAGGGCTTCCTCGATATTGCCCGATGCAGAGATTTGAGGCCTCAAAAAAAAGGTTTGAACATTTTCTGCAGAGACTTTCTTCCACTGCTTGCGAGTATGTAATATAGCTAATTTAGGTACTTTGAGATCTATAGGGTCCATGAATAAAAAAATTCAATAACTAAATGGTCAGACCAAGTAAGTTGTTGTGTGAGTTTGCACTGAATCATAGAAGAGTTTGAAAATATAATGGGGGCGTGGCCAGCCGGGCACAATGGCGGAAGCGACTTTCTAGAGCTCCGTCCGGCGGGCCATGCATTATCCTGTAAATTCACCATATACATGTTCCCAACTCCTGGCTGTTGGGCGGAGTAGGCACGGGAACGGCTGCAGAGACTGCGGGAGTGATTTGCGGTGTGAATCGAGGCGCCGGCAGAGGAGAATCGGCCATTGAGCGGCGGCGGTGTGTGCGAGCCGGGAAGGCGCTAAACTCCGCCTACGACTCGCACACCGCAGAGGTCAAGTGGAGCCGCGGCGTTGGTGGCGCTGAGGTGAGCTGATCCGGCTCGGCGCAGTATGACCCTGTGAGGTGCGGTGACTGCCGGAGGAGGACCCGTAGTGGAGAGCCGGGCAGCAGGCGGCGCCAGGAGGGGGCATATGGCGCTGTGGGACAGGCGACGGAGGCGGCCGGTGCCGGAAGGAGTTGGAGGTGAGGCCCGGAGGGCCGTGCGGAGGCGAGGCACAGGGGCCTACTTGCGGCGTGACGCTTGCGCCGCCTGGGCGGCTGGGGGAGAGGAGGAGACTCGCCTGCGGGCAGACCCGAGACCCGAAGGTACTACAGCAAGAGCCAGCGGGCGGACTGTGATGCGTGGTGCGTGGGCTGGCGGACTGGAGGACTTTTGCCTGCGGGCAATGGTGGCGAGCCTGCGGCGTGCTGTGGCAGGCTGGTGGTGAACTGTGGCACGGGGACCTGGCCTGGCAGGCGGCGGCTGTCTGGAGCTGGCATATTTGGAGAGCTGAGGTAGGCACAATCGCCGCCACAGCGCCTGCTGTTGAGACTGGGACCACTTAAGGCTGGACATTCGGACTCTCGCCTACTAGCTGGGAGGGTGGCAGGCACCCATCTACAGTCCGGGAATTTTAACTTGGAACCAGGGGCAGTCAATGAGGGGTGGAGATGAGGTGGCAAGCTCTGCGTCCCAAAGGCTGTGGAGCCATTTTGTCCCGGGCACCATTTTGATCCGCGCAGTGGCATAAGGCCCTGTCCCTGACCTGCGCTGGCCGCTCCCTGCGTGCTTCCGTGGTTTGACACTGAGACTGAGTCAGAGGAGGAAGCTGGACAAGGGGACCCCCTGTGTGGCTATAGCAGAGACGCCCCAGAGAGTGGAACACAATCTGCGCCCATCTGCCTCATTGGGAAGGGGCAGGCATTGACAGGCACCGCTGGGCTACGTGGCGCCTGGACTCTGGTCGCTCCGGGTGAGGTGCTTGGCAGCGGGGAAAGGACTAGGTTGCCATTGCCTTCGACCCCCTTTCCCCCCCCCAGCTGTTGCGTGGCACTATCTGATTGAGCACGGCAGACTTTCTCTTGGGCCGCACCTGGGCACGGAGACAGGCGCGTAGATGCCCACAGCACAGCAGTTAGCAATGGGCAGGCTAAGGCACAAGCCCGCAGCGAAGCAACAGGAAGCGAGTGGCGTAGATCGCGCGCCCGATCAGAGTCAGACAGCCGTGGAGCCTGTGGCCGCCTTGGCGGCCAAGATGGACACTGTCCTAGCGGCGGTGGAACGCATTGGCGCCACATTGGTACAAACCAAGACCTCCCTGGAAGCACGTTTGGACAAAGTTACAACTGACTTCACGCTGCTTCATGCGGACCATCGCAAACTGTCGGACTCGGTGGCAGTGCAGCGTCAAGCAGTTCAAGAATTGCAACCAGTGGTGCGCAGTCACGCCTCGGCTCTGCAGGACCTGGTCGACAGAGTGCATGCGCTAGAGGATCTCGCGGATGATGATGAAGGGCGCTCTCGGCGCAACAACGTCAGAGTGGTAGGCCTGCCAGAAGGAGAGGAAGGAAAAGACCCCGAGAGATACACCGAGGACTGGCTGCGGTCGCTCGTGCCAGATGGAGTGCTGTCCCCGCACTTCGTGGAGGAAAGGGCACATCGGGTGCCGGCGCAGGTCCCAAAGCCGGGAGCCCGGCCTCGCCCAGTTCTTTTCAAACTGCTCAACTACCGTGACCGGGATGCAGTGCTCGGTGAGACCAGGAAGTTGATCGACCTAAGAGTGGGCAGTAGCCGAGTGATGCTCTTTCTGGACTACACCGCAACAGTGCAGAAACGATGAGGCTCCTATCTAGCGGTGAAGAAACAGCTGCGGGAGTTGGAGCTGCCATACTCCTTGTTGTTCCCCTCACGCTTATGAGTGGCCACCAAGGAGGGCGCGCGCTTCTTCGAGGCTCCGTCTGATGTCTGGGACTGGCTGGAGGAGACGGGACAATGGTCAGGGACGAGACCAACAGGGCCGGAAAACGGCAGCTGGCAGGAGCAGCGCTCCAGTAGACGGAGGAGGAAGAGGGAGGCTCGGCGGAGCGTGGGCCCTGGGCTGGCAGCGCCCAGTCCAGAGAAGATGAGGCAAGAATGACAGGAGGCGCTCAAGGCGGTGGCAACGCTGGGAGTGGTGGATGCTAATGGAGGCGCAGAATTCAGGCAGCAGTCGGAAATAATTGCAAGCGGGTCATCCTCGCCATCCACTGTGATATCAGAAGACACTATCCTCCCTTCAGTGACTCCGCAGGCGGCGGACTACATTATTTGACTGGTAACTGGCCTGCGATGGACTATTCTAGCGACTACACACCTCAGGCTGTCTGCTATATCCTTTATGGGCTGGCTGCGACATGCTAACGGGGCTAGCTCCCGACCCTGGTGATTTGCGCACGTCTAGAATGCGGGTTCGCTGAGGCAGTATAGCTATCCTGTGGTGCACCGGCTGGGCTGGGAGGTTGGACGTCTACTGCACTGAGTGGTCTTCTGGATCAGGATGCGCCGTCCCGCCACACCGTAGTTTGCCAGTTGCACCGAACACATCTCAGACACTCTTAGGGCCTATATGAGGGAATCTCTAGGAGCATTTTCTGTTTACACATTTTTGGGCCATTAGCGGCACACCCACCAGGGCAGCCACTACGCTGACCTACCACCTCTATTGCGGGTGAATCCTGTTGAAGTTTGGACGTTTGCCCCTTCGGGGATTCGCCCTTTATGTTGCAAGGTTCCCTTTTTCATTGTTTCTGTTTAACATGCGGCACATTGACTGTCCCCGCAAGCGCTGTCCTCCGCTCCCCCTGGAGGTTTCCCTGTGGTTAGGTGAGGGCAGGGCATACGCAGATGCATGGCGCACACTAACATATTGACATGGAATATACGCGGTATGCACACACTGGCACGGCGTTACTCAGTATTGTCCTACCTGCAGCGACACGGGGCGGGGATAGCCCTCCTTCAGGAGACGCATATGACACAGGTTGAGCTTGGCAGGCGCGCAGGCGCTGGCAGGGGCAAATATATGGCACCACCTTCTTGGCGCATGCGCGAGGCACTTTGATATGGGTAAGAGCGGGTGTCCCATTCAGTTGTAAGGGTAGATACTGTCTGGTGCGGGGAAGATTAACTGGTCTGGAGCTCCTGCTAGGCTCCCTATATGCCCCTAATGTAAACCAAGCCTCTTTTCTGGAGTCTCTTAACCAGGTCCTTCATCCATACGCGGGCCTTCCCTGGTTGCTAGGTGGGGACCTCAACATGGTGTTGGACATCGGACTGGACCGCTCTTTCCCCCGCTCCGAGCCACGACGGCGATGTCCACTGCGCAGGCGTTCAGGGATTGGCTTGAGCAATGGGGGGTGCAGGATTTATGGCGGGTGCAACATCCCAATGACAAAGTGTACTCATACTACTCCCCTGTACATGACCTACATGTCCGGCTGGACCGGGTAATTGGCTCCCAGTCGCTGCTTCACTTTCTAACCGAGTCAGAATACTTGGGGAGGACGCACTCTGACCACAATCCCCTCCGACTTAAACTTAGCTGGGAGGCGGACCGCCCGCTTGTGCATACATGGAGGCTCCAACGGGCTGCGCTTGAGGACCCTGAGTTTCGTTCCTTATTGGGCACAGCGGTTTTAGATTACTTTGATAATAATGAGGGGACTGCAAGCAGCGTGACGGTGGAATGGGATGCGCACAAATCAGTCATACGGGGGGCACTGTATGGGAGCCTCATGGAATATACGCAAGCAACTGTCCACTTCCCTCACGCGTTTGGAGAATGAGCTGCTGCAGTTTGAGAGGGAGGGCGAGGGGAGCGGGCCGCACGTGCGAACACTGAGTGACATGCGCGCTTCACATGCAACCCTCATGGAACAGTTGAGGTGCCACAACTATGCGGCGCATACAGCTAGAACACATGCTAAGGCAGATAGAGCCGGACGACTGCTCGCCTGGCTGATTCAAAGGGAAAGCAGGGGAACCCCAATCGGAGCTCTGCGCATGCCGGAGGGAGGGATGATATACACCGCGCCCCGGTTGGGCACTACACGCAGTTATACCGGGCCCGGGGCACTGGTCCTGGGTGTGCGCTGGGGAACTTCATCCACTTGGTCACCCTGCCGGTGGTTCCTGAGGACCTCCGAGACGCCCTCAATGCACCCCTCACGCTGGAGGAGGTGGGCGATGCGATCCAGTCCTTAGCAACTGGGAAGACACCGGGGCCTGATGGCCTGCCGGCTGAATACTATAAAGCCTACAGTGACACCCTGGCTCCCTTACTCTTGCACACATACAGCGCGGCGATAGATGAGGGCTCGCTCCCCAAATCCATGCAGGAGGCGTTCCTGGTCTCTCTGCCCAAACCTGATAGGGATCCAGTGAACCTGGGTTCCTACAGACCTCTGGCAATGCTTAATGTTGATTATAAGATCCTAGCGAAGCTGCAGGATTAACGGCTGGCTCCAGTGGTCCCACACCTCATACACGCTGATCAAAATGGGTTTGTGCCGGCGTGATCCACGTCCTTGAACCTCAGGAGGTTCATCAGAATAGCGGCTGAGGCGACGAGGAGGTGGCCTAGGGCGGGGTGCCTAATGATTGACCTGGAAAAGGCTTTTGATAGCCTGGAGTGGGGGTACCTGGCTGAGGTGCTGCTGCGCTTGGTGTTTGACGCGGACTTCCTGCACATGGTTGACCTCCTCTATAAACGGCCTGTAGTGCGAGTATGGTTGGGCCCATATGTCTCGGAGGAGGTGCTGGTAGGCAGGGGCACCAGGCAGGGCTGCCCCCTGTCGCCCCTACTGTTCACACTAGCAATAGAACCCTTGCCGGCGGCGCTGCGCAGACCCTAGGCGCGGGCATTGCCCTAGGAGATGATACACACCAGGTCTCGCTATATGCTGACGACCTTCTGGTATTCATCAGGGACGTGCACAGTATACCGGAGCAGCTGGCTCACCTACTGGACAAGTTTGCAGAAATGTCGGGACTTCGTGTAAATGTGGCCAAGTCCTGTTTGTATGCGTTCGATAGCGGGGTAGGAGACCCAGGGTACTGCCTGGGCAACACGAGAGTCCAATGGAGGGCTGATACCTTCAAATACCTGGGGATCCAGATCTACCGCCAGTCAACCGACCTGTTTGATGGGAACCTGGGGCGGGCGGTGACGGCGCTCAAGTTCCAGGTAAGTTTTTGGTCGACGCTTCCGCTGACAATTACAGGCAGAGTGGCACTGACCAAAATGATCATGCTTCCCAGACTCCTATACTATTTTGTTAATTTGCCTCTGTTCGTCCCGGCCTCTTTCTTCTCTAAGCTCAATGTGGTTCTCCGTGACTTCATCTGGGGCGCGTCTAGACACAGATTAGCGCTGCCGAAGCTGTTCCTACCAACGGACAGGGGAGGGTTGGCTGCCCCTTGCTTTGAGCATTACTATTTGGCCGCGCAGCTACAATGGGTTGCCAGATGGCTGGCAGATAGGGGTAGGGAAGACACTGCCACGATCGACCCGCCGTACTCTTAAGGCCACGTTGTGGCTCTCTTTCACCCACTGGCGCCACCTGAGAAGCCCGCTCCGCCGTTACTGGCGGTAGCATACAAATGCTTTCGCAGAGACCTATCCCTCACCCGAAAGGTGCTTCCATACGCGCCTGTTATACCTCTGGAGGGCTCCCCTGGGAGCGGGGGGGGCAGCCGTGGAGCCTGTGGCCGCCTTGGCGGCCAAGATGGACACTGTCCTAGCGGCGGTGGAACGCATTGGCGCCACATTGGTACAAACCAAGACCTCCCTGGAAGCACGTTTGGACAAAGTTACAACTGACTTCACGCTGCTTCATGCGGACCATCGCAAACTGTCGGACTCGGTGGCAGTGCAGCGTCAAGCAGTTCAAGAATTGCAACCAGTGGTGCGCAGTCACGCCTCGGCTCTGCAGGACCTGGTCGACAGAGTGCATGCGCTAGAGGATCTCGCGGATGATGATGAAGGGCGCTCTCGGCGCAACAACGTCAGAGTGGTAGGCCTGCCAGAAGGAGAGGAAGGAAAAGACCCCGAGAGATACACCGAGGACTGGCTGCGGTCGCTCGTGCCAGATGGAGTGCTGTCCCCGCACTTCGTGGAGGAAAGGGCACATCGGGTGCCGGCGCAGGTCCCAAAGCCGGGAGCCCGGCCTCGCCCAGTTCTTTTCAAACTGCTCAACTACCGTGACCGGGATGCAGTGCTCGGTGAGACCAGGAAGTTGATCGACCTAAGAGTGGGCAGTAGCCGAGTGATGCTCTTTCTGGACTACACCGCAACAGTGCAGAAACGATGAGGCTCCTATCTAGCGGTGAAGAAACAGCTGCGGGAGTTGGAGCTGCCATACTCCTTGTTGTTCCCCTCACGCTTATGAGTGGCCACCAAGGAGGGCGCGCGCTTCTTCGAGGCTCCGTCTGATGTCTGGGACTGGCTGGAGGAGACGGGACAATGGTCAGGGACGAGACCAACAGGGCCGGAAAACGGCAGCTGGCAGGAGCAGCGCTCCAGTAGACGGAGGAGGAAGAGGGAGGCTCGGCGGAGCGTGGGCCCTGGGCTGGCAGCGCCCAGTCCAGAGAAGATGAGGCAAGAATGACAGGAGGCGCTCAAGGCGGTGGCAACGCTGGGAGTGGTGGATGCTAATGGAGGCGCAGAATTCAGGCAGCAGTCGGAAATAATTGCAAGCGGGTCATCCTCGCCATCCACTGTGATATCAGAAGACACTATCCTCCCTTCAGTGACTCCGCAGGCGGCGGACTACATTATTTGACTGGTAACTGGCCTGCGATGGACTATTCTAGCGACTACACACCTCAGGCTGTCTGCTATATCCTTTATGGGCTGGCTGCGACATGCTAACGGGGCTAGCTCCCGACCCTGGTGATTTGCGCACGTCTAGAATGCGGGTTCGCTGAGGCAGTATAGCTATCCTGTGGTGCACCGGCTGGGCTGGGAGGTTGGACGTCTACTGCACTGAGTGGTCTTCTGGATCAGGATGCGCCGTCCCGCCACACCGTAGTTTGCCAGTTGCACCGAACACATCTCAGACACTCTTAGGGCCTATATGAGGGAATCTCTAGGAGCATTTTCTGTTTACACATTTTTGGGCCATTAGCGGCACACCCACCAGGGCAGCCACTACGCTGACCTACCACCTCTATTGCGGGTGAATCCTGTTGAAGTTTGGACGTTTGCCCCTTCGGGGATTCGCCCTTTATGTTGCAAGGTTCCCTTTTTCATTGTTTCTGTTTAACATGCGGCACATTGACTGTCCCCGCAAGCGCTGTCCTCCGCTCCCCCTGGAGGTTTCCCTGTGGTTAGGTGAGGGCAGGGCATACGCAGATGCATGGCGCACACTAACATATTGACATGGAATATACGCGGTATGCACACACTGGCACGGCGTTACTCAGTATTGTCCTACCTGCAGCGACACGGGGCGGGGATAGCCCTCCTTCAGGAGACGCATATGACACAGGTTGAGCTTGGCAGGCGCGCAGGCGCTGGCAGGGGCAAATATATGGCACCACCTTCTTGGCGCATGCGCGAGGCACTTTGATATGGGTAAGAGCGGGTGTCCCATTCAGTTGTAAGGGTAGATACTGTCTGGTGCGGGGAAGATTAACTGGTCTGGAGCTCCTGCTAGGCTCCCTATATGCCCCTAATGTAAACCAAGCCTCTTTTCTGGAGTCTCTTAACCAGGTCCTTCATCCATACGCGGGCCTTCCCTGGTTGCTAGGTGGGGACCTCAACATGGTGTTGGACATCGGACTGGACCGCTCTTTCCCCCGCTCCGAGCCACGACGGCGATGTCCACTGCGCAGGCGTTCAGGGATTGGCTTGAGCAATGGGGGGTGCAGGATTTATGGCGGGTGCAACATCCCAATGACAAAGTGTACTCATACTACTCCCCTGTACATGACCTACATGTCCGGCTGGACCGGGTAATTGGCTCCCAGTCGCTGCTTCACTTTCTAACCGAGTCAGAATACTTGGGGAGGACGCACTCTGACCACAATCCCCTCCGACTTAAACTTAGCTGGGAGGCGGACCGCCCGCTTGTGCATACATGGAGGCTCCAACGGGCTGCGCTTGAGGACCCTGAGTTTCGTTCCTTATTGGGCACAGCGGTTTTAGATTACTTTGATAATAATGAGGGGACTGCAAGCAGCGTGACGGTGGAATGGGATGCGCACAAATCAGTCATACGGGGGGCACTGTATGGGAGCCTCATGGAATATACGCAAGCAACTGTCCACTTCCCTCACGCGTTTGGAGAATGAGCTGCTGCAGTTTGAGAGGGAGGGCGAGGGGAGCGGGCCGCACGTGCGAACACTGAGTGACATGCGCGCTTCACATGCAACCCTCATGGAACAGTTGAGGTGCCACAACTATGCGGCGCATACAGCTAGAACACATGCTAAGGCAGATAGAGCCGGACGACTGCTCGCCTGGCTGATTCAAAGGGAAAGCAGGGGAACCCCAATCGGAGCTCTGCGCATGCCGGAGGGAGGGATGATATACACCGCGCCCCGGTTGGGCACTACACGCAGTTATACCGGGCCCGGGGCACTGGTCCTGGGTGTGCGCTGGGGAACTTCATCCACTTGGTCACCCTGCCGGTGGTTCCTGAGGACCTCCGAGACGCCCTCAATGCACCCCTCACGCTGGAGGAGGTGGGCGATGCGATCCAGTCCTTAGCAACTGGGAAGACACCGGGGCCTGATGGCCTGCCGGCTGAATACTATAAAGCCTACAGTGACACCCTGGCTCCCTTACTCTTGCACACATACAGCGCGGCGATAGATGAGGGCTCGCTCCCCAAATCCATGCAGGAGGCGTTCCTGGTCTCTCTGCCCAAACCTGATAGGGATCCAGTGAACCTGGGTTCCTACAGACCTCTGGCAATGCTTAATGTTGATTATAAGATCCTAGCGAAGCTGCAGGATTAACGGCTGGCTCCAGTGGTCCCACACCTCATACACGCTGATCAAAATGGGTTTGTTCCGGCGTGATCCACGTCCTTGAACCTCAGGAGGTTCATCAGAATAGCGGCTGAGGCGACGAGGAGGTGGCCTAGGGCGGGGTGCCTAATGATTGACCTGGAAAAGGCTTTTGATAGCCTGGAGTGGGGGTACCTGGCTGAGGTGCTGCTGCGCTTGGTGTTTGACGCGGACTTCCTGCACATGGTTGACCTCCTCTATAAACGGCCTGTAGTGCGAGTATGGTTGGGCCCATATGTCTCGGAGGAGGTGCTGGTAGGCAGGGGCACCAGGCAGGGCTGCCCCCTGTCGCCCCTACTGTTCACACTAGCAATAGAACCCTTGCCGGCGGCGCTGCGCAGACCCTAGGCGCGGGCATTGCCCTAGGAGATGATACACACCAGGTCTCGCTATATGCTGACGACCTTCTGGTATTCATCAGGGACGTGCACAGTATACCGGAGCAGCTGGCTCACCTACTGGACAAGTTTGCAGAAATGTCGGGACTTCGTGTAAATGTGGCCAAGTCCTGTTTGTATGCGTTCGATAGCGGGGTAGGAGACCCAGGGTACTGCCTGGGCAACACGAGAGTCCAATGGAGGGCTGATACCTTCAAATACCTGGGGATCCAGATCTACCGCCAGTCAACCGACCTGTTTGATGGGAACCTGGGGCGGGCGGTGACGGCGCTCAAGTTCCAGGTAAGTTTTTGGTCGACGCTTCCGCTGACAATTACAGGCAGAGTGGCACTGACCAAAATGATCATGCTTCCCAGACTCCTATACTATTTTGTTAATTTGCCTCTGTTCGTCCCGGCCTCTTTCTTCTCTAAGCTCAATGTGGTTCTCCGTGACTTCATCTGGGGCGCGTCTAGACACAGATTAGCGCTGCCGAAGCTGTTCCTACCAACGGACAGGGGAGGGTTGGCTGCCCCTTGCTTTGAGCATTACTATTTGGCCGCGCAGCTACAATGGGTTGCCAGATGGCTGGCAGATAGGGGTAGGGAAGACACTGCCACGATCGACCCGCCGTACTCTTAAGGCCACGTTGTGGCTCTCTTTCACCCACTGGCGCCACCTGAGAAGCCCGCTCCGCCGTTACTGGCGGTAGCATACAAATGCTTTCGCAGAGACCTATCCCTCACCCGAAAGGTGCTTCCATACGCGCCTGTTATACCTCTGGAGGGCTCCCCTGGGAGCGGGGGGGGCACATGCTCACCCTCTGCTGGAACAGTGGGGTGAGGCGGATATCCGGACACTAGGAGATTTATACAGGGATGGAGAGCTGGTAACCTTTGAAACACTGATATCTGAAGATGGTTTGCCTCCTGGGGGGTTCCTGTTGCACCGCTCGCTAGTAGCAAAGATGGTGGCTCGCTGGGGAGACATGGAGACGGAACCTACACAGCACCTAACTATGCAGTACCTGCACGTTATGGGGAGGGGTAGGCACTTGGTCCGCTGGTTCGCCACATCGTTACAGGCGCACACGGAGATTAGCCTAGCCTCGCTCAGAGGCAAGTGGGACCGAGACTTGGATAGGGTGCTAACTGATAAAGAGTGGGAGAGGCTCCTTAAGAGACCGGTACGCATCCCCCGAAACATGCGCTTTGGCCAGATACAACTCTTTATTGTACATAGGGCCTACCTCATGCCTGAGCTAATCAGTACTTCCACCGTTCCGACGCATCTTGCCCTAGGTGCGAGGAGTTAGATGCAGGACTAGTTCACCTCTTGTGGAGCTACCCTGGGTTGGGCGCTTACTGGCATGCGGTATGCGGGGCGCTTGGGACGTGCACGGGCCGCAACATATCCTTCAACTGGCCTGAGTACCTTCTGCATCAATTCAAGAGGAGGCCCCAGGATAAGGCATCGTCCCGTTTCCTGGATCTGGGACTGATAGTGGCCAAGCGACTGCTGACGAGACGATGGAAGACGCGTGAACCGCCTGCTGCGCAGGCGTGGGTATTGTCTTTTAGGGCGTGGGCACAGGCAGAATGGATAGCCATACGGAAGGAGGAGACGACTGGGCTCCGAAAGGAACCCATGGCGGAGCGGTGGGAACACATGCTTAGCGCCCTACGTCTGCCGGGGGAGTCGGAGGCTCTCGCTGATGGCATGACCTAAATAGCTATCTCGGGTGGTGGGGCATACCGCGGGCCACTTTGTTGGCAGGTCGTGCTGGCATACTAGGCCTCTCTGCCTTTTGGCGCGCAGGACTGAGATGCATGCATGCTCACACACAACGGTGCACTTGGGGGAGAGCGCGGGGGCGGGGAAGGGGGGGCAGGGATTAACTGGTGCTTCTGTATATGCTTTTGCCGCTATTGTTTAAATGTTTGCGTTAACTGTTGGATTACTGTCATCTCTATGCGCACCTACACAGTAGTGGGGCTCACCTTGTGACCATGTCATTGTGCATGATTGGACTGGCTGCAGCCCTACAACGCTCCAAGTGACTCTGGAACTCAACTCTGCATGTACAGGCTGGGCTGCAGCACACGTACCGCTCGTATGTGCCGCTGTGGCATGGCTTCCTGATGATGTAACACGATAATCCGAGATATATCAATGCTGCATTGGTGCGCCTGGACTATCATGTTACGTTGATTGAATTTTGCACTGTACTTCGGTTCATATAAAATGCTAATAAAATAGATTTGACAAAAAAAAGAGTTTGAAAATATAATATCTAAAGTATGACCAGATGTGTGGGTCGGGCCTTCATTAAGCTGGGATAGGCCTAGCAGAGATAAGTCAGCAAAAAGAGTCTGTGTATCTAGGTTGGAGAGACAGTCGCTATGAATACTGAAATCTCCCAAGAGTAGTAGGTTATTGCACACGTTCACATATGGGGCTAGTAATTCAACCAGTTGTAGAGAAAAATCAGCTAGGGGTCTTGAGGGATGATAAATTAGCACCCCTTCCCAACTAACTTGCTGGGAGGAATCTATCCAAAAGACCAATATCTCCATAGTAGCATTCCCATGTTGATCTAGAATGGAGACCTTGATTCCCTCTTTATGCACCATGGCAATTCCTCCCCCAGTCTTCGTAGTTCTGTCCAGTCTAACCATTTTATACCCCTCCGGTATGCCTAGTGCTATAGCGGGCACAGAGTGGGGTTTGAGCCAGGTTTTGGTTAGAAAGCCGAGGATAGATTTTGGTTAGAAAGCCGAGGAAAGGTTGGACCGAGGATATTAGTTCCCATACCTCGATGGAGTGTTTGGGCAGGGATCGGATATTACACAAAAGATGTTTCCATCCCTTCAATGGATTATCCACGGAGGAGTTGATAGCCCGACCAGGAGTGATTTGGTTTTCCTGGAGTCGGAATGCTCGGCATGCAAACGGGCCTTCTGGGTGTGGCCAAATTTCTGTCGGACACATGGGGGGGGAATTGGTCTGTAAGTTTAATAGCTCTTCTCTAGTATAATGTATACGCATGGGAGGACCATGGTTAAAACATTTTTTACCAGTTCTCTGGCTCATGGCGACGTGCTGGCGCGGACGGGCGCAGATGGGCTTGCCTTTGGTGCGCCTTCGGAACGCCGCCAGCGCGTCCGCTGCGCGCTCCGCATGCAAATTTATGTGAAAGTGAGGGTGGGGACTAGACCACCAATCCTCAATTGACCAGAAAAGGCCTCCCTCCACACAATCGGGATTGGGACCCGCTGTGGACCAGGGAGGCGAACTTGGATGTTTGGCTCAGGGAGAGAGTCCTCGCAAGATCAGGTACTTCCCTCGGGTATTTAAAATGTTTCAAAGAATGCATGCACAGAAATCAATAGTGACAGTTTAAAAATAACACAGTAAGCGTCATGCAACTAGCGCTGGGCAGTATAACAATGCGACACAAAGTGCAACTACCTCATACCTGTATTTAATTTGGTATTTAAATAATGATATAGTTAATGTCTGTATTGCTTTTATTATTGTTTTTAAATATTCGGATAAAGCTTAATATGATGATGATGAGTTATTTATATAAGATGTGATTAGCTGTAGTTGATTATAAACATTGTATTAATCAGTGAGGAGGATTCGCACCTGCCGAACGGCAATAATGAGGAGCCTTGATTCTACGGATCCTCAGCTGAATTGCAAACTTTTGAAATGTTTACAATCACATGACAAACCATCCTAACAGGGCTCCGAGGGCGCAGTTATAGTACGAGATAGTGGGTCCCCATAATGACTAAACAATCGGATGATTGTGAGTAGAAGACAGTTATATGACATTTCTAAAAAATGGATCTTTGGTACTCTGCACAATTAAATTTAATCTGTCATCTTTATGCACATGCCACTTTAAAACAAATTCGCTGAAAGTTAAAGGTCATTATTAGAAGGAAATTAGATAACACCAATGAGATGCCAATAGTTTTTATTATCTCACATTGCTGAAATAACAACATGAACAATGAAGAGATTGACTAGAAAAGCAATCATGAAATATTTTATTTTAAATCTTTTTTTATTATATTGTATTATCTGTAAAATATTGTGACAGTTTTTATTAACTTACAACAATAAAAATGAATCTGATTCTGTATTCATCAGGGATTAAGACACATTGCATGGATTCAGGAGCTGTGCTTTCTGTTTGCAAGTTTATTCACTGAAGTGGTCTCTGCAAACTCCTCACACTTCCCTTAGGGGTAAACTTGAACATCGTAGAGCAATTGATTGCCGCCCCAACAAGCACTGCAAGTAAATCCGAAGGCCCAGAATTATACATCAATCAATAAATCAATCACGCATTTATAAAGTGCGCTACATACCCGTGCGGGTCTCAAGGCGCTGAGGGGGGGGGGCTGCTACTGATCGAAGAGCCAGGTCTTGAGAAGTCTTCTGAAGGCCAGCAGGTCCTGGGTCTGTCGAAGGCTGGTAGGGATGGTTTTCCGGATACAAGGAACTGTGGCGAGGGCGAGGTTGGCCGAGCAGAGGCTGCGGGTGGGGGTGTGGAAGCTGAGTCGGTCGTTGAGGTATGTGGGTCCGATGTTGTGTAGTGCTTTGTGTGCATGGATGAGGAGTTTGAAGGTGATCCTCTTTTTGACGGGGAGCCAGTGTAGGCCTCTCAGGTGGGGTGTGATGTGGCTGCGTCGGGGGACGTCGAGGATCAGACGTGCCGAGGCTTTCTGGATTCGTTGTAGTCGTCTCAGGAGCTTGGTTGTTGTTCCTGAGTAGAGGGCGTTCCCGTAGTCGAGTCTGCTAGTGATGATGGCTTGGGTGACGGTTTTTCTCATGTCGGGAGGGATCCTCTTGACGATCCTGCGGAGCATTCGGAGGGTGTTGAAGCAGGATGCGGAGAAGGCGTTGACTTGCTTGGTCATAGAGAGGGCGGGGTCGAGGATGAACCCAAGGTTGCATGCATGGTCGGTGGGTTCCGGGGCAGTGCCTAGCGATGTGGGCCACCAGGAATCGTCCCAGGCTGATGGGGAGGTCCGAGGATGAGGACCTCCATCTTGTCTAGGTTCAGCATCAGTCTGCTGTCCTTCAGCCATTCGTCGATGGCCTTCATTCCTCTGTGGAGGTTGGCTTTGTCGGTGTGGGGGTCTTCGGTGAGGGATATGATCAGCTGGGTGTTGTCGGCGTAGGAGATGATGTCGAGGTTATGTTGTCATGGAACGTGGGCGAGTGGTGCCATGTAGATATTGAACAGCGTCAGGCTGAGAGATGATCCCTGTGGGATGCCGCAGATGATCTCAGTGGTTTTAGAGCGGAAGGGTGGGAGGTGGACACTCTAGGTTCGGCCAGTGAGGAAGGAGTTGGTCCAGGCCAGGGCCTTCTCTTGGATTCCGGCGTCATGTAGGCGTGCTGATAGGGTGAGGTGGCAGACTGTGTCGAAAGCTGCTGATAGGTCCAGGAGGATGAGGGCGGCTGTTTCTCCTTTGTCCATCAGGATCCTGATGTCGTCGGTGGCGGCGATGAGGGCGGTCTCGGTGCTGTGGTTACTGCGGAAGCCGGATTGGGATGGGTCCAGGATGTTGTTGTCTTCGAGGTAGCGGGTACGCTGTTTGTTGACAATCTTCTCTGTCACTTTTGCCGGGAATGGGAGCAGGGAGATGGGTCGGAAGTTCTTGAGGTCCTTGGGATCCGCCTTGGGTTTCTTCAGTAGGGCGTTGATCTCGGCGTGCTTCCAGCTTTCCGGGAAGATTGCTGTCTCGAAGGTGATGTTGATTGTTTTCTGGAGGTGGGGTGCGATGGTTGTGCTGGCTTTGTTGAAAACGTGGTGAGGGCAGGGGTTGGATGGGGATCCGGAGTGGATGGAGTTCATGGTTTTGATGGTGTCTTTGTTGCTGACGTTGGACCAGGCGGTCAGGCGACTGGTGTGGGTGGAGGTCGCAGGGGTGGTGGGTGCAAGGGTGTCGGAGTTCAAGCTGTCGTGGATGTCGGTGATCTTGCGGTGAAAGAAGGTGGCCAGGGAGTCGCACAGGTCTTGTGATGGTGTGACTATTCTAACTTCAGGGGGTGCAACAGGGGGTGCAACAGTAGGGTAAGTGTTGGATAGTGTAGGTATGCATTGTAATGGTATGCGTTGTAGTGACATGCGTTGTAATGGTTGAGTTGTAATGGCATGCGTTGTAATGGATGTTGCATTGTAAACGTTTCGTTGTAAAGGTAGTGCGTTGTAAAAGTTGCATTGTAAGTGTTGTTTCCCGTGGTCGGACCAGTGGGGTTCGGTGGTGTGGTTGAAGGAGAGGTTGGGGCTTGTGGAGAAAATGGGGTCCAGCGTGTGTCCAGCGGCGTGGGTGGGTGTTGTCACAAGCTGTTTGAGTCCGAGGTTGGCGAGATTGTCGATCAGGTCGGTGGAGTTGGCATCGTTGTTGTTCTCGAGGTGGAAGTTCAGGTCCCCAAGGAGGATGTAGTCCGTGGAGGCGAGGGCGTGGGTGCTTATGAAGTTGGCGATGGTGTCGTTGAAATGTGGTCGTGGTCCGGGTGGTCTGTAGATGAGTGTTCCTCTAAGGGTCGTGTTGGGGTCGGTGTGGATCTGGAAGTGCATGTGCTCGGCAGTGGTGAGGGTGTCTGTTGCTTTCTGTTGCAGTGCAATTTTTTTTCCAGGACCATTGGGGCCTACTTGTAGCTATTCTATGATCCGGTTGTGAGGGTCAGAGCAGGGTCATACAATTGTTGCAACTAGCAACTGAACTCTGGAGGGGGCCCCAGTCAGGAAGCACTACAGGGAATGGTTACTAATGATGAGTTTGAACTCTTGCACCTGCCGAGTGCTTTCAGTTTTGCAAAACTCGTTTTTCTACAATTTCGCGGGATTCGCGGGGCGCGAACACGCGCGAGATCGGATTCGGAAGCCGCAAATTCGTGCGAATATGCAATTTTTTTTTGCGGCGTGTTAGTTCGCAAGGTTTTCTGCGTTATTGCGAGCCGCTTGTAGCGCAAGGCGCGAAGTTACCCTCGCGGTCGTTCAAGGGCGCGGCCATCTTGTTTGCATGACGTATTTCCGTTTCCGGGCGCGAAGTGTAATCTCGCAAAGTGTGCGGCTCGCCAGTACAATTTCGCGGGTGTTCGCGAGGAAAATCTTGCGCGAACTTACCCGCGCGGGTAATTCATTCATTGCTATGGTTCTGGGCATGCTTTTGGTAACCTCTCTGTATCTCTGCCATCCTTTGCTTGTTTGAAGTTTTTTTTAATCTATTTTACTTATTATCTATCTCTCTATTTTTCTTGCTCTATATTTTTGTGTTTTCTGCTACTTTTGGTTAATTTTAAACTACTTTTTTCAACTCTTTACTTTTCTTCTCTTCCCTATTCTATTTTCTTTATTATTTTGCTTCCTTTCTGCCCAGACCATGGTGAAGGGAGCCGGGAAGCATCCAGAGAAGGGGAAGGGTCCCGCAACCCGTGCCCGGCTCCCGTGCGGGTGTTTGAGGGGGAGCAGGTCGTATCCCGGGAGATCTTTAGCCCGGAGGAGGTGGCCGCACTCATTTTTTATGTTCAGCGCCGCCTCCCCAGGACCATCATGGCAGGCGGCAGGATCGGTGTCGGGTACGGGATCCGGGAGCGCCGGAAGCGGTGGGAAAGGGTGTGCCGGGCCATGTACCACCACTCTCGGGTCCGGCGCACCTACAACCAGGCCACCCACCACTGGACGGATGTCCTGGACCGTGAACGAGATCTGCTCGAGCTGCTTGGCCTTGAGATCCCCGGGCTTGGTGAGTAGTAGTAGCTATTTCTTTACTACTCTGTTTTTTCCTGCTCTTTGTGTTAGTGTATTGCAAATTTTTGTTTTTTACCAAGAGCAATAATGCTGCTCATTACATTGTAGGTAAATTATATTTCAAAATCTTCTGTGCATTTCAGGTGCACTGCTCTCCTTTCAGTAGTATTGCTACTATGCTGATTTGTTTTCAATTTTGTGTTCATTTCATTGGCCTGTGAAATTATGCATGAGTGTAGTTTAAAGAACTGCGTAATGCTAGACACTAAGGTTCAGATCTTTAATTACCGGCGCATCCCTGCAAAGTAGCAGGGATGCGCCAGTAATTGTGCGCCACGCCACCACCACCCATGGTGCGACGTACTTACAATGCGGCGCACCATGGGCCCAAAACATCACCAAAGCGTTACGCATGTGTCCCGTAAAGGCGGCGCATTGCTGGAGTTGCGTCGCAACGATGGCGCAGCTCCATCAATGCTCTGGGGTGCCCTATCTCCCCAATGCTGCGTCAAGCCGTACGTCTGCTTCAAGCAGGCGCAGGGTTTGAGTCACGCATCATTGTCGTTAAAGTGAGTGATTGAAATCTTGTAGATTTCCCTCAGCCACTTTTAGGATGCGTTCCTGCGCAGGAACGCCCTCCCTTGCGCCGGAACGCCCCCTGATGGCGCAGGGCTTTACAACGTGATGCATCTCCCATATGCGTCACGTTGTTAATATACGCCGCACCATTGCGCCTCTTTTGTTCTGCCGCTGCGTCACAAAAGTCACACAACAATGGAGCAAAAGAGCCGCAAGGGGCTTCTAAATCAGCCCCTACAGACTCAAGTCCAGTCCTTCCTTTGTACGCATGGCGATAAGAAGAAATAGTGGTGGTGGATTGATAGTTTGAGTATTTTAATGACTGGTTAATGTAGTAGGAAACTTTAGTGTTGTCGCTGATCTGCAATCACGATGGACTTTGTCTGTCACTTCGAGTGCTGCGGACTGCTCCCTGCCAATCCTAGGCAAACCTTTTTAGTACTTTGTTTAGTGAGTTACATAAGAAGTTTCCAATTCGACGGTCCGCAAATCAAGCAATACTAATAACGTAGTAGACCACATGAGATCGGTCAATAATATATCCCGTGGAATCGTTGTCTATTTGCTATTTCGCCAAAATATTTTGTTATTGTTCTTTTGAAATGTTTGATTTGGTTGACAAATATCATCCATGTTTTCTGGTCTTTCTTTCTTTCATGTTGTACATCAGCTCCCCCCAGGGGCAAGATGACACAGGAGGAGGGTGCTGTTCAGGATGCAGGCCAGGATCGGGCAGGCGAGGGCTCCTTTGCTGGCCCCAGTAAGTTTTAATTTTAATATAGAGTACTTATTTTTTCCTAGCGTTCCTCATTCGATTTTTTCTAAATCGTCTTTGATCTTCTTGTAGACTGGATCTAAATTCTTATCCTGCCTCAACTATGACTCCCTGTGGTATTACTAGATTATTCCTATTAGTCTGTCTGTGTATCTAACTAAGATTGCACATTTGGCAATCCCATTCTAGTCAGCAATAGCTCTGTGCACTGAGTGCAGTCCTCTGGGATTGTCCATAATGTCTTTTCAAGTCTCCTAAATGTTTATGCTTTGACAATTGCCAACAATAAAAAGGTGAATGACCACCAAGAAAGAATAAGATACTACTTTACTTTTGGTTTGGATAGTAGGACAATCCATTCTACTACTGTTGCAGGGACAAATCTGCACAAACAGTACTATGGACACTGTGACTAAATAATGCATTGATTACCTTATCAATTATAATAGGTGCTGTTAGACTTTCCACATACCTCAGTGATAATAGACTTTGTAGTTGAACCCCCAATCTCCTTACTGACTAGATAGTGTGGCAGAGTCATTTAGCTCCCAAAGTCACCAATGATTGATCCCCAATGATGTCAGAGGCACGGACTCATGCTTGCAAAAATTCCAAAACCTTTAGCTCATCCACTCTAGTCTGGAGGACCAAAAACCACAGAGTCTATTTAAGTTTAAAAGCTTTATTAAAAGTAAAAACATTTATTAAAATCAAGTTTGTCATAAAAGTAAACGTTTAACTGAAAATGGAAAAGTGCTTAGTGCTGACGATTTATTGGACACATTTCTTGTGGTCGAGCCTAGCTCTCACCTGGTTTGAACTTGATCCTGCTCGTGTTCTTAGAAGTCAAGCTTCTGTCTGTTAGGAGAAAAAGTGGTGCGTGTAAAAAAAATAAAAAGCAAGCATTCATCAGTTGTGCCAAAAAGTGCAGCAAGACAACAGCCTTCCCTGGAAAAAGGGACATTTTTACTTTAGAGTAGACAGTCACAAATTATTACATTGTATTCTGTTTTTTTCACATTTCTTTCTTCCTCCTAGACCAAATATTATATAGTAGTGAGTGGTGTATTCTAACATTATTAAATGTACTTTGTAGGTGGAACATCTGGAGGCGGGGCCAGCGCGGAGGTGGTGGCATTGGACGAGGGGAACAACTCTGGGGAGGAGGCGGTGGAAGTGCCGGACAATCTTGTGAGGGATAACACGGTGGTGGCGGGCAGAGGTAAGCTATATATTCCTTACTTATTGAGATTGAAGACTGCAGAGTGTGCTTTCTGCACGGGTGTATTATAAATCAACCAGGTAGTAGCCTCCTCTAAATGTACTTCGACTTAGCTGTGAAGTTTTTGGCGAGAAGAATCCCAATCAGATCTGAGATGAACTTGATGGATGGGATGAACGAAAAGCAAAACAAGGGTGTAAGTAAGTGTGGAAGGACGAGAAATGTAATGATGACTGGCAAAGAAGAATGATATGTGTTTGCTTGGTCCCCGAGGTGGCTGGGAAGGAAAGAATATGGTATGGTGCATGGCTGGGTGAATGATGAAGCAAGGATGGGTGGAAGGAGAACAGCCTGGGTGGGTGAAACAGAAACTGTATGTGTGCATATACTTTGAATGGATGGATGCCTGGATCATGGTACTATCTGACTCTTAGATAGCATATGTGTATCTAGAGAGAGTAGACGGTCACTGGATGAACTAAGTGTTACTTTGAAGAGCATGTAACACCCGCACGTTCGTTCCAGTGTAGGAAAGGCAAGGAAAAGAAGTTGTAATTTTGTCCAAATACTACCATGAATAGTAGCAGTAGTTTGTATTGCAACTGCAAGCACAGCATATATCCGGTTATTACGGTGGACACTCCCTACCTCTCTTAATAACTTTAGTTTAGTAACAGTACGTCATTCATGTGTGGATGTATCACTGTTCACTCAATAATAAGCAAAGCACCTAAAGTCATCCCATATGTCATCAAATACATCCCATGTGAAGTGATAGATAATCAGATTATTTAGCTTCTTCATTTTCGTTTTCTAATACTCCTTTGCACTATAGGGTGAAAGCTAAATTAATTAAGCAGCAGCCCTTTTAACAGAGTATTCTCAGTGCCTCCCGTAATAGAAAAGTAAGAGCTTCACCACCTGCATGTACTGGACCGGTACAGTAACGCAAGTCTGTCTCACTCATCATGGTGTGCTTCTGTTTTTCTCGGGTGCAAGTTCACTGCTCTGGCATTATGCCGGCTTGCATAAGATAACGTACCAATTTTCCTAAACAAGAGAGAAGAAGAAGAATAAGACTTGTGTACTGTCATAGTCCACTGTAATGGAAGTCCATAGTGCTCGTAGAATTTGTTCCTTAAACTCCCACTAATGTTAGAGCAAGGATGAAGAAGTCGGAGGTTACATAGATACTGTCCTCAATAGTTATGTACTGTGCTTTCAATTTGCTACTTATACTGTGACACAACTTTCTGCTCAATCATTTTGTGTTAATCTTAAGGAGCATTGGTTACAGACTATGTCTTTCTTTCTTTATATAGTTGCTCCTTCCAAATCAAAGACACCATCAAGGAGGAGGGAGCTGACTCGAATGGCCCGGCAACGGAGGCTGGATGCCACTGTCGCCGAATATCGGCGGCTGGTGGCCCTGGAGGAGGAGGAGACGCAGTCTACCGGAACAACAACAACATCCACTGGGACAGCTGCATCCTCCTCCGTGCTCCCACGGGCTGCCAGCCAGCGCAGTGCTCCAGCGGTACAGAGCAGCAAAGACAGCAGCTGCCCCCCACAGGATTTGCAAGGCACGCCAGTGCCGCTTATGCCTCAGAGTGTCCTACCTGGAGCAGGAGGTCCTAAGCTATAAGAACTTGGTGGAGGGCCTCCGCTTCAACCATGCCACCCTCCGCAAGGAACATGATGCCCTGGCCGCTAAAGTCAACAGCCCCCTGCCGTAGTGTCCCTTGTCCCTTTTTTAGAGACTTTTGGGGGGTGGGAATTATAAGTTGGTTTTTTTTGGGACTTTTGAAGGACAATCGTTGGGGTTAGGGAGGGTCTTGCGGGAGATTATTTTGTCAGGGCTATAAAAATATACTTTTTGAAACTTTATCTGACCATACCTGTTTTTTACTTCTTTTGAGTCTGGTGGGTGGGGGTTTAACAGTAAGTTTGTTTTCCTGAATAGTCCTAGGACTTTAGTAGTACTACCGTCAATCTCTTGTCTCTCCTAATACTCCATTATACTACCTCCAACCAAACGATTATCTTACCTGTAATTTGTGTTTGAAAGTAGGGCTAGGCCCAGGGCCGGCTCCACGGGAAATGGCGATTAAGGTTGGCAATCCAGGGCGGATGAAATTTCCTCCTCATTGCGGTGGTACTAGTGGTGTGACACAGTGGCAGTTGCATGCCTATGAAAAAAAAAAAATGAAACCTGGTTTGTCCTTACTGTAGCATTACAACGGTACGATAGAGAATATAGCAGGTGACAGTACACTAGAACAGTGCAACAATGTAGCCTAACAAATGGTAAAGTATTGATAGTATAACTTGTACTTGTGTTGAATTTTTGACATTGGCTACTACTACAAGAAATAGTACTGAAGCTGAGTAAGTCTAGAATATATCCTCGGATTCCTTCACCAGCCTGTTGCTATGACCTTATCCTCCCCAGCAAGTGTGTGGAATTATTGATGTCATTTAGTCACACATCAAGCAAAACCACACAGCCCGGGGGAAGAGGGTTAGGGTTTGTAAAATGGATGGGAATGGGAGTTTCTTTTTGGGTAGGTTTTGTTGAGAGAAAAAAAAGCACAGCATGGACAAACAATAATTGAACATAAAGAAATGTTTGGGTACAAAGCTAACCATAAATCTTTTACGTGACATAAAGGAAGTACATGCACTACTGAATGCATCGTTACTGGAAAGTAAGTAGTACTTTCGACAACCGTGAATGACAAAATGCGACAGTAGAGGGCTACATTAAATTAGGTTTAAAAAATAGCTGAAGTAAAACCTATAGAATGGCTGTAGGGATCAATTTAGAAGCAGAGAGAGATCCAAGAAATGCAGTCACACTCATAGAAGAAAACAATGGATACTGTATCTGTATGTTGTTGTAGTTGTCATGTTGAATTTGGTAAGTAAGTTGCATGCAGCAAACAATTCCTCTTATTAGCGGCACTCCTCCATTCCAGCTGACGCTTCGTCCATCAATGTTGGTGACCAGAAGACACCCTGCCCACTGCCTGCCTGGCGGATGCTGAATTGCGGCTCGCTAATGTGAAGCCTGACTCCATCCTTTTTTCCCCATTGCACAGACTGAAACCCGGCCTGTAATTATTGAATGAAAAACAGGAAGTGATATAATATTACAACACCACTGATAAATAAATATAAGGTATGTACGCTGTGTAGTGCAAAAAGTCACACTTTGATTTTCCTGATAGACAGTACAATATTTTTGAAAGTGCGTACTCTGTCTGAGTCACCTTTTGAAGGATAAATAAGTATGGGCAAATTAATTTAGCGGATCTTTCCCCTCAAGCTAGGTGTACTGTAAACTGTGATTTAGAACAAAATTAGACCTTCCCAGCAGTGCTCCCACCCAGACCCTTACTAAAGCCAGTCGCAAAAATGTAGAAGATCCCCAATCAGATCTCAAAAAACGAGGCCTAGCAGAAAACTGGTGACAAAACGTATTTCAAAAGTAAAAGTCGGCCCAAATACCTCCTAACCCACCGTGGATTGTATTCAAACCACTTGCAAGCAAGCAAAAGTATCCATAGCCAGCATCGCTCCAAGACTCAAAAAACTCCCCCACCCAAACACATGCTATAGAAATACTGCTAACCCTAACGAGCCCTAAGTTAAGAATAGTGGCAAAGGCTTCCTTTAACTATGCCAAATCCCCCCTTTCCCACCTTGGATTTTCTTCAAATGACTTGCAACCAAAATTACACATTCTCACGAGTTCTCTAAGACCCCAGAACTCAGTTGCAAAAATCTAGAACACCCCGAAACACATGCAATCCTGCTGCTAGGGCTAACCCTAACGAACCCTAAGTTACAAAAAGTGTTAAAAGGCTTTTCCTTATGGATTTTGTCCCAACTACTTCTATCCGGTATTAGACCTTCCCAGGAATGCCCCAAGACCCACCAACCCACCCGCCAAAAAGCACAACACCCCCAAACAGCCAAAAAGGAAAATCTCATACTTACAATATTTCTCGGCCTTCGGTCCAAACGCGCTGTGCAGCTAGGCCATAACTCCCGTTTTCCACCTCGGATTTCCTGAAAAGCAAATGCAATCAAGATTAGACTGTCCCAGCAGTGCTCCCAGACCCCAAAACTCACCCACAAACACCCTGAACCCCCCCCCACCTCAAAGGCAAGCAAGTCAGCAATAACACAAAAAAAAGTCCGCCTCCGATTTGGTCCAAACCACTTTTATCCGGTATTAGAGCTTCCCAGCAATGGCCCCTGAGCCGTCAACTCAGGAGAAAACTAGTAGAAGACCCCCAAACAGCCGAAAAGCAAAAGTACAAAAATGGGGATTTTCTTGCCAATTTCCCAAATCACTCAGCGCGCGCTCTGCAGCTAGGCCCTAACTCCCCTCTGCCACCATGGATTTGCTTCAAACCTCTTGCAAACTAAAGTATACATAGCCAGCAGTGCTCCCAGACCCCGAAACCCACCCACAAACACCAGGAAGCCCCCCAAACAGGCCCCCGAAAACGCTACATTGAGCAAAATGTCAGAAATAGCAAAATAAAATCAGCGTGGATTTTGTCCCAACCACTTCTATCCGGTATTAGACCTTCCCAGGAATGCCCCAAGACCAGCCAACCCATCCGCCAAAAATCACAACACCCCTAAACAGCCAAAAAGGAAAATCTCATACTTACAATATTTCTCGGCCTTCGGTTCAAACGCGCTGTGCAGCTAGGCCATAACTCCCGTTTTCCACCACGGATTTCCTGAAAAGCAAATGCAATCAAGATTAGACTGTCCCAGCTGTGCTCCCAGACCCCAAAACTCACCCACAAACACCGGGAACCCCCCCAAAGAGCACCTCAAAGGCAAGCAAGTCAGCAAAAACACAAAAAAAATTCCTCCTCCGATTTGGTCCAAACCACTTTTATCCAGTATTAGAGCTTCCCAGCAATGGCCCCAGAGCCATCAACTCACCCGCAAAGAAGTAGAACACCCCCACAAGTGCTGAGTCTTTCTTCATTGGGCGTAATACAGCCCTCTGCTTTGAGGGAAATAGGAGTCTGGAGGAGGAGGATAGAGGAGCATGTTCTTGTGAACTTGTGAACCTGAGGAATGCAGACTGCGGCACCTTCAAATCAATAAGCAAACAAGTGAAGATAGTTCTGCTGATGGGCTTTTTTTTGTATATAGGTGATTAAAGTTTGAATTATATTAACTGTGCACAACAAAGAAAGACAGACACACAGGAATAAAAGTGAATAAGGACGAAAAAGAAAGTTATTGATTCATTGTCTCATTTTCAGGGTTCGGTGTCAGGGTCCAGGAATAAGAATAAGGCTTCGTCATCATACTCTGCGAATTCAGGCAGGGTGAGCTCAGTGTCACCTAACAGAGAAGAAATTCCCTCATCTACGTTGCTGTCCACCTCGTCTTCATCCGGCGTGCTTTCTCGTACTTTGTAATCTGGTGGTATGAGGTGCTGATTCATCTTGATCATTGTTAACCTCTCCACATTTTTGGGCGAGAGGCGGCTCCGTTTGGGAGTTACAATGCCACCAGCAGCACTGAAAACACGTTCAGAAGACACGCTTGTGAGTGGGCAAGACAAGTAGTTTAAAGCCAGGTTGGAGAGCTGTGGCCACAATTCTTTTTTCCCATGCCAATACGCCAATGGGTCAGCATTAACATAGACCTCTGTTGAGTCATTCAGATAGTCCTGCACCATCGACTCAAGGTCCTCCAAGGTTCCTCCACTTTGCTTAGCTTTTGCTGTGACCTTTTGAGAACCAAACCGAAGCCGAGTTAGCCAATCCTCTTCAGCATCCAATGTTACTGTTGTGTCTGGTGCAGATGATCCGGTTGCCGGTGTCTTTAACGGCTGAGAGGTCACTTGTGCCACAGCCACAGGTGCAGAAGTGGATTGTTTTGACTGGGGATGGCCTGCTGATGCTGATGTACTGCCTTTTCCTTCAATTTTCTGCCATTCTCTTTCAAACCTCTTGGCTGACAAGGCTAGCCAACGTTTGTACTTTGTAACATCTTCATCAGCAAAAGGAAAGAATGCTCGGCCTGCCAGCGCCTTTTTGTAGCGTTGTTCCAGAATAGTAGCACAAATGTAATGCTGTTCTGAGTGGGTCATTTTAAGACGTTCATCACCTTGTAGGCGCTCTAATAATTTCTCCACCAAAACAAAAGGGTCTTGTTTTTTTTCATCTTTTTGAAAGACAGAAGACACCTCCTTCAGTTGGTGCTCCAGCATGTACAACAATGGGATAGCTTTTCCCAAATTACAGTCCTCCTTGCTGACTGCACGTGTGAAGACCTCAAAAGGACGAAGCATGCCTGTCAGGCTTTTAACTATGTCCCATTGCGCCGCACCCATCCTCAGGTCCTTCTGAGCTGTACCCTGTTTTAAGAAATAGTGATCGAGTACCGTATACTGCTCATACAGATGCTCAAGCATGTAGAAGGTTGAGTTCCAACGTGTTGCCACCTCCTGGATGAGTGCTTTCACTAGCATTTGACGTTCATGTAGCAGGCTCCTCAGATGCTTCCGGGCCTTAAAGGAATGGCTGAAATGGTTGCACATTTTTCGGCAGGTGTCCACTACCTCATACGCTGGACTGTCTTTATCACTCAAGAATTTTTTAACAACCAGGTTTATACAGTGCGCCAAACACGGCACTCTGAAATAGTGACCCAGCTCCATGGCCTTAACTACATTGGCACCATTATCCGTGGAAACATAACCAATCTGGCGTTTTTTTGGGGACAGCCAGTGAAGGACCTTTGTGTTAAACTCATCCAAAATGTTTTGTGCTGTGTGACGTTTCTCCAAACCAAGAGCTAGCAGCAGAGTACAAAGTTCCCCAGGGGGCGTTTCACAGTGTGGAGCGAGGAGTTGGTATTATAAATACCGTGGCTGCAAAGAAGGGTTCCCTAGTCGGAACTTAGAGAGCCTCACACACCCAAGGTAATAAGCGTGAAACACACCCTTACTCGAGGGTGTCCGGTGTCATCATCGGCTCCCTGCCCCTCGTCAGACCGGCGTTGCAATGTCCGACGGAGTCCCCCAAGGGTACTCTTTTGACGGGGTTCTTTTAGTTCCTTGCCGATGGTGGATGTGGGTGAGGATGAGGAAGGTGTAGTCAGTGCAATGGTGAGTGAAGGTGATAAAAAAGGTAATCAGTCCACTAGCAACTTTAATAACGTGGCTGATTCCTTAGTTAAAAGGGGTGGGAGGGGAGTTTAGAGACCGTAAAAGTGTACAGAACAATAACTCTACCCCCTAGTGTGGTCAACATGTTTCTCGCCGAGAGGCGATTCGTCAGGACCTAAAAATAAAGTACTACACAAAGAAAAAGGTGGGCTCAATGCTCAATCTATATGAAGAAAGCAAATACAACCTCGCTGGGTCGGAGGACAAGAGGGCCAAGGGGTCCTGCTCTATTTAGGCGACCCTAAGGGGATTAAGACTAGGCCCCGCAGCATGCTCCCGTGAGGCCAGCGTAATAAGGTTCAGTACACCTTGGTATAGACACTGGAACGGCGGAACACCTACCCCTCACGCTCACGGCACCTGGTCAGTGTTGCATGCTTCCGAGCAGCTTTAAAAACTTGGTCCGGGTCAACACCTGGGTTTAGCTTTGCTTTAACCCCTGAAAAAGAGACCCAGTGTGCAGTGATGCACATGTAATCAGCGCCTGCGCCACTGGTCCACATGTCTGTTGTCAGATGTATAATGTGAACAGCACTCTTCTGCAAAGCTGGCCCAATCACCTCCAGCACCTCTTCATGTAGTGCTGGAACCGCAACTCTGGCAAAATAGAACCGGCTAGGAACCTTCCATTTAGGGCAGAGCGCTGCCACTAATTCTAGAAAACCAACCCCTTCTACAAAAGAAAAAGGGAGAAGGTCCAGAGCTATCATTTTAGCCAGCTTAGTGTTATACAGACGCGTCAGTGGGTGGTTGCGTTCATATTGTGCTTCTGTAAACAACATCTTTTTAATGTTGCCCTGGACCAAGCATTTACGGGATGATGATGATGATTTCTTCGACCCAGTTACGCTCGCTGATGAACTTTTTCGCATTGGTGTCTCACTCTCTCCCACACTCTTAGTGTGGCTCACATGGGGTGTGCTGCTGACAGGGGTACTGGGTGTAAGTGAAGTGTTTGACACGTCTTCTTCCTCCTCGTCATCATCAGATGAAACATCATTACGTTCAATTCGGGCTTCCTTGATCGCCTGTAGGTGCGCAAACCATTGGACAGCGTGCTTTCTTTCAAGATGACCTCTCTGGCCTCCGGTACCATAGTTGGAACCAAACTTACCACGACTAACTGCCAACTTACAAATGGCGAGGTTTTCCTTTTTTGGGCAAACACTAAAGAAGTCCCAAACTGCGGACTTGAAATGTCTTTGGGGGCTGGAGGAGGCGGCGATACTGGTGGTGGTGGTCCTGCTGCTAATGCTAGATGAAGTGGAGGATGTGGATTGCCGAACTTCAGTACGTTTTGCACTTTCACCACCACTAATTGAGGTCGAGGTGGATGGAGGTCCCTTCTGGCGAGTAGGAAATATGGAAGCGGTAGGTGTTGGTGTACTAGTTAACTACAATGATTGTGGTGTTTCTTCGATTGCCTCCTCGTCGACAACATCATCATGCTCAGCAGCTTCTCGGGCTAAGGTCAAAATGTCTTTTTGCTGCATGCCCGCTGGGGCTGCAGTGACCTTTATGATGACTGCGTCGTCGTCGTGAGAGTCTTCATCAGCAAGAGTATCCGCTACTTCTTGTTGAGCCTCATCACACTCCATAATTATGAGTCTTTCGATGACCTTCCTTTTACGCTTAACTACCTTTGTCAGATCATGGTGTGCCTCACTCTCAGACGGCAGTGATGGTTCCCAATTTAGATCCGTATCATCAGAAGGAGGTTTGCTTGAAGAAGATGTAGACCTCACCCTTGATCTCTTCCTTGCTAGGGGTGTGGAAGACAATGAATGATCATCAGGAGGAATGGCTTCCTCAAATGATACCTCGCCTTGATTGTCGATTTCCTGATGTGCCCCTACTTCGGGAGGAACAACTATTGTGGGCACTTGTGACCCTCCATGCACCTATGCTTGTGCATCTCCTTGCGCTGCCTCTCCTTCCACATGTACTTGGGCTTGTACTTGCACATGTGGTTGTTGTTGCGGCTGTGGTTGTTCAACACTCGTCAGATGAGTTACAACAACCCGTGTTGATTCAGGGACATTGCTGCTACTTTCTTGCGATGAGCCAACATCACTGGTCGATGGTGATTGAACAACTAGACTAAGTGCCTCTGCAGCACTCAAGGGCTTGGACTTAAGTTGGCTTGATGGTGGTGGTGGCACTGAGCCCAATGGACCGGGGGTGCTGCTCCCAGCTTGGTCCCCAGCAGATCCCGCTGCTGCTGCAGGCGTACTTTTTTTTTTACTCCCAAAAAACGTGGCGGGCGGCACACCAGTCTCCTTGGTAACTTGCTTCTTCTGCTCCTTACTGGCAACGTTCTTGCTAGAGGAGCTACGGGAAACTTTTTTGGGGGCCATCTTCTTCAGAGCAGGTCAGAACAGCAGGCCGCAGTTGCACGAGTTGCAGAGTTGTCTCTGGCCAGACGTGACGTCGCGTGACGTTATGCTGCACACACACACCGCTGCAGGACTTCTTCCTGGCACTGGTGGCTCTCTTGAGTCTTGTGTACCTAAAAGCAATGGAAGACAGAGGAACATCAGTTCAGTTATACACCCCAAAAAAATCGAAAAAACACAGAAAAATCAGCACAATCCCATGCCCTCCATGATGTTTAAATTCAAGACACCCCACAGAAAGACTAGGCCAATGCACCACTCAGTACCCCTGGGCATAAAGGTTGAAAGCTAGGCAAAATGGTTGCAAACCTAACAACACTGCCTGCATTCAAAATGGCCCCCTCCCTCCCAGCACATGGCCAGGGCCTGTAGCAGCACTCAAAATGGACCCCACCCACATGGCCTGTCCCCATGAACACCCCAAAAAATCGAAAAACACAGAAAAATCAACACAATCCCATGCCATCCAGGCCCTCCATGGTGTTTAAATTCAAGACACCCCACAGAAAGACTAGGCACATGCACCACTCACTACCCCTGATGAAAAGGCCACAACAACAGCCCAGAAAAACGAAAATCACAGAAAAATCAGCACAATCCCAAGCCCTCCATGATGTTTAAATTCAAGACACCCCACAGAAAGACTAGGCCTATGCACCACTCAGTACCCCTGGGCATAAAGGTTGAAAGCTAGGCAAAATGGTTGCAGACCTAACAACACTGCCTGCATTCAAAATGGCCCCCTCCCTCCCAGCACATGGCCAGGGCCTGTAGCAGCACTCAAAATGGCCCCCAGCCACATTGCCTGTCCCCATGAACACCCCAAAAAATCGAAAAACACAGTAAAATCAGCACAATGCCATGCCATCCAGGCCCTCCATGATGTTTAAATTCAAGACACCCCACAGAAAGACTAGGCACATGCACCACTCACTAGCCCTGGTGAAAAGGCCACAACAACAGCCCAAAAAAACGAAAATCACAGAAAAATCAGCACAATCCCAAGCCATCCATGATGTTTAAATTCAAGACACCCCACAGAAAGACTAGGCCTATGCACCACTCAGTACCCCTGGGCATAAAGGTTGAAAGCTAGGCAAAATGGTTGCAGACCTAACAACACTGCCTGCATTCAAAATGGCCCCCTCCCTCCCAGCACATGGCCAGGGCCTGTAGCAGCACTCAAAATGGCCCCCAGCCACATGGCCTGTCCCCATGAACACCCCAAAAATTCAAAAAACACAGAAAAATCAGCACAATCCCATGCCATCCAGGCCCTCCATGATGTTTAAATTCAAGACACCCCACAGAAAGACTAGGCACATGCACCACTCACTAGCCCTGGTGAAAAGGCCACAACAACAGCCCCAAAAAAACGAAAATCACAGAAAAATCTGCACAATCCCAAGCCATCCAGGCCGTCCATGATGTTTTTATTAAAGAGACCCCACAGAAAGACTCAGTCCACCCACCACTGAGTACCCCTGGGCAAAAGGCCCCAACATCAGCCCAAAAATCAAAAAATACAAAATTGTAGTTGCAGCAACTGTAATGCCCCAAACAAACTTACTTGTGAAATTTCTAATACAAAAGTGATCCAAAGAAAGTCAAAAAGGCCTCAAATCCAAATATCCAGCAGCATCCACAAAAAGTAATCCTTCCAGCTCCTGATCCAAATGAAAAGTGACCAGGAGATGGACAAAGCACTGGGAAGAACCTGCTGGACAGGAACAGGAAGTTGGAGACTGTGGGGCACTTCCTTCCTCCCACCCCCCACCCCAAAATGGTCTCCTTGCAAAAAAAGTGCAGGCAAATGTCAACCTGAGGAGTTATTCAGATAAAAATCATCACTTTTAGAAGGTTTATGCTGCTTGCTGATGAATTTCTTGTGCAGAATTGCAAATTTTGTGTTTTCGCGAGATTGTTGCTGCCCGCCGCATGTACGGGTTCGCGATTGCAAACTCTTGCTATACGTGATCACGGCGTACTCGCGTTGACAAACTCTCGCTGTGCAAGGTGACGAGCGCGATGATGTAATCGCGGTCGCCAAACTCCTGCGGGATCTCGCAGCAAGATCCAAAATGGCGCAGCACTCGCAAAATATCGAGAAAAACAACTCAGCAAACGCTGAATGACGGGAAGTGAACGCCGCGCGCGCAAAATTGTATCACCAAGAAAAAAAAATCTGCTGCGTGCGAATTTGCGGATTTTCGGTAAATTCGCGAGCGTTCGCGGATTGCAAATTTACCGAAAAGCCGCAAAATCCGCGAGCGGAACGGATTTCCCGCCCATGCTTAGTTGGCATCTCTGGTTGGTGGCTTGGTGGGCTGAATGCTGGTGAGTCTGCAGTTCCGGCAGGTGAAAGGCCCTTGGGTATGCTTCGGGATGGCCAGGTAGCAGGGGTGGTCTCGCCCGGTGTTGAGTGCGTGGAGGGTGCACGAGTCGTAGTGCAGTCTGGCGTTACGGGGGCGCAGATTCCAGGGGTTCTGGCAATGGGCACGGTACAGTTGCGGACGGGCGCAGACGGGCTTGCCTTTAGCGTGCCAGCGGCGCGCCCGCTGCACACGTCCGCTGCGCTTCTGTGCTGCGTCCTCCATAAGATGGAGGAGCAGCTGGGAGGCGGGTGCGGGGCAGCCAATGGGGACGGGACACGGAGTAAGGGGGCGGGGCCGCAGGGGAGCAGCGGCAGGAAGCGGGGAGCGGGGAGGGCACAGAGGGCAAGGGGCAAAAGGGACCGGGTACAGTGAACAGGGTAAATACAGAATACCAAAGACAAAATACAGAACAATGCAGGATATACAGTAGCAAGAAACTGAGGCAGTCACTAGGACGCGGGAGCACGCCCGTGGCAGGCACCTGGCAGCGGCAGCAGTGGGGTGTCACGGATGCACAGGAGGAGCCGTGCGGCGTGAGGAGCGACCTGACCCGAGGTTAGGGTCAAGGGTCGTTGGCCTCACCCTAGCATTTGCCAGTGATCTTTGAATCAGCAAGAAAGGGTTGTTTCTAGTGCAGCTTTCATATTAGATCGCATTGTTCGATAGCTGCACTAAACGTTCTAATAAGCACCACATGCTGCTTCGCTGTATTGGCATTCTTTTGGGTGGAAAGGTACCTTGTGATTGACACAACGGTTCATTGTCACTTTGTTCCCACCAGGGTGGCTCCTCACAGATGCCTCTCTGCAGGAGTGGACAGCTCAGCACCTCTGATATTGCTGATATCTCCTGGTAGCCACATGAATGGTTGGGGTGCAGGTTAGCACCTCTCAGTTGCACCCCATGAGGCACGGCGAACTCACCATTCGCGCCTCGCCCAGAGTGGGCCTGGCATCTGCTTGTGCTGCGTTGCTGAATGTAGGCTAGCCGGCACTTACACAAATGTCTACATTACCATCAAAGGGCTGGCAACGTGCTCAATTAGCTGGCACAGATTTCACAGTTTTCCTCCCATAAAGGCTGAATCTCTTTGTGGCATCTTCTTTTTAAATACCTGTGTCATCTCTGCACGAACATCCTTTGCTGGCTGCAGAGTAATTACGGTTTAGATTAATTAAAAAGATCTTTCCTTTTTTTAAATCCCTTTTTTTAATGAATGCAGTCTTTAGCTCCAGTCCGGAGGTCTTCGGTGAACCAGGCAGCTTTCTTGTTGGTTTGGTTGTTTGTGGAGATATTGAGAGGGGCGAGGGGGTTGGTGCAGTCATTGATCCACTGTTTGAGGATGGTAGCGGCGGTGTCTAGGTCGGTGGGGTCGGCAGGTGGTCTTAGGGTTAGGGTGGGGGTCAGTTGGTCCTTGGTGACCTTGCCCCAACATCGGCGAGGCAACTGTTGGGTGCGGTGGTGTGTGGTGGGTTTCCTGAAGGTGAAGTGGACGCATCTGTGGTTGGTCCAGTGGGGTCTGGTGGTGTGGTTGAAGGAGAGTTGGGGGCTTGCGGAGAAGATAGGGTCCAGCTTGTGTGCAGAGGCATGGGTGGGTGTTGTCACGAGCTGTTTGAGTCCGAGGATCGCGAGATTGTCGATCAGGGCGGTGGAGCTGGCGTCGTTGTTGTACTTGAGGTGGAAGTGCAGGTCCCCAAGGAGGATGTAGTCCGTGGAGGCGAGGGCGTGGGTGCTGATGAGGTTGGCGATGGTGTCGTTGAAATGTAGTCGTGGTCCGGGGGTCTGTAGATGAGTGTTCCTCTGAGGGTCGTGTTGGGGTCGGCGTGGATCTGGAAGTGCATGTGCTCGGCAGTGGTGAGGGTGTCTTCGGTGATGGTCGAGACTCTGAGGGTGTTCTTGTGGATGATGGCGATTCCCCCGCCGACTCCGTTGGTGCGGTCCCAGCGGGCGATCTTGTAGCCCTGTGGGATGGCTATGGCGATGTCTGGTGCTGAGGTGGCGTTCAGCCAGGTCTCCGTCAGGAAGGCGACGTTGGGGGCGGTAGAGTCTAGGAGGTCCCAGAGCTGGATGTCGTGCTTGCGAGTGGAGCGGGTGTTGAGAAGGATGCAGCGGAGGTGGTTGGGTTCTCTGGTTGGTGGCTTGGTGGGCTGGATGCTGGTGAGTCTGCAGTTCCGGCAGGTGAAAGGCCCTTGGGTATGCTTCGGGATGGCCAGGTAGCAGGGGTGGTCTCATCCGGTGTTGAGTGCGTGGAGGGTGCAGGAGTTGTAGTGCAGTCTGGCGTTACGGGGGCGCAGATTCCAGGGGTTCTGGTGCTGAGCACGGTCCAGGTGCGGACAGGGGCAGACGGGCTTGCCTTTGGCGTGCCCGCTGCACGCGTCCGCTGCGCTTCCGCGATGCGTCCTCCATAAGAGGCGAAGTGGGAGGGAGGAGCAGCTGGGAGGTGGGAGCGGAGCGGCCAAATGGGACGGGACGCAGAGGAAGGGGGCGGGCCGCAGGGGAGCAGCGGCGGGAAGCGGGGAGCGGGGAGGGCACAGAGGGCAAGGGACAAAAGGGACCGGGTACAGTGAACAGGAAAAATACAGAATACCAAAGACAAAATGCAGAACAATGCAGGATATACAGTAGCAAGAAACTGAGGCAGTCACCAGGATGTGGGAGCCCGCCCACGGCGGGCACCTGGCAGCGGCAGCAGTGGGGTGTCACGGGTGCACATGAGGAGCCATGCGACGTGAGGAGCGACCTGACCCGAGGTCAGGATCATGGGTCACACTCACTGCAGCGCGGCGTCCTCCATAGGAGGCCAAGTGGGAGGGAGGAGCAGCTGGGAGGTAGGAGCAGGGCGGCCAATGGAGACGGGATGCAGAGGAAGGGGCGGGGCTGCAGGGGAGCAGCGGCAGGGAGCGGGGAGGGCAGAGGGCAAGGGGCAAAAACGGACCGGGTACAGTGAACAGGGAAAATACAGAATACCAAAGACAGAAAACGGAACAATGCAGGATATACAGTAGCAAGAAATTGAGGCAGTCACCAGGACGCGGGAGCACGCTCATGGCGGGCACCTGGCAGCGGCAGCAGTGGTGTGTCACGGGAGCACAGGAGGAGCCGTGCGGAGTGAGGAGCGACCTGATCCGAGGTCAGGGTCAAGGTTCATTGCCCTGACCCTAGCATTTGCCAGTGATCTTTAAAACAGCAGGAAAGGGTTGTTTCTAGTGCAGCTTTCATATTAGATCGCATTGTTCGATAGCTGCACTAAACTTTCTAATAAGCACGACATGCTGCTTCGCTGTATTGGCATTCTTTTGGGTGGAAAGGTACTTTGTGATTGACACAACGGTTCATTGGCACTTTGTTCCCACCAGGGTGGCTCCTCACAGATGCCTCTCTGCAGGAGTGGACAGCTCAGCACCTCTGATATTGCAGATATCTCCTGGTAGCCACATGAATGGTTGGGGTGCAGGTTAGCACCTCTCAGTTGCACCCCATGAGGCACGGCAAACTCACCATTAGCGCCTCGCCCAGAGTGGGCCTGGCATCTGCTCGTGCTGCTTTGCTAAATGCAGGCTAGCCTGCACTCACACAAATGTCTACATTATCATCAGGGGGCTGGCAACGTGCTCAATTAGCTGGCACAGATTTCACAGTTTTCCTCCCATGAAGGCTGAATCCCTTTGTGGCATCTTCTTATTAAATACCTGGGTCATCTCTGCACGAACATCCTTTGCTGGCTGCAGAGTAATTACGGTTTAGATGAATTAAAAAGAACTTTCCTTTTTTTAAATCCCTTTTTTTAATGAATGCAGTCTTTAGCTCCAGTACGGAGGTCTTCGGTGAACCAGGCGGCTTTCTTGTTGGTGTGGTTGTTTGTGGAGATATTGAGAGGGGTGAGGGTGTTGGCGCAGTCGTTGATCCACTGTTTGAGGTTGGTAGCAGTGGTGTCTGGGTCGGTGGGGTCGGCGGGTGGTCTTAGGGCGAGGGTGGGGTTCAGCTGGTCATTGGTGACCTTGCCCCAGCATCGGCGAGGCAACTGTTGGGTGCGGTGGTGGGTTTCCTGAAGGTGAAGTGGACGCATCTGTGGTCGGTCCAGTGGGGTTCGGTGGTGTGGTTGAAGGAGACGTGGGGGCTTGCGGAGAAGATGGGGTCCAGCGTGTGTCCTGCGGCGTGGGTGGGTGTTGTCACGAGCTGTTTGAGTCAGAGGTTGGCGAGATTGTCAAACAGGGCAGTGGAGTTGGTGTCGTTGTTGTTCTCGAGGTGGAAGTTCAGGTCCCCAAGGAGGATGTAGTCCGTGGAGGCGAGGGCGTGGGTGCTGACGATGTTGGCGATGGTGTCGTTGGAATGTGGTTGTGGTCCGGGTGGTCTGTAGATTAGTGTTCCTCTGAGGGTCGTGTTGGGGTCGGTGTGGATCTGGAAGTGTATGTGCTCGGCAGTGGTGAGGGTGTCTTCGGTGTTGGTCGAGACTCTGAGGGTGTCCTTGTGGATGATGGTGATTCCCCCGCCGACTCCGTTGGTGCGGTCCCTGCGGGCGATCTTGTAGCCCTGTGGGATGGCTATGGCGATGTCTGGTGCTGAGGTGGCTTTCAGCCAGGTCTCTGTCAGGAAGGCGACGTCGGGGGCGGTAGAGTCTAGGAGGTCCCAGAGCTCGATGGCGTGCTTGCGAGTGAAGCGGGTGTTGAGGAGGATACAGCGGAGGTGGTTGGGTTCTCTGGTTGGTGGCTTGGTGGGCTGGATGCTGGTGAGTCTGCAGTTCGGGCAGGTGAAAGGCCCTCGGGTATGCTTCGGGATGGCCAGGTAGCAGGGGTGGTCTCATCCGGTGTTGAGTGCGTGGATGGGTGCAGGAGTCGTAGTGCAGTCTGGCGTAATGGGGGGCACAGATTCCAGGGGTTCTGGTGCTGGGCACGGTATAGGTGCGGAGGGGCGCAGACGGGCTTGCCTTTGGCGTGCCCGCTGCGCGCGTCCGTTGCGAATCCGCGATGCGTCCTCCTTAAGAGGCGAAGTGGGAGGGAGGAGCAGCTAGGAGGCGGGAGCGGGACGACCAATGGGGTCGGACGCAGAGGAAGGGGGCGGGGCCGCAGGGGAGCAGTGGTGGGAAGCGGGGAGCGGGGAGGGCACAGAGGGCAAGGGACAAAAGGGACCGGGTACAGTGAACAGGAAAAATACAGAATACCAAAGACAAAATACAGAACAATGCAGGATATACAGTAGCAAGAAACTGAGGCAGTCACCAGGACGCTGAGCACGCCCGCGGCGGGCACCTGGCAGCGGTAGCAGTGAGGTGTCACGGCTTCACAGGAGGAGCCATGCGTCGTCAGGAGCGACCTGACCCGAGGTCATGGTCAAGGGTCACACTCACTGCCGCGCGGCGTCCTCCATAAGAGGCCAAGTGGGAGGGAGGAGCAGCTGGGAGGTTGGAGCGGGGTGGCCAATGGAGAGGGGACGCAGAGGAATGTGCGGGTCCGCAGGGGAGCAGCGGCGGGGAGCGGGGAGGGCACAGAGGGCAAGGGGCAAATGGGACCGGGTACAGTGAACAGGGAAAATACAGAATACTAAAGACAAAATACAGAACAATGCAGGATATACAGTAGCAAGAAACTGAGGCATGTACCAGGACGTGGAAGCACGCTCGTGGCGGGCACCTGGCAGCGGCAGCAGTGGTGTGTCACGGGAGCACAGGAGGAGCCGTGCGGAGTGAGGAGCGACCTGATCCGAGGTCAGGGTCAAGGTTCATTGCCCTGACCCTAGCATTTGCCATTGATCTTTGAATCAGCAAGAAAGGGTTGTTTCTAGTGCAGCTTTCATATTAGATCGCATTGTTCGATAGCTGCACTAAACTTTCTAATAAGCACGACATGCTGCTTCGCTGTATTGGCATTCTTTTGTGTGGAAAGGTACTTTGTGATTGACCCAACGGTTCATTGGGACTTTGTTCCCACCAGGGTGGCTCCTCACAGATGCCTCTATGCAGGAGTGGACAGCTCAGCACCTCTGATATTGCAGATAGCTCCTGGTAGCCATATGAATGGTTGGGGTGCAGGTTAGAACCTCTCAGTTGCACCCCATGAGACAAGGCGAACTCACCATTCGCGCCTCGCCCAGAGTGGGCCTGGCATCTGCTTGTGCTGCTTTGCTAAATGCAGGCTAGCCGGCACTCACACAAATGTCTACATTACCATCAGGGGGCTGGCAACGTACTCAATTAGCTGGCACAGATTTCACAGTTTTCCTCCCATGAAGGCTGAATGTCTTTGTCGCATCTTCTTTTTAAGTACCTGGGTCATCTCTGCACGAACATCCTTTGCTGGCTGCAGAGTAATAACGGTTTGGATTCATTAGAAATACCTTTCCTTTTTTTTAAATCCCTTTTTTTAATGAATGCAGTCTTTAGCTCCAGTCCGGAGGTCTTCGGTGAAATAGGCAGCTTTCTTGTTAGTTTGGTTGTTTGTGGTGATATTGACAGGGGCGAGGGTGTTGGCGCAGTCATTGATCCACTGTTTGAGGTTGGTAGCGGTGGTGTCTGGGTTGGTGGGCTCGGCCAGTGGTCCTAGGGTGAGAGTGGGGGTCAGTTGGTCCTTGGTGACCTTGCCTCAGCATCGGCGAGGCAACTGTTTGGTGCGGTGGTGTGTGGTGGGTTTCCTGAAGGGGAAGTGGACGCATCTGTAATCGGTCCAGTGGGGTTCGGTGGTGTGGTTGAAGGAGACCTGGGGGCTTCCAGAGAAGATGGGGTCCAGCGTGTGTCCAGCGGCGTGGGTGGGTGTTGTCACGAGGGGTTTGAGTCCGAGGTTGGCGAGATTGTCGATCAGGGCGGTGGAGTTGGCGTTGTTGTTGTTCTTGAGGTGGAAGTTCAGGTCCCCAAGGAGGGTGTAGTCCATGGAGGTGAGGGCGTGGGTGCTGACGAGGTTGGCGATGGTGTCATTGAAATGTGGTTGTGGTCCGGGGGGTCTGTAGATGAGTGTTCCTCTGAGGGTCGTGTTGGGGTCGGTGTGGATCTGGAAGTGCATGTGCTCGGCAGTGGTGAGGGTGTCTTCGGTGTTGGTCGAGACTCTGAGGGTGTCCTTCTGGATGATGGCGATTGCCCCGCTGACTCCGTTGGTGCGGTCCCTGCGGGCGATCTTGTAGCCCTGTGGGATGGCTATGGCGATGTCTGGTGCTGAGGTGGTTTTCAGCCAGGTCTCCGTCAGGAAGGCGACGTCGGGGGCGGTAGAGTCTAAGAGGTCCCAGAGCTCGATGGCGTACTTGCGAGTGAAGCGGGTGTTGAGGAGGATGCAGCGGAGGTGGTTGGGTTCTCTGGTTGGTGGCTTGGGCTGGATGCTGGTGAGTTTGCAGTTCGGGCAGGTGAAAGGCCCTTGGGTATGCTTCGGGATGGCCAGGTAGCAGGGGTGGTCTCATCCGGTGTTGAGTGCGTGGAGGGTGCAGGAGTCGTAGTGCAGTCTGGCGTTATGGGGGGCACAGATTCCAGGGGTTCTGGTGCTGGGCATAGGTGCGGAGGGGCGCAGACGGGCTTGCCTTTGGCGCGCCCGCTTCGCACGTCCGTTGCGAATCCGCGATGCGTCCTCCATAAGAGGTGAAGTGGGAGGGAGGAGCAGCTAGGAGGTGGGAGCGGGGCGACCAATGGGGTCGGGACACAAAGGAAGGGGGCGGGGCCGCAGGGGAGCAGTGGTGCGAAGCGGGGAGCGGGGAGGGCACAGAGGGCAAGGGACAAAACGGACCGGGTACAGTGAACAGGAAAAATACAGAATACCAAAGACAAAATACAGAACAACAAAAAATCTGGAAGGTTCCCCCGGTGATTAGACACAGGTAGGGGTAGAGTACTGTGAGAAGAAGGAAAGACCTGTGATTTGTAGTGAACTCAATAAGGTCAGTTATACTGACAAGAAGTGAATTTTGCTACAGCAAAGCTACTACCAAAAAGGTCCTTGAGTGATTACAATAAAATAAAATAAAATGTAAATGGCAAGCACTGTCTGACTATACGTCTCTACACGACATTGTTATTCATAATCAAAGTATAACAGGTAAGCACACAACAATAGAACTGGAAAGGTATAAACACAATTTATTAAAATCACCTCCCAGTTAGGGTTACAATCTAAATAAAATCCAATAAAATATTCACAAAAGTGAAAAAAACTTTAAAAAAGTCAAAGAACAAAGGTCGACGCTGTGTTTCGGTGTTCGTTTTTTATGGTTTACACCTTCTTCAGGACACTTTGACAGTTTCAACATTAATCTAAAAATTGAAAAAACATCTTTAAGTATATATTCCTTCAACATAAAATCATTTATCTCTGTGCAGTGTTTATTAACCCAACCAATCTACATTACAACATTTGATATAGTAAACCTGTTATCTAGAGAAAACGTGCTTACATGAGGACCTACTTTGGCTTTCAAGCTTGTTAAGTATTAAACGGCTCTATTCTTTACCCATTATGTTGGTAAGGTGTAAAGCCTTTACAAATTCTAGGGACACATATCTAGAATACAAAGAGAGGGAATACCTGAAATTTGTGAAGTTTCTGTTTTGACCATTCAGAAGACTTCTAAACAGCTAGATATCTGTGAATCCTCATAGCCTTCAAATTGCACTGTGACCTTAACAAGAAAAGTTAATAAAATATTTTTACAACCGAATGGTTTGGTTTATGTTTTAGTGCAGTTTCGTGTAATTTTACTCCGAAATTTACCTGTTTTCAATTCCAGGTACAGATTAAAAGAACAACGGAGGGGCCACCGGACTTCTCTCTCAGTATGAGTCTATTTGATGCAGACTTGGGTCTTATTCTTGAGTTTAAGATCCCTGCGGGTTAAGACATATATATATGTGTAGAAGGACACTATGATAGGTCTTCCTATACATAGGACATAAGTATGTTGCTCACTTACCACAGCTATATATCCTTTCAAACGTTGTATAGGTTTGATTGATGGTACTTCATTATCTGTTTGGATAAAGTGGGCATATTTAAATATCTTACCGGATAGAGTGATTAAATGTATCAAAAATCCTCTCTCCTCTCTTTCAAGCTTATTAGCCAATATATTATTTAATACTTTAGGCCATGTTGTCTTATTAAAGTATTAAAGTTATATACAACATGTATATGTTTGCAACAACTTTGCCATATTTATGTATGGAGAGTCTTTAGAATGTTGCTGCTGATTATTCTTGCAAGTATAATATGCTAAAAGCCCTATTTTTCAAGTCAAGTAACATGAGTGGCATCTCATGGCTAAAAGGCAAGGTGTTTTAGTATTGGTAACAAGAGCCTACTCTAACTAGCCATATTACTATCTGTTATGCTGGATAATATGGTAACAGTTTCTTGGCTAAAGAGCCTGGTGTTGTGGTCTAAATACCACAAAACCTTACTTCCCAAATCCTTCCATTGACATACCTGATAGAACTTGATCGGCCTCCCTGCTCCTCCGTGTTCAGCGTCATTCAAGTGAGTGAAGAGCTAGACACGGGGGCTGTTTAAGTACTGCCTCTTCCCTCCATAACCCGGGCTGGATGCTGGTGAGTCTGCAGTTCAGGCAGGTGAAAGGCCCTTGGGTATGCTTCTTGATGGCCAGATAGCAGGGGTGGTCTCATCTGGTGTTGAGTGCGTGGAAGGTGCAGGAGTCGTACTGCAGTCTGGCATTGCGGGGGGCGCAGATTCCAGGGGTTCTGGGGCTGGGCACAGTCCAGGCGCGGACGGGCGCAGAGGAGCTTGCCTATGGTGCGCCCGCTGCGCGCGTCCGCTGCGCTTCGGCGCTGCCTCCTCCATAAGAGGCGAAGTGGGAGGGAGGAGCAGCTGGGAGGCGGGAGCAAGGCGGCCAATGGGGACGGGACGCAGAGGAAAGGGGCGGGGCCGCAGGGGAGCAGCGGCGGGAAGCGGGGAGCGGGGAGGGCACAGAGGGCAAGGGACAAAAGGGACCGGGTACAGTGAACAGGAAAAATACAAAATACCAAGGACAAAATACAGAACAATGCAGAATATACAGTAGCAAGAAATTGAGGCAGTCACCAGGACGCGGGAGCACGCCCGCGGTGGGCACCTGGCAGCGGCAGCAGTGGGGTGTCACGGGTGCACACGATTAGCCGTGCGGCGTGACGAGCGACCTGACCAGAGGTCAGGGTCAAGGGTCACACTCACTGCCGTGCGGCGTCCTCCAACAGAGGCCAATTGGGAGGGAGGAGCAGCTGGGAGGCGTGAGTGGGGCGGCCAATGGGGACAGGACGCAGAGGAAGGGGCAGGGCCTCAGGGGAGCAGCGGTGAGGAGCAGGGACGGCACAGAGGCCAAGGGGCAAAAGGGACCGGGTACAGTGAACAGGGAAAATGCAGAATACCAAAGACAAAATACAGAAAAAAGCAGGATATACAGTAGCAAGAAACTGAGGCAGTCACCAGGACGCGGGAGCACGCCCGTGGCGGGCACCTGGCAGCAGCAGCAGTGGGGTGTCACAGGTGCACAGGAGGAGCCGTGCTGTGTGAGGAGCGACCTGACCCGAGGTCAGGGTCTAGGGTCGTTGGCCTCACCCTAGCATTTGCCAGTGATCTTTGAATCAGCAAGAAAGGGTTGTTTCTAGTGCAGCTTTCATATTAGATCGCATTGTTCGATAGCTGCACTAAATGTTCTAATAAGCACGACATGCTGCTTCGCTCTATTGGCATTCTTTTTGGTGGAAAGGTACTTTGTGATTGACACAACGGTTCATTGGCACTTTGTTCCCACCAGGGTGGCTCCTCACAGATGCCTCTCTGCAGGAGTGGACAGCTCAGCACTTCTGATATTGCAGATATCTCCTGGTAGCCACATGGTTGGGGTGCAGGTTAACACCTCTCAGTTGCACCCCATGAGGCGCGGCGAACTCACCATTCGCGCCTCGCCCAGAGTGGGCCTGGCATCTGCTCGTGCTGCTTTGCTAAATGCAGGCTAGCCGGCACTCACACAAATGTCTACATTACCATCAGGGGGCTGGCAACGTGCTCAATTAGCTATCACAGATTTCACCGTTTTCCTCCCATGAAGGCTGAATCTCTTTGTGGCATCTTCTTTTTAAATACCTGGGTCATCTCTGCACGAACATCCTTTGCTGGCTGCAGAGTAATTACGGTTTAGATTAATTAAAAAGAACTTTCCTTTTTTTAAATCCCTTTTTTTAATGAATGCAGTCTTTAGCTCCAGTGTGATCTATGTAACAAATTAACGAAAGCACCGAGTGTGTTTGTTCTTCTCGATGTTATAGAACTCGATTTTCACACGAAGAAAGATTCGCGAAAACTGAAAGCAAAATGTTCTGACGATGGCCTGTCTTTATATTCATTTAGCATTCCTTTTGTAAAAGTGTTATATGTACCATGAGGTGAGTCATATGCAGTACGTAAAGCATTTCCTCCTTGCTTCTTGCCTTAGTTTTGATGTGTTATATTGCATAACGTTTGGGTCGCTTCAGAGCGCTATGCATATATCAGTGGTATAGACAGAGGGCAGCTTGCTGCTGAGACTAGACTGGACTGGAGGGGATGCTGGGTTCGACCCTGCTTTTAGGCAAAAAGTTTGGCTGTGATTATATGATAACTTAGCGAAAAGGATAATTAATAGTTGGTTCAAATGGGAGTTATGGGTAATAGTTGGGTACAGTTCGTTTCAGTGGTACATGGAATTAAGTCATTTAGGGTTACTTGATGCTGTGCCTTCACTCTGGGTTCTCAGGTCGGAATTGCCAGAACAGTTTGGCCTGCAAGAGTTTCCTGATGAGGATTGTGCTGTGGATGAGACCGGGTGTGAAGCAAGACAACTAGAGGAGGATTGTGGTGTAAAATGATTATGTTGCTTCCATTTAAACGCAAGTCTCGTATACTAAGTCAGTTTCTCCATTCAAAACTGGACTTTAGCTTTTATTCTTGTCTCCACTTCCCTTAGGTCATCAACTGCCCCGCCTAATGTCTTATGTCCCCTCCCCAGTGCTATTGGCTTAGTTGTTTGTAACTCACAGCCATTGTTTACTGTAACCTTCGGAGTACTCACTTTCTGTGAACAGGCCTTTAAATATTGTTCTTATCTTTTCACATTTACTATGCATTCAAAGATAGAGTTCAAATCGCAGTCTCTGTCTTTTAAGGGAGCTTGGGGGCATATCAGCAAGGGCTTTATCTCCGTTTTTGTGGCTTTAAAAGCCAGAAGAGTGTAGATAAAACCATCGCCCTATCAGCAAGAGGGTACTAACATGCATATTTGCATGTTAGCACCCTTTTGCACTACGCATACCTCTGTATCTCTACTGAGATGCAAAGTGGGCGTTCCTGACATACACTACATGTCAGGACATCAATAGCGTGGCTTCGCGCTATCAGCAAGGATGCCCTAGTATTTTAGCTGGAAAACCAGCGCTGTTCCCTGCAAAAGGGAAATAACCTAGATATCTCTGAAATTTTTATCGCCCTGGAGTAACGTGTTGTTAATTACGCGCTACCAGGGCGATAAAAAGCAGAGATAGCCTGCGATAATCTAATTATCGCTAAGAACGGCCAGCGATAATTATCGTTGGCTGTTGTTAATATGCCCCTTGGTGTTTACTTTTCTTTCTCTGATTTCAAAGTGAGATAATTTATGTGACAATCCTGCTCGGTACCCACTTGAGAGGAGAGGCTGAAGGATGCTATTTTTTTCTAGCACATAACAAAATGAACTTGCTGATATTTCGGAATACATAAAGTATTCAACTCTACTCTGATCTACCACACTGCACTCCACTTCACTCCACCCTTCCCAATCTACTCCAATCTACCACACTCCACACTACCCCAATCTACCCCTTTCCAATCTTCCCTACTCCCATCTACCCCACTATACTCACTCCATTACAATATGCCCCTCCACTCCCCATTCCATTCCAATCTAACCTAATCCACCCACCCCACTCCAATGTACCCCAGTCCACCTCAATCTACCTTAATCCATTCTACCCCACTCCAATCTACCATGCCCCTCAACACCACTCCCCCAATCCAAAATACCCCAATCCAATCTACCCTATACCAATCCACCCCACTCCAGCCCACCCCACTTCAATCTACCCCACTGAACTCCAACCTGCCCCACTATACTCCACTCCAATCTGTCCCAGGGTACCCCACTCCACCCCAATCCAGCCCTGTACAATCTACTCAAATCTACACCATACTTCCCCACTCAACCCCACTTCATTCTACTCCAATTTACCCCATTGCACTCAACCCCAATGTACCCCAATCCAGTCACCAACAGTCTACCCCACTCCAATCTACTTTAATCTTCCCCTCCCAACTCCACACCACTAACTTTTAGCCGCCATGTTAAACAGCATCCACACTGGTGTAAACATGGCTAAAACACATTGCCAAAGCCAATCGCTCTTGCATGGGCGAGACGTATTGGGTTTGCAATTGCTTGTTTGTGTTTGCACGCATTCCCTTGATGTCTTAACCCTTTTGATGCTCATGACGGAACGGTTCCTTCATGAGCATCGGTCGAGCTGTGCTCATGACGGAACCGTTCCGTCATGACCACGCCCGTTTTCATTAGGGCCCAGCATCGGCGGTAAATTGGGGCAGCACGGATGAGGTTAATCTCCCTTACTTCTATCATTCAATAGTTTGCACCCCGCTCTCTGAGAGAAAACCTTCCATACAGACAATTTTGACGCATAACCCGGAATTGCAACAACATACATGACCACAAAGAACAAGCCAAAGACCTGACCAATAAGTTAAAAGAAAGATATTACTGTAACAAAATCATTCGGAAATGCCAAAAAAGAGCAAGGAATCAAAATCGGGATTACCGCTTGGTAACCAATAGCAGAGAGAAGAAAACATATGTCCTGACCTGTATTAAAATCTACAGCACAGCCTCCAACACTGTGAAAAAAGACAATCAATAAGCATTGGCATGTCCTGTCATCTGGAACCCTCAAATGGCCAAAACCCAGATTTGTCAATAAAAGAACCAAACATTTTCATGACCTACTAGTTCACACTAGACCACCAACTAAAAGGCCGCAAGAGAGACAGTATTCAGTACGTGGAGCTTGAAACCCATCACTGGACATTATCCATGCGGATTCTGCTCCATATGTAAACTTACGAAAGCCACCAAGAGTCTTCACCTGACCTTTATGAAGAATTCCTATTTGCTATTCCATAGTGCCCATAAGTGAGAGAAAATCGAACCTAGCCCTGGGTGGATTTGTGTGGCCTGTTGCCCTATATATTCTCTTTAAGTCTTGGTCCTATCTCAGACTGATGGGTTTCTTAGGCATGACTTTATTCTTCCTCCTTTCTCCTTTCCCCAACCCATAAAAACCGTCATGAAAACACCTCTAAGTGCACTAACACATATTTCAAACAAAATCATCCTTTTCATTCTCTTCTCCCATTTCCTTTGCTTCCCCTTTCTCTGTTTCTCTTCCTCCTAAATCACTCAATCAACTGTGTCTGTTAATCCCCTAGCTCATGGTGGGGGCAGTAGACCTTCATTCAAGAGCTACGGTGCCCCCTGCTGTGCATGACATAGATCACTTCAGTTCATAGCTTTTAGATTATTTACATGTGACATTTCTACAAGTGGCGTTCTACTGTTACATGTGTGATACTTTGAGTGACACTTTCTTGCATGTGAATCAAAGCAATGACCAGTATTTGGGTGACTCTCTGTGAGCATTGGGTAACTGAATTCAGACATGTCACACGGCAATGAACATTTACCTGAAACAATCCATATCTATCAGTGTTGCGGTATAGAGACAAAATATCGACTCCAAAATATCGACTGGACATAATATCGAGTTTTAAATATAGACTGGACAAAATATCGACTGGACATAATATCGACTACAAAAATATCGTTTTTCAGGTAAGTGAAGTAATATCGACTGTATAAAATATAGATAGCAAAAATATCGATTTTTTAATAATATATAATATTTTATAGTGTATTTTTATGTAATAATATGTGTGAATAGTGTGTATTAATGTTATTAAATATTTTATTACATGAATTTTGTTTTGATAATAATTGCGTAATGTAATTCTGTAGCGGGTTGTGGGTTTATAGGGGAATAGGGTGGGAAGTAATTTAATAATAATTAATTAATTAATATATGTTTGTTAATATTTTAATTAATAATTAATTGATAATTAATTAATATTAATTAGTTAATTAATTAATATAATTTTGAATATATTTTGTATTAGTAAATAATTGTTAATTAATTAATTGTAATTAGTTAATTACATTAATTAGAGTACATTTTATATATATATAATTTTGTGTTATTTTTAAGTAATTAATTTTGATAAAATAATATTAATTATTAAAATAATTACACCTAATGTTCTAATATATTTACTTTATTGTTATTGTTAATTAATAATTAATTGGTAATTAAATAATATTGATAAATTTTGGGTAAAGGAGCATTTTTAGGGTTCAGGGTCAGTTTTCAGTTCATGGGTAAAGGGGTATTTTTAGGGTTCAGGGTCAGTTTTCAGTTCATGGGTAAAGGGGTATTTTTAGGGTTCAGGGTCAGTTTTCAGTTCATGGGTAAAGGGGTATTTTTAGGGTTCAGGGTCAGTTTTCAGGTCATGGGTAAAGGGGTATTTTTAGGGTTCAGGGTCAGTTTTCAGTTCATGGGTAAAGGGGTATTTTTAGGGTTCAGGGTCAGTTTTCAGGTCATGGGTAAAGGGGTATTTTTAGGGTTCAGGGTCAGTTTTCAGGTCATGGGTAAAGGGGTATTTTTAGGGTTCAGGGTCAGTTTTCAGGTCATGGGTAAAGGGGTATTTTTAGGGTTCAGGGTCAGTTTTCAGTTCATGGGTAAAGGGGTATTTTTAGGGTTCAGGGTCAGTTTTCAGGTCATGGGTAAAGGGGTATTTTTAGGGTTCAGGGTCAGTTTTGGGTTTTTGGGTAAATGGGTATTTTTAGGGTTCAGGGTCAGTTTTGGGTTTTTGGGTAAAGGGGTATTTTTAGGGTTCAGGGTCAACAAATACGATTTTAAAAAATTATTTTTATTATTTTCATTTATTATTTTATTATTATAATTTAATTTAAGTCGTTTTAAGTATATTTTAGTAATTAAAATTTAATATTAATTTAATTTAACACTGTTTTTAATAAAGTCGATATTTTTTACATCTATATTTTTGTTAACGATATTTTGTACTCGATATTTTTGTACTTACCTGTTTGTAGATACAAACTCGATATTTTGACTGTCGATATTTTGTCCACGATATTTTGGCAAGTCGATATTTTGGCAGTCGATATTATTTCAGTGATCCCAGTGTTGCCAATGCTTGTTAGCAGTATCAGATCCATGTGTAAGGACACCGATTTGCTGTAATTTATTAGGAATTAAAATGTTTCTATTCTGGGAATAATGAATAATACTAGTTTTGTGCAAATGGCAGTGACCTTCGGAGAACCCTCCTTCACATCCCTTTTGTCTTCAGTCTATTTATTAGACACTTACACCCTTATTTCTATGACATCATTGTGAAATCTCAGTCTGTATATTTCAAACATCAATTACTAGTGTGGAGCATCAGCAGAGCTGTAATTAGAAGCACTGACCCTCGAACAGCTGGCACTGGTATGAGGGTAAAGGTACCTTAATAGAGCTGGCCACAAGCAGCATTTAGAGGCACTGATCCTGAAACAGCTTGCACTGGCATGAGAGTTGAGGTACTTTAACAGAGCTGTAACAGAGTTCCCTTATTCAGTAGAAAATATTGAAGATGTCCCAAACATTCATTATTGTGAAAATTGACTTGAGTGAGGGGGCACAGTGTAGCAGTGAGCAGGGAGGAGGGTGGTTAGATGTTACTGGGAGAGTTGCGGATGAAGTTATGACGCTATAATAATGGTCAATGTGCTGTTCATTCAAACTCTCAGTTATAGAAGGTTGTTTATTAGTAGGTACAGGTAGGTATCTACAGCTAGTTATAACAGCACTGTCACAAATAAGAGGCAGTCAATTCTCAATAAATTAATCCTTGCCCTTGTTCAACATTATGTCCCTCAGTTGTTCTTTTTGCTTTTAGAAAATTGTCCTTTACATGTCCTAACCATTTGGTACCTGCAGCCTGTTCCTGGGCCACTTTTCGAGGTGTAGTTGGCAGTTCGCCCTGGTATATTCCTCCCAGACAGCATCACAATAAAGGATGTAGGTGTTGGCAGGATGGGCCATCTCATATTTGTTCTTTTTGCAGATTTATATAGCGCAAACTCGACCCGAAGGCTTTTAAATGTTTTACATGACCACCAGTTACAGTTACACAAGGACGCATTCATTTTTGATAGGCAGGGGGAGATTAAGTGATCTGACAAAAATCATAGGATGCTGAGCCGACGCTGAGGCTCGAACCAGGTTCCCCAGCTCCAAAGTCGGCAGCTCTACCCGTAAGGCTACATCCTCTCTGGCAGAATGAGGGGTAGAGCTGTCATCTACCACACTTACATGTCAATGGGGCCCCCTCAGCTCACACACAAAGGACTTCACACTAGCCTATTGTGCCACCAGACAGACTTGGACCAGGGTAGGGAGGCAGCAAATTCCAGACACCTCTGTAGGTGGGAAACTTCAGAAGCTTCTCCCACTTCAAAGTGGGCCCTAGGTATAAAAAGGGGACCCTCAGACCAACTCATAAGTACACTGCTAGACCTGTGGATACTACAGGAGGATGGCCCTACTTCCCTGCTGCTTGAGGGCCACCCTGCTGTCTGAGAAGTAAGACTGGACCTGTATCCTTCAACCCAGGCTGAAGTGACTCCAAGGGTCAGCTGACTATCCTCCTGTTCTAAGCTACAGAAACACAACAAGCTCCAGAGGACTCTACAACTGCCCAGCTGACCTGCTGCAATGGATCAGCCTGAACTTGTCTGGGCCTGCAAATAGTCCTGCCCAACCCTGCTTGCCTCTGCTGGAGTGAGTTCCTGATCCCTAAGAGGAGCCATTCAGGTTTTGTACCATTGGTGTGGCATCAGTTGAGTCCCTTCTTGAAGAAAAGGAGAAAGCCAGAAGCTTGGGTTTTTTTGTGACTGATCCAGGTCGATTCAACCCACGATCTAGCTGACCGAGCCAACCGCCAACTCAAATCTCTGGTGACCACCTGCAACAAGATATCTGCACTTCGTGCAACACATCGACTGCCCATGGTGACCGCTAATGGAAATCTCCAGCAATGACCATCTGCGATGCTCGACAGGAACTTTGTGAAACAGCGATGCCCATCAGCAACACCTTGACTATTTTTCGCACTACAGTGAGACCATCTGTACCACTCTGCTTGCTCTGAGCTTCCTCCACCGCTAACAGAAGTCTTCGTTCTGGACCTTAGAAGGTAACGTTTTCAGCTGGACTAACCTGGTCCCTGTATCTGACCCATGCTCTATTATGATCTCACACCTGTGAGTGGTACTTTGTTCTAATAGCCGTCATACTTATCTTTAAACTTTGAAATTACCTATCTCTAGTTCTACTGATTGGATTGTTGTCATTTTGGTAACAAATAATTTATTATATTTTAATCTATTTTTCTAAATTGGTTATTATTTTACTTGAGTTGTGTTTTCACTGTACTACTGTCTGTGTGATGCATAAATACTTCACACATTGTCTCTAAGTTAGGCCTGACTGTTTTTGTGCCAAGCTACCAGAGGGTCAAACAAGTTCATTTAGTGACTGTAGTAATTCACCCTGACAGGTTTTGTGGATTTTGCTTGAGTAGGGTTTCACCCCACCCCTCAACCAACAACTCAATTTCTGACAAGCTAGATAAAACCTCTCAGTACATTACGGTCAAAAGGTTTAAATGATCTTTTAGAAATATCATGTTTTCTATGCCTGTCATTCTGTCATCTTGCTCTTCATGTGTTTTGGGGTCTGGACATATGTGAAAGCATCTCCAATGATATTACGATTGCACATTGTGTGATCTGATTGTTTTTTTGGTCCATATATTGTGGGGCATAATGTGCTGACACTGGCACATTATATCTAGGAGTGGGCGGAATTTGCGAAATTCACTTTCACAAACTATCGCGAAAATGTTAAAAATCTACGCGAACACGCGGAAATGTTGCGAAGACCCTGATGTTTTTTCCCCACCCGTTCGTGGTATTTTCTGCGTGATCGGGTTGAAAATGTCTCGCTAACTTACCCATGCGGTCGCTCATGGGTGCGGCCATCTTGTTTTTACTTGACCCACCCACTCGCGCTGCTTACTTACTGTTCCGGGTCGCCCAATGCATGCTCGCGCCCGTTCGCGTTACGTATTTCCTGTTTGGGAATGCTTTTACGCATTTGCGCCGCTTTTTGCATGCTTTGGGAGAAAATATCACGTGAACTTGCGCACGTGGTCGCAATGTGCACGGCCATCTTGTTTTTCACTCTATTAATATGGTTCTGGGGCCTGCTTTGAATCCTCCCTCTATCTTTTCAATCCTTTGTTTCTAGAAACTTTTTTTGGGATCTTTTTTACTTATTATTATTCAGACTATTTTACTGATTCTATATTTTTTGTTTTTGTCTACTTTTTCTGTGTTGTTTAGCTACCTTCTCACTCTTTTTCTATTGCCTGCTATTTTCATTTCTTTTACTCACTTTTTAAATTTTATTACCTTTTCTTTCCCGCCCCACTCTCCCCAGAACCATGTCCAAGGGTAGGGCTCGCCGCAGTCAGAGGCGCGACCGCCTTCCTTGTGGAAGGTGGCGCCCACAAGGGGTGCAAGCACTGGCCTTATTTGGGGAGGTGGAGTTGGCTGCACTCATTTACTTTGTGCAGCGCCACCTCCCCTTAACCACGGCAGCAGGTGGCAGGTCTGGGTACGGGCTCTGGGAGTGTCGGTAGCGGTGGGGGAAGGTTCGCCGGGCAGTGTTCCGCTGCTTTGAGGTTCGGCGCATCCAGGCCCAGCTGACGCACCGGTGGCCCGACATCCTGGACTGGGAGCAGTACCTGCTGGACCTGCTAGGAATGGAGGTTCCGGGTCTTGGTGAGTAACTATTTAACTATTACAACTTTGTGTCTGTTCTTCTGCTCTGTGTTATATATTTATACTGTGAATATCTTTTTTTTCCAACCAGCTAGAATGCTGCTGCTTACATTACAGGTTAATTATTATGTTTAAAAAATCTTCTGCGATTGTTATGATACAGGTGCTCTTCTGCGCTACTACTAATCTTACTTGTTTGCAACTTTGCATTTGCGCTCGCTTAGCGTGATTATGTAAGAGTTTATTTTAGAGAAATTAAGTTACGTAATGCTATAGTGACTCTAGTCCTTACTTTGTCCTGTCACTAAGAGAAAGGGGCGGATTGATATTTAGGTTTAGTTACTTTGTAGGAGTTTGTAATTTTTTAGTGGTATGCGTGATGCCCCCTGTTACATCACGTGCTTCATAGACCCAGTCCTATTAGAACCTTTTCTAGTTTGTTCAATGAGTGGTAATAGGCTTAGCACTAGCAGAACATCAGCATCAATCAATCAACCAAAAATTTGGTGTATACAGAAATGTAGTCATGTGCCCTCCATTTGACCATATGCATTGTTGAGGACTAAAAGAAGTGGAAATGCATACATAATGTACAAATGGCATGCCTGGAATAGGTGGGCTAGGTCAGGTGGTACGTCGTACTTAGGCTTAGTCAGTATTCTGGAATCAGAATGGAAGACTGGATTAGTGTTGATAAATAGTAAGAAGTCAATCCGCGAATCCCCCGATACTACTTGTTGACCAGATGAGATTGGTCAATTTACTTATTGCAATTGTTGTTTACATAAGTGTTTTTTGACCGTTCTTTAAAAATATTTCATTTGTTTTACACCATCCATCAATGTTTGTCTCTTTCTTATATCTTTCCTGTTCAGCACCCAGGGGCAGGCAGACAGGGGCGCAGTCGGCGGTATACCCTTACCAACATCAAGAGGAGGACACCAATGCGGTCTCTTCTGTTGGCCCTTGTAAGTCTTCTTGTTTTTATTAATAATTCTTATTCCATAACTTTTATTGCACCATATTTTTCCTGAACTATTGTTTCTGTTTCCTAATGCTATTTTTTACCAACAATTATCCTTTGATCTGTACTGTTTCGAAAATCTTGTTATCCCTGCCTCTGCTATGATGACTCTCTGTACTACTAGTACTGTTAGTCTGTCTGTACTGTAGTAACTAAGCTTGCCAGTTGGCCACTCTTTATTTAAAAGGTTTTAAATAAAACTCAGATTCACCAGTAGCTCTAGCTATTGAGTCCAGTCCTTTGGGTCGTCCTTTTGTACTACTTCTAGTCTTATTGATTTTGAGTCTTTGTTAATGTTGAGGCTTTGTAAACAACAAACTTCCGACAGGCAGACAGGCCTCCCCCTGACTCAGTCACAGTTCGAGACAACGACGGACAGAGCGGGGTCTCACATATCCTGAGCCAGGTCCAGGAAGAGGTGAGGTCCACTCCCCGGACACACTGGACACTACTAAGACACCAGGTGCCGAAGAGAGGAGTTCATACAGATGAGGGAACATTATATCCTTTACTGTTGTGTTTCACTTGTGTGTTTTTTCATATAGTTTTTCACACTTTTACTCACTCACAAGCAGTAGCATTGACATAGAACAGACACCCTGACGAAAGCCTGGGTAATCTCCCGTTGTGGCTGAAACATGTTGGTCTCTTCGCAGCTATTTGTGTGTACTGCGATGATTATGTTACACTGTTCTTGTTTTTAAATGGGAAGGGGCTGACGTTTATTAAAATAGGTTTTTGTTAAGTTCCCTATCCTTTTTTAACCACCACATATATTATTTTTGCACTGCACATTCCCATCATATCAACACCATGTGGTAACTACCGAGTGATTGTGGGTCGCTACCCCGAACCGGCTATCAGGGTATGCTTGCGGTCTCAATGATCAAGAGACACAATACCCGATAAGGATTACCAGATGAGAATATTGATCCATACAAGACTTTGATGGGAATCCTCAACTAAGGGTGACTTACAGTTGCCGGTGTTTCGCATTCTGGTGAAATGGTTTGTTAGTTATACCTATTTTCTGTTCCTACGCACACGAGCTGGCATAGGCACAATACTATAGAATCACTATTGGATTTCTAATTTAGACCCCTTAGTTTGTTGTTTACAGGTTTAGTGCTAGTGGGGGATAATACTTAGGCTTGGTCTTTAAACATCCCTCTAGCCCTTGAATAGCGTTTGTTTTTTTGTGAATCTTGAGGCTTTGACAATTCACACCAACAAATGCCTAACCAGATTTATTTCTATGATATGATAGGACATACTACTACTGTTGTACAGATTTTGAACATACAGAACTTTGCACAAGAAAATAGGGTGTTGGCGATGGGAGGTTGGACCTTCCTCACACACCTCAATCAGAAGTTCAGAACACACCACAATCTCCTGCACGGCTAGTTATAGTAGTGTCTTGTCATAACTATTAGCTCTCCGAACCCTGCCCCCAAGATACCCAACAAGTAGATAACCCAGAACATAACACACCCAACCTCTCAGTCGTGGAAGCAATGCACATGCACACCCTTCCTTTCGCTCGCTCACTTGTGTAAGTCCACACCAAATACCACCGCGTCTATGTAAGTTAAAAGTTTTTATTTTGAATTGACAAGCTCTGTACATTGTTCTATAATGCAGAAACAACAGGAACATCAATAACATTAAAACAATAAACATTGTTACACTTACTTACAGTTGGGAAATAAATCATGATAATTGAATAGTAATGGAAGCACCACCATCCCATAGGTAGGAATATAGTTTATATAAATTTATAAATGAAGATCTCTGAGTGAAATCTGGGGACCCCTCACCTTAGAAGAACCTAGTACTGGTAGTTGTTGCATCATAAGCTATGCAAAGCTCTGGTTGTAGAAGGGAATCTTCCGTCTGTAATGAGAAAAATGAAATGGCGCGCGTTAGTATATTGCAACTTGCAAGCATTTCTTAGCTGTGCCAAAAAGTGTAGCATTTATGGATAGGCAATATGGACTAACAGTACACCAGAACTTCATAAAAAAGTGGCTTGTTAATGTTTTGGTTTACCGCTTGTATGCATCGCTTAGACAGTAGCAGTATGAGCTCATCTGGGCTCAAAGGTGTCTTATACAACAAGCTGCAAGGTAACGTCACATGTGCAAAAATAAAAGACACAAAGGTAAAATGGTTGCATGGCTCGGGCTAACTAAGCAAAGGCTAGAATGACCCTAGGGACCATATATAACTACTAGTGTCTACTCTACTACTACCTGATTTGTACTAGTGATGTATGTTGTATACTATTAACTCATGTTTTAATCTTGCTACTGACCAATAGGGAGAGGTGTATATGACGCCTAAAAAATGTGTAATGTTTTCTAGGCACACTACCAACCACCATTGCCGGGGCCAGCGGCGAAGGCGATGTGGAGGGAGAGGATGCGGCAGTTGCCGAGGGAGCAGTAGGGGGAGTGCCAGCACCAGTGGCGGGCGGTGGTAAGTTGGATTCATAATCCTTAACTACTGACATTACACTCACTGCAAGGGTGTACTGTATTTATACTGTACTGTTGAGACTTGGGGGCCCATTAGGATGGTGGGTGGATTGCCCCCGCCGGGCCGGCGGTAATCACCGCCGGCCCGAAATGGGCAAACCTCCTGCCATCCCTGTAGAAAAGACCCCCCGCCATATTACAATGGCTGGGGGGTCCGCGGCGGATAGAAACCGTCCGCTGATTTTCCACACAGTCAACATGTCGACCGGGCGGAAAAGGGTTCAATATGGTGGCGGTGTCTGAAATACACAGCATGCCATATAATCTGCATGCTGCAACGGAAAGGCATGCGGAGTATGCTTGGGGGGCCCGTTGCGGGCCCCCATGGAGGGAACCTATGGTACCCCCCTGCCTTTCAAAGCACAACGTGGCAGGCTCCGCTCGGGGTCTGTCACGTTGTGCTTGGAAAAGCACAACATGTATTTTTAGACACCCGCCACAATGTTAAAAATACGGGATGCGCCCGCCACTGTGGCGGCCGCATCCTAATTGTCTCCACGGGACCCCCGCCCTTATGGCGGGCGGTCCCTTTTAGCATGAGGATGGCGGGCGGACCAAGTCCGCCTGCCATCTAATGATGCCCTAAGTAAGTAAGAGTTGTTGTGAACGTTTGAAGAGTGAAGAAATACACCCTTTAATTGGCATTAGTAAAGGCATTAGGGGCGGGAGTATTGAGTAACCATTGACCTCATTAATCTATGATTTAAACTCCGCTTTGAAAGTTTTATGGAGAAAACCACAAGTCATTTCAGATCACCTGGTGTTGAACTAAAGTGAAAGATGGGTGGAAGGAAGAAGGACGGGTGAGATTTAATATTTATGACTGACAGAGAGAAGGATACGTGTGATGCAAGCATGCAAATTGCAAAGGTGGCTGATAGTAAAGAATCTGATGCATGGTTGGTTGAATGCCTGAAAAAAATCCTGCAAATGTTAAAGCCCAAGCAAGTGGGAGGATAGATTCATACCACAAATGTTATGTACTGTGCTTTATAGTGCTACCATGCCACTATGCGTATAATTAACTTGTCTTACTGTTATTCTAGGAGTATATTTTACAATTGTCTTGTTTTTTTCTTTTTGATATATAGCAACTCCTTCCAAACCTGATCGGAAGGAGTTGGCCGCCAAGGCGCGGCGCCGCAAGCTGGAGGCAATCCAGCAGGAATATCGGCGGCTGGTGGTCTTGGAAGAGGAGGAGGAGGAGACTGCAGCCCTTGAAGCCTCGTCTAGTGCCCCGGGACCCAGCCACCGCTCTCCAGCGGTACGGCACCACCGTCTGGCGGCCGCCCACTGCCGCCTTACCATCTCTGGTGCCCCCCCACTGTAGCTGCAACTGCCACGCTCTAAAGCGCCACGTCGCCAAACTAGAAGAGGAAATGCGACATGTCCTCAAGAGACAATCCCGCCACACATAGACCCTGTCTATTGCCCCTTTTTTAATTGTTGTTTTGGTGGGTGGGAATTGGGCGTTGGGGTTTTGGACATCTGGACTCTCATTACGGTTACAGACATTGGTTAGGGTTAGGGAGGGGGGTAGGTCAGCTTTTGTGTTTTTTTTTACATAGTTTATTTTTGTTAGGTTTATATAATTAAATCCATATATATTTCTACTTTACATACAATGTTGTTACTGTTTTGTAGGTGGGGTTACTGTTTTACATCACACTGTTTCCTTGCTGGTGCAGGTCCGCCCATAGCCAGTGTTTGATTTAAATAATTGACTGACTGTGTAAGACACAAACAGATAGATGCAACACCCCTCACTGATTGAGTTGTCCTACTAGTACTGTCAGTCTCTCTCTTCTAGTCTATGCAATCTTTATCTGGACTCAAAGGGGTGTGTGAATTGATTGAAAACATGTCCATTATTAATTATGCCTCCCCCAAACTTCTCTTGCCTTTGCCTGATGTTTAACTTAGGCACAGAAATAGCTGCATGATGGTTTCCTTTTTCTAACATCCCATGATTGTGGTGATGGTGGTAGACACTGGCAGGGCAGCAGCATTTGCAAAAAAAGAAAATGAGACAGTCAGTCACCTTTGAGAGGAGTAGGAGAATGAAGTACAGAACTTACCGAGCAACAATAATATGTAAAAATATTGTACAAAAATACATAATGGTGGTGGGGATAGCCTACCTGACAGAGTTACAAACTATAGTTGTGTCGAGTCACTTGACTAGGCCTACAGCATAACAGTTAGTGCTGTGTATGAGGATGACAACAAATCCAATCAATGCCGGCAATTAATGCTGAGGTATATGTTCCTTTTTTTAAAATCATCTCTAAAATATACTGCTCATGGGTGGACAAGCAGAAGAAGATCATCTCTCTTCCTTGAAATTGAAGTACTATTGCTTTCGCCACATCCGCCCCACCAAGCGTGTGATTAATTATTGGTGTACATTTAATTTAGTCACACCTCAATAAGTCACTCACCCCGGGGGAAGAGGGTTAGGGTTTGTTGAATGGATGGGAAGGGGGTTTGGCGAAAGGTTTGACAGTGAAAAACAGTACGTATGGACAAACAACAAACGACAATCTTTGTAGACTACCACATACATATCAATATGTTAAGGGAGAAAAAGAAAATACATGCATGATGATGATTGATAATGAGACCCGGATTACATACACTTCTTGTTCAGTTGTTCTGGGCTTAGTACTTTTACAGATAGCAAATACAATTTTTAAATATTGGTAGGGATGAATCATAAACAGAGAGCAAACCTAATGATAATAACAACAACAAGAAGAACACACTGTTGTAAAGATTGTAGACCAAAAAATGAATCAAATTATTTAAAAGAAGATGAAAGTTGACACCGTTACTGTGTTATCCTGGTCAAAAATGTGGACTGGATTTGCATCTCAGCATTCCTCTTGGTCCTCTCGTCCATCAATCTAGGGTGTCGCCACTTTCCAGTCGCCACTGCCCACCTGGAAAAAAATGTAGATTTATTGGTAAGGTAAGTGTGCATTGTAATGTTTTCCCAAGTATAGGGCAAGGCCCGGCCTGTAATTGTAGATGGAAGACAAAGGGGATATTGAGAAACGAAGTTGAAACAAATGCACAAGTTATGGTGTAGTGCAACAAGAACACTTTCTGAGGCGGCATGTATGCATCATCTCTACTCTAGTCTGTTTCCAGCATTGACCTTCAACAACAACAGGACAGAGCAGGCCCACAGTGGCACGTTGCTTAGCACATCCTCCGCTTAGAGTACTTTTTTTGAGTTGGACAAAGCACATATCCTTTCCAAACATAGCATTTTTCAATTTAAGTTAGTAAATCAATGCACCACAGTCATCCCACCGCTACACTCGACTCCACTTCTACACAGACATTTGGTGTTGACATGTTTACCTTTAGGCTTTTTTTATGCCGCTCATGAGGCGTCCTCCTGACTTGTTATTATTCCATCAATCATCAATCATCTCCGATACTTGTACTGACTGACTGTGAAGATCGGCCGGCAGTAGAAGTAAAATTTTGTTATTACACAACAAGAGTAGAAATGTTATTGACTTAAGTCACTCTTTAGTCTGTACAGTAAGACTACTAGTACACTTTGACTTCACTTCCTGCACAACAAACAAACAACAAAAACACATACACCAATAGCTCAGAGTCAGGTGTCCAATGCATTCCATTCATTTTCATTACCGGTTCCTTCTCATCTTAAGTTAAAGGGCCATCTTTTTCGCCATCATCATCATGGACGGTGCTGCTGTCATCTCAGTGTGCAGATAGAGTCCCCTTCCTGTATTCAATCAAAAGAAATGTATCAAGCTGCAGTAGAAATACACATTTCTTATTTGCAAGAAGGGGAAAATTGCCTTTAGTTACTTTTAGTGTGTACTGTAGCAAGATGATTAGTGCACAATGACATAACTTTGTGCACAACAAACAACAACAAAATCACTCAGTCTGCGACTCTGCGTCCAATGCATGGCATCAATCAATACCTGTTCCATTTCCTTTTCAGTTAATGGGCAGTCTCTCTCGGCTCTGAAAGGAGGATAGCTATAGTAGTCATCATGTTCCACTTCTTTTGCCGGGACTAGGAAAGTTTTTATTTTTTCTTCTATTTTCCATCATCCAATCATCATGAGGGCAATGGATTTAGGTGGGATATTCAGTATGATGGAGCGGAGGAGCTGGATTCGGAGGACTGTACTGTCAATGCAGACACCTGAAACTTGTATATTGAAATAAGAAGAATAGAAGACGGTGGTAATGGATTTGTTGTGATTCAAAGTTTGTAACTGGAACGACAGACACACAAATAAAGGAAAAAAAGAGAGGAAGACAGTAAGTGAAAGCCTAATTGTCAGGGAAGTATAGCTCGTCCTCAAACTCTGAGGGTTCAGCCAGTAGTAGGTAATCATGATGTGGCACGCTACTTCTGTCACCTGAGCCGCTGTCCTCATCTTCCTCGCTTGCTTCATGTATTGTGTAATTCTATGGTATGAAGTGCTGATTCATTTTGATCATTGTTAACCTCTCCACGTTATTGGGTGGGAGACTGATCCTTCTCACTTTTGCAATGGAACCAGCAGCACTGAAAATATGTTCAGAAGAGACACTTGTGACAGGGCAAGCCAGATAGCTTATCGTCAGCCTGCTGAACAGTGGCCATTCAGCCCTTTTCCTATACCAATACTGCAATGGGTTTTGATCAATGTACACCTCGGTTGGGTCGCCCAGATTGGCCTGGACCATCTGCTCAATATTCAGGGGTGCTGCTGCCAACCTTTTGGGCTCTTTTCTCTGTGCATCAGCACTGTGTTTATAAATGCCAAACTGTAAATACCAATCGTGTAATGATTATACTGGGCCTAATGATCCAGGTATTGTTGCTGTTGTCGATAGTGATGGTGAGTGTTGTGAGCCAAGGGCACTGCCACCTCAATCGTGCTCCCAATGAATCATTAGTTGCATCCCAAAAGGCACTCTATAAATCTTCTTTTTGTTAAAAGCAAGGATTTCACTCCAGGGTAGTCTTGATCATTTAATGATTTTTATTCTCATAAATTGTATCTGTTATTTTCATGATTTTTCTTTACTTTTCAGAAACATCATATCCATTGGATTATCATTGCATTAATCCATAACTCCTATGCATTTCGGGCATTATGACACCCTTCCTCAGGGAGTAGCACTGCAAATTCAGAAGAAAAACATATGTACTAGTAGTAAAAGTATATGTATTGATAGTCAAAGTAACATGTACTATTAATGATGCTCATAGTGAATCATAAATTCATAAACAGAACATAATAATTCAGAATATCATTGTTTTTCGTAATTTAAAAGATTTTTTTAAAAACAAAGAAATAAATACGACAATTAAAATATTGTCCAGTTTTTGTACAGCTAAAAAGGCAGGCCGACAGCGGTTTACGTCCATAATCTTCAATAGGGGAATAACCAATCTTCGTCTGGGCTTAGTGTAAAATTTACAAAAGAAAAGAATGTGCATGTCTGATTGCTCTGACAGGTCCTCGCAGGGACATTTGATCAGATGTTTTGACCAGTCCTTCATATCCGGGAAACTAAATAACCGAAACAATAAGTTAAACCTAAAACGGGTTAATAAAAACCTGTCATAATCGCTCATTTGGAGTTTGACATATGGCTGCATTTTATTTGAAATTACAATTTGTGCATGTGCAGCTACAGATTTCTTTTTCATTTCTGTTTGCACTCTGCGTTCCTGTAAAAATGCCATACACTTTTCTTTCTAAGCTTTCCTTGAGATAGTACTTAAAGAGGTTGGGTCATTAAAATAGTATACAGTTCCCAGGTCCTCAAAAAATTTCTTCACGTACGACAACCAACAAATTTTGCCCTTCTTTTCTAAGCCTAACACATTATTTAGAATCAGACGGTTTAGACCACATTCGTCAGTTGTCCAAACTCTGTGCCATAACAATATCGGGGCAGTTCTTATAATATCTACTAGATATGGTTCCCCAAGTTCTAAAGGGCAAGCGTACGTGGAAGCACTTCTCGGGACAGCCAAAAGGTATTTCATAAAGAGATTTTCTACCACCTGAAGACATGTCACATTGGCGTACCCCCACAAGCCTGCGCCATAAGTCACTATTGCTAAGCAGGTAGCCTTATACACAGTTAACATTGCCTCTATTGGCTTCCTGCCCATTTTATGGCTAAACATTTTTAACGCCGCTATTGCTTTACAATACAACAATTTTCTTGTCTTGATTGTAATATTCCAATTACCAGTGTAATCAAACAGAACTCCTATATAGGAAAAAGGTGAAGTAAAATCGACTGGGGTCGTGCCAATAAAAACTGATTTCCTCTTTTTATTTGTGCCACCTCTGCAGGTCATGGTAAAAGTTTTTGTACAATTTATCTTTAAGTTTAGTCCATTCATAAAATTTGCAAAGGAGGTAACTAGGGCTTGCATGGCCAGTGGGGTTCGGGCCATCAGGACAGCATCATCGGAGTACAACAATGCCGGCACTGATCTTTCTCCTGCCATAGGCAAGTCCCTACATTCCTTCAAGAGAATTTTCTCCACATCGTTTATATAAAGTGTGAAGAGGAGTGGGGCCAGGACACAGCCTTGTCGTATGCCCCTAGCTATACCAAAAGAATTGGTGCATTCACAGTTTTTCCCAAATCTGATTCTTGCAGATGCGCCCTGATACAATTCCCTTAAGAAATTTATAATTGATATGTCTACCCCAATATTGCTCAAAACCAACCAAAGTTTGCTGTGTGACACGCAGTCAAATGCAGAGGTTAAATCTATAAAAGTTAAAAATAGTCGACCCTCTTTGGCCTTTGTATATTTTTCTATTAAAATATATAGGTTCAAACACTGGTCAATAGTACAAAGCCCATTCCGGAACCCATATTGTAAATCGCTGATTATCTTGTTTTCATCCGCCCATATTTGAAGCCTATTTAGGATAACCCTTCCAAAAACTTTGATAGTGCTATCCAGAAGTGAAATAGGACAGTAACATTGACAACTGAGTCTGTCCCCTTTTTTAAATATAGGAACGATTCGTTATTCATGCCATGATGGAAGAGGACCGTTCTGAAAAATAAAATTAAAAACTCTTGCCAAGATCGGGGCCCATAAGTCCATATCATTTTTATATAGATCTACCAGAACCCTGTCAGGGCCTGGTGCTTTGCCCCCCAAACTTGCCTTGATGCTAGCGCTGACTTCTTATGCCAGGGTATTCTTTAAGTGGGACTCTTCTCTATTAGGAGTTTTAAGGGGTGAACAATCACCTGATGGGCTTTCAACAGAGTATAATTCTCCTAAATGCTTCACCCACTCCGGTGCAGATATTGCTACCTCTATTGTGGCAGTACTGATATATAATTCGAAAAAGGAGAGTTTACAACTTTCCAGAATACAACTGAATCTCGACTTAACGAGGCCTCGCACAGAGCATCCCAAGTTGCCTGTTTTTTAATGTCTTTCCTCTTTCTTAGCGCCTGTTTATAGATATATCTACATTCCTTAATTAACGTCCTATCTTTATCTGGCGCGTGTAGTGCATGTTTTAAATTTGAGTATGCTTTAGTGCACGTTGAATCAAACCAACTTACTCGGGCTTTTTAGAGCCTTTTATTTTAACCCAGAGAAGTTTTTTGATTTGTTTGACGATTAGTAAAGAATTATTTACAGCAACACAATTGTTAATGTTTGCGTCAGTGCAAGCCTCAAACTGGTGCAACGTGCTCCTCATTAATTTTTTAAGAAAATCCTCCGGGACTATTTTTGACCATTTTAAGGAATAGCCATTTTTCCTGTTCATAGTGATGTTATCCACTCGTACGTTGGGAGTTCCTACCAGACGTAAAGTACTATGTGTGCTTTGCAGTACTATGCCAAGAGGGTAATGGTCGCTCAGTGAATTATCAAGAGTACTAAATGACTGAATCATCCCCCCGTGCCTCACAGTCATAATTATATAATCAATCGTAGTTGTAGCAGATCTCCCACAAAAAGTGGGGACGAATTGACATTCTGAGCTGATCAAACTGTTTGCAAACCCCATATCGGACCCGAACATGATCTCATTTAGGTGGTCTCCACACTTGGTATGTTCAAAGTGGGACAAGATGGTATCTTTGTCGAGCACAACACCACATGTGCCTCTTTCGGCTCTTGCACATAGGGAGCAGTTAAAGTCTCCTGCCCAAATTACGCAAACATCTCTACATCTTCGTGTCACCATGGCTTTTATGGTCCTTCCTAAACGTTTAAAAGTTTAATCCATTTCCTCCATCTGGACATTATTATAAAAATTCACTATAACCAAAGAGAACTCAGAGTCAATGGTAATATGGAGAATATGATAATACCTGTCACTGAAAACAAAATCAATTTTAGTATATGACAACATGTTTGATACGTATGTGCATAATCCCCTTTTGCCCTTCCATGGGGCGAACTAATGGCAGCGGAGAAATAGGTCCTAAAGCCGTTAACATGGTCTGGATCTATAGTCCAGGTTTCTTGTAAACACATAACATCCTGAGCATTCATAAGATTAATCCAGTTTTCTTTTTCCAGCTTTGACCTTAGACCAGCTATGTTCCAGCTCACCAGTGCCAGTATATCCTTCTTCTTTAGACTAGCCAGCATGCCCGGGGTACCCTCAGAATCCAGAATAGTCTCTCGAGATGGATCTTTATCTGGAATACTAAATATGCTATACATACTTGGGGGCTGCTCCTTTATCATGGAGTCTGTAGATCCTTCTTTGTCCTTACTCTCTATCGCCTTTGGATCTATCAGATCAGAGACAGAACCTGTACCGATTGAGGGCGTAGGTGTTCCAGGATTTAGGGTAGTAGTAACTTTAGGGAGTCAGTCAATGTCCTCCATCCCCTGCAAAGCAGCAAATTGATTGAATGTTGGACCATTAAACCTGACCCCCTGTCTATCCCAATCCTCTCCTTGCCGGTAGGAGTTTGATCTAAATACCTCGCGGCTAGTTAATGGATAAAAGTAGGACAGATCCCGGGTTTGAATCCCTACATTCCCTCCAAATGGGTCCACCCACAAATGTGTCTAACAGTGCATTTATCTCTAAACTTTACAATTATACAGTCCCCCGGTAAGTCTTTATGTGCATGTCCAATCCAGCCCACTCTACGGACATTTATGATTTCTGCTTGTACATACCCTGGGAGGGGTCTATATGTGTTTAGCCAATGAACCACCTTATTTCTTAAAGTTACTTGGGATTCCTCTCTGTCATTCTGTAACTCCAGGACGCCCGTCAGTACCACAGTGTAAGGCATTGACTCAGGTGGTAAGTCTATGCGTGGATGTCTGACCTTCTGGATGTCAATACTATTTTTAACTGTGTCTCTGACAGGGGTTACCCCTGTTTTATCCATTAAGACCTCTCTTTCCACCGTTTTATTGGCAATATTATTAATTAGCTGGGATCTATTATCTGGGACTAAAGGTTGCTGTTTTGGTCGATTTCCACTCTCTATCACTAAAGTAGATGTTTTTTGGGGAGGTTTAGAAATGCTACTAGCTGTAATAAGAGTTTTAACAGGGCCTGTTGTATCCCTGTTTAAGTCATTCATGTTGAGTTGTTTCAGTATGTCCGAATTGCCCAGTGCCAATTTTTCTAAATTCTCTATTTTGTTGGTCAGAACTTTTGTTCTTTCCAGCAGTGGTAAGATTAAGGATCTAAGCATCTGTTCTAAGTGAATCATAAATCCTACGGGGTTAGGTGGTAATGTTTCCTGATCAACCGTAGCACTCTCTGCGCTAATATGAATCTCAGAAGTGGTTAGGTGGCCCCTTACATACTTCCCCAGAGTGTCCTTGAACAGTAGAGGCTGATTTTTGCTGTTTGCGTCTGCCTTTATCCTTCCCCCTATGTGGTTTTCTAATATTGTCGGTTTCTTTTTGAATATTTTTCTGGCCCCTTTTTCTTTGAAGGGGGCTCTCATTTTGTAATCCAACAGATATATTGGAATTCATCAACAAAGAAGCACCCGAGCACTCTAAATTAATAACATTGTTATTTAAAGTAGAGTACTCCGCCGATAAAAGGGGCGGTTGTAATGTGGGCATTAATGACAAACTGGTAGCTGAGGAAGAGGATACAAGAGGTATACATGATGTTAATGGTGTACAGTGAATATCAGCAGGCCTAGGAAACTCTGCAAAGGAATACATAAGCATAGAGTCTGAGATATTTGCCAGTGTTACAGAGGTATTAGTGGCTATTGAAGGTAAACACATATTAGGAGGCAGCGAGAGCCGTCTCTCAGTTCTCTCGATAGCAGTTACAACCACCCCTATAGTCTTTTGTAACATCCTGTCTATTGCAGTCAGGGTTGACAAAGGGGTGGTAGTACATTTTTCAGCCTAGTGCTGGATCGCGTAGTCATAGGAGTTCTTACCCATAGTACACAGAATAATGCATACAAAGTAAATGTACCTTGAGATCACAGCGCAAATCCAAATAAGTCCGCATAGTGGAGCCAAGAGATGTGGCCCAGCCCAGCCACGTCCTGCCCCGGACGGCCACAGATGGCTCGCCCTTGTCCCGGGCTTAACCCGTGCTTGGCCCGCGCGCGGTCCCGCGACGCGGGGGTGTGCGCAGATTTAATGCGCCTCCTGGCGCGGATTCCCAGGTGGAGGCTTCCGGGTTCTGGCCGCAAGGCTGCCGGTCGTTGTAGTCCTTCCTCGGGTCTCCCCCCCACTGTGGCCGAGCTCTGCAAGGTATGAGCTCCGGCGGCAGGAGGAGACCGGGCATTGTATCACTGGTCAGGTCGTAGGGCAGCTCCTGGACAAATGGCGGCAGAAACTAACAGAGAAAGCAGCAGGTAGCAGGTAACACCCCCCGCTCCACCGGGGGTGTGCGCCGATTTAATGCGCCTCCTGGCGTGGATTCCCTGGTGGAGGCTTCCGGGTTCCGGCCCCAAGGCTCCCGGTCGTTGTAGTCCTTCCTCGGGTCTCCCCCCCCACTGCGGCCGAGCTCTGCGGCAGAGACTAATGGAGCAAGCAGCAGGTAGCAGGTAACACCCCCATGACATATTAATTGGGTGGCCTGTACTGCTCAAAAGACGATCAAGCATGTAATACGTTAAGTTCCAACGTGTTCCCACCTCCTCGATGAGTGCTTTGACTGGCATCTTATATTCACGCTGAATGATCGTCAGCTGCTTCAGAGCTTTAAAAGAATGGCTGAAATGAGTGCATATTCTTCAGCAGATGGTCAGTAAGTTGCTGACTATGGGTTCTTCATTCAGAAAGTCTTGAACTATAATGTTTATGCAGTGCGCCAAACACGGAACCCTGAAATAGGAACCAAGGTCCATGGCCTTGAGTACATTACTGCCATTATCTGTGGCAACAAAAACCAATACTAAGCCCTCTTGGGTGCAGCCATTCAAAAACCTTGCTGCAAAACTCTTGCAAAATGTTTACAGCAGTATGAGATTTCTCCATGGCGAACTTGGCTACAGTTGCATGTTTCCGAGTAGCTTTAAAAATCTCGTTCAGATAGCTTATCTCTAACCCCCACAAAAGAGACCTAGTGTGCAGTGATGCACATGTAATCTGTGGCTTGGCATCTGGTCCACATGTCTGTTGTCAGGTGGATATTGTGAACAGCACTCTGCTGCAAAGCTTGTCCAACCAATTCCAGCACATCATGACGTAATGCCGGAACAGCAATTCTTGTGAGACAGGAACGGCTGGAAACCTTCCATTTAGGGCTGATGGCTGACACAAATTCAAGGAAACCCATCCCTTCCACAAATGAAAAAGGGAGAAGGTCCAGTGCTAACATTTTAGCCAGCTTTGCATTGTACAACTGTGCCGTTGGATGATTGCGTTGGAACTGCCCCTCCAAGCTAAGCATGCTCTCAATGATAGGCTGGATTACTTTCCTTTGTGGTGCTGTTGTTTTCATTAACCCGTTGCATGCTTGTGACGGAACCGCTCCGTCACAAGCCACGGGTGAGCTGTGCTTGTGACGGAACGGTCCCGTCACGGCCCGCTCGCCGCGCCTGCGCGGCACGTATTCCGCGCCTGCGCTGACTAATTAATGGGCCGGCGGGTTCGTGACGGAACCGTTCCGTCACAAGCACAGCTCACCCGCGAGCCGTGATGGAGCGGTTCCGTCAGAAGCATGGGACCGCCGTGCGACCCCCCCCCTTAGCGCTGCGGCGGAATAGCCGCCGCAGCGAAGGGGTTAAACCACTTAGGCTCAACAACACCGTTTGTCTCATTGTGGTACTCGGTGGCCTTGGTGTCTCAGCTTGACTCTGAGTATGGCTCTTACTGCGGTGCCACTCAGATGTTACTGAGGAGGATGTGGGCAGTACCACTACACTACTGGGGACAGGGCTAGAAATGCCTCCCTCTTCTTCACCTTCCACCGCAATTATATCGACCCCTGATTCTTCCTGACCAACTTCAATGGGTTGAGTTTTTCTACTTTGTTTTAAGTGAAGTAGGTGATTCTACCACACGATAGTGTGGTGTATTCTGAGATTACTTGCTTGGCCTGCGGTACCATAGTTTGTACCAAGCTTACCCTGCTGAACACCTTGTCGACAAATTGATCATATAGCAATGTTCTCCTCCTTGGTGCTAACAGAAAAGAAGTCCCAAACTGGGGAAGAGAACTTTCTGGCACTGCTGGATGTGCCACTTTCAATACCAGATGAACTGGAGGGTGTGCTTGGAATGTGACTGTTCAGCTGCACTGTCACTTTTACTACCACTACCTACTGAGATGGTTGGGCTAGATGTAGGTCCCTGCCGGGCCTTGGAAAATATGGCAGCTGGAGGTTGTGGTGGTGTAACCTGTGTTGGTGGTATTCGTGCTACATCCCGCTCAGTAGCAGCCTTTCTGGATAGGGTGAGAATGTCGGTCTCCATCCCCTTTGGGGCGGGAGTGATGTGCGTGATGACTGGCTCGTCTTCATCAACATCATCCCCCTCTTCTACATCTACCTCCATAACTCTAAGTTTTTCTGGAACCTTCCTTTTCAGAAGCACTGTCTTGTGGTGTGCATCACTCTCAGACTGAGCTGGTGGCTGCCAAGTGGCATCACGATCATCAGAAGCGGGGCTTGAAGAAGAAGATGATGGACTAAGCCTCCTTTTCCTTGCTGGTGGTCTGGAAGGCAATAGATCTTCAGAAACAGTGGTTTGCTCCACTTTGTCTGCAGGAAGCTCAATTTCCTGAAATGCCCCTACTTCAGGAGCAACAACTACTATTGTGGGCTGTTCTTGCGGCTGCTGCTGCTGTTCTTGCGGCTGCTGCTGCTGTTCTTGCGGCTGCAGCTGCTGCTGTTCTTGCAGCTGCTGCTGTTCTTGCGGCTGCTGCTGCTGTTCTTTTTTTTTTTTTGTCCTCATTACGCAACAGTTTAAAGTAAGGAAAGTTTCAGGGACCCTTCTCAACTTCGGGCAACTCTGAGAAAGGGAAGCTCATACCTCCATATACTTGTAAGGAGAAGGATCCTTGTATCGGATTTGGGATGAGCTAGCCATTGTGGCTTCTCTTACAAGCCTTCCTTGATAATGTTGCGGTAGCGTAATCATTGGACAATACAACGGGGTATAATGAAGAATCCAGATATATTCCACCATACGGTATACCCTATATATACACATCACAAATTTTAAATTTTAAATCACCCTTTATGAAACTCTTCCCAGATGTCCCAAAATTTATATTTTTTAGAGCTAAGCTTCTTATTTTTATCAAGGTTATACACTTTCAAAATTGACGCCAGCCATTCGTTATGGGTCGGTGGGGCTGGATTTATCCATTTTGCACAGATCTCTCTCCTTGCCAAAAGAATCAGAATGAAAATTAAATTCTCTTGAGCTCTAGACAAGGGGCTTATTACATTTATATCGGTGCCCCCAAAAATAACTAAGTTCATACTTACAGGTAGTTGTCTTCCCAATACCCCTTCTAAGGTATTACCCACATCTTTCCAGAAGTTATCCAAACTGGGACAACGCCAAAACATATGGAGGTCGTCAGCCATCTGTAGGGCGCATTTTGGACAGCTCTTCACTGTGGTTCCGTTCATTTTGGATAACCTTTTCGGAGTCCAGTAGGCTCTGTGTATAGTGAGCAAATGATTTCTTTGAGAGCAGCAGACGTTACAATCGACCAGCATTTGTTCATAGATACTTGCCATAGGTTGCTTGTATCCATCGTCGGCAGGTCTTTTCCCCAGGTCCTTTCCGGGATTAGGAAATCATCCTCCCCAGCCGAAATTAAGGCCCAGTACCAAAAGGATGTTTCTTTCAAAAATGGATTTCTCGTCTGCATCTTTATTTCCAGGGAGATGTTACCTTTCCTAGTTTCTTTGAGGGTCTTACTCCAACTCAATAGCTGGTAATATTTGAATTTCGAAAGAGTAGAGTTTGTCCATTGAGATAATATTTCCCATTCAAGAAGTTTATTTTGAAAGAGAAGCTGTCCCCATTCTGTTATTCCGGCAGATATTAGAGGGATCGCTAAACTGTCCTTAAGGCATTCTGGTGTCGCCTGGGAATACCAAATCGGGGCCTTATCACTATAGAAGGGGATATCTACTGTAGATCTCACACAATACCACAATCTAGCAGCTGATTTCAGGACCTTCAATTTAATTTTTTTGAAGAACTTCGGGTGGCCGAATTTGTACAAAAAGTGGCTGGTGTTGTTCGTTAGATTTTGTAGGAATAGTGGATAATTTTCGTAAGGGCCCAACAGCACTCTACTGCTTTTAAATTGGAAGGCTCTGCAGTATTCTAGGAGGTCTGGACTAGCTATACCTCCCTGTTCTTTCTTTCTCCTTAGTTTATGCCAAGCAATTCTTGGTTTCTTTGAAGACCATATAAAACTGGATAACTCACCCTGCATCTTTTTTATCTTTTCTCTATTAAATTCGAGCGGGATAGCGTTAAATATAAAGGTGAATTTTGGCAGAATTGCCATTTTTATTATGTTAGATTTACCCAAGAATGTTAAGGGCAAACCCCTCCATACTTTCAGGAGCTTTTTTACTTCAAGTTTTACCCTATGGAAGTTTATTTGGGTTATTCTGTCAATATCTTTTACTAAGTCGATACCCAAATACCTTATTTTTTCTTTACAAAAAGGGGAGACAAAATTTTCATTCCAGCTTATAATTTCAGTTTTAGTTTGGTTTATCTGGTATCCAGATATCCTCCCAAAAGATGTTAGGGTCTCTTCTGTTGTTTTAAGAGCCTCTTCCAGATCTGAAGTAAGAATCATCAGATCATCTGCATAGAGCGCTACTTTCTTATGCCACCCTTGATAACAAAATGGGGAGATTGAGGGAAGATTCCTAAGACATTCTGCGATCGGCTCAATATAGAAGTTGAAAAGCAAGGGGGAGAGGGGACACCCTTTGTGTGTTCCCCTACCTATTAAAATATTATTTGTTAGGTTGCCATTGATTAAGATTTTAGCTCTAGGAGAGTTGTAGATGTTTTTTACAGCTTTTACAATGTTATCCCCCAACTTAAACTTTTTTAATACCTCACTTAAGTAACACCAATTAACTCTGTCAAACGGTTTGGCAGCGTCAATCGTGATTATTGAAAGTGGGATTTTCTCTACGATGGCGATGTCAATTGCCCCGATCAACTCTTGTGTGAGGTCTTGAAGGTGCCTTCCTGCCACGAAGCCCTTTTGGTTAGGATTTATTAAAGAGCCCGCGATTTTCCCTAGTCTTTTTGCCAAAATTTGGGTGAAGATCTTACAATGACAATTTAAGATGGATATTGGGCGGTAAGATTTACATCTTTTCGGGTTTTTACCTGATTTCAAAATGACAGAGATGGTAGCATCATTCCATGACTCAGGGATTTTCTCGTTATTTATAAAAATCTTATTAAATAGCACTGTTAATTGGGGAGCCAGAGTGTCTTTTAGCCTTATGTAAAATTCATTAGGAAGGGCATCCGGACCTGCTGCTTTACCTCTTTTTAGTTTCTTTATAGCTTGATCTGTATGTATGTATGTATGTATATGTATGTATGTATAGGCATTTATATAGCGCACTACTTACCCGGAGGGTCCCACGGCGCTTCGACCGCTGCGAAACCCTTCCTGGCTTCCCTGAGAGATGGTCCCTTAATGGGTATCTCCAGGGTGAGACCAGGCATCCCCGGCGGTCTGGTGGGGCCGTTAGTGAAGATGAGGCAAGCTAATGCCCAGAGTTGCCGAGTGTGATCGCTGATCAGAGTGGGCACCGAGGCGAGAGAATTATCGAGTCCGCTGACCCTGGTCCAGAAACCTGCCGCGCCGGGAATCGAACCCTGGTCCCGGGCCGTCCTCTGCTCTCGGTCTGCTGCCTCTAACCAGTGAGCCACACTACTTCACCTCCTCTACCTCCTCTATTTTTATTTCGCTGTTTAAGAATTCTTTTTCTTCAGGGGTTAGAGCTGGGATATTCTGTGAGTCTAAAAATTTGGTTATTTCCTCGATTTTAGGATTACAGTCCTCCGTATAAAGGTTGGAAAAGAAGATTCTTCATTTATTACTTTTTCTTCTGACCCATTTTGAGAACTATCTGTTGGAATTATACTGTTTATTTTATTTCTAGCTTGGTCAGTTTTAAGCTTCCACGCTAGCATTTTTCCACAACGCTCTCCATATTCGTAATGGGCGAGTTTACTACTTTCCCATCTTTCTTTGATTTTACCTTCTAGTAATGTCAATAAGTCTTCCTTAAGTTTAAGCCTTTCCTTAAGTCTGTCTAGGCGTCTCTGGGATGATGTATCTATCAAGATCTGTCGATCCAGTGTTTTTATATTCTTTTCTATTCTCTGAATCTCTTTTTTTGCCTCCCTTGATTTATATATAGTTAGGCTACAGATCTTGCCCCTTATTACTGCCTTATATGTTTCCCAGACTGTTTGGGGTAAGGCACTTCCATTATTGACCTGGAAATATAAGTCAGTCTCCTGTATAAGTTGTTCAATTAATAAAGGGTCTAGGAGAGCTGAACGATCCAGTGTCCATCTCGGGATCGTTACATCACTAGTTATTTTTAGTGTCACTTGGACAGCCGAATGGTCTGAAAGGTGCGCGGGAAGGTGAATCCCGTTATCAATTTTTTCTACTAGCCCCTGATCTATTAAGAAGTAGTCGATTCTCGATTGTATACCAAGCTTTTTATTATTAAAGGTGTACCTATCCTGTTTGATGCCCTTCTCTTTCCATACGTCAGTAAGGCTTAAGTCTCTTTTATATGCTCCCAACCACTCTGTCATTTTTGGCAGACTATCCTGTTTTCCTGCTGCTGTTCTTGCAGATGCTGCTGCTGTTCTTGCGGCTGCTGCTGTTCTTGCGGCTACACACTTATCTGATGAGTTTCCACCTGCATTGATTGTGTACTACTTTGCGACATTTCAACATCGCTACTCGTTAGTATACTGGCTACCTCTGCGACACTCAAGGGCTTGGGCCTAGGTTGGTGGGGTTGGACCGCTGGTGCGGAGGTGCTGCTCCCAACTTGGTTCCCGGACAACACTGCTGCAGGCGTAACTTTTTGGGACCCCAAAAAAACATTGTCCGGCACACCAGTCGTGGTTAATGGCCCTTTCTTTTTTCTGTTCCTTCTTCTCACTGGCAACTTTCTTGGTACTGGACCTGGTACCTTTCTTTGGGGACATCTTCTTCAGATGTCATGCAGGACGCAGGTGCACAAGTTGCAGAGATGTCTGTGGTCACACGTGGACGTGATGTGGTGAGCAGCAGGACTTCTGTCTGGCAGTACAACGGGTGATGATGATGACACCTCCTTCCCTGTCTTTTTTTGCACCTAGAAGCAAATAAGCCAGGAGAAGAACATCAGTGAAATGTTGCATTTGTTGTTGTGGTTCAGTTACTTACTCTACTAGTGCAAACAAAAGATATAGTCTAGCCATTTCTGAGACTTTGTCAACAAGGGCTATGTTATACTACTGTGTACACACACTACACTCTCAGAAAGGATAGGAAAGAGAATAAGAAGAACTACCAAAATAAAAATGTAATGGAAGTGGGGTGGACCCTATTTACCATTAAACTCTTTGAGCATCACATCATTCATGGAGCTGCTGCTGGAAAAGGGGGTGGATGGATGGAAGCAGTAAGCCAATAGGAAAACCATGCAGGCCTATATGGCAAAAGCAGGACACTAATAACTCCCAACACAAAAAAAGGCCACCAGCCACATGGACACTCATAAATCATAAGCAACAAGCAGGGGGCCTGGGAAACACCAGGAGCTGAAAAAAGGCCTATCAAAGACAGGCAAAGGATGCATGCTAAAGCACACTGCTCTGCCTTTTTAATTCAACAAAATGCAAATACGAAAATTCACAGGCCCCATAAAGGTCTGCAGGGTGCGCATGCATTGCACACCAACACACACCACACACACAAGAAAGGCATGTCTTTAAGACGCCCAACATCAGAAAGCCCACCCCAAAAAACACTTGCCAACTTAATCCAATGCCATCCATGCCCTAAATGATGTCTAAATTCAACAGACCACACATAAACACTTGATTAATAAAGCTGTGGCTACCTGCTCTGAGCCTACTGGATGAAAGCAGGCCTGTTAGCAGACAAGGCCAGACAAGCTTGCAGGCCTAGGGTTCAAAATGGCCACCAGCCACCTGGCCAGGCCCAACAGCATCTGAAAGCCCACCCCACAAAAACACATTTTCCAACTCAATCCAAAGCCATCCATGCCCTAAATGATGTCTAAATTCAACAGACCACACAGAAACACTTGATTAATAAAGCTGTGGTAAACCTGCTCTGAGCCTACTGGGTGAACGCAGGCCTGTTGGCAGGCAAGGCCAGACAAGCTTGCAGGCCTAGGCTTCAAAATGGCCACCAACCACATGGCCAGGCCCAACCACATCCGAAAGCCCAGCCCCAAAAAACACACTTCCCAACTCAATCCAATGCCGTCCATGCCCTATGAATGATGTCTAAATCCAACGGACCACACTGAAACACTTGATTAATAAAGCTGTGGCTACCTGCTCTGAGCCTACTGGATGGAAGCAGGCTTGTTGGCAGACAAGGCCAGACAAGGTTGCAGGCCTAGGCTTCTAAATGGCCATCAGCCACAAGGCCAGGCCCAAAAACAGAAAGCCCACCCCAAAAAACACATTTCCCAACTCAATCCAATGCCATCCAGGCCCTAAATGATGCTTGAAAATTAAATACTTTCAAAAAACACCAAAGGGACAGTTGCTTCATCATGCACACACCCAGGAGGCCATGACTAGCTCGGGTCTACTGACTACTAGTCTACTACCCACAACATTTTAAAAAAAGGAATGATAGTTACCAAAATTAAATTGTAGTTGCAACAAATGCAATGCCCCCAATCAAACAGACACAACAACCACTTACTTGTAAAATATCCAATTCAAAAATCCTCAATCCAATTGCAATGATGCAGCAGACAAAAGGGTGATCTTTCCAGCTCAAAATCCAAAGGCAGAATGATCAGGAGTTGGACAAAGCACTGGGAGGAGCCTGCTGGACAGGAACAGGAATTTGGAGATTCTGTGGAACTTCCTCCCTCTCCCCACCTTTTTAAAAAAGGACTGCTTGCACAAAAAAGGACTGCCAAATGTCAATCTGAGGAGTTTTTTTCATCCAAATCATCATTTGCAGAAGGTTTCATGCTGCTAGAGCTGATATTCTTCTCCAAATTGAAAACTTTACATGTTCGAGTTCTCAAGCTTCACAATACTTCCTCCGGATGTCGATGGTGCGTCCAAAATGACGTGATTGTGTTCTCTCGCTTCTTGCCGTGTTTGATATGACGTACTCGCGTCCTCACGCTCTCGCTTGCGGTGGAGAATGACGTGTTCCGGTTCTCTCGCTCCTTGTCGCGTTCGATATGACGTGTCTGCATCCTCACGCTCTCGCTCGCAGTGGAGAATGACGTGTTCGAGATCTCATACTCTCACGGTGCATGATCGCAAGGCGAATGACGTAATCGCGAGACGAATGACGTGATTGCGGGTGCGAACTCTTGCGCGATAGCTAAAATGGCTACCAACAATCCAACATCTTGTGGAGAACGCGACTGGATCGGGAAAACTTGTCGGCGAACGCGGGGATTCAGGTAAGGCGATCGCGCGCGCGCGAGAACGTCCGAAATTCCGGGACGATGCGGATTGCGGAAATTTTTACATTTTCGGGCTCTCCGCAGAACGCGAAAATGTCAAATTATCGCAATTTCCAGAAGCGGAGCGGAATTTGACGCCCAGGCCTAATTATATCCCACAATATCTCACATTGTTACATTTACTTTCCCACACACAGCAGTATATGAAGCCCTTAAATCTTTGCTATTATGTACTCACATGTCATTTATTAATTTCGCACTCACTTTTTTTTACTCTTCCACATGCTTCATTGTGTATACATAATGCTTTGGTTCAGTAGTTTGACACATTTTTCAGATCAGGACATATTCAAAGGATCAAGTCAGTTGTACACTGTCACTGATTTGTATTGTTATTTTAATAGCCCAGTTTAAATTCAAAGATGGCATCCAGGTGGTTCTTGGTTGTTTCGTCTTGAACTATCACAGAACTTTAAACAACTCAGCCCTTTACGGGTTGATTTTTAACAACGTACATTGGCACGCATGTACATTTATTTGAGTCTTAATTCTCCACACCTTGATTGAACAATTCAGATGCTCATGCATAAGCAGTAGGTTTAGTGCCACTTCTGTATCACAGTGTACATGGGACATTTTTTCGATTTCTGTAGTTGTTTAACTATTTCATATTGTAGATTCAGCCGGATACATGTATTCTGGTGGTTCACCTCTGCGCAGGTATTCCATCCTTCAATTTTTAATCTGAGTAATTGTGCTCTCAGTTTCCAGTACAGAAATTGGGAACTCTTAACAAATGTAAATTAGATTTTAACATCTAGTTGGTATCAGGCTGCATAACATTTTTATTCTTATTGGCATATACCATTTGAAACATCATTGTTTTGAATAGATTAGGATCGAATTACGATTTTAATAGTGTATTTATGACACATGGTTTTGATTGATAAGTGCATCGAATTTCTTTTCTATTTCCTATCTGATTTAAAAAAAATATTTTCAGTTTATGTTATTGAATTGTAGAATTAAGCTGGAGGATTAACTTCCACTGATGATGGACATCTGTTAGAAGTGCACTGGTGACGATTAATGTTTACATTTGTGGACATTTTGCAAATGGTGGTGATGATGAATTGAAAGCTGGCCACAAAGGCCATGATTAATGAATGGAATATATACCATGTTTTGAATGTATGATGATACCACACATACCATCACAATGCGGTATTTTACATTGTGGTTTTGACAACGCAAGTTGTTACATCGACTTGCGTTGGAGGGCGCTGGATTTAGGAATAGTGTGAATTACTATTCCAACTCCAGTCTACGTACAGTAGGGAAGGTACTGGAAGAGTAAGTCACAATATTCCTTAGTCTAGAGCGCCCTCCAGTGCAAGTCGATGTAACGACTTGCGTTGTCAAAACCACGATGTAACCATTATGCGTTGTAACGGTTGCGTGGTAAAGGATGGTTCCCCCATGTTATGATATTTAACAAAATGGTGAGACAATAAAAGGAAATATTGGTATAAGACTACAGACAACTTTGTTAGATGTGATGCAGGATTTAGCAACTAAAGTAGTACATCTGTGAGATTACTTGCCAGAGATGGAAAGCTTACTCTAATGGCCTGACGGAGTGCTGGCCGTCAGCGTAAGGGCATCACACCGCATTGTCTATTGAAGGCTAATAATACAATGGTCTTCTTAACTGTTCATCTCCTGAAAATTAAAAATAAAATAATGACCTCTCTTCCACACCCTGGGAAAATAACTCACTGATCAGAGGGTCATAAGTTATTTGTTTTATTTTAAAAAAAAACACCCCAGATTGGGTGTTTGTTTTTGATAAACAAAAAATGTTGTGGACAGCTGTCGAAACCGACACCATTTGTCCACCAAACCTCTGGTACCTTAAGAGTAACTACTGCAAAGACAGCTCCTCTGAAGGTACAGAAATCACTGTTGGGCCATCTCTAAATTTGGCCGCCCTGTCAGGTTGGTGGAAGCAATGTCCTCCCCATCCTAAATGGAAGACCAGATACCCCCAAACCATAAATCATGCCAAAGATTCTGATAGGCTCAGATTTCTAACAAAGCACTCCCTGAAAATTAAACATCTCACAGGATCAGGCAAGGAATGTGGAAGCTCTTCTCATGAGACAGCAACCATACAGACTCAGACCTCTGACAGAAATGCTATCCATCAGGTTACAGAGCTCTTACAGGCTTAGACGTCTGACAGCAACTATCCTTCCTGTTACATAGATTTTGCAGGTTTAGAATATTTTAGTGGGTTTACTAATCTGTGAAAATATGTAGTGTCCTGGGAGGTCAATGTTATGTCTCGAAACCTATTTGTGAAGCATCAGTCTGATTGGCAAGATTTAAATGCAGAAAAATATGTTACAGTGCAAATTATCTACTTCCAAAATGTCCCAATGAATTCGTATAAAGAGAAAAACAAACTGCTATCCACTATTTCAAGTACTGTTTATATAGAATATTCACATTTGGCATTGAGGACTTTCAGCCTTAGGGACATTCTTTACCGCACTCCATTTCTGAAAAGGAGGCACATGCTGAGGAAGGTAAAATCGCTATTAATAAAATGTATTACCTAAAAAAAAAAAAAAGAAAACTGTTATAGTAATTTAATTACTTGATACGCTGAACATAGGCTGTGGTCCTGAAATTGCACAGCAATGGATGACTAAGTTTCTGATTTATAGTTTGGCCAATGGGTGACTCTGTAGGAGTTAGGACAGATAGCCGGTTCGAGTTACTGCAAGGTCATTATATCCAATGGCACTTGTAATTAGGCGGATGGGATATCCGTCAAACTCGTAGGGGAATAATCCGTCCGCCAAACTCTAAATCAGGTTCTAAACTATGCAACAGAATTGATCATTTTACAAGGCAAGGTAAGGCAAATTTTGTGGCAAGGTTATGCTGTGTCATATTGTAATTGGAGGCCAGTTGCATGACACATTATGAATTATTAACTTGCTATTTTGACATAACACACCGTTATACAAAAAAACCTCAATGCTTCAAACATTCGTACGTTTTTAAAAGAAATACATTTTATCACATTAACCAGATAATATTCAAAATATTTTTCACCAATAAATTCTTTTTCTTGCGTGGAAGCAGAGGAACAACGTTTTATTAACACTAGTTTTCTTCCCCCTGGAGTAAAATAGCTTGTTTTAAGCCTATACAATGTTGCAAACAGCAGCAATCTAGCCTACATATACATATTTCTGGGAATAAAAGGCATTTCAAATAGCCCAGGATATAGATGAATAACAGCACTTTGAGAATCCCTCTACCAGACACAGAGCACTCAAAGCACAGGGAGCAGACCTCTTGATTCCATTCATACTCTACAGAAACCCTACAATCATAACTAGAGCAGGCACAGTGCAGGGAGCAGCAGAGCACGTGCCACCTTCTTCAGGTGGGCCTTGAAACGCTGGTCCCCTGGGCTAGGCTTCCATTTATCTCAGCTTTAAGACACTCATGCTACACACTGCTACGCCAAACATCAGGTTCTTGACATCATGCGAACCCCGCAGGGTATGGAAACTGCATCACTGTTTTATTTTCTACACTTTCATCTAGAATGTAAACAACCTGTCCATTATGAAATATGCATCATGAGTTATACATTATTTCACACCCTCCCTCCTGCTGGATGCACTTGACTACAGGGTACATGTATATACTTTTTTATGCTAAAACAAATGTATGCTGTGTACACACAGTGCATTTTAGACCAGCGCACTTAACGTCAAGGCCTGTTCCAGTCATGTCTCAGCGACTGCGTAGCTACAGCTGACAGCGGCTCCGTGACTTCCTGTTGGAGCGGCACAGAAATGAAGGATGTCAAATGTTATGTCATGTTGCGTTACAATAACAACTGTGCTTGTTTATTTTTTCACTTGCTCCTGGTGTGAAACATGGCACCGAATCACAATCTATGGAGTGTTACGCTAAAATATCTGTAAAGCATACTGCAGGTTAATGGAAAAGGCTATTTGGCAATGAGATGGGCGCAGCCTGTTCAGAGAGTTGGTTACACCTCCACCAGGCGAGCCTCATATGCGCATAGGTAGGCTTGGTGGTCAGGTGACAGAGCGTGTTTGACAGGGAGATTTGCCTGAAGAGTTGTGACCTGGCCCATAGTTCAGAACTGAATTTGTGAGCCTCGTGCTCAAACACTCTCGAGGCAGATTGTTCAGGGTTGGTATAAATAGAAATAACAGGTTGGGATTAAAGAATGTTTCTGCTCTTGGTTGCTTCATTGCACCATACACAGCGCTTTCAATTTTATTCGTTCTGAATTGGAAGCCAGTGGAGTGATTTGATGTCCTGGTGTACGCGGTCCTCATGTTGGAGAAGGAGTATTCTACAAGCTTCTGCACATGGTCTGGGACTACCGACCACCCCCTCCCTAACATGCAAACACCACATACAATCCCCGTGGTAATTTGACCAGGTGAGGGATTTCTTTGGAAGGCAGGGGGTCTCGCGACCCCCCGGCCGTATTTATTAAAATATGAAAACAAAATAGAAATTAGAAAATAAACATTATTCACATAATTATTAAATGCAAAATTCTGACATTAGATTACAGCAAGGTAGACAGGTATGAAGGGCTAACCTTAACAAATATCTAATACAGCGTGTTCCTAACCAAATCTAACATCCTACTTATAAATTTTGCATTCCAAATTCTGAGGCCTACGGCAAGGTCGCTAACCGGTGTCAGATCCTTTTCCAGCTGCGCCCTCACGTACGAGTGCGCATGCGCCACAAGGGCATGGTTACCGGGAGAGTACGTACCTCTCCTGGTTACCCTCGTACGCACCGTGAACTCCATTTAACCATAACAGGAGAGCCCTTACACTTGCACCATTTGATGGCGTCATAGTGTATGTGCGGGGTGGCTACCAGCCTGAGGAAAGCGTGACTCCCTCCCCCGCACCCTTCCAAGCAAGCGGATATGCTGCCCCTGAAGTTCTGGAAGAGACCAATGGCCCCTCCCCCTGGGCGACCCCATTCGATGAATGGTGCCGCCCCCTAAGGACCTTAAATTGCTGCTCACCGATTATATGACCTTACCGCCTGACCAGTATAATAAATACGACAATTAAGAAACCTGTGAAGGGAAAAAAAAGGGCTTAGGAAAAAAACAAGTAAATACACATCCACATAATCAATTGAGCACATTCCATTAATATTGCCTGTAAAAGGGAAAAAAGGCCTAAGGAAGAAAATTACACATATCAACAGCGTTCCATACCATCACCGATGATACCTACCAACGTACAAACTGAAATAATGCTAACAGGGATGGTGAGTGGGGAAAATTTAGCGGCCCTTGCCGCTGGGCGAGGAGTGAGCTTGGGAAGCGCGGGTACAAGAGGCCGCTTCCCGTGCCCCCCAGGCCTTTTCTACCCCCCTGGTCCCTCCCCTTGACCCGGAAGCACTCACACCTCTTCCAGGTCAACGGTAGGACCCAAAAATAATCAGGAGGGGAGGGGGGGCCCGTGCCCAGCCATGCGTGTGTGGGAGCCGAGCAGCCCCCCCTTTCCTCATGGTATGGGACTACCGACCACCCCCTCCCTAACATGCAAACACCACATACAATCCCCGTAGTAATTTGACCAGGTGAGGGATTTCTTTGGAAGGCAAGGGGTCTCCCGACCCCCGGTCGTATTTATTAAAATATGAAAACAAAATAGAAATTGGAAAATAAACATTATTTACATAATTATTAAATGCAAAGTTCTGACATTAGATTACAGCAAGGTAGACAGGTATTAAGGGTTAACCTTAACAAATGTCTAATACAGCGTGTTCCTAACCAAATCTAACATCCTACTTATAAATTTTGCATTCCAAAGTCTGAGGCCTATGGCAAGGTCGCTAACCGGTGTCAGATCTTTTTCCAGCTGCGCCCTCACGTACGAGTGCGCATGCGCAACAAGGGCCCGGTTACCGGGAGAGTACGTACCTCTCCTGGTTACCCTCGTACGCACCGTGAACTCCATTTAACCCTAACAGGAGGGCCCTTACACTTGCGCCATTTGATGACATCATAGTGTATGTGCGGGGTGGCTACCAGCCTGTGAAAAGCGTGACTCCCTCCCCCGCACCCTTCAAAGCAAGCGGATATCCTGCCCCTGAAGTTCTGGGAGAGACCAATGGCCCCTCCCCTGGGTGACCCCATTCGATGAATGGTGCCGCCCCCTAAGGACCTTAAGTTGCTGCTCACCGATTATGACCTTACCACCACAGGCCAGCATAGTTTACCGACTATCTGGCCCCCCCAAACTGCCTACACAGAAAGGTCATACCTACCTCGCAAAACCTTCCAACCATGACAGTATCTACCTTACTAATAGGTCATTACATGCCCCAGTCAAGTGGACGCCATCCGGTAAGTAGAACTGATCTCCCCAGATGCACCCATGTGGGATACTCTGCAATTGAGGTGTTCGAAACAGCTTCTCGATTTCGTTGTTGACCCTCTTTACCGAGTTATTCAACGCCCTCACTGATTCGCCTCCCCCCCACTAAAGTCTAGGTATCAACTGCGACCAATCTATAGTGCAAACCGGTAGCGACTTCGCCAAAAAATACAGTATCTTTCTATTCTGCTTTTCAGCAAGCAGGGTCAGTCTGCTCCCTTCTCGCACTCTGCGGATGTAGCAACCTTTATGACAGACTCCCGCACCAGAGGGAAAGGACATGGGTGCATTCTGCCCGGGGAAAGGGGGTGGGCAGCCAGATGTGTATGCAGAAGCAATGGCGCAGGTGAAAGGTAGTGATTCTGACCGAGGACTATGTTTGCAGTGAAACACCTCCTGAAGTATTGGTATCATTCAAGTCACGTGAAGTCCAAACCTTCTGTTCGGCCTTATGCCCTAACAGACACGCTGGCAAATTAAAATAATAAAACTGTGCACTTCAGTAAGAAAACGATTTGCTGTCCACCAACATGCACTCATTACGGCTCCGACAAAACAGACCCACTGCAGACCCATGTATCTTATTTATATTTATTGGAACGGCCTCCTACATCCCCGTTTCCGGAAAAGCAGGACGTGTCAGACACCCTGTCCTACCGGCGCCCCCCAAACAATATAAAAAGGTTTGGCGTCACCAGTAAGCCCCGACTGGAAGCGCAATTAACTCCCTGTGCCACGTGAAGGAATAAAACATGCCAATGTTGGGAGCAAAATAACCGCAGCTCTACGCTGGCCCAGCGCAATCCGAACCATAATGCCGGTTCACTTAATAACGGGACCGAGGTTAGCCTGCTGATCCCGCATGACCACCGGCACTATACCTTTTCTCACAGCTGTGCCGACACAGTATTTGAGCCCGGGATGCCACCATTATAGAACAATTGCGATGAGGTTCACTAACTCCAGACCCTATTACAAGCACTCTGCATCAAGGTACTAAACAGACAATCAGAGGTCACCAAGCATTGAATACAATTCTTGGATACAATTACAGCAATGCAGCAGGTGGGCAGAGAGCAGCCCCGAACCCCAGGCAGGGGGCTCAGCGGCAGTGAACGGAGCGAGTGGAGCTGCTGGGGAGAGTGCAGATCTGTGACCTTAAAGACATTGTCCTTCACAACGCCACTAGCTCTAAATATCGCAAATGCGAGACTGATTGCTTTGCAAATACTTGTTTTCATGGACTTCAGTAACCTCTCTTAACGTAATCTGATCCACCGATAGCATTGAGACTCCTCCTTTACCAAATGACCCATGCGGGCTGCTTCCCCAAAATACAGTAAACTTGTGGAGATATAATATTTAACGCCCAACGTGGGGCTCGAACCAAGGAACAGCCAAACATTTTGGGCCATACGGACCCAGTTCAATTAAGTCTACGCATGAATGAGCGTGCATCCAGGGTCTGTGCCACTCGCAATCCCATCATAGGACTCCACCCGTTTACCTTAGGGACACGCCTATGCCCATAATTGCCCACCTTCTTCGCACGCATGCGAGTACCCACCAATGGCCTGGTCTGTGCCCCACACGAGCGCTGATCTCCTCCCATAGGTCTCCACTCCCGAGCACCCTCGAGGCCTCCGAGATCAGGGGCATGAAGTTATTCATCGTCAGCTATCCCACAGTCATTCCTCGGCGATCTCCCAGTGAGCCCGCGAAATTCCTCACGCTTATCCTCTCCCGACTCTCGCCACCGCAACCTGCAGAGAAAACAAACAAACAAAAATTTAGCGGCCCCTGCAGCGGGGCGAGGAGCGAGCCTGGGGAGCGCGGGTACAAGAGGCCGCTTCCCGCGCCCCCCAGGCCTTTTCTACTCCCTTGGTCCCTCCCCTTGACCCGGAAGCACTCACACCGCTTCCGGGTCAATGGTGGGACCCAAAACCAATCAGGAGGGGAGGGGGGGCCCGTGCCCAGACATGCGTGCGGCCCCCCCTTTCCTTTCTTCACCTACTCTCTGTGTAGCCGATTCTGGATAACAAAGTCGCCATTTCTGCTTGTTCCTTACCTTGGAAACTCAATAACCAGAAGCTTGTATTGATAGTTTCGATATGTAAAAGCCCTCTTTTATCACCAGACTAGAGATCTGAGAGGAGGCATCGGCAACATGGGATCTGCATCCACATACTCACCTAGATTTCTGGCTTAAGAAACATATGTCCAGATATTTGTAGGTAGCACTTTATTCTCTATGTCATAACCTAGTGCCTTAGAAATAGTTCAATGCATTGAGCAGTTAGAGTTTGTTTGGAGAAACAAGTATTAATTTAGGATTTTTGTCGACAAGAGACCAAGCTTTTACTGGTGGTGTAGCTGTGCGGACTAGATAAACATATTTCATAATGAAGCGGGTGGACTTTCTTTGCAGTGTGGCTTTAGGGTGGTATGACCGGTCCTGCCACACCATGCAGCAAGGGGGTGGGGGGTGACAATTGCACTTTGAGGGAAGGCGGTGACAGAAGAGGCAGGTCATTCATGACAGGTTAGATAAAAGAAGCCTGTGGAGATCTTTGTGTGCCAGTGTGGCACAGTATTCTTATAATTGTTTTCACAAATAGCATCACCTTAAAACTTACTTAAAGACCTGAAAGTTCCACGCTTTTTCCGAGGTCAATGAATCTTTGCCATTGTTTTAGAATGCAGTCTTACGCAAAAGCAGACATTAATAATTTAATTTGTTGTTCTGTCAATAAAGAGAAGTTTGGTAAAGTTTTAAAGTTTATTTTCTCCTTCTTTAGATTAGGCGATATTTTATTATTTTATTTTAATTGTGGCATCTCAATTAAAGATATAATAAGGAATACATCTGGTTAAAACAAGCATAAAAGTAAATAAACAGCTTGTTCCATTCAGGGTAAAGTCCCTATGCTAAGTTAAGGACATATTATAATCCTAACATGAACCCATAAAGAGTTCTTTCTGAAAAACAGCAAGCACATTTTAAAGCAAATTCAAATAAGTAAGTAAAATATTGAACTCCCTATTAAGGGTAGTTCTGGAGACTCAGACGAGTTATCCGGACAATCGTAGTAGCAATGCTCTAAATGGATGAGAACGGGGAGGAAATCACAGCTATGACTGACATAAATCAGAAATACACCTCAACAAGTGTTGGAAACACAGGAATCACCGTAAGCAGTAGTTTACGGCAAAGGGCTAGCAAGCACAGCAAAGTGCTAAAAGACATGGCAGGGAGAAGGTAAAAGGAATGGCTGCACTCTTTAGCTAGGAACACATACTATATGGACAGTAGCTATGTTTTTCCGTCTTTGTCCTCGATTCCCACAGTAAACGTTCAAGTCAGCATGACGTCAGTGAGAGATTGCTTCAACATATTACAAAAAGCTACATCTACAAACGATCTCATGAGAACATTTATGCAGACCTACTCTGTTAGATGTCTGGTCATTCTATGACAATGAGCTACTATATGAAATGAAACATTCAAATTCTGATATGTCCTGATAAAATCATGAAATCTAAGCTGCAGCAAGCATTTGCTTTTCATTAATACACCTGTTCATTGTGTATATGTGGCAAAGAAAACAATCTAAGACAAAGAAAATTCATATGGTGTTAACAAAGAAAAAAATATAATTTTTTCATGAAATAGCACATTTCCCAAAGGTCAAGCCCTAGAATTCAATTCCGATGTTAAATCCCTATTTTATACAAAGCATTTATTTTCTTAAAGGCATTCGGTGAAATAAAAGTACAGTGTGGTCTAGTAAACGGAGGCTGATAGAAATGGATGCTTTCTGCTGAAGATAAACAGCATTTTTCCTGTTTGCATGTTAAGCAAAAGGCACATTTTCTAATGTGTAACCTATTATGCATTTCTCATGTTAATATCTAATATGTTTCTATATTATTGTGTGGTGAAAGTTGAGCAAAGGTTTCTAGCTCTCACACCAATTATTTTAATGGGACTATAACTGCAAGATAACGCTCATGGTTAATGTACTTGGTGGAGAGATCAGTCTTTTGACTAGTCCCCGTTTTTAATCATCATAAAGCAGCACATATTTTAATCAGCATGCTACAAACTATAACATGTAACAAGCAGATCACAGATTTGAATTATGTAGATAGCTCAGTGGGTTGCTATTTTTGTCACAGAGATCATCTTATTAGTAAAGACAACCCCAACCACAGTATAAGGATTTAAATCTCAAGATTGTGTTTCTCCAGACCAAGTATTCTAGCCTTAGAGTCCTCATTGTCTTATTTACATTTCCTATATATTGATTTACACACTTATATAATATAATTCATTGTCCCAGTATAATATATGTGCATGTTGTATAAGAAAACTGTGAGAGAAGGACTATGGAGAGATAAAGGGTACTGCTGGAGGGTGGTAGTGAGGTAATCTGTGGAAAAGGAGGTCATTAGGGGTTTGAGGTGCCAACATTGTCGCATGAGGCGGTACCATTGGAAATGTCAGCCTTGCTTCTTTGTGTGACGATGCTAAGGCTGAAGCCCAAGAGACAGAGATTCCCAGTTAGGTATTATTGCCCATATGTATGAAAGGAAATTGCATTCCTCTAAGGACCGAATCACATTTTGGGCCATTAAGAAATGTAAAACTTATTTCCTTATGTACAAAGACATATGCAGCACCACAAAATGCGATTTCTACCCGGTAGAAATCGCATTTTGAAATTTCCAAAAGAGGAAATTGCAAATAGGGATTTCCTATTTGCGATTTCCTAACCCCATGTACATAGATTAGGAAATGCTATTACCATCAACTTGGAATTGATGGCAAACAGGTGAAAAAATTAAAAAAGGTACCCAAAATGCATCAGAATCTTTCCCAATGGTGGCTATGGACATCCTAGCATGGAGGATAACAAAAGTACTCCACAGGTAAGTGCAATATATATATGTTAGGACAAGAGCGTTTTTATTGTTTAGGGTGGGTGTGGCAATTTTGTTGGCAATGGTATTTTTGGTGTATATTTGGTGGGTTCTGATTTTTAGGTGTATACAAATATTTATATATATAGGTATTTTTATTTTTTATTTTTATATAAATGGATTCCACTTACCTGTTAAAATTTTTTACCACACATATGCCTTCACCATGAATGGCTTTACAATGAAAAACTATGATAATGTAAGTATTTTACAGGTAAGTATAAACCCTTTTTACATATCTATATACATTTATTACCTACTGGCGGTCGTCAATAGGTAGCTATATTTAAGACCAGGGGCCTCATTTATGAAAAGTGACGCATCGCTGCGTGAAAACAGCGATGCGTCACTTTTCACTGCGCACTCCTTGCGACATTCCTGATGCGTCATATTTAATGTATGGTTCATCATGTCGCAAGGAGTTACAGATACGTCAGTATTTCTGACGTATCTGTAAGCGCAAAAGTGACGCATTGCTGGCGTGTGTCACAAAAGTGACGCAACTCCAGCAATGCGTCCTTTCACATGGGGAAAGCCCCATGTGAAAAGGCTTGCGTCAGTCTTACGCCTGCTGTGAGGCAGGCGCAAGATTTTGACGCAACAGCGTCCTAAAAGTGACGCAGTGAAATCTCAGAGATTTCACTGCGTCACTATTACGAGGCTTTTTGCGGGGTAACGCCCCCTCTGCATACATTATACCTGACGCAGGTATAATGTGGCGCAGGGGTTTAAAAAGTGACGCATCTACCTAGATGCGTCACTTTTTAAATATGGCGCAACAGGGCGCATTTTTTACACCGCTGGTGCGTCACAAAAAGTGACGCACCGGCGGCGCAAAACTGACGCAAGGCCTTCATAAATAAGGCCCCAGGTTTCCATAGTAAAAGCATTTTTGACTTGCCTATATCTTTGATGCCGTTTGACGAATCTTCACAAAATTTTCCAAAAGAAGTGCCTTAGTGATTGTAGTTGTGAATGAAAATTTCGAGGTTATTCCTCAAGCAAGGGCCGAGAAATAGGGGGGGAGGTTCAAAAAAAGTGTGTTTCCGATATTAATTCCCACATAGGTTTTAAACACGATTACAGGCGGAATTGCGGGACGGAATTACACCAAATTTGGCAGAAAGCTAGCTTTTGTTCGCATAAAATGTAAATGTAAATTGATACTTGTATAGCGCACTACTCACCCGCAAGGGTCTCAAGGGGCTTGTACGAATACCCATCCTGGCTTTCTCCTGGGCACCCCCAAGGTGGAGGCCAGGCATCCTTAGTGTTGTGGGGGCCGTTGTGGAGATTAAGCAAGCTATTGCCCAGAGTTGCAGAGTGGGACTCCATGATTGAAAAAGGCACCAAGGCAAGAATTATCAGGTCCGTGGAATTTTGAGCCCAAGACCCGCCGAGGCAGGGAATTGAACCCTGGTCCCGGACTAGACCTCTGCATCAGGGTCTGCCGCTCTAATCATTGAGCCACACTTCTCCTCATATCACGCTCTCAGTTTTTTGGTGTAAATCCATTCAGTAGTTTTGGAGATAGTGAAGGAAAACCAACTTTGTAAATCTGGGCAAAGCCTAAACACAAATCTCATGGTGGGATCTGATTGGCTGCCAACACTTTATCCAGGAAGTGTTGGCATCCATCTTGGGACTAATATACATGATAGCACCCGAGCTCATGAGAGAACTGGACCTAAATAGATTGAGCTTGAAAGATTGTTTGACATTGGACGATAGTCATCATATTCCATGAATTAATTATGTTAAAAGTACCCTAGATGATCCGGGTAGTCAGCAATTATTGTCTAACCCTGAGCAAATCTCTAAGGTAGATGTGGCGTGGTTTAGGCAGACGTTTGAGATTTAAACATATGAACCAAGATATATTAGTATGATGGCTAGAAAATCTGGAGCACACAATGTTATGGTTACATTTATGAGTAATATGGAAATGTATCTGAGATTAGATTAGATTAGATATGCCAATTTTGCACAGACATCTGCTATCTTAGTTTCGCTGGAATTTGTTACCCCAATTGGTAGTAGGATGGCAGTGACCCTCTAAATTGCTAATCTGTTCATGTGATATGGCCAGTGCAATTGAAACTGTACGCATAGTTTTTATATGCCACAAGTATGTATCTTTACGACACAAGTATATTCACCCTCTTTTTATTAATTAAGGATTTTAATCAAGTTCAGCCAGATTTGTTATATTTGCAATTTTTATCTAATCTTAAGGAATGTTTTTATGTATCAAGGGGCACGATTCACAAAAGTAATTTGAGACAAAATCCTAACTTTACGACTTTCAGCATTCAGAAATGGCATTTAGGAGTAGTTAAGTTAGGATTCCTACATATTTAATTAATTATAATTAAATTACTTCCTACCCTATTCCCCTATAAACCCACAAACCACTATGGAATAAAATTACGCAAAAATTAAACAACATAAAATTAATTAATTAACATAAATTATAACATAAATACACACTTTTCACACATATAATAACATAAAAAAGACTATAAAAAATTAGATATTATTAAAAATTCGATAATTTTAATAGCCTATATTATATACTTCGATATTTTGACTTTCTATATTTTCAAAATTCGATATTACATTACTTACCTTAAAAACGATATTTTTGATGACTATATTCTGTCCATTCGATATTTTGTCCATTCTATATTTTGAAGTCGATATTTTGTCCAGTCGATATTTTGTCTGTTTACCAATTGAAAAGTGACATCCCATTATATGAATTCTATGTGATATTATATGTCATCTCTGTCATTTATGTTTTATTCCGGTCATTCCCCTGTGCCAAGGCTTTATAGCTAAGATACTTTTCCACACTTATTGTAACAATCCTCAAGCCGGAAAAAAAACCTATGCAGTGAGTCTTACTGACCTCTATCTATGGAAAATTTGAATAACAAAATACTAGCCAAGCTTATTGCCTCACACTTGCTCCCTCTCCTGCTGCTCATTGTCATATCAGACCAGTGGGGTTTTGTTTCTGGGAGGTCTGCGGCACATGACGTGTGCACCTTCTTTGCCTTAGTTTATGCCATCGACCTGTGGCAGTGCTTTTAGATGCCACTGCACTATTTAATTCACTGGAGTGGCCTTTACTTGTTCCCGCTTCATTCTCAACTTGGCCTGAGTCCTCGGTTAATTAGACTAATTGGTCTTTTGTACCCTCAACCCACTGCCCATTTGCGAATTGAAAGGACTGTAACCCCCCAATTGAGGTGTCGAGCGGGACCCGCCAGGGGTGTTTGCTGTCACCTATATTATTCGCTACAGCCATGGAGCCTTGAGCAGTACGTTTGAGACAACACCACTCCCATCGGGGCTTGGCGTTTAAACCTCACCAAAAACTCATGTTCATGTACGTGGACTACATTACGCTGTATGTCAGGAACCCGAGAGATAACTTAGACCCTCTGAGTTCACCAGATTTGGTGGTCTATCTGGTATAACTATCAACTGTGCCATGTCCATCCTGTTTCCTCTCACAAATGTGACTGGGGAAATCAATTTGGAATTCCCTCTCAGATGGACACGAGATTTTGTGACGTATCTAGGTATCTGGCTCAGCAGAAACGCAGATTACCTGTGGAAGGATAATTATGGGTGCTTCATAAGTTGGTTGCGGTCCGAGTGGAGAGTTGGCACAGGTAGGCAAGCCATTACTAAAACGTGGGTACTCACGAAGCTCCTTTATCTGTTCATTAAAATGCCACTCCCATTCTGGTTGACCTTTCGCCAGTGACTACGCTCTTGGCTGGTGTCCCTAGACTGGTGGGCCGACAAATACAAATAGCATGGGAAAGTTTAACACTCACCTTCAAGTAAGGAGGGCTGGGAGTTTCAGATATGGACCTGTACTATTTTAGCGTGAAGGTGCAGTTTGTCCACTATTGGCTCTTCCTGGACATATCATGCAGCACCTGCCCTCTCTACATGGCTCTATATATGCCCGTCAGAGTGCAAGAATTGATACCGTAGCTTGTACGGTGTGGGCCTGGAATGACCTCCGTCGATGATCTCAGAGCCTTATTTGCTCCCTCAATGCCGCTCATTTGCCACTCCTCATTGCCTATCGCAAGTGATACTGGCACCCAATCTAGGGTGCGCTCTCTGCAGCTAACATCTATGGGAGATATTTATCCGAGGGCATCTTCATCACATCACAACAGGCCTTCCAGGGTCCTGCGATGACACTTTCACATATTATCAAATTCGGCCAGTGATCAGAGTGATACATTACTCTTTTCCCATGCCCCCCCCCGAATTTCAGGACCTTGAATTGACCCTTACAACTCCCTCCCCGTGCGGGCTAGCAACTAGGCTGTACGCTCACATGCAAGACACTGCACCAGTGCATGTGCCTCGAGCTCATAGGGAATGGGACGCAGACTTGAGGACCCCCCACTTTGACAAGCAGTGGTAATTCTGCTGTGCTCAATTCCGGGCCCCCTACCCATCGCCTGCACCTAGAATTTTTAGCACCGCCTTTATCAAACTCTGGTAAAAATCCATGGAATGGGTTTGGTCAAGGAGGCACAATATGTGCTCTGTTCTGTACCCAGAGTGGGCTTCCACCATTTTCCGTGTGATTGCTCTGTAATTTCATGAGGATATTGAAGCGTTCATGGGGTCAGGGGCGGCTCTAGGCCCATGGCGGCCCTGAGCAGGGAGCGTAGGTGGGGGGCCCCCGGAAGAGTGGGTCCGGGCGGGGCGGAGCACGAAGGCCAGTGAAGGGGGGGGGGGAGTCAGGGTGTTTGGAAGTGGAACAGAGACGGTGGCCACCAAATCCCTGCCAGGGGCCACCACGCAAATATGTATCCATCCTCAGAGGATTATTATATTAAGGATATATATTGGCGTGGTGGCCCCTGGGATTTGGTGGCCCTGTGCAGGTGCACAGCTTGCACATGCCTAAGGCCACCCCTGTTGGGGTGTACCCTGGAGCGCTTGCCAAGAGGGTCCCCATTGAGCTATGTCAAGGAGATCTAGTCAGACATGTGTGCATAGGCAGCCATGCTCTTCCAACTTGCAAAGAGACAGGTTGCGATGTACTGGGGATGGTGACCACTGCCGCTGGAGGCGACATGGCTTCACGACGCAGCTTGTTGCCCAGAATAGCTGTCTGCATACTGGGACTTGATGCCAGTATGCAGTCCTCGCGACGTGCGGACCCTCCATTCTGCCCTCGAGCCCCTGACCCCGTTCTTGCTGCCTCGCTGCCGCTGCTGCAGCTGCTGCCACTGCTGTTGTGGTAGGAGCACCTCGCATACTCTGCTCTTGCTCTATGTTTCGTTTTTTACATATCGAAATTCGTTTAGAATTATGATTGTATTTGTATTGTGCCCTTTATGTGCCCCATTTTCATTTCAGCCGCTGTTCCTGCTGCCTGTTTTCCCCTCCGGCTCTTGCCGGTTCTCCATCCCTGCCGCTGCTTGCCCTGCGGCCCCGCCCCCCTCTGTCTCTCATTGGCCCACCCTCTCCCTCATCCCAGCTGCTCCTCTCACCCACCTCCCCTTCTTAATGGCGGCCGCTGCGCAACGTGATGAGTGACCCCTAACCTGCCTTAAGGCCAGGCAAGTCTTTTCGCGCCGGGCAGACCCTCCATTCTGCCCTCGTGCCTCTGACCCCGTCCTTGCTGCCGCTGCTGCCTCTGCTGCCGCTGCTGCCGCTGCTGCTTCTGCTGTTGTGGTAGGAGCACCTTGCATACTCTGCTGTTGCTCTGTGTTTTGTTTTTTTACATATCGAAATTCGTTTAGAATTGTGATTGTATTTGTATTGTGCCCTTTTTGTGCCCCATTTTCGTTTCAGCCGCTGTTCCTGCTGCATGTTGTCCCCTCCAGCTCTTGCTGGTTCTCCGTCCCTGCAACTGCGTCCCCTGCGGCCTGCCCCACTCGCACTCTCATTGGTCCACCCCCTCCCTCCTCCCAGCTGCTCCTCCCTCCCACCTTCCCTTCTTAATGGCGGCTGCTGCGCGACCACGCAGCAGACGCGCCGCTGCCCGTCTGCACCCGTCCGCGCCTGGACCGCGCCCAGCGTCAGTCCCCCTGGCTCTCACCGCCCGACCCCCATAGGCAACACTACTCCTCCTCTACACTCCACGCCCTCAACCAGGTCAACACCTTGCCTGCACCCAAGCCAACCCCAAGCGAACACACGGACCCTTCACATGTCATGCGTGCCATTTCTCCTGCAACCCCACAAACACCAACCACACCAACACGCTCCACACCAACTCTAACACACCACACACCTACCATAACACGCACCGCAGCAACTACACTAACACACTCCACAACAACACCACTGCACCCCACAACAACACCAACACGCGCCACGACAACAACTGCCCCCGCAACCACCTTAACTGCATACTGCTAAACACCCGCTTCGTACACAAGCACGCCATCGAGCTCTGGGACCTGATCACAACACACTCCCCCGACATCACCTTCCTTACGGAAACCTGGATGAACCCATCATCTGAACCCGACATAGCCATCTCAGAAGGCTACAAAATCTCTCGTAGGGATCGACTAAACAAACCAGGAGGAGGTATCGCCATCATACATAAAAGCACCATCAAGGTCACCACCAACATCCACAACGCCCAGGATAGCGCAGAACACCTACACTTCCTAATTCAAGTAAATGCCAACACAACCCTCAGAGGAAGCCTCATTTACAGACCACCCGGACCTCACCCCCCTTCTATGACGCCATCACTGACACCATCGGCCCCCACGCCCTCACCTCCACAGACTACACCCTCCTTGGTGACACCAACTTCCACCTAGAAAACACCCACGACCACAATTCCACCACCCTGCTAGACAACCTCACGAACCTAGGACTCAAACAACTGGTCACCTCACCCAAACACTCAGCAGGACACATGCTAGATGCAATCTTCACCGCCTGCAACCACATAACATTCACATACACCACCGAACTCCACTGGACCGACCACCACTGCGTCCACTTCTCCTTCACAAAACCCCACTACCGACAGCACACCACATCACACCGTAAGTGGGAAAAGGTCCCCACAGAACACCTGCTCGCCAAACTCTCACAAACCCGCCACCCCTCCAACGACCCCAACGTCACCGCTCACAACCTCTCAAAATGAATCACAACCTGCGAAGGCTCCCTTGCCCCCCTGAAAAGCAACAACACCACCCGCAACATCAAGACTGCCCCCTGGTTCACCACTGAACTCCAAGCGTCCAAGCGTGAATACCGCAAGACCAATAAAGCGTGGCGACAAGAACCCTCCACATAAACTTCTCCACACTCAAAACCACCATAGGCAAACACCACCAACTAATCAGAACCACCAAAAGAGCGTACTACAAAGAACGCATAGATAGTAACTCACATAACAGCAAGGAACTCTTTACTATCATCAAAGAGCTCACCAAACCCAAGTCCTGCAACACCAACCCCACCCACACACAAAACCTATGCAACTCCCTCTCGAACCACTTCCACCACAAAATCGTAGACATACACAACAGCTGCACACAACCAGCACCCACTCTCACCCCCACCGACACAATCTACCACACAACACCCCCCCACTCTAACCAACTGCACACCTGGGCCCCTACCAATGATGAAGAAACCGAAACAACCATGAACTCCATCCACTCGGTATCCCCCATGGACCCCTGCCCCATCATGTTTTTCAACAGGGCCAGTCTAATCATTGCTCCCCAGCTCCGCTCCGTAATCAACAGCACCTTCGACATCGCCACCTGCCCGGACTCCTGGAAACACGCCGAAGTAGCCGCACTCCTCAAAAAACCCAAAGCAGACCCGGATGACATCACAAACTACCGCCTCATTTTTCTACTCCCTTTCCCCGCCAAGGTCGCTGAGAAGCTAGTGAACGCCCGCCTGTCTCACTTCCTCGAGGAAAACAATGCACTCGACACCTCCCAGTCTGGATTCTGCAGGAACCACAGCACTGAGACCGCCCTCATTGCCTGCACTGATGACATCAGAACCAGTCGCACTCATCCTCCTGGACCTCTCCGCAGCCTTCGACACTGTCTGCCACTGTCATATAGATGCTGCTTTTCTATATACTGTGTTAAGTTAGCATGAGTTTATTAAGTGTTTAAACGACATATTTTCCTTTGGCTTCAGTTTGCACATGACACATAATTGTTATTGTAGCTTTCAACCTAGACGAAAGATGTGATTTATTTGAGAATAATATGTTATTGCTCTGATATCAGTCGTTCTTGGTACACTGTCTGAACAGTGAGTGCGGAACCCTCTAAGAATAACCTAACACAAGGTTGCTGAGAGCTCCGATCCTCGCACCACTAGACATAACACAAATACAGTTGCTGCCAACATTGGGCTCTAAGCGGGTTTAAGATAGAGTTACTGAGAATGCAAAAACACACTTGATGGTGCTTCGCGTGCAGAGAGCTGGTAGCTGATGATGTGATCTTCCCCTACTGACATTTAGAGGTATGGGCCCGCCCTGCTAAAGCCCAACTGAGACCTTCCTAGATATAATATAGTATGCTAAATAGGGTGCGCGAAATATAGGTGATACAGATTTTTATTGAATTTTGCATTATAATATGCTATCACCGTTTGCTTACTATGGATTAGTGACTATGCTGATAACTCTGATTTTTATAATATGTATTCTGGTATTATATAAGATACTGCGTTTGAGAACCTTGCATTGAAAAATAAATATTTCAAACTTGCACGTGTCTTCTTTTACTCCCTGTTCTGGTTTGAAATGATTATAGAGCGAAAGAGTGTTCATGTGTTCCACGATACCTGAGGTAACCTAAGTTCATGTTCTGGTTTGTCTAAGTCATTGGGAGTTTGTTATGACCAATGAGACACTGTAGCTAGTTCGGTAAGGGGATTTGGATACTAAGGTGGGTTTTGGGTCACCCTAATTCACCGAGGTTCTCGATCTCTGTGCACAGTTCTGTGGGAGAATGGAAACCCTGCTACATGGCGCCCAACGTTGTTGGCCTTATATCATGACACTCGAGTAGTATATCATTCAAACCTTAACCCCTTCATTCCCGTTTCCGGAAAACGGTGGTGTCGGAAAAACCTACATATTTTTGAAATAGGTCTTTTCGAGCTTGAATTTATCTAAAACGGTTTCCTTGAATTACTACCCAGTTGTGCTACAAAGTAATCTTTGTTTTTTCAATTTCCTGTGCAGTCATGGCACAAGACGTGGACATCCCGCTGCATAGTCGCATTGCGGTGCGTGATCATTTGCGGGCTTATGATGTTCCTGTGGAAGGCTTGGCTGTGGTTCTGGTGGTGAGTGCGGAACATGCTTACCCATACGAACTGTTTTATTCGTGGGTGACATTTCCGGCAGTGGACGCAAATTCTGGTGTGTTCCACTCGTACACTGAGTCACCTGTACCTGCTGAATATGCTCCATACAGAGCACAGTAAGTACCTATTGACGTTTGGCAGCATGGAGTTTGGTTTGGTGCCGCCCTACCCCACTCTTTAACCGCTCCGAGATTAGGTCCTTTGTCCATTCCAGGCGCAAATTGGCCCGTTTTGGCTGGATTTACTCCTCACCCTAATCACGCGACTTGTAACTTAGATGAACTTAGGCGACTTCATGTGGTCGCTATTGCCGTGATTAGAGCCCTTGTACATTACACGAGTCGTAATGTTCAAGGCGTAGCCCCTAGAGGTGCAGCCCTTCCGGCAGGGCAGGCTGGTTTGAAAATCAGTCCTGTCATGGTAAATTCCGTAATGGGCAGAAAGCCCCAAGATAAGGATGAATTTCCTTTCTGGCTTGCCGAGAAATTTCACCAGCTGGAAGCGGTATTTCCGAATACGACTCCTGCTGATCCTGGTGAAAAACACCGGATTCTAAAGCTTAGCTTGCCGAAGGATTTGGCCCCTGAGCTTTGTGACTGTGAGTCTTGGGGTAAGACTTTTGCAGCGGTCTATTCGAGGTGCTATGGCACCCCGTCTATGTCCAATCTGTCTGCGGTCCTTAAACGTGTTCAAGATGACCACGGACCGGAGTCTGCGGTTCAATTGGGTATGCGGATGTGTGGCACCTTTGAAGTGGTTTGCGATCTGATCCTTGCAAATGTCAAGGGAGATGCAGTGAACTTTCAGGTGGCTAACGCGTTAAAGGCGGTTCCCGAACCAGAAAAACCCCGACAGTTAGCGAGGATAATTGTGGCGGCTTATTAAACGGTTGGCCGCAATGCCAAGGGTCTTAAGCCTTTTTCTGAGAAATAGAAAAAGCAGCCCCAGGGACAGACTTCGGCAGCGGCGGTTCAACCCAATACCAATAAAAAACAAAATTGGACTAAAAAACAGAATCAGGGTAAGCAACAGCAACAACAGGCTCAGACATCTCGCCCTGCGTCTCCCTTGCCTGCGCAGTCGGAACGTGTTTATGATTTGTGCGACCGCACGATGATTAAATCTCCTGATCGGTTTCAGGCTTCTGACCAACGCTCTCCTCGTTCCTTTCAGGACTCATCGGCTCCGTCAACCGGTGGTGGAGGGGGCGGCAGGGGCCGGGGTGGCCAGCAAGGACGTGGTCAGCCCCGCCCGCGCAATGGTGCGGACAAGCAGGAAGGCTCTACGCCTCAGAGACCGCAGTTTGCCAAGAAAAAAGTCGCTGCCTTAACGGCGCATCGATATGCCCCAGATTGTGAGAACGCAGCTTCGGAATCTGACGTGGGCTCTGACCTTGCTGGACAGCGCGGCGGAGATTACCATAGTGAGAGAGGCCCTCCGTCCACTACTGAAGGTGACAGCGACTGACACTTATGTTGTGATTGAAACAGCTGATACAAGAGTTGCTCCCCCTGATAGACTTTTTGAAATTGTCCTGTTAATTGAAGGTGACATACAGCGTACCATAAAAGGGGTATTTTGGGAAAATCTTTTGTCTACATATGACATTTTGCTTTCGGAGGCTGACTGGCCCCCACCTTTTGGGCTCACAGCTCCGAGAGGGGAGGAGGTGATCCTCCCCAGTTTCGCGAACACTGTCTCGAGAGTGGAAGCGCTGCACTTTGCAGAAGAGTGGGCTCTGGCGCTTGCACCGGCTGTGCACCACAATCAATGTGGCTGGGATAAATTGTCCCCAAGCCACGAGATTCCTTTACGGTCTCAGCCGCAGCCTCAACCTCAATATCCCATACGACGTGAAGCCAAAGCTTCAGTCGCAGCGATCCTTGAACAATTGGAATATCAAGGTGTAATTGAAAGATGTGTGTCACCGATGAATAACCCCCTTTTTACTGTGAACAAGCCGGACGGCTCATATCGTTTGGTTTTGGATTACCGGCATTTAAAATCGCATTGCCGTAACTGTGCAGTACAGAATACTCACTGCTCTGCCCTTGTAAATAGTCTTGTGCGTAAGCGGTTCAAAACCACGCTTGACATTTCCAATGGTTTTTATGCCCATTCATTGGACAGTCTAAGTTCCCAATGGACTTCTTTCACATGCGGCGGTGTCCAGAAAATGTTTCGGCGTCTCCCAATGGGCTATAAGAATAGCCCTGGAGTATTTTCCGCCCGCATTGTCTCTCTGTTGGAGAGAGTCGACCCAGATGCTTGTTCTTATGTGGATGACATCTATCTCACAGACGATGAACTTTGGGAGCATCTGTGTCGGGTGAACAGTATTATTTGTAACTTTGCAGACATGGGTTACAAGTTTAACTTTGCGAAATCGCACATTGCAGAGTACACAGTGTTGTTTCTAGGCTATGAACTGAATAATGAAGGAAAAGGCTTGGCTCCTCACTTCCTGGAGAAATGCGCTCAGCTGCGCTCTCCGACAACTTTGAAGAAATTACAATCTTTACTGGGCTTTTTGAATTTCGGAAGGACATACATTCCGGAATATGCCCAGCGTATCAAGCCTTTGTATGCTTTGATACAACCATCTTTTTCCAAATCATGCTGGCTGCCTGAGCATTCAGCTATACTGCAGTCGTTGCAGGCTGATTTGCTCGCTTCTGAGTATTTACAGACTCGTGATAACCAGACCAACCTGGTGATAAGAATTGTCCCTGGGACGGTAGGTTTCACGTACCTAACTTTTAATGAAGGAGATACAGTACCTATGGCTTACAAGTCACACTTGTACACTTCGGCTGAAATGCGCTTTTCCACTGTGGAGAAAGTTTTGACTGCTGTGCAGATGGCAATTCTCAAGGAACGTGCCCTGTCACAGGGAAAACGCATGTTGGTTGTTACCCCGTGTCCTGCCTTGGAGGCAGTTACGAAAGCCAGTGTACCAAATTCCAAAGCTTTGCACCCTAGGTGGATTCAATGGGCTGCATCCTTGACCTCCCAGGATGTCACGTTTATTTTTGACGCCACTTTACGGTCGCAGGAGTACTTACAGTATGAATTCGTTCATCCGGCTCCTTTAGCAATGCGGCCGTTGGAGGATTTCCATTGCATCATTTACACTGATGGATCGGCGCAGGTTGCGCATGGCTCAAAACATGCCTACGTTTCCGCTTGCGCCATTGTGGTCGGTGTCATGGTGAACGATGAGTTCAAGTCCAGTTTCGTGCACACGCAGACTCTTGGGGACTGCACCGCACAATTAGCAGAGCTTCGTGCTCTGATGCTTGCATTAGAGTACGCTGATCCTTGTGTGACGACTTTGATCGTAAGTGACTCTTACTACTGTGTCCAGTCTTACAATGAAAACTTGTTCTTTTGGATTCAGAATGAATTTCGTGATTCCAAAGGTAGCACAATAAAACATAAAATGATCTGGGTCTGAGTGGCGGAACTTAAAGAAAAGTTGCCACTCGTGTTTGTAATTCATACTCTTGGCCATCAGCGCGTGGGAGTCCACGCTGTCGGTAATTCGCTTGCTGATGAAGCAGCGAAGTCAACAGTATCAAAATATTTAGTTGCAGCAGTCACGCGGTCCAAAAGTAAGATAGATGATGACATCTTGGCAGCTGTTGCTGCCACTGAGAAGGGAGGTAAATATCCTGCGGGGTTCCCTTCGAAGTACACGTACCACTTAAGTCCCGATAAGGTTCCTTATGTGAAAATTCCTGATGTTGGCGAACGTTTAATTTCCAACTTGGATCGCAGGGCTACTTTGATTACAGCGGCTCATGAAGTTGTGGCGTCTGCGCATGCGGGCGTCTCAGCCACTGTAACACAGCTACAACAGAGGTTCTGGTGGCGGGGACTGTACAAACAGACGCGCGATTATGTCCTTCAGTGTGACATTTGCCAGCAGATTAAGCCTTCAACTGCTGCACGTCCGCCTCAGACACAGTTGTACATTTCTAATAAACCACTGGGGTGCGTTTATTTAGATCACTGCGGTCCTTTTTCTTCTGATACTGCGTATAAGTACATCTTAGTAGCAGTTGATTCATGCACACGCTTTGTGTGGGTCTTGCCCCATCGGAGTGCTGATTCACGGACTGTCATTAAGGATTTGCGAGTCTTTGTAGGGATTTTTGCCTGTGGTACCTTCCATTCGGATCAGGGTCCGGCTTTCGCCTCTAAGGCGTATAAGGATGCTATGGTTTCGTTGGGGGTCCAAGTCAAGTTTTCGTCTCTGTACCGACCTGAGGGTAACAGTGTAGTGGAACGAATGAACCGTGACTTAAAGCAATCTTTGACAGCTCGAGTTATAAGCACTGGCAGAAACTGGTTGGCCCACCTCAATGGCGTGCAGCGTGCACTTAATAATCTCCCTAGAAGGTCTCTGGGTGGGCGGACCCCATACGAAATGCTCTTTGGTATCAAGATGTATGTCCCTGAGCTCGACGGTCTAGACTGCAAGGCCCAGGCCGCGGCCTTTGACGTAGATGAACATTGCAATGTTTTACAGGATCTACAAAAGACCAGAGATAGTCTAGCAAAGGAACATTTGCCCTCCACATCGGATGACGCGTTGCAGATCCCGGTAGTTGGCTGGCTACCCCAAGTTGGAGAACTAGTTCGAGAGAAGATCGATAACAAGAAAGAGTTTGGTCCCTCATATCGTGCACCGGTTCGAGTTCTTGGAGTGAAGGGCACGAGAACAGTCATATTACCACCACTTCCAGGTCGTAAGGAAAACAGATTTATCTCAATTGACAATGTCAAGGCACACAGGGTGGCCGATTCTTCATAGCATGACACCGGCTGTATCCTGTCCTTCCATGGTGAGGCACTCTGTGCTGGCTATTACTTCTGGTGCAGAAATGGAGGTGTCCCTCGAGATGCCTGCTATTTCCAGTCCTTTATTAAATACTATTCCTGTTACTAACATTGATGAGCTGAACTACACATATCCAACTGATTTATCAATGCCTGATTTACAGACTCGTTTGGCCGACCAGTCCAGATTCTCTTTTGACTCTGTTTCGGAACATTCAAAGAAACCCTCAACTATTGCAAAATATGCCACTTTGTTTAAAAAACATTTTTTAATTCCCCCTTGGACATACGTTTGGTTGATTCTATTTTCGTTTTATCTTTTTATGTCTATTGGTTTTGTGTTTTATTTTTTCCGCCTGATCGATGGCCACTATGTCAAAGAAAGAACAGGAATTCGGTACCTTAATGGAACATTGGCCCCTCTTTCCTCTTCACATTCAGCACTCAGACTGAAACGAGACTTGAATACAGTCAACATTACTGCTTGGCCTGTCCTTGATGGGATTGTGTGGGATGCGGTTAGATTTCAGATACATGGCCCCACTGAAGTGATTAATGTTCCAAATGTGCTCAGAGTAAACATGGGGGATGTGATTAAACAAAATATACGTTCTGATGATTGGGATATTCAGGCTGTAGAAGCATTATTCTCTGATTTGAAATACTATGCTGCCTTTGATGCTGAGGATGTATACTTAGATTCTATTAATTATGGTGATTTGTTTTGCCTCCAACAATATGGTAATCATTTTCTACATAAGACGAATTCCAGGAGGGTTGCTGTAAATTACACACAGTGGGAACATTGCCCAGCTCCATTGGGAGGCAGCTCGAATACATTTCTGAAAAAATACACTTATTTTACAGACTTTAATCAATCAAATCCTGAGTCATTTTATTTCAAAATGACACAAAAGTCCATGTCCAAAGTTAGACTTACCGATACAAAATTGCTGTATTCGAAGTCCTTTCTAGACAAGTTAGCTGTAGATGGCTATGAGTTATGGAAAGGAACAATTGACCTTAAATCGGTTTGGGGTACCAAAGATTGGCAGGTACAAGGCACTGAGGCTTTGCATCGTGCATGTCTCATCCCGAATCACATGTTGTTTCTAAATTCTACTATTTCCCAAACAACATGCTTTGGATTGACGACTTCTAAAAAATTAAATACACCAATTATCCCCGAATTGGAAGAATATTCAGGATGGGGTAATTATACTGAATTGTCCATTCGTGGGTTATAAACTCTATTGCACAATTCATCCTTTAATGTATCCAGTTTGGATCCGAAGGGTTGGCTGATGTGGCATAGAAGTGCTGATTCTTGCCAACGCCGTTTTTTGGGTTTGGCTGAAGGGTTCACACAAGTCAGACCTGATCCCCGTTTTGAAACTGATTATACTGTCACTACTTACTCTGTGGGGAAACTGTGTCAGAATTGGTTACAACATTCCACGTTAGCTGCAGTTAAACTACATCTGTCTCAGTTAAATGATAATGTGGATTTAAATGATTTTATAAAAGGCCCGGCTAAGGGTAGGTCTAAACGGTGGATTTATGCGGTTTACAATGAAATTTGGAAATTTTCACAAATTGAGGCTGCTAAGCGCCTAAGGGCGATTGACCAAGCAAATTTGGAAAAAGTGCTTGCAGTTGACGATAACAGTATTAACATGCTTTCTTCCCGAATTTACACGTTGAATAATATTGTCTCTTCTGTAGTTGACATTGTGAATGATGAGGTGTCTGTATTGTAGCAGTTTGCGGGGACACTACAGACTCTTAAGGCGGGCCGTGTGCCCTGGAGTTACATGTACGTGTCCTCCCTATTTGCCCCATTTAATTTGACTGACAAGCACCGCATGCTTTCCATGCGAGATGCATCATTTTCTATGTTACACATTGAAAAGTTAGAATCTTTGCCCTTTTCTGTAGCTGAGGCAGCTGCTGCAACATGGCTTATCCATGGAGTTATTACGTTACCATTTGCGTTGTACAAATTTACTAATTGTATGCGATATATTGCAATAGGGCGATATGAACCACTAGGCAGTGCTTTCCTCCATGAGGCATGGTCTTTACCATACACGTACAGATGTCTAAAAGATGGAAAGGAAGTGAATCTGAATGGTGAAGAATGCACACAGTCGCCTGACCGTTCACTGATATGCAGACACATCCAGTTGCATGGCTCTTGTAATCAGGACCGGCCTAATTTAGCCTGTGTTTTAAAAGGCACACCAGTTCCAGCAATAGTTCCCACATTTACATTATTGACAAACGGTAGTTATATGCTTATGAATAACGAGGATTGTTGTGGGTTAATGGTCGGTATCGCTTATGTGGTTACTGTATCAGAACGTGTGGTGTGTTGCAAAAATGTGCTATATCCTCCCACACATGGGAATTCAGATGTTTCCATCTGGCCGCGCATCCCAACCTTGAAAGCGGAGTTCAATGGTATGAGCAGAATAAGGGCTCTTTTGTCTCAAAAGGAAGTGGCCCTGAGCTCGGCCCGTGAAACTTATGTCCTTCACATAGCTAACACACGCACAGAGGTGCAGGCACTTTTAAATACTGACTTGCCTTTTCATTTCTGCAAATTAGTTCATCAAATCTTTAATGCCTCCTCCACGTCTGGCTTGGCTCATTTTTTTAAATTGGTTAGCAGTGGTCTCGTGACTACTTTTGAAAAGATTTTTGGTGTCATCCCCGCTTTCTTCCATTCTATATTTTCAAGTTTGTTTGGCGGATTCCCTGTTTTGCTGGCTTTAGCTGCAGGCATTTTGATATTATTCTGCTTCCTAAAACATGGATGCCCATCCTGCGCAAGAAGCCGCTCAGTCCCTTCTGACACTGTTTCGCAACCGGATGCTTGATTACTATGGCACCCTGCCGCTTGCGACCTTAAGCACGGCATTTGGATTATCGTTTCGATTTTCCTATTTCACATGTGTCCAGCCTGTGTTTCATTGCCTGAGCTGCAATTTCGACTGGGCCATTGATTTGTGTCTCTGCTTGCCGATCTCTCCTGACGTCGATTTTAATCACCTGATGGGCCCCGTAGTTGCTCACGAGTTGGTTTGTTCTGGTGAAAGGATTATGGCCTTGGCAGCGATGCATGGACTAATGGGTCAGTGGGACATACCCGCAGCGGCGCATGAGTTTCTGGCACATAGCGTTCTCTAGAACCCACCGAGTTGTCCTCTGATGTTGCTAGAGGGTCCGGTGCTGCAGGAACACGTATGTTCTTTCCCATTACTTAATTGGATGGCTGAACTGTTTTCGGATGAGGACAGTGATTTCATGTTGGAAGCTGTTGCTACCTATTTTGCATATTCTATCCACCCATGAGTTGCTTTGGAGACTTTCATTATAATGGCACGTGACTTTTTAGTAATTCTGAAAGGTGCCTTTTTTACTTACGAACATTTAACTTTATATGATCAAGGCCTATGATGTTATATTTGGCCTCAAGTTCAAGACTTTTTATTACATTTTTGTTTGGCCACTATAGGCATTCAAACATATTTTTATATACATTTTTTAGCTTGGCTCAATATTGTTAAACTCTACTTTCATGTTATGCCTTTATTCTGATATTGGCTTGTGAATTTTTGACCGTCCTCGGATCATTGGGGGGTGTCATATAGATGCTGCTTTTCTATATACTGTGTTAAGTTAGCATGAGTTTATTAAGTGTTTAAATGACATATTTTCCTTTGGCTTCAGTTTGCACACAACACATAATTGTTATTGTAGCTTTCAACCTAGACGAAAGATGTGATTTATTTGAGAATAAAATGTTATTGCTCTGATATCAGTCGTGCTTGGTACACTGTCTGAACAGTGAGTGCGGAACCCTCTAACCCCTTAACCTCTTCGCCGCTAATGACAAGGGTAACTCGTCATGGACTTTCCATTGATTTCAATGGAAAGTAAATGAGAAACAAGAGTAATGCCTTAGCAGTAAAGGGGTTAAGTGCTGCGTCGGTGCGTTGGCCGACGGCAGCACTACCTCCCCAGTGCTGCGCACGTCCATTGGACGTCCATTCAGCACTAGTTTGAATGGACAGCGCAGCACTGGGGAGGGAATTGCGCCGCAGCTATGAGGTTAAGAATAACCTAACACAAGGTTGCTGGGAGCTCTGATCCTCGCACCACTAGACATAACACAAATACAGTTGCTGCCAACATTGGGCTCTAAGTGGGTTTAAGATAGAGTTACTGAGAATGCAAAAACACACTTGATGGTGCTTCGCATGCAGAGAGCTGGTAGCTGATGATGTGATCTTCCCCTACTGACATTTAGAGGTATGGGCCCGCCCTGCTAAAACCCAACTGAGACCTTCTTAGATATAATATAGTATGCTAAATAGGGTGCGCGAAATATAGGTGATACAGATTTTTATTGAATTTTGCATTATAATATGCTATCACCGTTTGCTTACTGTGGATTAGTGACTATGCTGATAACTCTGATTTTTATAATATGTATTCTGGTATTATATAAGATACTGCGTTTGAGAACCTTGCATTGAAAAATAAATATTTCAAACTTGCACGTGTCTTCTTTTACTCCCCGTTCTGGTTTGAAATGATTATAGAGCAAAAGAGTGTTCATGTGTTCCACGATACCTGAGGTAACCTAAGTTCATGTTCTGGTTTGTCTAAGTCATTGGGAGTTTGTTATGACCAATGAGACACTGTAGCTAGTTCGGTAAGGGGATTTGGATACTAAGGTGGGTTTTGGGTCACCCTAATTCACCGAGGTTCTAGATCTCTGTGCACAGTTCTGTGGGAGAACGGAAACCCTGCTACACCACCAAATCCTCCGAACATGCCTCTTCAACGCAGGGATCCGGAACAAAGCCCTGGACTGGCTCACCTCCTTCCTCGCCGAAAGGACCCAGAAATATTGCCTCCCCCCGTTCCAGTCCCCAGCAACCAAGCTCATCTGCGGGGTCTCCCAAGGATCCTCCCTCAGCCCCACCCTCTTCAACATTTACATGGCCCCACTCGCCAACATCCTCCGCCCACACGGAATCACCATCATATCCTACGCAGACGACACCCAGCTCGTCATCTCCCTCACCAGGAACTCCACCACCGCCAAGACAAACCTCCACGCCGGACTCCTCACCACCGCCAACTGGATGACAGCAAGCCACCTCAAACTCAACTCCAACAAAACGGAAATCATCATCTTCGGACCCAACAGGACAGTATGGGACGACTCCTGGTGGCCCACCGCCCTAGGAACACCCCCCATCACCATCCACCCACACACGCAACCTCGTCATCATCCTAGACTCCTCTCTCTCCATGACCAAGCAAATCAACTCTAGAACTTCCTCATGTTTCAACTCCCTCCGCATGCTGCGTAAGACCTTCAAATGGATCTCCATAGAAACCAGGAAAACCGTCTCCCACGCACTCATCAGCAGCAGACTAGACTACGGAAACGCCCTGTACGCTGGCACCACAGTCAAGCTCCAACAGAAACTCCAGCGGATCCAGAACGCAGCCGCCCGGCTCATCCTCAACCTCCCACACCATGAACACATCTCTGCCCACCTCAGACTCCTTCACTGGCTACCCATCAGCAGAAGGATATCCTTCAAAATCCTCATCCACGCCCACAAATCCTGCCACAACACTGGACCAGTCTACTTCAACGAAAGAGTGAACTTCCACACACCCACTCATCTCCTCCGTTCGGCTGACCTCGCCCTCGCCACAGTCCCCCGCATCCATCGCACCACCTCCGGGGGGAGATCCTTCTCCTACCTTGCCTCCAAGACCTGGAACTCCCTCCCCACCAAACTACACAAGACCCTGTACCTCTTGACCTTCAGAAAACTCCTCAAGACATGGCTTTTTGAGCAGTAACTCATAACATCCACCGCACCCCCCCCCGCCCTCCCCCTCAGGTCCTAGAGACCCATCCGGGTGAGTAGCGCACTTAATAAATTTGTTGATTGATTGAGATCTAGACCTAAATATATTTGGTCTCCCTTGGAAATATGCATGCTCTCAGGTGTAGAGGAGGGAGGCGCTGTGACTGCTGCTGATCCGGAGGAGGGCCATTAGCTAGTTTTGAATTTACCCGCCCGGAGCCCCAGTCACTTTGAACTGTGGATATCCCGAACACAAGAAATGCTAGCTGCAAGGCTCCTCTGAAGCGACTACTAGAGACCTGTTAGAATGTTATACTCTAGTAACTATCGGCTGAGTGACTTCCTCGTTCACCTCCATTTTCTTTCCCCTTTCTCTCCCCTCTTCTCTATTCTTATTCTGTTTAACCCTAGTTCAACGGAACAACAGATAGTATAATGCAACAATTTTGCCAAGGATCTGACACTGTTCACACATATACTGTGATGTTTTTTCTGTTTGGTCTTTGTGAAAAAAAAGAAAAAAAACAGTTTAACAAAAAAATATCCTGTAATATCTCCACAGCCAAAAAAACTCAAAAATTCATTCTTTTGTATCCCACCAAACCAACATGAGTCAAAAAAGTTGTAATGTACCTACAGTTTTCTTACAGCTCGAGTTGATGGTATTTTTTGTTCAGGTCAAGACGGTAGAAGACTTTGGCTCCGTTCAGCTGCATGATCATGTCCGCTATGTGGGGACCAGGATGTCTTTCAATCTTTACTGCTTTTTTTAGCCTGCCACATATCAACACAAATATGCACTGTACCTCAATTGCCTTTTTATGGCACCACAACCATGTGTGAAACCCATAGCGTAGGACCAGTGGAGCATTCAATAATGTCATGCTTCAACAGTGTTTCTAGTTCTTTCTCATTATCTTCTTATAGGTGAAAAGCGACTCTGCAGTACAGTTGGGCAACAGGGCGAATGTCCTCATTGATATGAAGTTGCACTTTCATATTCTTGAGACTTTCTAGGCCATGAAACAACAAAGGGACCTGACTCACAATTTTAGACTGAGCACAGATGTTGTAGTTGAGAGACATCAGTCCCATGCCAGCAGCAGTAGCAACGCTAAGTAGGCAGGCACTAGCTGAAGTTCCCTGAAGGACATGAATTGGCGCTTGCACTGACGTCATTTTATGTCGCATGATTGCTGTAATTTACCCTTTGTAATGGTTTAGAAGCAGCCCACGTGCATACATTTGTGGTAGACGGAGTGAAGCGTGACAGAGGAAATAGGCTGTTGAAATTTTCTACTGGTAGGATGTGAATCAATGTACCACTATCAATGATGAAGGTTATGGGGCAGCCGTTCACCTTAAATGTAATTTTGGGACAGTGTCCAAATGGATTTTGTTGCTTCTTTTGGTGACTACTCTTTGACTTTTGCTCTTCTTTGCAAGCAGCTACCCCTACATGTGCGTGTCGTTCCTTAGTTGATATCTTCAACGCACATCTGTTTCCTTCTCTAGTGCATGATAATGATGTTGAGGAGCCTTTATATGATGAACTTGATGATGATCAACTGTGCTTAGTTTCTAATTGTTGTAAATGATGTTGCCTTTTGGTCTTGTGAGTGCGGCAAGAATGCTTCTTAAATCATCTGCCTTCCATTTTCTCTTTGCACTGTGACCCATTTGGTTTCTGTTTTGCTTTGCCTACCATTGTGAAGTGGTTTTCTTTCCCGCAGCCTTGGCATATCTGTCCTATGGCTGGACATTTACCTTCATGGGGAAATTAAAACCCACTTCTGAAGCATAACTTTTTCTTCTTTGGAGACGTAGACTTGTGTGCATCTATTTTGTGCTGTTTTTCAAGATGAACGCTGATTCATTGAGGGCTTCCATATCAGGAGTTTGTCAATCTGCTCATTCTTTTGCCCTTGCAGCCATTAGCATTCTCGCTAAACTGTTTGTCTCTCTCAACATCTACTGAAGGAATCTGAAAGACAGCCATCAATGACTCTGAGGCGCTTGGCTTCTTCATACTTAAAGATCATTAAATTATCAACAATATGCATGCCAATACGGAATCTACAATGTATACAATTTACTTACTCAAACCACACGTGACACTCATTGTGATTGAAGAGAGATAGTTTATTTCTTTTTTAATGAAAATTTCAAAAGAGGAATTTAAGAACTTAATTTTTGTTCTTTGATCATGATATTTTTATCATTCAGATCTAATCAATACTTTAATAGACCACAATACAACACCACACAAACATGTTATGAATTACGTGTAATATGTAGATGTATAATTATCATAAAATCCAACATAAAATACAAAACCAATTTGTGAGTTAGGGTTCCACAAACAATTAAACAAATAGTGTTGCCAACATATTTGTGAAAAAAGTAATCAAAACAAAAATACATAAAAAAGCACATAAATAAGCGGCACCAGAGGGGTTGTGAGATGTGTTTCAAGAACTACCTATTGTTTTTTTCTACAAACCCATGTCTGGGTGGAGACAATACAGTGTGATAGTCAGTTTAATCCAGGTAATTCATAATTAAAGTCACAGGCCATACAGTGTATCAAGTCTCTCAACAAACTCATCCATCGCTTCACCAGCCTGTTGTACTTGGTTGAAGATGTACCTTTCATAGTCAACATTCAGCATTGAACCGAACTTGGCTTCCAACTCTTTTATCTTTCGATACGATATTGCTTCAGTTTATGAGACCTTCTTTATGAACATGTGCTGTTCAGACAGCGTTTGTTGCACAGAATGCCATTTGAAACTGCTGCACACATCGGCCTTGCACCTGAGCCTGGGTTTTCTTGTCCTATTTGAGGTCATGTAGTGCTTTAATTGCTTGTGCCGGTAAGTACGTTTCTGTTTTTGTACCTGGTTGTTACTGCCTTTCATGTTTGCTTTATGATGGCTCTGTATTATGGCTGTGTCTCTTCTTTCAAACTTACCCCTCGGTTGTGGCTTGGTTTTCGAATGTGCTCCTCTGCAGGGCCTTCAACTTCTTGATGGCTATGTATGGGATTGAGTAGGGTTTTGACTCCATATATGCCAACTGCAGACTGATTTGCCTCGAGTTGGTGTGCACTTGGCACACACACAAGCAGTTTGCTGTACTTTTGTTAACTCTCATGGAGAGCAGCCTTTTTTCTTTGGGGTACATATCCCCACCACCAGTTGTAGCGTCTTCCCCAGCGTGGAACCCTGCAAATGAAAACGCAACAGGTGTCTTTATTTCTCAGCATACGATCCCACTCTGAATGCATTGCGTCATACCTTTCATAGCCACACCTTAACACCTCCCAGCAGACTACGGGCTTGAGGTCAGAGAGTACATGTTTTTATATATTTCTTATGTACCCCATGGGCATTGTATATCACTTCTTCAAGTGCAACACAGTGGTTCATTAGACTAGTCCATTTCGAGGGCATGGGCGTCCCACCAATGGTGAGTTATGTCTCTCTGCCCCACCAAGTACCCATGGCCACTACTGCTTTGGTGCTACCAGGACCCCCCCAAGTTGTCCATATTATTATTATTATTATTATTATGTTTCTTATATAGCGCCTGAATCGACCCCCGAAGGGGTATCTCCGCGCTTGCCTTGGGAACCCGGCTTTTCCCTGTGAGATAGCCCCTACAGGGCATCCCCAAGGTGAAAGCCAGGCATCCCTCCGCGGGGGGGCCGTTGTGGAGATTAAGCAAGCTTAATGCCCAGAGTTGCAGAGTGTGAGCCCATGATTAGGTCAGGCACCGAAGCGAGAATTATCGAGTCCATGGACATTTGAGCTCAAGACCCTGCCGCGTCGGGAATTGAACCCTGGTCCCGGGTCTGACCTCTGCTTCAGGGTCTGCCTGCTCTAACCAGTGAGCCACACATATCATTTTGGAATCTAGTTCCAGGTGCCCACAATGCCCCTCAGTTAACGGCTGTTGACGGCTCGACAGTATTGCTGTATATCAGGGCCTTCTCAGACAGCATGAAAGAAGGTGCCTGGTGAGGAAGGGGCATCAGAGGCAATAAGGGCGCATGGTTTTTCACATTCCCTAGAACAGAGTGGTAGGGCAATAAAATGTAAGGAAATATTAACATTTTATTATAAGGTGAAATCGCACTGACATCACCAACAGCCTAGGCACCATCTAGCCACACTTCTCCCCCCTATCGCTCTGTGTGCTGCTCGCACCAATGGATTGTACTGGCTGGTCCGACTGCAGTTTTCTCCTTGATGTTGCATTAGATTCAATTAAGGCCCCCTTGAGCTCCTGTCTCCTTATATCCGGGTACTTGAAACTGTACAATTGGCATGTTGTGCTTCACTTAGCGTTACTTTCCCCTTGATGACACATATATCTCACCCCCCCCATTTTTACCTAATTTCACAAATTTGGACGGAGAGCCAGTTGCTCTCTGCCCTGCATTGTTTTATTGTTCCTTGTTCGTTAGGGAGGGATGGCTCCATTAACACTTTCACTTCCTGAGTGAGGGATACCGCGGGATGGGGGAATTGCTATACCATCATTCACGTGCACAGCTGCCACCCTTACAAACATTGCCCATGGCTACTGGTGGGCGTGGATCCAACATGGACTATAACATAGTAACATGAAAGGTAAAGGGCATGCGCATGTGGTGCAAACACCACTCTGTTTACTCCTATTTAAAGTGAAGGAACACCCTCATCGCTCTGTTGCAGGCAATCCACTTTATGGCCCAGGAGGTCAATTAGTTCCAAAGGGGATGGCGTTTCCAGGTCTATTCCTCTGGGTAATCTGATTTTGCAAGAGGATCATTAATTTGGATCAGTGCAGGTACCCCATTTCAACTCCTGGCCTAGAGCATTGACAAAGATGGTAGACATGTTGATACCCTCAGGTGATACGTGTGCTTTACAAATACACATGTTATGTTATTATATGTTCTGTTAGATGGCTCCCTCGGTGCGCTTGGTAATTGTAGAGTTCTTTGAATTGAACCAGAGCACTGCCTCCTCTGGAACCACAAATGTTATGTTATGTTATGATAGATGGCTCCCTCAGTGTGCTTGGTAATTGCAGAGTTCTTTGAATTGAACCAGACCACGGCCTCCAATTGAACCACAAAGTATGAAGCTTTTAAAGTGTTTATAAGGGGGCAGTGCACGGGCATACAGGATTTCCCTGATTTTTGCACACACATTATCCATCCAAACCAGAATGGTTTTGTGTCTTGGTCCAGTACAATATTAAATATTCCCCGTTTGTTCTAGGTCACGGAGGTCACCCCCTGGGCATACCCCAGATCTTCATGCATTTTATTGGACCTGGAAAAGGCCTTTGATTCATTGGACTGGACATACATCTTTACCCTGCTTTGCCATTATGGCATCAGTGTTTATCTAATTTGCCTTATCCAATTACTTAATGGCTACGGTGGCTGGGGAACCGAGTTCGAGTCTCGGCAGGGACACTCAACATCCTGAGATTCTGGGAAAATCAGACAACCTCAAGCCAACAGTGGGACCTTCTCAATGCCAGCTCCTAACCTAAGAATAACTCTAGAGAGTAACTATTACCCCTTCTGTCTATACAGGGGTCTGTGTGCATGCTGAAAAGCACCCACTGTTACAGTGCCTGTTCCCTAAGGAACTCAACAAATTAAACTCCAAAGCACCGGTGCACCACAACACATGGTTCAGTAAAAGCAAGTATATAGTCCAGATCCAATAAGTAACGAAGAGAGATGTTCCTCAGTTTGATCTCTTTATTTCATCAAATAGAAAAAGCACAGTACAGCTGATGCGTTTCGTCCCAGTGCAGGACTTCTTCAGGGCCCTGAGTGAAAATTCTTACAGTACCTCCATGGGAAAGCGGAGGTGTAAGAAGAGTGCTGTGCACGAACGGAATAAGTCGTCTGACAGGATTGAACAGGGAAAATCTCAAGGCCGTCCAAGTACAGATCAAGACCAATCTCAAATGGTGAACAAATCCGGCCTGCAGGTACAGGGTCAAAGCACAATTCCGTTTGAAAGCTTACGCAAAGTCTTAATTCCTTCTTCATACTTATACACCAGAGGCAGGAGCCATCCAGGTGTACTAGGAGCTGATTCCCAAGGAGTGAGGCATTCGGCCCATAAAATGAGAGGTCCAAAAAGCGGCACCTCCCACTTGTTTGTGCTGACTTCAGATTTCAATCAGCAGTTCAAAACAGTAGCTACCGTCCAACAGCATGCAAATATTCAGACCATGCCCTTTTCAGCTGGAGTACCAGGACCGCAATCTGATAGTTATGATCAGCACTAGTAGCCTCCACGAATGGCCTTGATATTTTCCCTTTTCAATCTTGTCAGATGACTTATTCCGTTCATGCACAGCGCTCTTCTTACACCTCCACTTTCCCATGGAGGTACTCTAAGAATTTTCACTCAGCGCCCTTAAGTCCTGCACTGGTACGAAACGCGTCGGCTGTACTGTGCTTTTTCTTTTTGATGAAATAAAGATATCAAACTGAGGAACATCTCTCTTCGTTACTTATTGGATCTGAACAATATACTTGCTCTTACTGAACCATATGTTGTGGTGCACCTGTGCTTTGGAGTTTTATTCTGGGAAAATCACTTAATCTCCCTGTGCCTAACAAAAATTAATGTGTCCATCTGTAACACAACTGGTGCTCATGTTAAGTGCTCTGATGCCTTAAGATCTAGTTTGCAATATATTAAACTCCACCAAAAAAATACCTGCAGTGCAGGTATGCACTGGTCAGTATATGTCGAACGCACTCCCAGTTCAAAGGAGCATGTGTCAAGGCTGTCCAATCTTTTCCCTTCTCTTCACCTTGGCGATGGAACCTGTAGTGATATGGCTGCGTCGAGCTGGAGTAGATTGGGGCATTCCTCTTGGGGATAGAACACATGGTATTTTCCTCTATGCAGACACCATGCTGTTACACTTGGGCAACATCACCAGGACCTGCCAGGACATAACATTAGCCATGGAGAAATTTCATGCGGTCTCTGGCTTGCACATAAACTGCCAACAATATTTCCTCTTCCCCTATGTCAGAAAGCTCCAGCAGTACAGCTGTCTATAGGCCAGTCTGCAGTGCCCTGGCAGCCCCACACCTTTCACTACCTAGGTTTACATATTTACCATTCTGACCGGGACTTACTCAATGGAAACATTACGCATGCTGTTGCAGCCCTTCATGACGGATACGTTTCTTAAGCTCTCTACCCTTGCAGCTAGCTGGTAGGATTGCATTGTCAAAAATGATCATGCTCTCCAGATTACATTGATATTTCGCTAACCTCCCTCTTTACTTATAAGTAAGGTTCTTCTGTCACCTAAACTCAATGCGTGGTGAGCTAATTTGGAAGAGAGGCCAGCGCTGGGTAGCTTTGGCAGAAATCAAGTGCCCCCCTGAGGAGAGAAGGCTGGGCGTCCCCCACTTTAAATATTACTATTTTGCCTCATAGCTCTAGTGGGTGACTCACTGGGTAGCTAATAACCAATTAGACAACACTGCCACTATGAGCCACGCTTGGTACCTGTTGAAAGTGCACTGATGGTTTTGCATTGTTGGCCCCTCTCTGCATCCTTCCTCCAGATCGGTGCGGAGAAAATAAACACCCTTTTCCCCAAATCTGGTCATGGTAGAACCGTAGCAATTTTTGGGCTCGGGTCACTAGCCAACTCCAGTTGTGGCCCTTGCAGGTAAGAGTGGTAGGGCTTGGTGGCGGGTATTTCGACAGACAACGAGGAGGGAAAATGTATTATTTATTTAATTTTCCCTCGTGGTCATCTGTCGAATCCCCCCCCCCAACCAGGCCCCACCGCTTTTACCTACACGGTCCGCGGATGGCCAACACCTGGAAACCTCTTGACAGACCGGCCTCCATAGATGAGAAACTTGTGCCTTGGGCATTTTCAAACAGCCCAAGTATCACCGGCCGCTCTCTCATTTCCATGGCCTGATTTTTGTGGTTGAGATTCTTTCTGTGATAGCACCAAACGCTCCTACCATTGTAGTTTGGCAGCGAGGACTCGTCATATGGTCGGGCTGAGAGTGCACTGCTCACCGCAAAGATTCTTGTGGGCTCCGAAAATACCCGCTGTTGATGAGATGGTATATCCTCCTTGAGGCTTTCTGTGCCCCACACGATGACACACTCTGCCGTAGAATTCTTCAAGCATTTCTAAGGAAGAGGCAAAGACCTTCAAACACAATCTGCTCAAATGATTCTCTGAAGCACTCATTGCTGATTCCTATAATTTCACGTCAAAGGGTGTTGTGGTTACTGACCTAATTTTCTGCACTACCAGAAGAGCTCAGTAGAGAAGAGTCTTAACATCAATGCTTCGTTCAAAACCAATGAACAAAACCCCTCACGGTTTCCAAATAACCATATTACCCTCACCTGACTTCAATGCTGATCTTGCCATATACCTCTACAACTTTGGAAGCATACTTATACAAGCTTTGGACCTGAATCTTGAACACTTTAACAGAATCCTAATGAGGATTCAAAACATACTTGATAATATAGTCCCTGCTAGTCTACATAATCAAAGTCTCCCCTCAGCTGCGGAACCTTTTGTTTTTTCCACCTCCATATTCACCCACTCCACTTCCCCTTCACTGCCCCAGAGTCAGTCTGACAAATCCCCCGACACATATGGTGAGTGCAATACCAACAAACCTAACCCTGATATGTCAACTCTAGTCTGCCTGAATACCAAAACGAGTGCTCTTCCTACCGCTCACCCAGCCTCATTCTCCAATACTTCACCCGTGAACCCCCAACATTCCATCTGCTCTCCCAATAGTTACCCCAGCACACAGGATAAAGTCACTTTGTCCCCCACCAATCCTCCTCAACGGCTGTCTCTTCAACTAGTAACCCTTAGACCTGCCGTCCACATTGCCAACCCTTTCCACAAGCTGGATCCCGTCTCCTCCCGAAATACGTTCCTTTGCACTTTTGAGGAAACTATTCTGCTGTCCAAAACCCCTCTCCACTATCTACTCCTAGACCGGCTGCTGGTAGTGATAGCTTGCCCTACATTGAGGATAAGTTGGCTGACCTCAAGCAGGATCTCTAAACTCTAAAGGATAACTTGAAGACCTTCTTACATTTCTCTTTGAAGATGGATAAGTTTTGGAACCTCTATCCTAGCCTTGAGACCAATCAACCTACCTTCCAGGAAGTGATAAACACCGCAAGAGAGACATTTCTTCTTCCAAAAACCTACTCAGCCTACTCTGGAGAACTAGGCCTCTTCCAAATCACCACTCCAGGCCTCATAGTTCTAAGTACCATATGTCTGATGATGACAATCTCTCCCTACTATCTTACAACGGTTCTTGTAGTGTCTCCTCAAACTCACCTCTCAACATTCAAACTATTTCCTCCGACACGTTTAGAGAACCAAGTGTTAACCTGAGATCTGTGAAAAATAATAATCTACTACTGGTCGCCTCTACTCACCTAGAAGTGGTAGCAACCAACTCGCACATCAAATCGATGCTTCTCAACGGCAGGTCAGCAGTGAAGCATGCAGCGGATATCTCTGGCCTCATCCTCACGCAAGAACTGGACCTCCTGATCCTAATGGAAACCTGGCTTAATGCCATCTCCTCCCCAATTCTGGACATCTTAGTCCCTCCTGAATATTACATTATCAGACTCAAAAGACCTGTTAAAGTTGGGGGTGGCATTGCATGCATCTATCGCTCCATCCTCATGTTGAAACAGATTCAAACTGCTTTGATGTTCTCCTCTGAACACCTAGACATTGAAATCTGGAACAATGGCAATATTGTCTGTTTGCTAGGATTGCTATATCATAGCCCAGGTGACATTCTGCAGGGCACAGCTTGACAGCACCAAAAACAGACCCAAAAAACTATTTGAATCACCAAACAACAAGCTAACCACTCAACCAATCAACTCTCTGCACCCAAGATCCCCACTGGAGGACTTCTCAACACACTTCACTGAAAAGGCAAGAACAATTGAACTTGAACTGCAACACACCTCACTTAATCTGGTGGTTCTGACCTCCCTCTCACCTTCATCTTGACCAACAGTAGCAAGTGCACCTACTTCCTACCCCACAGTTTACCCTCCAAAAAACAATGCATCATGGAATTCCTTTTCACTTCCAGGCGATGTTGAGCGGCTCCAATCTATGTCTTCTTTAAAACCATCCAATCACTTCAATGATCCTCTACCTGCGAAGTTTTCCAAAGAACTAAAATCGGCCATTTTTCCTCTCTTGTCCCTGATTATTCATTAACCTCTCATGCAGGGTAGGATTCCTGATTGCCTCAAGATGGGTCAAGTCACTCCCACCACAAAAAAAGCCAAATGCAGACTTATCTGATTTTAACGATTTCTGTCCAATTACTAATATTATGACTTTGGCCAAATTGCTCGAGAAATGCATTCACACACAGCTCTGCAACCACATCGAGAGGTTTCAGCTCCTTGACCTGTACCAGTCAGGTTTCAGAGTGGGTTACAGTACTGAAACTGCCCTAACACACATCGTTGATGACGCCTTGAGATCTCTTGATCAGAATGTACCTTGTCTACTGATCCTTCTTGATCCGTCCTCAGCATTTGACACGGTCAAACATGAAAACCTGATTGTTCTTCTTCAAGAAAGGATGAGGCTATCATTCCCTGTCTTAAATCGGTTTGCCTCATTCCTACAAAAAAAAAGGCAAAGAATCAAAGATAACCACTCCCTTGCAACCAGTACCCCAGCTGCAATTGGAGGCCTCAAGGTTCCACAATCTCGCCCATGCTTTTCAACCTTTTCATGGAACCATACTCTGAAATTCTAAACCACTCTAACATTCAATACCATATGTATGCTGATGACACTCAATTGTATTTGAAAATCTCTTTGCCAGATGACATAAAAACTTGAAACTGCACGCTGCTAAAACTCAATAATGGTTAACTCAATAATCTTTTTCTAAATACCCTCAAGACAGAGTTCCTCCTGATTGCCCCACACTCACTCTGCACCCACTCAAGACTAGCTCAAACAACTTACAGCCTTCAACTGCACCTCTCATGTTGTTAACTCTGCAAGATCTTTAATCATAACTCTGGACAAATACCTGAATTTGCAAGACCACCTCAGTATAACTATAAGGGGAGCCAATCATTAGATCAACACATTAAGGAAAATTGAGCTATTCTTGCCTTCTGAGGACATTCAGTCTGCAGTCCAATCCCTAGTTATCTCATGATTGGAATATGGATTGGTAACCCTAGATGGGTTACCTAAGCTAGATTCGCTCCTCTAAGACCCATTCTGATCTCTTAGGCTAGGCCCATCACTGGTTCCAGAAAACATGAGCACATCACACCAGAACTAATTCAACTAAATTATTGAAGCAAGGATCTGTTTAAGATAGAGTGCCTGACGCACAAAGTTATTCACTACAACACCCCCATTTACCTGGCAAAAAAACGTTAGTTATCGGGTTCGAATCATCGGACCCTAAGAAGCTCCAACACCCTACTGTTAAACCTCCCAAATTCAAAAAGACAAGAACCTACAATCGTGCTTTCTCTGGTCTTGCATCAAGAATATGGAATGGACTTCCTCCTGTGATCAGATCAAACCCCTCTACCGCCTCATTAAAAAAACATGTCAAATGGTCACTCCTGAATGACCATCTACAGCAATAGTCCCATAGCCATCTTAACTTACTTTTATTTCCTGTTAACACTCTTTGATTCTTTTGTTCAAAAGTTTCAATTTTGTCTATTCGCGTGCCCTATGAGATTTGTTGCTCTTCTGGAACTTTACTTGTCCCATAAGATGGGTTGTTACCTTAGTTCAACATTGTAAATTTGTTTTTCCACGTGCTCCATATGACTTTGTTGCTTTTGTGGTACCTCACATGTCCCTTTATGATGTTGTATTCATGCTTTTACCTCCTTCCACTTTCACTCCTTTGTACAGCACTCTGATACCCGTACGGGTGATTTTTGCACTTTATACAACTTTTCAAATAAAATACATTCAAATAAATTCACCCCAAAACGGTCTCCCCTGGGACTGGTAGCTACTGAAAAATCTGCGCAACCTACTCCAACTCCCCCACATCACCTACCTCACAGAGGCGAGTAGCCAACAAGACACTGCCCCCCACTATTGTTGTATGAGGTGCCTTCAGTCACTTGAACAGATACCTAAATCTTCATATTGTCATAATTAGCCACAGTACAATTGACTGTCAGGTAGGGCACTTGACAATGTTCCATATGCACATATTCTTTAATGCCCATTATCTCCTTAGCCAGCGACCGCCAAGGCCCAGTAATGCAATTTAACATTCGCCCAGCCCAAACCTGTGTCATAGGGCGACAAGCAACATTTGTTGAATGAGTGCTTACAGGCTCATACAAAAACATAGGAGGCAAGATAAAGAGGTAAGGTTGTGGGACATAAAGGAAAAGAGGAATAGCACCATCTTTAATAGTGTTCCCAGGCCCGCTAATATGTGTAACATGGGCACCCATATTCCCAAATTGAGCTTCACCTTCTGTAACAGCAGCAATATATTCCATTCCTAATATTTCTGTTGGTAAGGGTGATCATCATGCCAAGATAACAGAAGCTGTGTCCCGCCACCTGAAGTTTGAAACCACTTTAGATTTCTCCTATTTCACTCTGTGTTCCAAAGTATCCCCATTAATACGTTGGGTTTCCATGAGGTGGGTAATAGTGGCTGGGGATTGTTGGACATGGAGTAGCATGTCGTTCTTGTAAAGGTAGATTTTCTTTCTCTGACCACCCTCCCTCTAAAGGCAGTGCACCTTCATACAATGAAAATAGGTGAGGGGTAAGTAAGGATGAGTGTCTCTTAATAAACTCCACCAAAAAGCCATTTAGCCCAGGGTCTTACCCGATGACTTTGAAGTAATGGTTTGTTATATCTCTATTGTAATGAGCGGGAGATTTAAGTTGGCCTTCTCCTCTGGTGGGAGGTGCGCATTGACAGATCGTGCATAATTGGGTTATATCTTTGAGGGTAAGGGGGCCATTGGTGGGCATATAGGGTGCCATAGTAAAAGGAGCATTCGGCCACTATGGATATTGTTGTGTCGACTGTTTTTCCAGCGGGGTTTGAATTTTAGAAACAAAACCACTGACACTGTGCGCATTTGCAAGCCAATAGAGCACCGTCCCTGCCTTACCACCAACTTTATTCGCCCTCCCCTGTGAGTGGAACCAGCCAAAATGGGCAGAGTCAAGGAGCTTCTGCTTAAAAGGAATGCAGGCCTGGTCTAGGGAACGTCGGACTGACTCACAGGGATGGGCCGCATCTGCTCAAGGAGGCCAATGCCATGCTCAAGTTGAAGGAGCTCTCCCTCGCTATCCATAGTTTTGTTGCAAATATATGGCAGGGCCTTTCCCCCCAAGCAACCGTTTTGTAGGTTTCCCACAATGTGATCAAAGATGAGACTAAGCTCCCATTGAAATCAAAATACTCACTGATACTGCTGTAGAGAAGGTCCTTAAAAGAATTATCCAACAATCACCAAACATTCAGCTGCCATGGGCCCCGTTTCCCTCCATCAATCTACCGTTTGTCAACACCATAGGGAAGGGATCTGAGAGCCCCCTCGTTAGTATGTGTGTGTGGGAGACATTACCAATATCGGTAGTGGGAGTAAAGCAGTAGTTGATATGAGAGGATGTGCCATGTCGGGGGGAGTTTTATGCAGATTGCCTATCACTGTGGTGGTGCAGTCACCAGACATAGGCGAGTCCTAGTGCCCTCAGTCAGCCATAAAGGTGCTGCAATCTGCTGGTCACATACTGAGGGTCCATGTTGTATTGAGCTGTTTCTAGCATTCAATCTGAATTTGGGGGGAGGGGAGCATGCTCTCTATGCAGCATACATACACAGCCATCCAGAAATCCCGATATCATGACGTAGTGGCCCAAGAAGTCTGTGGGCACCTTTTGAGTTTTCCCAGTTTTTTGGCCTCATGGAGGATGACTTCTCAGCCCACGTAGATCAGGAGCCTGGTAATTATCAGTCTCAAGGGTTCCGGGTAGAAGGGCCACCAATGACCTATGCACCCCCTCCACCACAAAGCGGGGCACTATTCCCCAGATGGGAGCCACGATTTCAGCCACCCTGTGATAGATTGTGTTGAGTGGGCCTCCTTTGTGCCCTCCGGAATCCCTACAATCTCTACATTGTTCTTTCAAGATCTGGCCTCCACGTTTTCGCCCCTCACCTCCAGCTGGTCGATACTGTGCTGGAGGGATGACACAGTTGTCTGAAGCATGCAGGAAGAGTCTTCTACTTCTGACAGTTGACCCAATGCCTCAGTGACCGTTTAAACTGCATTCTCGAAATCTTGATGAAGCCTCAGTTCAACAATCTTGCCCTCAAGAGAGGTCCTCAAGTCGTGAATAGCTTGCAAAATGGATGCTGTAGAATTAGGCGGCGCACCAACCCCTGGGGACCCAACATCACTGTCTTCCTGCTTGTCGATGGTGGAGGTTGACCTAGTGAACTTACCAATCTTACCCTATGCAGGAGGCTTAGGTGGTTTGTCCTCGTCAATGTTCAGTGCTGGGTACCTGTCACAGCCAGAGCACAAACAGGAGGAAGAGGATGTGGCAGATGAAGTGGATAGAGGGCCGCCAAAAGGCTCAGACCGCTCTCAAGGTCAGTGGCCCAGTGAGCCTGGACATGGCCTAAGGGCAAGCAAGCACCACCAGGTGCTCAGGCACAGTCATTCCCCTGCACCATCTCAGGCTGTGGGGAATGGGCCCAAGGTAGCAGCAGCCAAAGCAAGCTCACAGCTTGTACCGCACCTCCAGGCATGTGGGTGATGAGTAGGCAGCCAATTAAGTCCACAAAGGGAGACCCAGTGCTGCCGCATAGAGAGCCAGGCCTCTGGTCCCCACCCAATGCCTACCCAATGCCAGTCTGGTGGGACACTGCCCAGAGGTCGAAATCGTGGAAGAAGGCCCACAAAAATGAGGTGGTCATGAGATCTGCTGGCAGATCAGGCAATCAGGCCCTTTAGGGAACAGCATTCACACACGCTTGACCCCCGATTCTTACACTCACCCCACGGCGGCCTCCCACCTCAAATCAGTACTGCACTGTGCGGTGTGCTGGGGCATCCCAACTCCTCCCCCAGCATCTGGACCTCTCACCGTCTCGGTGGTAGGGGGCAAGGAACAACCCACACACTTCTGGCTGCAAGGGTCTCGGGTCCTCAGCACGCAGGCCTTCCACCTTGGGGCCAAATCAGGAAGCTTCTCCTGGCCAGCGATCCAGACACCTCTCTGCTGCCCCTGACCCCAGCAGCCAAGGACAGGGAAGAGCCCTAAGGGGGCATCCCATGCGCCCGTGCCTCTATTCTGCATGAGGCCACAGCCCGAGACTGTTGGTCCAGCAGGAAATCCGCCAGTCATATGCTCTGAAAAAGACTAGGTAAAAACACCAATGTCTCAACCCTCGGGACGGTTAGGCCCAGCGATGATGTGTCGGATTAGGACGGTTGGCATGGAACTAGGCGTGGAGAACAAGATCGAAGGTATGCCATCTTCAGCCATCCGCCACAATCCCCTTTTTCTTTCCTTTTAATACAAGCCATTGCTAGATGGTCACATTGGAAAAGCCAATAGGTCTGCTCCTCACTGTTACAGGCAAGAACTCTTAGCTGCGCCAGTGCTTGTTAACAATGTGGCTGCGTGACACCTGTATATTTAGTAATGCTAACTTCACCTGAGTTCAGCCAATAGCCTTAGTTCTCAAGGATACATGGCTACACCAATAAGGTTCAGAGCATGACAATGCCAGATAGCTACTTGTTTGGGGTCCCAGATGGAGCATGAAATATAGTTTAACTGTCGGGAGGAAATAGTGGCGTGCTGTGAATGGGATGTCACTTTGCGTAGAAATGTTTGGCCCTCTATTATGAAAGGATTTGCATAAATTGTAGAAACCCCTTTTCTTGGTAAGTAGTTTGTGCCTTTTTTCCTGTTCAGATTCCAAACTGCACAAAGCAGTTAATGATTTTTAAACAATTTAAAATACACTCGCCGATGATGATGAAACACTCACTGATGCAGAGTGCAACAAAATCTAATTTTCTGGGAGAACGAAAGAGATTAGCTTTTCAGAAACCTTTATTCCTTGACTTTGTTTTGCAATAATAGTGGATATTGAAATCCTGACACATGTACCTACAGTACACGCTTCGTTGCTTTTCACATTTTCGGGATGTGGAATGGAGGTTTTGTTCGTTGCTGTAGATTAATATGAAGATCGTGTAATTCAGGCGCATAAAATATGCAGAGTGAAGGAGTGTAGACTGCAGATAGAGCAGATAATCATCACCGCTGCCTCATGTGATAGCTAATTTCAAGCACCAGTTTACACGAGTAGAAATATAAAACCATCAAAGCCATACAAAACATTGCATAAACATGAATACGAGTATATAGAATTACACATAAAACCGCTTCAGCTAACAATTGATAAAGAAAGCACAGATATTTTGAGCACTGGCCTGCAATTACTCAGAATAAAGCAAATGAGAAGCATGTTAATTAAAAAAAAGCAAGTAACACAATGCCTGATCCCTGCTGGAGCGCATTGCCCAGCACAGGACCCTGTCTTTGAAGACTGTTATACTCCGACCAGATATTGCACTGTGTAGCCTAGGCTAGAAACCCACCAAATGTAGAAATCAGGATAAGTGCATATTTTGTGCTGGTGGTTTCTGGCGCTCGGCAATGGCACTGAGGGCCATATTATCAAGACGGCGCGATAAAATTATCGCCGCTTTATCGGCAGGAAACTGCCACTAAAGTGGCGATAATCGGCTTGATAATATGCTCTATAGAATTCCAATAGAAACCCAGGTTAGACATCTAACCTGGGCTGCTATGAGAATTCTCTAGGGCATATTATCAAGCCCATTATCGCCACTTTAGCAGCAGTTTCCTGGCGATAATATGGCCCTGAATTTCCAGAACTTCATTGCATGAACTGGGACTTATGACAGCTGCCATGCGGTGGCGCTGTATGTGTCCTTTAAAGATGAGCAGAAACCCAACTGTTTGTTAATTCAATATACATTAAAACAACTAATACCTTCCAAACAGCCATTCTTAAAGCTTTGGCGGCCTTGAACAGCCTGAATTATCACACGGGTTAGCAGTTGTGTAAGTACAGTGGCAATGTGTGGTGCAAACTGATGTTGCCTCCTGACGAGGGCCCCGGCACTTATTATTATTATTTTTTCAAACTAAGCACTTGCATAACTGTACTGTAATCACAATCCCCTCCTAGAGCCTATGCCGCAAGTGAGAGATGATGGCAATTTACTACAAATTACATAGTGAACAGTAACTCACTGGGTATGAAAGATGTGTGCATGTACAAAACTCTAAATTGATATTCTAAACTACGCGATACAATGGTTTCCTGTGATAATTACTTCTTAGGGCTAGTGGTGTGATTGGTTAAGTTTAGGGCTAGGGTTCCCATTGGCCTAAGGGGACACCTGATCACTAGGTCTATATAAGGTCAGGTTTCAGGGCGTCTCAGCTCGGGCATGAAGGATAAGGGCAGCTGCCTGTTTGAGTCTAGTCGAGACTGATCGGGCCTAGGGCCAGAGATGCTGCCCAGTTTCACATCCACCAGCACCCTCGCAACCCCATGCACATACACAAACATATTAACACACTCACAGGGATAGGTGTTACACAGAGGTGGGAATCCAGCACCCGTTCTTCTACTATGGGTGCAGAGTTATTAGCTGGTAAAGATAGGCCATGCACAATTAGGCTGGGGGCCTGTACCTTGGACCCTACAACCCTGCTAGGGCCTCCCACTTCCTGACTCACCCCATAGTTTTGGGCCATTGTAGGAGTACCCGAGGGTAGCGATAGCCAGAATAACATAACATGCTTTACTTTTACACTAACAGTCAGACTTGAGGTGCATTGGCAGAGCGTTGTCAGCATCCCTGTTTTGAAAAAGCATGGCATTGATGCAATACTTCCGCAAAGCTGTGCAGGGGTTCGAGTCCTGGAGGCGCAGATTTTCCAGAAAGGCTTGTTTGTGAAATATTTACAAAGCTATCAGGGCTGGACTGGTGCCAGTGCATGGAGTGAGCGAGCAGTGCGAAAGACCAAACCAACTCTTTGGTGGGCATTCACTCCCCACCTTAACAGGTTGCTTAACAAGCACTTGCAAAGCATTAGGTTTCACAATTGCAAGATTTTGAGATAATGGTATTGTAAATAACAATGCCTTTTATTTATGTGTTTAACAAACCTGCAATATTAAAAGGCATTGTCATTTACTATACCAATTTGTCAAAGTTTCTAAAATACGAGACCTATTGCATTCCAAATGCTTGTTTTTCTTTTACTATTTAGATCTCCCAAACAAGCTTCTTTTAAACCTTCCCTCTGACTCTTTCCTCTTCCATCTCCCCTTTACTCATCCCAAATCTCCTCCTACTGCTATGAGCTCCAAAAACAAAAATCTAGACCCTTTACTCTTTTATCCCTACACTATCCCTTTCAATCCAAATAACAGACTAACACGTCCACCACTCAAATTAATTTCATATTTCTCTATACTAATTCCTCACTAATCCTATTTAGGCTTTCGGTGAGTAGCTTGCTACTCACCGAAAGCCACTTCAACACCTCATCAGGGGTAGCAAGCGCCACAGAAATGCAAACCATTTCCTCTTCTATCCTTCCACTATTCTTTTTCAATCCAAATATCAAACTAACATGTCCACCGCTCAAATTAATTTCATATTCCCCTTTAATAATTCACCACTAATCCTTTTTGGGTACCGGAGTAGATTGCTATATGCCAAAAACCGCTTCAACCCCCTTATATGGGGTAGCCAGCACTATGTAAATGCAAACCCTTCCCTCTTCTATCCGCTTTCCTTTTTCAATACAAATAACAAACTGGCATGTCCACCGCTCAAATGAATTCCATATTTCCCTATATTTCAACACTAATTCTTTTTGGGTTCCGGAGTAGCGTGCTACTCGCCGAAAAAGTGCTTTGACGCCTCATCAGGGATAGTAAGCGCTATATTAATGCAATTACAATTACATTTATAAATGGGTTCGTGTTTTCACAATTGTGCATATGAGGGACAAAAAACAGCTTAAGCTACAGCTTAGGAATCTTCGTAGAAATAATGTCATAGAGACAGACATAGCTGCTTGGGTTTTATGTGTCCTAAGTACTGCTCGAATTGCACGTTACACCGCATAAACATCCAAAATGGTTCTCCTAGCAGTTATTTCCGGTCAGAGAGATAGAAGCACATTTACAGCTTGATTTTAGTCTGCCAACGCAGTGCTTGAAAATCTGTAATTTGCAGGTGAGTTTTCTTCACAGAGCGTCTGATTCTGTTATGGGATGAGCCACTTTCATGAAAAAACATTTTGACAAGTTGGTGGATATTCTGCCACCAAAGGTGGACAAACAGACTGTCTCTCATACAGACCCTGACACAATAACGTCACTTACTTGGTCGGGTATGAATTACAGTGTAACTGACAATATATGTTACTTTAGCAGTCTTTCATGGGTTTGACTGTGCCAGAAACAATGGTGGCCGAGACACTCTGGCTTGCATGGCTAGTTGGCCACTTTGTGAAGAAGAGTCAGTGCTGGACCTTAGCTACGGGGTATCCAATGGTAAAATGTGACTTTCCTTGGTCAATTGTCTGTTACTAATATACATGAAATCAGGCCCTTCGTTATTTATTTTTTTACTCCAGTCCAAAGTTTTAAGCTTTGTCCCACTTTGTAATTCAATGCCTACAGAGAAAGCAAAAAGAAGGTGATAGTTATACATGCGTTCCATTGTGGACTATGTTGGGATCAGCCACGGCCCGTGCAGGTAAGATTGGTGGGGAGGGGTTGGGGCTGGGGATTCGACAGAAGATCTCAAGGGAAAATGAATGAATTAATTAATTTTCCCATGTCGGTGTCCGTCGAAACCCTCCCCCCCCCCTCCCCCCCGCCTCCGCCCCCACCCCCCCATCCGGCCCACCGCCCCAGCACTCTTACCTGCATGGGCCGTGGCTACTTGGGATAAGTGTTGAACTCAGGACGTGAACCAAAGATATGATCCAGGATTGTTTACAGTTAAGTAGGAAATAGATGAGTTCCTATTGTGTAGAGATGTATGAAGTATGAAGGTTGGCGGTGCTGTGCATTGGGTAGGATCTTGTTTGTGGCAGCTGAATTCGGGATGCTTTGGAAAGTGTGTAGGTATTAAGACCTCATTGTAAGGAATCCAGCTGTCTAGTTTTCCTCATTACGAAATCTATCATTCCTGATGTCTGAAGATTCAGTATTTTCCAGAGGAGTAGGTAGCTTTAGTCATCAGGCTGGTGGGAGATAGAGTAATAGCGTTCGGGTTTGTACTCCCATGGATTGTCTTTCATCATATTTTCAATGGATTTTGTGGCTGAAACTGACCTTTTATTCTAAATAGATTAATGCACATTAGGCATTGCGCCTGCTCAAATGAAAGGGTGCCTGCCTGTCCGGAGAGCCTAGTATATGTGATTAAAAACGTTTTGTGTAGGCATAGTCAATATGTTGGAGCTATGACACAGGGGTCGATAATGTTGATTTCCAACTAATTAAAGCACATAGACCAGTGCATGCTGATCTGCGTGGGCTGCATGCCAACGAGGAAAGCTATGTATAGCAACTTTTAGTAAGGCAACATGTACAGATTAGATGAGTCCCTCCCATGCACATAAAGTCAGAGCTGCATGGAACAATGTATTTTTAACAGAAACTTTAACTCAAAACCAATAGCACCTAGCTGTTCGACTGTAGCCAGGAATTCTTGGACATCAAAGAACAAATCTTCACCGAACTTGGAGCTAGTGGATATGTGGACAGAGCTATTCTAATTTCACCAAAACATGTTTCAGTCTATGAATCTCAGATCTTGGCTTGATCATAATTCGATCCTAAATCAAATATGTACCTTATGCACATTCAACCGAGCAGAAGTAGAACCATATTGCACTAAGTTTCATCCTTAGATCCATATAAGACCTCAAAGATTTTCTGGTTGTACGAACCTCTTTCCTTTAAGGTAGCCTAATTTTAAGGGATTTCAAAATCTTTTAGGCGACCCAGACACCACTACCACCACCCACAACTGTGGATTTAACAAACATGTAAAGCAGTCAAGCACATACACTGGGTCATGTTCCAGGCAAGGTCCTGTTTCTTATCCTCAGCATCCCAAAGCTCGGCAAGCGTCTCTGCAATGGTCCACGTCATCTCGAAGGTGTTGGCAATGCAATTACTACATGACACCAGGGCTGGTTAAGAATCTCCACATGTTTCAATGCATGATCAACATCCAGCTCACCATTGTGGACTCTTCCGTTCTGAGCTATAGAAAGAGCTTTTATTCTGGGATGATTGACTTGCTGGAGGTTCTGTTTCTTTCCTATATAACAGAATACAGCCACAGTGAAACAAAAACAACCAGTGTTCTTTAAAATAACGCTCGCCTCAGAAAAAGCTGCAGAAAACTAGGGGGTAGAAACAAATCATATAGCATAGAAAGCCCCAAGAGCTAATGCAGAGAACTCCAATGATGTTTTAGGAAAGCAAATTTGAGAGCTAAGAACTAAAAATGCTAATTTCTCAAACCCAATCAAAAGACTGACATTGAAACCACGAAGCTCTTCAAGTACATGACCAAGCATCAACACCTACACAAAGAGTTTTTTACTGACAGAGAATCAGTACAGACGTAACTCGGAGTCAGTGGCTGCTCTCCAAGAAGGTTTGGCTGAGATGACAAACAACAAAATCCCAAAATATTTAGGAACATGCACAGCGACAAGAACATTTATATCAGTTCATTTGAGAACTGCTCTGGCTGAACTACATGGACTACTTATGGGTCAACATGCACATTCATACGTTTCAAGACCCATACAATCTATACCACTATAACACGATAAACAAATATTTGAATATGATCTCACCAATAAAACAGCTTTTTCTTACACTTTTCTGGCCTACCGCCACTTGTACTCCATCCTACAATCTTTGCTACGGCACTAATCTATCCTAGATTAACCTCCCAACCGGCCAATTTGCTACCACACCATGGTGTCACAATATACCATTTGTCAGCTTGACCAACAACTGTAAAACTTGACAGGAGCAGAGGAATCTGCGTTGACCCTTCCTCACCCCCACAGGCAACCCTTCCCATCATACTATTACCTACAAACATTTCCTCCAAGCACATTAATACTGTTTCCATTGTGACCTTATTAATGCACCAAACCTCCAACCGTTTTGAGAAATTATCCACCAATTTCACCACGATCTTTGACTTTTCAGCTATGAAAAAGTATACTATCCAAATCTTACATTGGACACATGGGTAAAGCCCTGGCTTCCAGTACTGCATCTTCAGCCTCCAGTGTAAGCGAACATAAGGTGTCCCTCATGGGACGCCTCCACCAAATTCCGTCTGCACAACATATTGCCAAAATCACCAAAATGATCTCTCACTGCCTGCAACATCTTCACTTCTCATCTACAGTCCTTCACTGTGGTCAGCCAATAAACAATGATCGCTGAAATCCATTATAACCTCCATTATGGTTCCCATACATCTGTGTACAGCAATACTCACAATAATTCTCTTTATGATGTCTAACTTTGTGTGGCAAACGTAAATCCTTTCTTAATTAATTTCCTAAATATTGTGTTTACCCTACTTGCTTTAAGAAATGGCTGTAGATATTATCCATATTCTGTTTGCTGTCCTGTAAACAAGCTGCTACAGCAGCGAGGAACAAATCCACTTGGCTTGAGTCCTTCAGATTTAATAGCATAAACAAAGTACGCCAATAAATCAAACTTATGAAATGTGCAAGTCTAACTGATAAAGGATACAATACAACTTAATGCCAGACCCAGGATGAGCTGAATCTATCTCGAATAAACATGCTTCCATAGCAAGGACACCATGTAGCCCATATATACAACTTCGGTATTTTAATACCTCAATATTCATAATCAGAGAATGTACATTCACAGACAACCAAATTCCTAATAACCTCTTCCTGACGTCCACAATTGGAGGAAGACCTCTGGGTGGCCTTCACCAGTTGATCAACCAACTAGGTACACAATGATTTCATGTTTTCATCTCTTCTGACATCAACTTTGTTATTGCATGGGCACATACCTTACCTTGTACATAACCTTCATTTCCGTGTACATCATTATACACTTCTCCACTGTTTTTAGCTGTATTTAACACTTTGTAAGTATGCACACTTAGAACCCTTCATGCTTTGTTTACAACCATCACTGCATCCCTTTGCATCAGTATTATTCTGCAAAAACCACAGTTGATGGACAGAATGCAGAACAATGTCATACATTCACCCCAGTACAGAGATCTGGGTCTAAATCCATCGTTTTTTTGCACTCCTCACCACCCCAGTTCAGACATGGCCATATGCAAATCAGTCTGACCCTGTGCCTCATGGGTAAGCATGGGCGGAAAATCCGTTCCGCTCGTGGATTTTGCGGATTTTCGGTAAATTCGCAATCCGCGAGATTTGCGAATTTCCCGCAAAATCCGCAAATTCGCACGCAGCGGATTTTTTTTTCTTGGTGATACAATTTTGCGGCGTGAGGCGTTCACTTACCGTCATTCAGCGTTTGCCGAGTTGTTTTTCTCGATATTTTGCGAGTGCTGCGCCATTTTGGATCTTGCTGCGGGATCCCGCGGGAGTTTGGCGACTGCGATTACGTAATCGCGGCTTGCCACCTTGCACAGCACGCATCGCGAGAGTTCGCAATTGCGAACATGTAGATGCGGCGAGCAGCAACAATCTCGCACTCGCGAAATTACAAAATTTGAAATTCTGCACAAGAAATCCACCAGCAAGCAGCATAAACCTTCTGCAAATGATGACTATTTTATCAGAATAACTCCTCAGGTTGACATTTGCCTGCACTTTTTTTTGCAAGGAGTCCATTTTTTGGGGGGGGGGGGGGGTGGGAGGAAGGAAGTGCCCGACAGTCTCCAACTTTCTGTTCCTGTCCAGCAGGCTCCTCCCAGTGCTTTCTTCATGTGCTGGTCACTTTCATTCGGATTCTTCACCTGGAAGGATTACTTTTTGTGGATGCTGCTGGATATTTGGATTTGAGGCCTTTTTGACTTTCTTTGGATCACTTTTGGATTAGAAATTTCACAAGTAAGTTTGTTTGGGGCAGCCGCGTAGCTAGGGGGGTGTGGGGGGGGCGGACCGCCCCAGGCGGCACTGTTTTGGGGCGGCGCGGCCGCGCGGTACTAGTGGCCCGTTGCGGTCGCCTTAATAATTTATTTGGGGACACTGTCAGTGTCCCCAAATAAATTATAAAGACGGCCGTAACGGTCCACTAGTGCCGCGCGCGGCGTCTTTTCCATTTCAAAGTGCTTAGTGCTCAGATCACTGCATCCAATTGCCGCCGAGGCGTACCGCCTAATTGGCCAGTGTGTGTAAGTGCAACCGCACTGCACGCACCACCCGAGAATATGTAACAAGTTTCTTTGGGTCCCGTCCCAGGGCCGTCAATCAGCGCGCGAAATCGCTACCAATGACGGCCCTGCAGGGCCTGCAAACTTTATACTTCGGAGCCCGCCTTCGGCAATGAATCGTGCTGAAAATGAGCGTGCACCACGCACGTCACGTGATGGTGTGTTCATGCCTCCAGGGATTAACAGGAACATAACTGATTCCCGGTTTTGGACTCGGAGTGGAGTGAGTGACTTGTTTTACTTGTCACTTTAAGTGAAGGCCGGCACAGATCATGTGAGAGAGACATCGACTCTCTCTCCTTGTGGTGATGGTGCTGATCTTTGGGACATTAAAGCAAAACCAAGTAAGTTTTCTCCATTGATTTTGCACTGGCTTTGATGGTGGTACTTCAACTGGACGCCTCGCCCGTCTCTCTGCTCTCGTCTCCGTCCTTGTGTGCTTTGGTATGCGAGGTTCACTCCCAGCGCCGCAATAAGCAAACATTCAGTTAATTAAATTTTGTGGACTAGAAAGAAGGACCCCAGACATCACTGTCCGTTGCTAAAATGGACCACCATTCCCTGATTTCTAGGAACATTTCAGACGAAAAACACAGCCTCTTTTACTGTGTTTATGTTAGACATGCGAGCTTCCACTTCATTTGCCCCAAGCAGCCTCGGTGGACACGATTCTGCCCCTGCAGGGGAGACTCTGGAGGTGAAAGAAGCTGTCCTCGGTGACTCAGCTGGCACACGCCCCCATTTTCCAGCACATTTCTTCACACTGCGCTCAACTATCCCTATGCTTCTGTCCATATTCTCTTTCTCAGCACCCTGCCCCTTCTTTCCACCGTCCTTGTCTGACCACCCCTAAGCCCCCTGCCCCTCCCCCATTTGGTTTTGCAGGGTGCCTGGGAGTTTTGCATAGCCCAACTCCCACACCCCCAAAAAAACTTTAAGTGTTTTCGCAGAGTGTTTGTAGTGAATGCTGTGCTTCACCGTGATCCAAGAATGGGCTGTTTAGTGGTTTGTTGCTGGATGGTGCGGGCTCACTCATTAAATCCAGGCATTACAGATCATGTAGGTGCATGTTTAGTTTTTTGACATTCAGACATGTCTCACGTGGAAACCGGAAGCACTCCCACAGCCACAGAGGAAACCCGACTGCTGGGAAAATAGAACAGGGAAAGAAAGAAGGAATGTTGGAAGAAAAGGGTGAAAAAAAGGAAGGAGGGAGGATGATGTAGGAGGATGGATGGGTGGATGAATGAGTGGGTGAAAGAAGAAGTGAATGATGATGGATGGACACATGAAAGTATAGTAAAGGGATGGGTGGATGGGTGAGTGCGTGAATGGATAGGTGGATGGACAAGTGAAAGGAAGGCAGAGCAAATGGATAAATAGTTGAGTGAATGAATAGGTGGAGGGACAGCTGAAAGGAGGATAGAGTAAAGGGCTGGATGAGTGGGCGAAAGATCTGGGAATGGAAGTCGTAGTGGATGGATGATGAATGGATGGCAGGGTGAATAGATGGGTGGCAAAGTGAATGAATGTATGGGTGGATGGATGGCAGATTGGATGGATGGCAAAGTAAATGAATGGATGCGTGACAGCGTGAATGGATTAAAGGCAAAGTGACTGAATGCATGATTGGATAGCAGAGTGGATGGATTGATGAATGAATGGCAGGATGGATGGCAGAGTGGATAAATGGATGGATGGATGAGCAGATGGATGGCAGAATGGATAGATGGTGGAGGGGATTGATGCATGGCAGAGTGGATGAATGGGTGGTTGATTAGCAGAGTGGGTGGATTGATGGATGAATGAATGGCAGAGTGGATGGGTGGTTGGATGAATAGATAGAAGAGTTGATGAATGGATGGGTGGCAGAGTGGATGGATGGTGAATGGATGGCAGAGTGCATGGCAGAGAGGGTGAATGACAGAGTGGATTGATGGATGGATGGAAGAGAGGATAGGAGGATGGATGGATGGCAGAGTAGGCTGATGGATGGCTGAGTGGATGAATGGAAGAGTTAATGAATTGATGAAAGGATGTCAGTTAATCGATGAATGGCAGAGGTGATGGTAAGATAAAAGAGTGGAGGATGGATGCAAAGTGAATGGATGGCAGAGTGAATAGATCAATGGGTGGCAGAGTGGATGGTTGGTTTTTAGACTGTATGGATGGGCAGATGGATGGCATAATAGATGGATGGATAGATAGATAGATAAATGGATAGAATAGGGAAATATTGAATGATGGATGAAAGAATGAATGGATGACAGAATCTAAAGGTGAAAGAGTGGATGCCAGTAGGTGGATGGAAGGGTGAAAGAATGAATAGATAGATGCATGGATGGAAGAGATAATGAAGCTGTTCTATTGCTATAGCTTTGCTTAGGTTTCTAAATACTGTTGTTGTTTGGTAGAGTGCGGGTGTAAAGTGTGACCTATGTGGGAGTTGTTTTGGTGTTGTGCTTGATGTCTAGCGGGTGGTTTTACTGCTGTGGTATTGTAGCAGCAGTTCAGTATGGAGAGGTGTAAGAGGAGGAAGGGAAGGAAGGGATATATTTACTTATGCATTTAGCTACCATTTTAGTGCTGGTGGGCCATCATCAACTGAGACTTGACCTTCAAGGTTTGCTCTAGGCTTACGCCGCAGTTTCACACCCTTTCTTATGCAGTGGAGTAGAGAGTGGCGTTGTAACTTAAACCCTGCCAATCCACCCCTGCTGCTCGCCGTAATTTTTCCCCAGATCCACCCTCCCCGCCGCTACCTGCCATGGGCGGCAATCTAGGGGGTAGCCCCGGGTGCCAGAAGCTCTAGCTACGCCCCTGGTTTGGGGCATTACAGTTTCTGCAACTACAATTTTGGAATTTTCGATATTTGGGCTGTTGTTGGGGCCTTTTGCCCAGGGGTACTCAGTGGTGGTTGGACTGAGTCTTTCTGTGGGGTCTCTTTAATAAAAACATCATGGAGGGCCTGGATGGCTTGGGATTGTGCTGATTTTTCTGTGATTTTCGTTTTTTTGGGCTGTTGTTGTGGCCTTTTCAACAGGGGTAGTGAGTGGTGCATGGGCCTAGTCTTTCTGTGGGGTGTTCTGAATTTAAACATCATGGAGGCTCTGGATGGCATGGGATTGTGCTGATTTTTCTGTGTTTTTCGATTTTTTGGGCTGTTGTTGTGGCCTTTTCACCAGGGGTAGTGAGTGGTGCATGAGCCTAGTCTTTCTGTGGGGTGTCTTGAATTTAAACATCATGGAGGGCATGGATGGCATGGGATTGTGCTGATTTTTCTGTTTTTCGATTTTTTGGGGTGTTCATGGGGACAGGCCATGTGGGTGGGGACCATTTTGAGTGCTGCTACAGGCAGGCCATGTGCTGGGAGGCAGGTGGCCATTTTGAATGCAGGCAGTGTTCTTAGGTCTGCAACCATTTTGCCTAGGTTTCAACCATTATGCCCAGGGGTAGTGAGTGGTGCATGGCCCTAGTCTTTCTGTGGGGTGTCTTGAATTTAACACAATACAAAAAGTAATGGAGGGTCAAAGGTATGAAATTCACAAGATACGACTATGTAATGGAACTAGTGATGTTGGTTCGCTAGACAGGGTACATCATTCATAGTTTTTGAAAAATACCCATCAGTAGCTCTTCCTGGGCGCCCTTTTCATCATGTGGGTTCCTTCTAACCATGAAGGATAGGAAAAGAGTTTAGTCATGAATGACAACATAGGAACCAGTGATGGTATAACTGGGTCGCAGGGGGCTACTGAAAAGCAGTGCGAGAAAAAGTGAAATAGTGCAAAAGTGCAAAGTAGTGATATTAAAATTAGATGGCTCTGAGGAAAGTACTTATTTATTTGAGACCTCGAAGTCTCTAAAGCTTAAAAAGAGCGAAATTGGTAGTTTTAACTAATAGCTACCAACAGGTTGGTCGACATGTTTCAGCAGGAATTACGGATCACACTGGTATCCACTGCATTCTTCAGGACCTGTGTCGCTACTGCTAGTGTTGTGTAAAGAAAATATGAAAAAGGAAAAGGTATCACCTGGGTATTAGTGAAGGATCATTCTCCCAGCTGTGAAGTCCGAAGGAGAACAAACATAGTCGAAAACAAGGGAAAAACATATAATTAGTATATCTACGGTATCCAAAACATTTACATGGTATACCATATCTATAAAGAGAATTTATGAAGCAATCCTCTTGGTAGTGCTTTAATTACTACATGGAACTACAATACCTACATATGATATGTAGTAGGGCTCCCACTTACCATATTGTGCAGGAGAGTACTGCCTCACCTCACCTGGCAAACAGCTCAGGTAATTGAAGCACCGCTCTAGTGGAAAGAGAGAGACATACAGAGACACGTCAGCGAGCAGCTGACTTCACACATAATCACAGATTGTACTGGTGTTAATAGTAGGTCAAAAAAGCCAAAAAACCCTGGCTAAGGCAATGGCCGCAGTTGAACAAATGGCAAAGATCAGACCCTCGATGGCCTGAAAATGTGTTTAATGACAATCAAGCCAGTGCAAAGAACAAGCATATCTGTTCCTAAACATTGAGGTATGGGGTCCGCCTGCGCCTCATTTTATAATTACTTATGCATGTATCACTTAGTCATTAGAGAACTGCCACTAGTACACATCGTGACAGGATCCCTGCTTGTGAGGTTATATTTTAGCAGGTTATATTTTAACATCAACACTCCAGCTATTATATTAGAGCGCATTTCGTTAGTAATACCATCATCTGGGCGGTATCTGGTTAAACTATAAACACATAGGCAGAGCGCCGGTACACAACACCCGCAATGACGCTTTTTGAACATTTTCTGAAAACTGCTCGCGTGTGGGTTATAACCAGCAGCCCAACGCGAGAGAACAAACAGAGCTCTAGTGCGCCGTGAGTCAAATGTCAATTACCGCGCTGAGGGTTTAAACTCCACAAAGGCAGCAGAGCTCGATAGTTAATGCAGAGCTCTGGTCCTCCGTAAAACAATTAGCTCTTACCGCGCTATGGGATTGAACTCTACACAGGCAGCAGCGCTCAATGGACTCTGGATAAACAGTGCGCACACTGGTGGCGAGCGCGCACAATGGCATCCTGCTACTAGGATTGCTGACAGACAGGCAAGAGGAGCGTGTCTCTCACCTGTCCGTCGGTACTTCCAGCGTCCCTCTGGCTGTAAGGGGAGGTAACGCGCGGAGTCAAACACTACAGTTTTACTTCCTCAACTGGGCGTGTCAATTGTCATCACATGACCACTAAGGATTCTGGGATATGTAGTCCTATTGAGAGAATGGACGCTCACAGGTAGATTAGAGCTTATGAAAGCTCACAAATTAATTAATTTATTTATTAATACTCAGTCTCCAGAAACATTGATATTTGCATGTATGTTTAAAGCAGGGGCATCCAAAAGAAATGGTTTTTTTGGAGGTACTGTTGTTTGTAAAAGCTCAGGTACAGCGCACTAGCAGCTCTACATGTTACTATGGCTACCAATGTTGTAAGGCTCTATTTTAAGCCAAGCAATACCGCACTGACAAGTGGAACGGTAAAAAATAAATAACAAATAAAGATCCACTGAAATTTTCCTTATTTTTTATTTTTACTTTAGACAAGTGAGCACTTGTTGATCAGGCAGAGGGGCTCCAATATGTGTTAGATATAAGTTGACAATGGCAACGGGGTGTTTATGCCCGACATTGGCATAGAAAACACGTGTGAGGCTACACCATCACAAGGAATGGAAGATTATAGTGAATCCTACATTGAACCTCACAAGAAATGGCGAAGTATGGAGAAAAGCAACCGTAGCCTGTAAACTGGTCAGAATCAGTGCCAGACCCCATATAAATGTTGAGATGACTAATACGCTAGAGGAGTGCATCTCACAGAGACATCCACGGGATGTCATCATTCAACCCGTCCTTGTCTGAGTTCAGAGTGTACACCCATTTTTGTTCTTTCCTGAACAGAAAATTACTAATGTCTGTCCTGAGAATTCAGAGGAACTGCTCCACCAGGGAGGGCTTCTTTCATCATGCCAAATTGCTAGAGAACAACTTGCTTGAAAAAAAGTACCCGAAGCAATTAATACACCGGTCAAAAAAGAGGGCGTTCAATAATAACCGTGAAAGCCTTCTGGAGCCTACATTCCCAAAAGCCAAAGAATCTCGGATCACCTGTGTCAACACGTTTGGCACTCGTTCCAATCAGATCCAGAAGATCATCAAGAAACATTGGGGTATCTTGAACACGGGTAATGATAATCTGCCCCCGCCTCTATTTGCCTTCAAAAGGGGTAGGAACCTCAAAGACCAACTTGTCCACACAAGACCCAGAGTAGCGACTCCGAGAGCAGTAGGAACACTTTGGGGTATGCCAGCTGTGACAGGTCACCATCCCTGTGGGAATTGCGCCGCCTGCCCCCAGACCGTCAAATCTACCACTATTGACATTGGAGGCGGGCGTCTATGGGAACAAAGGCGCTTCACAAATTGTAACAGCCTCAATGTCATCTATTTGATAGTCTGCCCCTGTGAATACAAATACGTGGGTATGACGACCAGGAAGGTCAAGACGCGCATTTCCGAGCATAGGAGCACCATCCGCTGTCGTAAACAGTCCACCAAAATGATCAATCACTTTTTGGAGGTGGGACATGGCCCTGATGAATTTCGATGGACCATTCTAGAACAGCCCCTGATACCCAACCATGTGACAGACATTAGTAATTTTCTGTTCAGGAAAGAACAAAAATGGGTGTACACTCTGAACTCAGACAAGGACGGGTTGAATGATGACATCCCGTGGATGTCTCTGTGAGATGCACTCCTCTAGCGTATTAGTCATCTCAACATTTATATGGGGTCTGGCACTGATTCTGACCAGTTTACAGGCTACGGTTGCTTTTCTCCATACTTCGCCATTTCTTGTGAGGTTCAATGTAGGATTCACTATAATCTTCCATTCCTTGTGATGGTGTAGCCTCACACGTGTTTTCTATGCCAATGTCGGGCATAAACACCCCGTTGCCATCGTCAACTTATATCTAACACATATTGGAGCCCCTCTGCCTGATCAACAAGTGCTCACTTGTCTAAAGTAAAAATAAAAAATAAGGAAAATTTCAGTGGATCTTTATTTGTTATTTATTTTTTACCGTTCCACTTGTCAGTGCGGTATTGCTTGGCTTAAAATAGAGCCTTACAACATTGGTAGCCATAGTAACATGTAGAGCTGCTAGTGCGCTGTACCTGAGCTTTTACAAACAACAGTACCTCCAAAAAAACCATTTCTTTTGGATGCCCCTGCTTTAAACATACATGCAAATATCAATGTTTCTGGAGACTGAGTATTAATAAATAAATTAATAAATTTGTGAGCTTTCATAAGCTCTAATCTACCTGTGAGCGTCCATTCTCTCAATAGGACTACATATCCCAGAATCCTTAGTGGTCATGTGATGACAATTGACACGCCCAGTTGAGGAAGTAAAACTGTAGTGTTTGACTCCGCGCGTTACCTCCCCTTACAGCCAGAGGGACGCTGGAAGTACCGACGGACAGGTGAGAGACACGCTCCTCTTGCCTGTCTGTCAGCAATCCTAGTAGCAGGATGCCATTGTGCGCGCTCGCCACCAGTGTGCGCACTGTTTATCCAGAGTCCATTGAGCGCTGCTGCCTGTGTAGAGTTCAATCCCATAGCGCGGTAAGAGCTAATTGTTTTACGGAGGACCAGAGCTCTGCATTAACTATCGAGCTCTGCTGCCTTTGTGGAGTTTAAACCCTCAGCGCGGTAATTGACATTTGACTCACGGCGCACTAGAGCTCTGTTTGTTCTCTCGCGTTGGGCTGCTGGTTATAACCCACACGCGAGCAGTTTTCAGAAAATGTTCAAAAAGCGTCATTGCGGGTGTTGTGTACCGGCGCTCTGCCTATGTGTTTATAGTTTAACCAGATACCGCCCAGATGATGGTATTACTAACGAAATGCGCTCTAATATAATAGCTGGAGTGTTGATGTTAAAATATAACCTGCTAAAATATAACCTCACAAGCAGGGATCCTGTCACGATGTGTACTAGTGGCAGTTCTCTAATGACTAAGTGATACATGCATAAGTAATTATAAAATGAGGCGCAGGCGGACCCCATACCTCAATGTTTAGGAACAGATATGCTTGTTCTTTGCACTGGCTTAATTGTCATTAAACACATTTTCAGGCCATCGAGGGTCTGATCTTTGCCATTTGTTCAACTGCGGCCATTGCCTTAGCCAGGGTTTTTTGGCTTTTTTGACCTACTATTAACACCAGTACAATCTGTGATTATGTGTGAAGTCAGCTGCTCGCTGACGTGTCTCTGTATGTCTCTCTCTTTCCACTAGAGCGGTGCTTCAATTACCTGAGCTGTTTGCCAGGTGAGGTGAGGCAGTACTCTCCTGCACAATATGGTAAGTGGGAGCCCTACTACATATCATATGTAGGTATTGTAGTTCCATGTAGTAATTAAAGCACTACCAAGAGGATTGCTTCATAAATTCTCTTTATAGATATGGTATACCATGTAAATGTTTCGGATACCGTAGATATACTAATTATATGTTTTTCCCTTGTTTTCGACTATGTTTGTTCTCCTTCGGACTTCACAGCTGGGAGAATGATCCTTCACTAATACCCAGGTGATACCTTTTCCTTTTTCATATTTTCTTTACACAACACTAGCAGTAGCGACACAGGTCCTGAAGAATGCAGTGGATACCAGTGTGATCCGTAATTCCTGCTGAAACATGTCGACCAACCTGTTGGTAGCTATTAGTTAAAACTACCAATTTCGCTCTTTTTAAGCTTTAGAGACTTCGAGGTCTCAAATAAATAAGTACTTTCCTCAGAGCCATCTAATTTTAATATCACTACTTTGCACTTTTGCACTATTTCACTTTTTCTCGCACTGCTTTTCAGTAGCCCCCTGCGACCCAGTTATACCATCACTGGTTCCTATGTTGTCATTCATGACTAAACTCTTTTCCTATCCTTCATGGTTAGAAGGAACCCACATGATGAAAAGGGCGCCCAGGAAGAGCTACTGATGGGTATTTTTCAAAAACTATGAATGATGTACCCTGTCTAGCGAACCAACATCACTAGTTCCATTACATAGTCGTATCTTGTGAATTTCATACCTTTGACCCTCCATTACTTTTTGTATTGTGTTTAGTTACTTTCGGGGAGTGTAGTGCTGAGTGGTCATTAAAATTAATCCCTGAGACCCAAACCCATTTTGACTTGTTTGGTGTCTTGAATTTAAACATCATGGATGGCATGGGATTGTACTGATTTTTCAGTGTTTTTCGATTTTTTGGGGTGTTGATGGGGACAGGCCATGTGGGTGGGGGCCATTTTGAGTGCTGCTACAGGCAGGCCCTGGTCATGAGCTGGGAGGCAGGGGGGGCATTTTGAATGCAGGCAGTGTTCTTAGGTCTGCAACCATTTTGCCTAGCTTTCAACCTTTATGCCCAGGGGTAGTGAGTGGTGCATGGGCCTAGTCTTTCTGTGGGGTGTCTTGAATTTAAACATCATGGAGGGCTTGGGTTTGTGCTGATTTTTCTGTGATTTTTGTTTGTTTGGGCTGTTGTTGTGGCCTTTTCACCAGGGGTAGTGAGTGGTGCATGGGCCTAGTCTTTCTGTGGGGTGTCTTGAATTTAAACATCATGGAGGGCCTGGATGGCATGGGATTGTGCTGATTTTTCTGTGTTTTTCGATTTTTTGGGCTGTTGTTGTGGCCTTTTCACCAGGGGTAGTGAGTGGTGCATGGGCCTAGTCTTTCTGTGGGGTGTCTTGAATTTAAACATCATGGAGGGCATGGATGGCATGGGATTGTGCTGATTTTTCTGTGTTTTTTGATTTTTTGGGGTGTTTATGGGGACAGGCCATGTGGGTGGGGGCCATTTTGAGTGCTGCTACAGGCAGGCCCTGGCCATGTGCTGGGAGGCAGGGGGCCATTTTGCATGCAGGCAGTGTTCTTAGGTCTGCAACCATTTTGCCTAGCTTTCAACCTTTATGCCCAGGGGTAGTGAGTGGTGCATGGGCCTAGTCTTTCTGTGGGGTGTCTTGAATTTAAACATCATGGAGGGCTTGGGATTGTGCTGATTTTTCTGTGATTTTCGTTTTTTTGGACTGTTGTTGTGGCCTTTTCACCAGGGGTAGTGAATGGTGCATGGGCCTAGTCTTTCTGTGGGGTGTCCTGAATTTAAACATCATGGAGGGCCTGGATGGCATGGGATTGTGCTGATTTTTCTGTGTTTTTCGATTTTTTGGGCTGTTGTTGTGACCTTTTCACCAGGGGTAGTGAGTGGTGCATGGGCCTAGTCTTTCTGTGGGGTGTCTTGAATTCAAACATCATGGAGGGCATGGATGGCATGGGATTGTGCTGATTTTTCTGTGTTTTTCGATTTTTTGGGGTGTTCATGGGGACAGGCCATGTGGGTGGGGGCCATTTTGAGTGCTGCTACAGGCAGGCCCTGGCCATGTGCTGGGAGGCAGGGGGCCATTTTGAATGCAGGCAGTGTTCTTAGGTCTGCAACCATTTTGCCTAGCTTTCAACCTTTATGCCCAGGGGTAGTGAGTGGTGCATGGGCCTAGTCTTTCTGTGGGGTGTCTTGAATTTAAACATTATGGAGTGCATGGATGGCATGAGATTGTGCTGATTTTTCTGTGTTTTTCGATTTTTTGGGGTGTTCGGACTCTGCTCCTCATTTTATGTATTACCCTTCTTTTGATATCTATAGAAATTCCGGCAGTGTAAATCATTTATTTACCACATTAATTGGCGCCTGAACAGGAACGCTCCCTCTTCCCCACGCGCCGGCGATGTAGGTCCGGTCCCTGTCCCTTCCATACTTTTGACGGACTTCAAGTGCACAACAGCGGGGTGTTCCCGCTAACTCCCTCGGGACGAGGAGGAGACGGACTGCGACTGATCATCCACATGAGGCGGTGGAGAAGATAGCGGAGTGTCCCAACCCAGAGCCCGACCAGTGAGAGCGCCGAGTCCGAGGTCTTTGGAGCCCCGATATTCCTGCGCAAGCGTCAAGAGTCCGATGACCAGGTCTTCGAGTTTTGCTTCTCGGTGAGTACAACTGGGAATGTATAAAGACAGGTTCCATTTGGGAACACGGTAAAGACGAGTCTCATTCGTGGGACCGGTATGGTTGCACTATGCTTTAGTATATAAAATATTTTTGTATATTTCAAGTTTTAACAATAATTGGTCGTGTTTAAAAATGCCTCTGTTTTCCAAATTACGTACGATAAGCACCAAAAAGAGAATACTAGAGAAACCGGTTAAAGTCCCGCCTAGAGACACGCCTGGACTTTTCATGTATAACAAACATGGACTGAGGGCCATATTGTTCTTAGACCTCTGGGTAGACTATACCGAGAATTTAGAAACAATGTATAGGTGGCCTGCCACAGGTACATGGGACATGGAATGTATTATGAGAGTGGAGGAAGAGTTATGGAAAAGAAAGGCGAGGCCCTCACAGACAGAAGCCATTGAGTTATGGCGGAAGGAGGCACATAGGAGGGCCCAGAAGGAACTTGGGAAAGTTGAGAAAAGTAAGAGAATGTCGGAACAGGCTAAAGAAAAGCAATTACAGGAGGAAGGCGAGAAGGTCTTAGCTGAACAGACAGACAGAGAGAGAGGCGCCCTTGTTACTGGCATTTATCCCTTTCTGTCAGAAGAAATTATAGAAGAACACCCCAAATCACCAGTGAAAATAACTCCCACCGTCCCCGACAATTTTCTCCCCGCCTATCTGTCAGAACCACCCCCCGCTTATGTTAACACGCCTAGGACACGCCCGTCTACACGTGCACCTGAGCTAGTAGCCGGTGGTTCCACCTCGGATTTGGGAGTGCCCGGGAACAGGGCTGAGGATAAAGATGATGTCCCGCCTCTTGAGTGTCCTTATGACCCCGAACCTGGTAATGGCCCAATGGCCACGATATCAGAGAGATTAAGACAAGCCCTGGGTCAACTCCAAAAGGTCCCTGATATAACGAAACATTTGGATAGAGTTTATGAATTTATACGAACGGGGGAAAATCCGGATACTCTGGCCCAGGTCATGAAGAACAGAAAAGTTCCTATCAGGGGACTACTCCTGCGGTTCATCATAAATTGTTTGATCCGGGAACTAGACCCGGGTAATGGGAACGTAGACTCTGAGTTAATAGACCTTAGTGACCAAATACACAGGGGGGCACATGATCTGGGACATCAGATCGACAAAATAACTAAAAGATTGGTTAAGAAAATTGTCACTATTCACTCTGAGAAAGTTACACAGGAAGACAACTTAGAGGAAGATGAGGGTCCGACACTAGGTAGGATGAATTTCCTGGGTGTAGCGCGGCATTGTCATGGCCCCAAGTGGCGACCCCCGCGAGTGTCACAGAAAGTTAAAAGACTAGATCCTTCTCCCGAGGACCTTTTCCAGCTCACGGAAAGAGCCCTGGATGAATGGATTGACAATGAGCCTCCCCTTACCCAACAAGAAAAAGAATTGGCCCGGTCTGCCACCCATTGGATATCACAGCACCGGGTTTATGGCCCAGATATGGTAGCACAAATGTTTCTGGCTCTTCCCCGAACAGAACAACGACTAGCAGGTATTTATATGGTCCAACACCTGGCTACCTTATACGAGAATAACTTCCACCGACCAGATAAGCTATACAAATTGTTACAAGAAGTAGTGACAGATAGATTGATGTCTCGGGGACCGGAATTGATCAATACCATTCTGGACCTGCGCCTCCGTAACCAGCAACTTACCTTAGCTACATCAGATCATGAAACTTATAGTATAGGCCAATACCCCTTGCGAGAAGTCCACCCCATACCACAGCCAGATGGCACAATGTGACGAATACATGTGTATACTCCCCTCACCAAGTTAGAAATATTGGAAATGAAAAAAATGGTGCCCCCTCACGAAAAAGATCCTGGAGGATTCCATAGAGAGTTGAAGGATATCCTCCAAATGGGTAGTTTCACATACCCAGATATAATAATACTCCTTAAAGTAATTCTACCTACGGGTATATTCGACAAACTAAAGGAAAAGGACTGGGAGGTGGGTGGTAAAAAGATTACGTGGGCTGCCCTAGAAAAAGAAGAGACAGACAGAAAGCCAGGTGAAGGTCTGGGTGAATGCGTAAAAGAGTTGCCCAGTCTCCTCATAAAGGTTTTGCCTCTATTATTAACAACAAAAAAGGAAGATTGGGATGCCATTTCTGCCTGTAAACAAAAGCCAGATGAGGATACGGGTGATTATTACACCAGGTTGGAGAAATGTTTTGCTATAAACAGTGGACTCGCACCTAGTAGCGAGGCATATCCCCCTATTTTTGTATCTAAATTGGTAGACAACGCCTTATCCCAGATCAGAAACAGGGTGTTAAAAATTGAGAGCACCTGCCAAGCAAATAGTCCTTCACAAATGTTACAAATGTTACAGTATCACCACAACAGAATAAGGGAAGAACAGGAACAAGAGAAGAAAAGAGTAAAGGACACAAAAATGAAGGTATTGGTTGCACAGACGGCACCAGTAAACACGGGCCCCAGAGGTAATGTGGCGGCCAATAGAGGTACTTGCAATTACTGCAAGCAGCAGGGCCATTTTGTGAGGGAATGTCCAGTCCTGAAACACAACATAGCGACAGGAAAAATGAAAGAACGCCCTCACACTCCCAGACCAGGTAACACTCAGCAGCCTCAGACTATTGTGCCCTCGCAGGTTCAGACGCCTGCTGCCGCTGCCACACAGATGTACCAGTACGCACAGTCAGATTACCCCGAGTTTGCACCATATTCATGAAATAGCCTTGAGAGAGAAGGTGACTTGCCCCTCATCCCAGTTCCAGTGGATCAAAACGGTCCATATGTACAAGCCCACTTATTGGGACAAGATAGAACATTTCTCATCGACACATGGGCAAGTAGGACGACCATAAGTCATAAGGAAGTCCCAGAGGTTCCTCTCTCTGGCTCACATAATAAACCTCTGGGCTTTTCAGGTAAACCAATAATAAACAAAGTATCTGAACAAGTCTCTTTAGGAGTGGGTCCCCTGACACGTACTACTGACCTAGTCCTTACAGAAACGTGCCCAGAGAATTTACTGGGAATTAAGACACTTAAAGAACTAGGAGCAGTAATATGCTGCTCACCGGAGGGAATAAAACTGTTTCTACGAGATTTCAAAGGACATTTCACAGTCAAAGAATTTGACCCCAGACTTAATGACATCCCACAACATCTGTGGGCAAAAAGCTCGACTGATGTAGGATACATGGACATTACCCCACACCAGGTCACACTCAAGGAGGGAGTAGTCCTACCCCGTATACGACAGTATAAGATTCCACCTGAGGCTGAACAAGCCTTACTAAAAATAATTCAAGAACTCATAGAACATGGGGTGGTGGTGGAGACGGATTCAAATGTTTGCAACTCTCCAGTCCTTCTAGTCCTCAAAAGGACTGACCCTCAGGCACCCCCAGTCTACAGACTGGTGGATGACCTTCGAGAACTGAACAAATGTGTGATCCCACAATATCCAGTGGTTCCAGATATTTCCTCACTATTGACTGCCATAGACCCTGAAGCTGCATTTTTCACAGTCATCGACTTGAAAAATGCATTCTTCAGCATTCCTATACATCCCGACAGCCAATATCTCTTCGGGTTCAGTTTAAAAGGACAGAGTTTCAGGTTCACTAGAGCTCCCCAAGGCTATACAGAAAGTCCAAGCATTTACAGCCAAGCACTAAAAAGACAACTTGACAGTATTAGTATGCCTACCAACACAGCATTAATACAGTATGTAGATGACATTCTCATCACAGCAAGGACAGAACAAGATTGTGAAAAGGCATCCCTCACAGTTCTACATTTTTTGACAGATAAAGGTCACAAGGTATCTCCCTCAAAATTGCAGTTCTGTGCACAGCAAGTGGCTTACATAGGGCACATGCTGTCCAAGGAGGGTAGGCAACTGACACAAGAACGAATCCAATTGATTTAAAAAATTTCACAACCAAAAACACAAAAAGAAGTACGTGCATTCATTGGTCTCACCTCATATTGTAGACAATGGATCCCTCAGTATGCCCACATAGTCAAGCCACTCATACAGTTAACTACAATGGAGGCAGCCACTCCTACAACTCTCCCTTGGACGTCAGAACACTCCCAAGCATTTGAAGCTCTAAAACTAGCTCTGTGTTAAGCACCAGTTTTAGCCACCCCAAATTACAGCAAGCATTTTACCCTGTTCGTGACAGAACGTGACAGAACAGCACTATCCGTCCTCACACAAGACTAAGCAGGAAGAAACAGGCCCTGTGCTTATTTTTCTAGTACATTGGACCCCGTAGCACAAGCTTTGCCTGCATGCCTGAAATCCGTTGCGGCTACAGCCCTGGCCATAAGACAAAGTGATTCAATAGTGCTAGGACATCCCCTGATAGTACAAGTGCCACATGCTGTGGAAGTCCTTCTAAACAGAACACAGACACAACACCTGACTATAGCAAGACTGACAGGATACGAACTAACGCTATTTCAGCCACACATAGAAATAAGGCGATGCAACATATTGAATCCCGCTACCCTTTTGCCCTCAAGCTCAGATGACACGATACAACATGACTGTGTGGAGATGATCAACGTAGTAACAAAACCAAGACAAGACCTAACAGATGTTGCACTCCCAGATCCTGATGTAACACTTTATGTAGATGGATCATGCATGAGAACAAACACTGGAGAGTTAGTGGCAGCCTATGCAGTAACCACGGACTGTAAGATTATAGAGACACAAAGAATAGATACCCTGTCAGCTCAAGCAGCAGAGCTCATCGCTCTGACATAGGCCTGCATATGGGCAAAACAGTTGAAGGTTAACATCTACACTGACTCCCAATATGCTTTTGGTGTAGAGCACAATTTTGGGGTGTTATGGAGGGAAAGAGGTTTCCTTACCTCACATGGGGCCAAGACACAACATGGCCCCCTAATTCAGGCCCTACTAGATGCCATACATCTACCTACAGCCATAGCTATTCTGAAGTGTAAAGCACATACCAAAGCTACAGACACCATATCCAAAGGAAATGACTTAGCGGACCGGACTGCTAAACAGACAGCTCAGACTCCAGTGAACACAACAGATTCTCAGGTACCAACACAGACTGTCACTATGGTAATAAGGGATCCCTTGGAAGATGTACGAGACATACAGACACATGCTACCGCAGATGAGATAAAGAAATGGACTGAACAAGGAGGGGTCCAGACTGATCAGGGTTGGATGACCAAAGACCAAACAGTATGGTTTCTCCCTGACTCAATGGTACAAGTAATAATTGACACGGTCCATAGCCCCGCCCACCTAGGCGAAAAAGGTATGCTAGACAGCCTACGGAACATCTGGTTTAACAAACACCTAAGAGCTGCAGCCAAACAAAAGGTAAACACTTGCATGATATGTTGCCAATTCAATCCTGGTAAAGGAGTACCAGTAGAACAGGGTGGGTTCCAGCCTCCTGATCATCCTTTCGAAGTTCTCCAAATGGATTACATCCAAATGGACAGATGTAGAGGATACAAGTATGTACTGGTGGTAGTATGTACACTGACACGATGGACTATGGTGCCCAGACAACAGCTAAACAATTAGTGAGAGAATTTTTCCCCAGGTATGGGTTACCAAGGGTCATCTATTCAGACAATGGGCAGCCTTTCTCTTCTAAACTAATGGAGGCGGTCTCTCTTCTACTGGGGTATTCCTGGAGATTTCACTGTGTCCGACACCCTCAAGCAGCTGGCCTAGTAGAGAGACACAACCAAACCTTGAAAACCAAGGTAGCCAAAATATGTGCAGAAAAAGGGATAGACTGGGTCACTGCCCTTCCGGTCGCTCTCTTTTACATGCGGATGGTAGCACATTACAGACGGGACTGTCCCCTTTCGAAGTAACATTCGGTAGGCCTCCCAACATTTGGGGTGTCCCTTTTCCTAGGAAACTAACTGATATTGACTCTAACATGTTGACAGATTACTTGGCTTCCTTGATGTCTGCACTCCACTCTTGTCGTTCACAGGTTGCGGCAGCTTTTCCAGATCACACCACCCCTGAGGAACATACCATCAGGCCTGGTGATTGGATACTCGTACGGAACTTCGATCGTACCAGCCCCCTGGAGAAAAGGTGGACGTCCCCTAAACTGGTTCTTTTGACAACAAGGACGGCAGTCAAAGTGGAAGGACGAAAAGGGTGGCTCCACGCCAGCCACTGCAAGACGTTTTTTGGACCGATACCAACGGACAATGTGCCCTGTCCAGCGGCTATAAACACCCCGAATATAAATACTATTTCACCACTTCCGGAACTCACTCCTCTGCAGGAATACAGATCGCGGCTGCGATCTCACCAAAAATAGACTAAGGGCATTACACCTGACCATAACGAACCGGTGGCTAACTAAGTCCAAGAACAAGCTCTTGGTGAAGCGGCTACTGGGAAGCGTTTGATCTTGTGTACGGATACATTGGATATTAATTAATAGACAATATGAGGAATAATGACGTGATGCGCAAATTGAAAAGGACTGATTATGTGAAATTACTACATGGCGGGTTCTCGATTCCTTTATTAATAATGTCACTTATTTGCTGTTTAGCGGCCTGTCTGGGTTGGATCTTATATACAGTCTTCCCTCCGCCCTCTTCCACGCTTGTAAAGAATATAACTATGCATTCCCATGTTAATCTTCCCCCACACCTCGAGGACAGAAGAAAGGAATTTATAAATAATACATTCATTTCCACTCTCCATCAACACCAACTAATTGTCAACAAGACGAACTGTTGGGTTTGTGGTTTGATGCCACATTCCGTACATAAGGGAATGCCCTTTTTCCCCCTCCCGTTCAGTTATTCAGGGTCCGCCTATGCATTAGCTATGATATTTTCTGCCTCAGTCAGCAACATTCACCCGACAAAATCGAAAAATGAGAGTAATTGGAACGAAACAAAGACTAAAATAGTAAAGGCTGTTTCTAAAATGGTGGATCTTACTGTGACCTGGGGGAGGGCCGAGGATTACGAAAATATCAGTTACTCTCAGTTCCATGACATCGCTTCCTTCAGGGAAATGTTTCCCGTCAATCAAAGACAGACAGATCAAGGAGGTTCGGTAGTACCACAACACGGCCTGTTTTGTATAAGAGGAAAAGGAAAGGGGGAAATAATGGGGAACAGCGAGTGTGATAGGACATATACACTACCCGCTCCCGATTTTCCGACCATAGTAACTGCCCCAAACACCTATTTCATCTGTGGACCCCATGCGCGCACTTGGTTGCCTCAAGGCTGGTCTGGAAAGTGCTACATCGCATTCCTTTTACCACCAACTTACACAGCCCCTGCCGATTACCATCTGATTGACCCTCTGACCCTAGTTAGAAGACAACGAAGGGGGGTCATAGATGCAGAAGATACTGCAGGACAAGAAGCTGGAGATTTTTTCAAAGGTTTCCTCCCATTCTGGGGACCCATGGCCAACAGTCGCCACATCCGGCAATTAACTCGTGTAGTTCAGGCAGCCATAGACGAAACAACTGGCGCCTTAAGTAACATTACAGCTGAAGTAGCTGCAGACAGACTCATGACCCTGCAACATCGTATAGTTTTAGATATCCTGTTAGCCGACTGTGGTGGTGTGTGTAAGGTAATAGGGTCCAGCTGCTTTGTATTTATTCCAGACAACGCACCATCAGTTTACTCTGCTATCTCTCGCCTCCATGTACTATCCGATAAATTGGATTTGACACTGGCACATGGTCCCTGACCTGCTGGTTATGGGGACTCCTGTCTACCTGGGGGTGGAAGGCACTAACAGTCCTAGGCCTCGTTTTGGCCACTATTTTCACTTGTTGCCTCTGTATCCAGTGTGGCCCCGCCCTTTGTGGGCTGTGTGCCACTACATGTACTCCTCGTCCAAGAAACAGAGGAAAGAAAAATGAAATGATCATGTTGCAAGGGCAAGTGTACAACTTAATGAACATAGAAATTGACTAAGAATTTCTGCAATAGGGTTATCTATGGGACAAGGAGGGAATGTGCAAAGTTGACTAAAAACTTTCTTTTCTTCCTGGTGTCCCATCATGCACCCTATTCACCATATTACCGACCAGGCAAGCCGGTTTTTTTCCTTTTCTTAAACATAAGTCCTATTATACCCCTTCCCTTGCCTGTCTTTTCGTTGTACTGACACATGCAAAGAATGATGGCCAGCCATTATGCATCTTACGAGTTTTTGTCCTATTCAAAATTTCTTTAAAACAAAACGGAGTCAGTCAGATGGTTGCCTCGTCGAATTTCCCCCCTCCCTAACTCTATCAAAGAACGAGCAGCTCTCGCTCATCAATGATCTCTCAGCTTGCGGGGGCAGCCATGGGCTGGGTCAACAATCAAAAGTAAACTGATCAAGTACACGAGACAGACACGAAGAAAATAGTTAAACACGGCCCATTCTCCTTCTTTCCAGCTGTGCACACATACCATTGTGGAACATCACCGCCCTTGTGTGGAAGTAAGGAGCACACAATGCCTCGTTCTTTTTACCTTTCAGATAAAAAATGACCCTGTAACAATGCCTCAATTCTCTGTCCCCAGATACTAGTAACTCTGTAACTTGTCACCACAATCACCCTGATGCCATGTGTTTGTCTATGTCTAACAAATGTGATTCAAGTCGTCCTTTAAATGAAAACAAGCCTGCTATGTCTTCTGTATGATTGTATCACGGATAATTAAATCATGCCCAGGGAACTCCTTCCTTTGATTGTGAAAGTAATGTATATAAGTGCTGTCATGTTTCAAGTAAAGCAGACTACTCCTGAACCCGCTTGGTGAAGGAGCTCTCCCTTTACTCAAGTTCTGGAATAAAGCCCTTTGACTCGAAGATCACAGACTCTGCTCCTCCTTTTATGTATTACCCTTCTTTTGATATCTATAGAAATTCAGGCAGTGTAAATAATTTATTTACCACAGCAGAGGGCTGGACTACGCCCAATGAAGAAAGACTCTGCACTTGTGGGGGTGTTCTACTTCTTTGTAGGTGAGTTGACGGCTCTGGGGCCATTGCTGGGAAGCTCTAATACCGGATAAAAGTAGTTTGGACCAAATCGGAGGCGGAATTTTTTTTGCGTTTTTGCTGACTTGCTTGCCTTTGAGGTGCTCTTTGGGGGGTTCCGGGTGTTTGTGGGTGAGTTTTGGGGTCTGGGAGCACTTGGGGGCAGTCTAATCTTGATTGCATTTGCTTTTCAGGAAATCCGTGGTGGAAAACAGGAGTTATGACCTAGCTGCACAGCGCGTTTGGACCGAAGGCCGATAAATATTATAAGTATGAGATTTTCCTTTTTGGCTGTTTGTGGGTGTTGTGCTTTTTTGCGGGTGGGTTGGCGGGTCTTGGGGCATTGCTGGGAAGGTCTAATACCGGATAGAAGTGGTTTAGACAAAATCCATGCAGAATTTTATTTTTCTATTTCTGACATTTTGCTCAATGTAGCGTTTTTGGGGGCCTGTTTGGGGGGCTTCCTGGTGCTTGTGGGTGGGTTTTGGGGTCTGGGAGCACTGCTGGCTATGGATACTTTAGATTGCAAGAGGTTTGATGCAAATCCATGGTGGCAGAGGGGAGTTAGGGCCTAGCTGCAGAGCGCGCGCGGAGTGATTTTGGAAATTGCCAAGAAAATGACTAAGTCCCCATTTTTGTACTTTTGCTTTTTGGCTGTTTGGGGGTCTTCTACTAGTTTTTGCCTGGGTTGACGGCTCTGGGGCCATTGCTGGGTAGCTCTAATACCGGATAAAACTGGTTTGGACCAAATCAGAGGCGGAAATGTTTTTGCGTTTTTGCTGACTTGCTTGCCTTTGAGGTGCTCTTTGGGGGGGTTCCGGGTGTTTGTGGGCGAGTTTTGGGGTCTGGGAGCACTGCTGGGACAGTCTAATCTTGATTGCATTTGCTTTTCAGGAAATCCGTGGTGGAAAACGGGAGTTATGACCTAGCTGCACAGCGCGTTTGGACCGAAGGCCGATAAATATTGTAAGTATGAGATTTTCCTTTTTGGCTGTTTGGGGGTGTTGTACTTTTTTGCGGGTGGGTTGGCGGGTCTTGGGGCATTGCTGGGAAGATCTAATACCGGATAGAAGTGGTTTGGACAAAATCCATGCAGAATTTTTTTTTGCTATTTCTGACATTTTGCTCAATGTAGCGTTTTCGGGGCCCTGTTTGGTGGGCTTCCTGGTGTTTGTGAGTGGGTTTCGGGGTCTGGGAGCACTGCTGGCTATGGATACTTTAGATTGCAAGAGGTTTGAAGCAAATCCATGGTGGCAAAGGGGAGTTAGGGCCTAGCTGCAGATGGCGCGCGGAGTGATTTTGGAAATTGCCAAGAAAATGACTAATTCACCATTTTTGTACTTTTGCTTTTTGGCTGTTTGGGGGTCTTCTACTAGTTTTCGCCTGGGTTGATGGCTCTGGGGCCATTGCTGGGAAGTTCTAATACCGGATAAATGTCGTTTGGACCAAATCGGAGGCAGAATTTTTTTTGCGTTTTTGCTGACTTGCTTGCCTTTGAGGTGCTCTTTGGGGGGGTTCCGGGTGTTTGTGGGTGAGTTTTGGGGTCTGGGAGCACTGCTGGGACAGTCTAATCTTGATTACATTTGCTTTTCAGGAAATCCGTGGTGGAAAACGGGAGTTATGACCTAGCTGCCCAGCGCGTTTGGACCGAAGGCCGATAAATATTGTAAGTATGAGATTTTCCTTTTTGGATGTTTGGGGGTGTTGTGCTTTTTTGCGGGTGGGTTGGCGGGTCTTGGGGCATTGCTGGGAAGGTATAATACCGGATAGAAGTGGTTTGGACAAAATCCATAAGGAAAAACCTTTTGGCACTTTTTGTAACTTAGAGTTCGTTAGGGTTAGCCCTAGCAGCAGGATTGCATGTGTTTCGGGGTGTTCTAGATTTTTGAAACTGAGTTCTGGGGTCTTAGAGCACTTGTGGGAATGTGTAATTTTGGTTGCAAGTCATTTGAAAAAAATCCATGGTGGGAAAGGGGGGATTTGGCATAGTTAAAGAAAGCCTTTGCCAGTATTCTTAACTTAGGGCTCGTTAGGGTTAGCAGTATTTCTATTGCATGTGTTTGGGTGGGGGGGCTTTCGAGTCTTGGAGCGATGCTGGGTGTGGATACTTTTGCTTGCTTGCAAGTGGTTTGAATACAATCCACGGTGGGTAAGGGGGTATTTGACCCTACTTTTACTTTCAAAGTACGTTTTGTCACCAGTTTTCTGCTAGACCTCATTTTTGCGACTGGCTTTAGTAAGGGTCTGGGTGGGAGCACTGCTGGGATGGTCTAATTTTGTTCTAAAACACAGTTTACAGTACACCTAGCTTGAGGGGAAAGATCCGCTAAATTTGCCCATACTTATTTATCCTTCAAATGGAGACTCAGACAGAGTACGCACTTTCAAAAATATTGTACTGTCTATTAGGAAACTCAAAGTGTGACTTTTTGCACTACACTGCGTATATACCTTATATTTATTTATCAGTGGTGTTCTAATAGCACTTCCTGTTTTTCCGTCAATAATTACAGGCCGGGATTCAGTCTGTGCAATGGGAAAAAAAGGATGGAGTCAGGCTTCACATTAGCGAGCCGCAATTCAGCATCCGCCAGGCAGGCAGTGGACAGGGTGTCTTCTGGTCACCAACATTGATGGACGAAGCGTCAGCTGGAATGGAGGAGTGCCGCTAATAAGAGGAATTGCGTGCAACTTACTTACCAAATTCAACAGGACAACTACAACAACATACAGATACAGTATCCATTGTTTTCTTCTATGAGTGCGACTGCATTTCTTGGATCTCTCTCTGCTTCTAAATTGATCCCTACAGCCATTCTATAGGTTTTACTTCGGCTATTTTTTAAACCTAATTTAATGTAGGAAGTGTTTCTCTGAGTGCAGAGATAGGCAAGTGAAAACGCTGCAGCCCTGTACTGTCGCATTCTGTCATTCACGGTTGTCGAAAGCACTACTTACTTTTCAGTAACAATGCATGCAGTAGTGCATGCACTTCCTTTATGTCACAAAGATTTATGGTTAGCTTTGTACCCAAAGATTTCTTTATCTTCAATTATTGTTTGTCCATGCTGTGCTTTTTTTTTCTTCTCTCAACAAAACCTACCCAAAAAGAAACCCCCATTCCCATCCATTTTCCAAACCCTAACCCTCTTCCCCCGGGCTGTGTGGTTTTGATTGATGTGTGACTAAATGACATCAATAATTCCACACACTTGCTGGGGAGGATAAGGTCATAGCAACAGACTGGTGAAGGAATCCGAGGATATATTCTAGACTTACTCAGCTTCAGTACTATTTCTTGTAGTAGTAGCCAATGTCAAAGAAATTCAACGCAAGTACTAGTTATACTTTCAAGACTTTACCATTTATTAGGCTACATTGTGGCACTGTTCTAGTGTACTGTCACCTGCTATATTCTCTATCGTACCGTTGTAATGTTTCAAAAAGTATATTTTTGTAGCCCTAACAAAATAATCTCCCGCAAGACCCTCCCTAACCCCAACGATTGCCCTTCAAAAGTCCCAAAAACAACCCAACTCCCAATTCCCACCCCCCAAAAGTCTCTAAAAAAGGGGCAAGGGACACTACGGCAGGCTGCTGTTCACTTTTGAGGCCAGGGCATCATACTCCTTGCGGAGGGTGGCATGGTCGGAGCGGAGGCCCTCCACCAAGGTCTTATATGTTAGGACCTCCTGCTCCAGGTAGGACACTCTGAGGCATAAGCGATGCTGGCGTGCCTTGCAACTCCTGTGGGGGGCAGCTGCTGTCTTTGCTGCTCGGCGGTGGTGGTTGGCTTTGGTAGCCCGGCTCCGTACCGCTGGAGCACTGTGCTGGCTGGCAGCCCGTGGGGGCCCGGAGGAGGATGCAGCTGTCCCAGTGGATGTTGTACCGGTAGACTGCGTATCCTCCTCCTCCAGGGCCACCAGCCGCCGATATTCGGCGACAGTGGCATCCAGCCTCCGTTGCTGGGCCATTCGAGCCAGCTCCTTCCTTGATGGTCTGTTTGATTTGGAAGGAGCAACTATATGAAGAAAGAAAGACATAGTCTGTAACCAATGCTCCTTAAGATTAACACAAAATGATTGAGCAGAAAGTTGTGTCACAGTACAAGTAGCAAATTGAAAGCACAGTACATAACTATTGAGGACAGTATCTATCTAACCTCCCACTTCTTCATCCTTGCTCTAACATTAGTGGGAGTTTAAGGAACAAATTCTACCAGCACTATGGACTTCCACTACAGTCGACTTTGACAGTACACCAGTCTTATTCTTCTTCTTCTCTCTTGTTTAGGAAAATTGGTACCTTATCTTATGCAAGCCGGCATAATGCCAGCGCAGTGAACTTGCACCCGAGAAAAACAGACGCACACCATGATGAGTGAGACAGACTTGTGTTACTGTACCGGTCCAGTACATGCAGGTGGTGAAGCTCTTACTTTTCTATTACGGGTGGCACTGAGAAAACTCTGTTAAAAGGGCTACTGCTTAATTAATTTAGCTTTCACACTACAGTGCAAATGAGTACTAGAAAAGGAAAATGAAGAAGCTAAATAATCTGATTATCTATCACTTCACATGGGATGTATTTGATTACATATGGGATGACTTTAGGTGCTTTGCTTATTATTGAGTGAACAGTGATACACCCACACATGAATGACGCACTACTACTAAAATAAAGTTATTAAGAGAGGTAGGGAGTGTCCACCGTAATAACCGGATATATGCTGTGCTTGCAGTTGCAATACAAACTACTGCTACTATTCATGGTAGTATTTGGACGAAATTACAACTTCTTTTCCTTGCCTTTCCTACACTGGAACGGACGTGCGGGTGCGGTGTTACATGCTCTTCAGAGTAACACTTAGTTCATCCAGTGACCGTCTACTCTCTCTAGATACACATATGCTATCTAAGAGTCAGATAGTACCATGATCCAGGCATCCATCGATTCAAAGTATATGCACACATACAGTTTCTGTTTCACCCACCCAGGCTGTTCTCCTTCCACCCATGTTTGCTTCATCATTCACCCAGCCATGCACCATACCATATTCTTTCCTTCCCAGCCACCTCGGGGACCAAGCACACACATATCATTCTTCTTTGCCAGTCATCATTAAATTTCTCGTCCTTCCACACTTACTTACACCCTTCTTTCGCTTTTCGTTCATCCCATCCATCAAGTTCATCTCAGATTTGATTGGGATTCTTCTCGCCAAAAACTTCACAGCTAAGTCGAAGTACATTTAGAGGAGGCTACTACCTGGTTGATTTATAATACACCCGTGCAGAAAGCACACTCTGCAGTCTTCAATCTCAATAAGTAAGGAATATATAGCTTACCTCTGCCCGCCACCACCGTGTGAACCCTCACAGGCACACTGGTGTCGTCCGGCACTTGCACCACATCCTCCCCAGAAGTGTTCCCCTCATCCACCACCACCACCTCCGCGCTGGCCCCGCCACCAGATGTTCCACCTACAAAGTACATTTAAGAATGTTAGAATACACCACTCACTACTATATAATATTTGGTCTAGGAATAAAGAAATGTTAAAAAAACAGCAAACAATGTAATAATTTGTGGCTGTCTACTCTAAAGTAAAACTGTCCCTTTTTCCAGGGAAGGCTGTTGTCTTGCTGCACTTTTTGGCACAACTGATGAATGCTTGCTTTTTATTTTTAACACGCACCACTTTTTCTCCTAACAGACAGAAGCTTGACTTCTAAGAACACGAGCAAGATCCAAGTTCAAACCAGGTGAGAGCTCGGCTCGACCACAAGAAATGTGTCCAATTGATTGTCAGCACTAACCACTTTTCCATTTTCAGTTAAACGTTTAGTTTTATGACAAACTTGATTTTAATACATGTGTTTACTTTTAATAAAGCTTTTAAACTTAAATAGACTCTGTGGTTTTTGGTCCTCCAGAATAGAGTGGCTGAGCTAAAGGTTTTGGGATTTTTGCAAGTATGAGTCCGTGCCTCTGACACTTGTTGACTCTGACTCCGTACTCTTGTCCTTCGTTGGATAATCTAATCATCATTGGGGATCAATCATCGGTGACTTTGGGAGCTAAATGACTCTGCCACACTATCTAGTCAGTAAGGAGATTGGGGGTTCAACTACAAAGTCTGTTATCACAGAGGTATGTGGAAAGTCTAACAGCGCCTATTATAATTGATAAGCTAAGCAATGCATTATTTAGTGTCCATAGTTCTGTTTGTGCAGATTTGTCCCTGCAACAGTAGAAGAATGGATTGTTCTCCTATCCAAACCAAAAGTAAAGTAGTATCTTATTCTTTCTTGGTGGTCATTCACCTTTTTATTGTTGGCAATTGTCAAAGCATAAACATTTAGAAGACTTGAAAAGACAGTATGGACAATCCCAGAGAACTGCACTCAGTGCATAGAGCTATTGCTGACTAGAATGGGAGTCCAATGGAATTGCCAAATGTGCAATCTTAGTTAGCTACACAGACAGACTAATAAGAATAATCTAGTAATACTACAGGGAGTCATAGTCGAGGCAGGATAAGAATTTAGATCCAGTCTACAAGAAGATCAAAGACGATTTAGAAAAAAACAAATGAGGAACGCTAGGAAAAAATAGGTACTCTATATTAAAATTAAAACTTACCGGGGCCAGCAAAGGAGCCCTCGCCTGCCCGATCCTGGCCTGCATCCTGGCGAACAGCAGCCTCCTCCTCCTGTGTCCTCCTGCCCCTGGGGGGAGCTGATGTATAACATGAAAGAAAGAAAGACCAGAAAACATGGATGATATTTGTCAACCAAATCAAACATTTCAAAAGAACAATAACAAAATACTTTGGCGAAATAGCAAATAGACAACTATTCCACGGGATATATTGACCGATCTCATGTGGTCTACTACGTTATTAGTATTGCTTGATTTGCGGACCGTCGACTTGGAAAGTTCTTATGTAACTCACTAAACAAAGTACTAAAAAGGTTTGCCTAGGACTGGCAGGCTGCAGTCCGCAGCACGCGAAGTGACAGACAAAGTCCATCGTGATTGCAGATCAGCGACAACACTAAAGTTTCCTACTACATTAACCAGTCATTAAAATACTCAAACTATCAATCCACCACCACTATTTCTTCTTATCGCCATGTGTACAAAGGAAGGACTGAACTTGAGTCTGTAGGGGCTGATTTAGAAGCCCCTTGCGGCTCTTTTGCTCCATTGTTGCGTGACTTTTGTGACGCAGCGGCAGAACAAAAGAGGCGCCATGGTGCGGCGTATATTAACAACGTGACGCATATGGGAGATGAATCACGTTGTAAAGCCCTGCGCCATCAGGGGGCGTTCCGGCGCAAGGGAGGACATTCCTGCGCAGGAACGCATCCTAAAAGTGGCTGAGGGAAATCTACAAGATTTCAATCAGTCACTTTGAGGACAATGATGCGTGACTCAAACCCTGCACCTGCTTGAAGCAGACGTACGGCTTGATGCAGCATTGGGGAGATAGGGCACCCCAGAGCATTGCTGGAGCTGCGCCATCGTTGCGACGCAACTCCAGCAATGTGCCGCCTTTACAGCACAGATGCGTAACGCTTTGGTGACGTTTTGGGCCCATGGTGCGCCGCATTGTAAATACGGCGTACCATGGGGGTGGTGGCTTGGTGCACAATTACTGGCGCATCCCTGCTACTTTGCAGGGATGCACCGGTAATTAAAAATCTGACCCTTAGAGTCTAGCATTAGGCAGTTCTTTAAACTACACAACAGCCAAAGGGTATTAAGTATACAGGAAAAATTGGCGCACAAACAAAAATTAGCGTGTATATCAAATACAATAGACAACAGTCACTGGTGCTAGCAGGTAGGGGAAACCCCAACAACCCCTCAATTTAAATGTGAAAAATCACATCTAAGAGTTAAGAAACAAAATCCCGCGCACACAGATTAAGTGCAAGCAAGTAGAGTGCTGCTTGATATGAATATCATATCAAGCAGCACTCTACTTGCTTGCACTTAATCTGTGTGCGTGGGATTTTGTTTCTTAGTTCTTTAAACTACACTCATGCATAATTTCACAGGCCAATAAAATGAGCACAAAATCGAAAACAAATAAGCATAGTAGCAGCGCTACTGAGAAGGAGAGCACTGCACCTGAAATGCACAGAAGATTTTGAAATATAATTTACCTACAATGTAATCAGCAGCATTATTGCTCTTGGTAAAAAACAAAAATTTGCAAGATAATAACACACAGAGCAGGAGAAAACATAGTAAAGAAATAGCTACTACTACTCACCAAGCCCGGGGATCTCAAGGCCGAGCAGGTCGAGCAGATCACGTTCCCGTTCCAGGAGATCCGTCCAATGGTGGGTGGCCTGGTTGTAGGTGCGCCGGACCCGAGAGTGTTGGTACATGGCCCGGCACACCTTCTCCCACCGCTTCCGGCGCTCCTGGATCCCGTACCCGCTTGCGATCCTGCCGCCTGCCATGATGGTCCTGGGGAGGCGGCGCTGAACATAATAAACTAGTGCGGCCACCTCCTCCGGGCTGAAGATCTCCCGGGGTGCGACCTACTCCCCCCTCAAACGCCCGCACGGGAGCCGGGCACGGGGTGCGGGACCCTTCCCCTTCTCGGGATGCTTCCCGGCTCCCTTTACCATGGTCCGGGCAGAAAGGAAGCTAAATAATAAAGAAAATAGAATAGGGAAGAGAAGAAAAGAAAAGAGTTTAAAAAAGTAGTTTAAAATTAACCAAAAGTAGCAGAAAACACAAAAATATAGAGCTAGAAAAATAGAGGGATAGATAATAAGTAAAATAGATAAAAAAAAACTTCAAACAAGCAAAGGATGGCAGAGATTCAGAGAGGATAGAAAAAGCATGCCCAGAACCATAGCAATGAATGAGAAACAAGATGGCCGTGCCGTTCACGACTGCGTGGGTAAGTTCGCACAAGATTTTCCTCGCGAACACACGCAAAATTGTACTAGCGAGCCGCACACTTTGCGAGATTACACATCGCGCCCGGAAACGGAAATACGTCATGCAAACAAGATGGCCGCGCCCGTGAACGACCGTGAGGGTAACTTCGCGCCGTTGCGCTACAAGCGGCTCGCTAAAACGCACAAAACCTTGCGAACTAACACGCCGCAAAAAAACAAATCGCAGATTCGCACGAATTCGCGGCTTCCGAATTCGATCTCACGCACGTTCGCGCCCCGCGAATCACGCGAAATTGCAGAAAAACGAGTTTTGCAAAACTGAAAGCACACAGCAGGTGCAAAAGTTCAAACTCATCATTAGTAACCATTCCCTGTAGTGCTTCCTGACTGGGGCCCCTCCAGAGTTCAGTTGCTAGTTGCAACAATTGTATGACCCTGCTCTGACCCTCACAGCAGGCTCATAGAATAGCTACAAGTAGGCCACAAAGGTCCTGGAAAAAAAATTGCACTGCAACAGAAAGCAAATTACAGATAAGGAAGCAGGGGCCAGACTGGAATTTTAAAACAGTGACACATTAATAAATCAACCCCAAATTAATTCATGTCAGTTGAAGCAGGGCAGGTGTGCTTGCTTTTCCCCCCCATAATCTACAGTGATGATGAACCAGAGGGTGGCATTGATGTACCAGAGGGTGGCATGGGTGAAACAGAGGGTGGCAGTGGTGAAACAGAGGGTGCTGGGAACCTGTGATGATGAACCAGACGTAGAAACAATATAGTTGTGACCGTTGCGAGCTGGCAAGTAAGTTCGCAATTGCGAACTGGTACAAAACCCTCGCGAACTGGCAGAAACCCTTGCAAACACAAAAAAGAAAATCCGCAAATTCGCGAGAATTCGCGGATTTTGCGGATTGCGAGTTCGCAAATACTCAAATTCGCGAACGCCAGATTCGCAAAATTCACCCATGCTTACTCATGGGAACAGTCCAGCCCGAACTGCCAAGCCATGCCTTCCCTGGACCGGAAACAAGCTTCCGAGGACTGGTTTCTGGCATTCCAGCCGTCTTCAGCCCGGCTTGCTTGAATCCAGTGGTGTGGAGTGCATGGGACAAATTGGCCACGCCCTTCTCTGCATACCTGAGAAAACCTGCCAATGTCACTAGTATATGTAGAAACGATTGTGAAATGCAATTCCTTCAGGTTTCTGATGTCCCTCATCAGGTTCTTATTCACCACTGCAGGTTCCCCGATCCCCCAGAGCCATCCTTCTATCTCACCTCAGTGCCCTTATTATTTCCCTCCATCTGCCTGATACTTCATGTCATGTCCTTATAAAGTTCTTTAAAACTTGTGAGTAAGAGTTTGTAGCCAGTGTAAAGTAACAACCTTAGCAGGCAGCAGCATAAAAAATGCTTCTTTTACATTGTACTTCTGTTACCACCAATGAACTCCTACAGGGCTGTCATACTCTCTCTTCATCTGCAGCTTCCAGTTGCCAGTAACTGCGGGACACGCTGAACATTCACTCACCTCAGTACCTACAGCATCACAGTTCAGGGAAGACCTGGCCTGGCAGTTCGGGCTGGACTGTTCCCATTGGGTGCAGGGTCAAGACTGATTTGCATATGGCTGGTTCCAAACTGGAATGGCATAGTGAGGAAAATAAAATATGGATTTAGGCCCAGATCTCTGTACTGGGGTGAATGTATGACATTGTTCTGCATTCTGTCCATCAATTGTTCTTTTTGCACTAATGGGCCTGCAGCACTGATGGTGCCACCCACATGAGTAGCTTTGAAAAGGTAACTTAGGCCTGCCACTGCAGTGTCCATGCGCAGTTGTTAACTGCCATGTTGGCTTGGCAAGTGCACCCACTTGCCAGGGCCTAACCTTCCCTTTTTCTACTTGTAAGGTACCCCCTGGGTAGGGTGCAGTGTATGTAAAAGGTAGGACATGTACTGGTGTGTGTGTGACATGTACTGATAGTGAAATACTGCTAATTTTGTTATTACCTATTGAAAGGCTATCTTGCCCCATGGGATAGAATGGGAGTTTATTCATAATATCTTATTAAATATAACTTCACATTGACAAAAGAGAGAGAAATAAAGTTTAGGCTCTCTGAACTCAGAGTTTAATAACGCATCTTTTAGTAAATACGATTTTTAAATTGTGTGTTTGAAAACACCACTTTTAGAAAGCAGGCATTTTCTTGTTTTACCATTCTGTGTGCCTCTGCCTGTTTGTGTATTGAGTGACTATCTGGTTTTGGAGTGACAGGGGCTGGGGATGTACTTTCACTGTAGACAGCCACTGGGGGGGTTGAGGTATGCCTGGCCCTTCGTGGATGATACAGAGCTGGACTGAATAGACCCTGGCTGAATTTAGAGTAGTGGGAGGTGATTTCCTTGCACCTGAATAGGGCCAGTCTCCCTTGCACAATGCTGTCTCCACCTCCTCCAGTCATGCTGCACCAGTGAGGACAGAACTAGTTTGGGCTGGGCTCAGAGACCCTTGCACAAAGAGAACAAAAACATTTTGGGGTGTTAGTATTGGACCTGAAACCCAGAACTTTAGACTATTTCTTAAATCAAGAGGAACCTTTGCCAAGGAGAAGAGCTGGAGAAACTGAGGAGAAGTACTGCCCCTTTGCTGTATGCTGTCTGGGATTGGCCTGCATTAGCTGTTTCTGCAGGTAGGTCGCCCCCCCAGCCGCTACACGGTCCTCCTGCAACGCCGTGACGCTGTCGCCTTGCTCCTGCTGCCTGCCTCATGTTGGGTGAGTCCTTCTGGTCTCCTTGGTAACCTGCTCCTTCGTTGTTTCTCCGCTGCTGAACCTTGTGCCCTTGTGCCCCTTCCCTCGTGTGCTCCCTGTGCCCCTTCTCCCACTTATTGCCTGGTTTCACCCCCTTGTTTTCCGCCGTTTTTCCTCTCTGTGCCACCCTTCCCCTGTTTTGCCTTCTGTGTCCCATTTCTCCAACCTCTCCCTCCGTGCCATCCTCCCGTCGCTGCGTCCCTGCGGCCCGCCCCCACCATCCCATTCGCCACCCCGCTCCTGCCTCCCAGCTGCTCCGCCCTCCCACAGCCCCTCTTATGGAGGCCGCGCAGTGGTGAAGGGAGCGACCTTTGACCCTGCCTGCAGGTAGGTCACCCCCCCCAGCCGCTACACGATCCTCCTGCGATGCTGTGACGCTGTCGCCTTGCTCCTGCTGCCTGCCTCATGCTGGGTGAGTCCTTCTGGTCTCCTTGGTAACCTGCTCCTTCCTTGTTTCTCCGCTGCTGACCCTTGTGCCCCTTCCCTCGTGTGCTCCCTGTGCCCCTTCTCCCACTTATTGCCTGGTTTCACCCCCTTGTTTTTCGCTGTTTTTCCTCTCTGTGCCCCCCTTGACTCATTTTGCCTTCTGTGTCCCATTTCTCCCCCCCTCTCCCTCCATGCCATCTTTCCGCCACTGCGTCCCTGCCCCCCACCATCCCATTCGCCACCCCGCTCCCACCTCCCAGCTGCTCCGCCCTCCCACAGCCCCTCTTATGGAGGCCGCACAGCGGCCGCGCGCAGGGGCCGCGCCGCTGGCGCACCGAAGGCGTGCCAAATGCAAGCCTGTCTGCGCCCGTCCGGCCTGGACCGCGCCCAGCACCTGGACCCCGCGCCCCTGCAATGCCAGACTGCACTCCGACTTCAGCACCCTCCATGCACTCAACACCGTACGAGACCACCCCTGCTACCGGGCCACCCCGAAGTGCAACCAAGGGCCCTTCGCCTGCCGGAACTGCAGATTCACCAGCATCCAACCCTCCAAACCACCAGCCAGAGAACCCAACCACCTCCGCTGTATCCTCCTCAACACCTGCTCCGCTCGCAAGCAGGCCATCGAACTCTGGGACCTCCTAGACTCCACCGCTCCCGACGTCGCCTTCCTGACGGATACCTGGCTGAACGCCACCTCAGCACCAGACATCGCCATAGCCATCCCACAGGGCTACAAGATCTCCCGCAGAGACCGCACCAACGGAGTTGGAGGGGGATTCGCCATTATTCACAAGGACACCCTCAGAGTATCGACCAACACCGACGACACCGTCACCACTGCCGAGCACATGCACTTCCAGATCCACACCGACCCCAACACCACCCTCAGAGGAACACTCGTCTACAGACCACCCAGACCACGACCACAGTTCTGCGCCGACCACGTCAGCACCCACGCCCTCACCTCCACGGACTACATCCTCCTCGGGGACCTGAACTTTCACTTCGAGAACAACAACGACGCCAACTCCACCGCCCTGATCGCCAACCTCGCCAACCTCGGACTCAAACAGCTCGTGACGACACCCACCCACGCCGCTGGACACACGCTGGACCCCATCTTCTCCACAAGCCCCCATGTCTCCTTCAACCACACCACTGAACCTCACTGGACCGACCACAGATGCGTCCACTTCACCTTTAGGAAACCCGCCACACACCACTGCATCCAACAGCTACCACGCCGTTGCTGGGGCAAGGTCACCAAGGACGAACTGTCTACCACCCTCGCCGTGAGACTACCCGCTGACCCCACCGACCCAGACACCGGTGTTACCAACCTCAAACAGTGGATCAACGACTGCGCCGACACCCTCGCCCCTCTCAAGACCTCCACAACCAACCACACCAACAAGAAAGCTGCCTGGTTCACCGAAGACCTCTGGATCTCCAAGCGCACCTGTCGGAAGCTGGAGAAGAAATGGCTCCACGACCGAACACCAGACAGCCACACAGCCCACAAAAGCGCCACTCGCAGACACCACCAACTCATCAGGACCGCCAAGAGGACCGCCTTCAAGGACCGCCTAGACAACAACGCACACAACACCAAAGAGCTCTTCAGCATCGTGAAAGAACTCTCTAACCCCAGCTTCAACACCAACGACATCCCACCATCGCAAGACCTATGCAACTCCCTGGACACCTTCTTTCACCGCAAGATCGCCGACATTCACGACAGCTTCAACTCCGACACGACCCGCACCCACCACCGAGTCCACCACCCCTGCGATCACCACCCGAACCAGCCGCCTGACCGCCTGGTCCCACGTCAGCGACGAAGACACCAGCAAAACCATGAACTCCTTCCACTCCAGATCCCCATCCGACCCCTGGCCTCACCACGTCTTCAACAAAGCCAGCACAACCATCGCACCGCACCTCCGGAAAACAATCAACTGTTCCTTTGAGACAGCAACCTTCCCGGAAAGCTGGAAGCACGCCGAGATCAACGCCCTTCTGGAGAAGCCCAAGGCGGACCCCACGGACCTCAAGAACTTCCGGCCCATCTCCCTGCTCCCGTTCCCAGCAGAAGCAACAGAGAAGATTGTCAACAAACAGCTAACCCGCTACCTCGAAGACAACAAAATCCTGGACCCTTCCCAATCCGGATTCCGCAGCAACCACAGCACCGAGACCGCCCTCATCGCCGCCACTGACGACATCAGGCACCTGATGGACAAAGGAGAAACAGCCGCCCTCATCCTCCTGGACCTATCAGCATCTTTCGACACAGTCTGCCACCGAACCCTATCAGCATGCCTCCATGATGCCGGAATTCAAGAGAAGGCCCTGGCCTGGACCACATCCTTCCTCTCCGGCAGAACCCAGAGCGTCCGCCTCCCACCCTTCCGCTCAAAAACCACAGAGATCATCTGCGGCGTCCCACAGGTATCCTCCCTCAGCCCGACGCTGTTCAATATCTACATGGCACCGCTCGCCCACGTCGCACGACAACATAACCTCAACATCATCTCCTACGCCGACGACACCCAGCTGATCATATCCCTCACCGAAGACCCCCACACCGCCAAAGCCAACCTCCACAAAGGAATGAAGGCCGTAGCCGACTGGATGAAGGACAGCAGACTGAAGCTGAATTCAGGCAAGACGGAGGTCCTCATCCTAGGACCCACCCCATCAGCCTGGGACAACTCCTGGTGGCCCACATCGCTATGCACAGCCCAGGAACCCACAGACCACGCACGCAACCTGGGGGTGATCCTCGACTCCACCCTCTCCATGACCAGGCAAGTTAACGCCGTCTCCGCGTCCTGCTTCAACAACCTCCGAATGCTCCGCAGGATCTTCAAATGGATCCCCCCCAACACAAGAAAAACCGTCACCCAGGCCCTCATCACCAGCAGACTCGACTACGGGAACGCCCTCTACTCCGCTGTGAAAGAAAAATCTCTATGTATCGTTGTGCTGCTGCCGAAACCAATGCAGCGCCTGTCCCCGCTGCAAGACCCGACGCATCGAGGGATCGCGGCTGAAGAAACCGACACAGTGTTTCTCGACAATCAATCAATCAATCAGACCACTTGTATAGCGCACTACTCACCCGGAAGGGTCTCAAGGCGCTTGGGGGAGGGGGGCCGCTACTGCTCGAACAGCCAGGTCTTGAGTTGTCTCCTGAAGGCGAGGTGGTCCTGGGTCAGCCGAAGGTGGATGGGGAGGGAGTTCCATGTCTTGGCCGCCAGGTAGGAGAAGGATCTGCCTTCGGCGGTGGCTCTTTGGATGCGTGGTACGGTGGCGAGGCCGAGGCTAGCGGATCGTAGCTGGCGGGTGGGCGTGTGGAAGGTCAGGCGGTCGTTGAGGTACTTGGGGCCCAGGTCGTGGAGAGACTTGTGTGCGTGGGTGAGGAGTCTGAACGTGATCCTCTTGTTGACGGGGAGCCAGTGCAGGTCCCTCAGGTGGCTGGAGATGTGGCTGCGTTGAGGGATGTCCAGGATGAGTCGGGCGGAGGCGTTCTGAATTCGTTGCAGTCTTTTCTGTAGCTTGGCTGTGGTTCCGGCGTAGAGGGTGTTTCCGTAGTCCAGCCAGCTGGTGACGAGGGCCTGGGTGACCGTCTTCCTGTTTTCGATCGGGATCCATCGGAAGATCTTGCGGAGCATGCGGAGGGTGTGAAAGCATGAAGAGGAGACGGCGTTCACTTGTCTGGTCATCGAGAGGGAGGAGTCCAGGATGAAGCCCAGGTTGCGTGCGTGGTCTGTCGGCTTGGGGGCGATGCCCAGGGCTGGGGGCCACCAGGAGTCGTCCCAGGTGGAGGGTGATGGTCCAAGGATGAGGACTTCGGTCTTGTCTGAGTTCAGTTTCAAGCGGCTGTTCTTCATCCACTCGGCGACGTCTTTCATCCCTTCGTGGAGGCTGGTTCTGGCGTTGTCGGGGTCTCTGGTGAGGGAGAGGATCAGCTGGGTGTCGTCGGCGTAGGAGATGATGTTGAGGTTGTGTTGGCATGCGATGGCTGTGAGAGGTCTCATGTAGACGTTGAAGAGGGTGGGAATGAGTGATGATCCTTGCGGGACGCCGCAGATGACTTCGGTGGTTTCGGAACGAAACGGGGGGAGGCGGACTCTCTGTGTTCTTCCAGCGAGGAACGAGATGATCCACTTCAATGCCTTCTCTTGGATGCCGGTGTTGCTGAGGCGTTGGACTAGGGTACGGTGGCATGAGTGCCGCTGTTTCCCCGTTGTCGAGAAGGGCTCGGATGTCGTCGGTGGCTGCGATGAGGGCGGGCTCTGTGCTGTGGTTGGCTCTGAAAACCGTACTAAGAGGGGTCGAGGGATCCATTCGTCTCGAGGAAGGCGGCAAGCTGTATGTTGGCGATCTTCTCGATGACTTTGGCAGGAAAAGGGAGGAGCGAGATGGGGCGGAAGTTTTTGAGGTCGGTGGGGTCCGCTGTTGGTTTCTTTAGTAGGGCGCTGAGCTCGGCATGCTTCCAGCTCTCCGGGAAGGTGGCGGTGTCGAAGGAGGTGTTGATGACGTCTCGGAGTTGGGGTGCGATGGTGGAGTCGGCCTTGTTGTAGACGTGGTGGGGGCAGGGGTCAGTCGGAGAAACGGAGTGGATGGTGTTCATCGTGCGGGCTGTGTCTTCGGTGGTCACTGCGGTCCAGGTGCAGAGGGTCGTGGTGGGGTGCGTTGGTTCGACGGTTGGGTGAGAGGATGGTGTGCCGAAGCTGTTGTGGATGTCGGCCATCTTGCGGTGGAAGAACGAGGCGAGGGAGTCGCAGAGGTCTTGTGAGGGGGTGGTGTTGTTGTTGCCGGTGCTGGGGTTGGAGAACTCCTTGACGATTCTGAAGAGTTCCTTGCTGTCGTGGGAGTTGTTGTCCAGTCGCTCCTTCAGTGATTTCTTCTTGGTGGTGCGGATGAGCTGGTGGTGCTTGCTGGTCGCGTGTTTGAGGGCGGTCATGTTGTCAGTGGTCCGGTCGAGCAGCCATGCTTTCTCGAGGGTGCGGCAGGTCTTTTTGGAGTCCTTGAGCTCGTCGGTGAACCAGGGGGCCTTCTTGCCTCTGGGTTTGCTGGGAGGGTTCTTCAGTGGTGCGAGGTCGTCGGCGCAGGTTGTCAGCCAATGCGTGAAGTTGCGGGCAGCTTCGCTGGGGTCCGGTGTGCTGGCAGGTGGGTTCTGGCTGAGGAAGGTGGCGAGCTGGTCGGCGGTGATCTTGCTCCAGCTTCTGTGGGGTACCTGTTGCGGGTGGTGGTGGGTAGTGGTTTTCCTGAAGCTGAAGTGGACGCAGCTGTGGTCGGTCCAGTGAAGTCCGGTGGAGTGGTTGAAGGCGATGTGCTTGCTGGATGAGAAGACGGGGTCAAGCGTGTGGCCGGCGTAGTGGGTGGGGGTGTTGACCAGTTGCTTGAGTCCGAGGTTGGCGAGGTTGTCCAGCAGGGCGACGGTGTTGCGGTCCTTGTTGTTCTCCAGGTGGAAGTTGAGGTCCCCTAGGAGGATGTAGTCGGCGGAGGGGAGGGCGTGTGGGCTGATGAAGTCTGTGATGTCTTCGCTGAATTGTGTGCGTGGTCCCGGGGGTCTGTAGATGAGGGTGCCTCTGAGGGTCATCTTTGGGTCGGTGTGGATCTGGAAGTGGAGGTGTTCGGCGGCGGTGAAGGTGTCGTCGGCGTCGGTCGTGATGCGGATGGTGTTCTTGTGGACGATGGCGATGCCTCCTCCGGTCTGGTTGACGCGGTCCCTCCTGATGATCTTGTATCCATCCGGAATGGCGATGGCAATGTCGGGGGCTGAGGAGGCGTTCATCAAGTTTCAGTGAGGAACGCGACGTCTGGTGATGTTGTGTCGAGCAGGTTCCAGAGTTCGACGGCGTGTCTGTGGACGGAGCGAGTGTTGAGCAGGATGCTCTTGAGGTGCTTGTTGCTGGTGCTTGGCTTGGCGGGTGCGGTGCAGGTTCGGAGGCAGGTGAACTTGCAGGTAGTGCAGGTGAAGGGTCCGTGGAAGCGTTTGGGGGCGGCTCGGCAGCAGGCGGGGTTCCGGCCGGTGTTGAGTGCGTTGAGGGCGGCGGCGTCGTAGGTCTGTCCGGTCGTCTTGCGTCGGTGGGGGCCAGGGGTCCTGGTGCTGGGCGCGGTCCAGGCGCACACGGGCGCAGACGGGCTTGCCTTAGGCGCGCCAGCGGCGCGCCTGCTGCACGCGTCCGCTGTGCGGCCTCGCAGCGGCCGCCATTTATGGGGTAGCTGGGGGAGGAGGGGTCAGCTGGGAGGTGGGCAGCGGGCGGGTAGGCGGGGAGAGGGCCGATTTGCGGGCGAAAGCGGCGGGAAGGGGGTGGCGGGAGTGGGGGAGCGGAGGGGAGTCTGAGGGGGAGAGAAGAGAGTTTTGGAGAGTTTTTAGAGGATTGTGAGGATGGCAAACAACGAAGGGGAATCTGTGGAGGGAAAAACAGAGGCACAGAAAAGAGGTCAAGCAACGAAGGGGAATCTGTGGAGGGAAAAACAGAGGCACAAAAAGAGGTCAAGCAACGAAGGGGATTCTGTGGAGGGAAAAACAGAGGCACAGAAAAGAGGTCAAGCAACGAAGGGGAATCTGTGGAGGGAAGAACAGAGGCACAAAAAGAGCTCAAGCAACGAAGGGGAATCTGTGGAGGGAAAAAACAGAGGCACAAAAGAGGTCACACAACGAAGGGGAATCTGTGGAGGGAAAAACAGAGGCACAAAAAGAGGTCAAGCAACGAAGGGGAATCTGTGGAGGGAAAAAACAGAGGCACAAAAGAGGTCATAGAACGAAGGGGAATCTGTGGAGGGAAAAACAGAGGCACAGAAAAGAGGTCAGACAACGAAGGGGAATCTGTGGAGAGAATAAAAGAGGGAGAGACGGGCAGATGGCAGAGAGCACTGGTGGCGCTGCACGAGGCAGGGGGAGCGACCTACCCTTGGGTCAATGCCACATTGATTGCCTCTGCATCCCTGATATGCACGCATGGCACTTGTGCAGCAGGTTTTCCTGACACATCACCCGCGGACCAGAATCGTCTTGGAGTTGACGCATCACTTCCCCATACAGATCGGACACAATGCATCACTTCTCCTGCGTGCAGTAGAACTGTTGCATCGCCTCCCCATGGTCTTAGGAACTGACATTTCTCTTTGTGTTCTTGACGCTTCCCATCTATGCGGCTGTTTGGCCTTGTGAATTTTGTCGCAACTACAGGTACTTTGTGAGAAATCACGCATCCATAGTTTTCAATGGACCAAGTTGCTTGAAACCTTTTTAAAGTAAAGTTATATTCTTATTACATGTATTTAAAGGCCTTAGTACATCAATACTGTCCCTCTCGCCTTCTTCGATCTTCTAACCAGCACAAATTTCACATTCCTAGGATTAAACGTGTCAGAATGGGTGGACGCTCCTTTTCCCATCTGGCTCCATCACTCTGGAACTCTTTGCCTTATCATCTACGTATTGCACAACACTATCATAAATTTCGCAAATATTTAAAAACTTGGCTCTTTAATCAATAGGCCCATCTCCCTGACTGTCTCTTTTGTTTTCTCACCCTTGTGCGCTTCTAGCGCCGGGAAACCTTCGGGTAGCTGTGGCGCTGTACAAATGCAATCAATAATAAATGTTGTTTTTTGTTGTTTTGGTCTTGTTGAGTTTAGATAAAGATACTTTATTTTTCTAAACTGGTGTGATGTTCATTTGTGGTAATAGGACTGTATTACTGTGTGTTTTGAGTTTAAATACTTTACGCATTGCCTTTGGGACAAGTCTGTCTGCTCATGCCAAGCTACCCAGGGGGTGAACAGGTTTTATCTAAAGTGTGTATCCCCTTACCCTGACTAAAAGCAAGGGTCCCTATTTGACCAGACCTCAGTCAACTAGAAACCCCCATTTCTAACTGTAACCAATACCAAAGTATGTCATTCTTTTGCCCGCCCAAAATGAAACACAAATATGAGCCTCTCCTTCAATGCAAGTTTACGTTTACAACAGTACCGCCCAACCAGGGCCCTCAGAACCGGCCACGCCGATCTCCTTGTCATCCCCAGAGCCAAGGAACCCTGGACAGGAGGAGGAGGAACAGCTGTGCTTGAAATACTCTAAAAGGTCAGTCAAATTCAAGGAATAACCTCCAAACGTGAGGAATAAGCTCGAATTTTGTGGAGAGCATGAATGCCAGTCATCTGGCCACTGTCGGGATCTAGCCCAGCGCGCCTGCCCAATAAACTACGTTTCCCGACTCTCACGGGCTCGGGACTGCATTACCCAGAATTCTCGGCGGAAATCGGAATATCCCTGGGTCAAACCGGAAGGCCGGTGCTAGTGATTCATCTGGGTTCGGAGGCGGCGGCTGCTCCTCTGATCGGCGTTACCAAGAGATTCGAGGGTTCCTGTTTTACCGGTATTCGGGAGCCGTATGATCTGTTCATCTGTAGCGCGCTGGCTAGCGCGCTTCGTAATATTTGACTTTGTGTTGTTCTTAGTAGAAGGAAATAAGGACAACGTTGGTGTTGGATTTTGCCTCGCGGCTGCGAGGGAACTTTGATATATCTTGAGGGCTTCGCTCTCTTTCATGGGAGGTTCCCTGGGGGCGTGAGTGCTTTTTGGTATTAAGAACATTCAAGTGGCGGAGTGCAGGGGGGGATTGTAGGACCTCCGCACTGCCGTCACGAATCCTTGGTCAAGGATTCCTTACATTATAACTTGTGGAAATATAAGTACCAAAGCGGAGTGTGGTAGTGAAGGAACTACACACTGCCGTGTTTGGTTATCTCGAGTATACAGCTAACTATTTACCTAAAACTTGTGGATTAAAATACCAAAGCGGAGTGTAATAGTAAAGGAACTACACACTGCCATGCTTGGGTATCTTGAGGGTACAAAAGAAAAAAGGGAAAACAGTGTCCTTTAAATATATGACAGAGTGAACATTTGACTATCATTTAAGCACAGGGGTGCTCCTTCATTTTACTTTGGAAACATTTACAACTCCTTTGTTAACACAGTGGGGTATGTTTAGATCTACGTTTAAGGCTTTTAGTCATTTACAACCATGCTTGTTGGTAATGCCTTTTCTCTTGTGTTGATCAGGAAGGAAGGAAGACGGGAGATACAGCGATAGGGTGGTGTAGAGTCATTCGTTTGCAGGTGAATTCATGGGGGTATGGAATTAGTGAGAACTAATGAGAGTAGGATTAAGTAATGTATTAACCTATGTACTTTTGTCTTCCAGTTTCTTTATCCCTGCTGCCCCTTCCTTCTTCTCTTTATTCTTTCTGGGTTTTTCCCCTTTTGGGATTTTTTCCCTCGCCGTATCGTCTGAGCACCCTGTGTTTCTACTTCAGGGTGTTCGGTCGGTCCGGAGGTGGAGCATTGTTGCTGCACGTGGATCCTGCGGAGTGCAAAACCTTACAGCCACCTCTACGATTACCTCTCTTCTCCCGTTCGCCTGTCAGACCCCCTTGACTCTTTCATCGTCCATTTTGGTTCCATGCCAATCACTAACAAGTTCCATGCAGCGGGTTGAACAAAGAACTAGGCATGCATACATACCTTTCTGCATGTATGTACATGTACATATGTTAATAGACACGAGTCAATTCGTACTGCGCAGCCACTGAGGTACAGGGCGATGAACTGATGTGTGTCCTGCAGCTTCTTGCTAAGCCTGGCCTGGACATTATGAAGATGTGTTTATCAACATGCTTTTGAAAAACAAAGGAATGCACACCTTTCACTGGGATAGCCCGTTGCTGCAGTTTAGAGATTAACAGCTGCCATCATGGAAGCGAACTGCCTGAAAGTTAGCTATGGAGCAGGGGCTACAGCTAGAAAAGAGAACCACAAGCCTGGACACATTAGTGCAGCACCAAAGAGAGGCTCTTCTGCCTCCTGGAAAAGCACTCTCAGCGGATGCTGCTCAGAAGCCCGCCTTTCTGATCAGCGGACTCATAAAGACCTCCCTGGATAGGAATAAATTAAATAGGTTGTGAAGCAGCACTCTTGTGGATTAAATTCGGTCCATATCACTTGCGCACTGGCAAGAAAGTATCTCTTTGGCAGTCAGTTCATGCCAATTTATATGCTAGACAGCTGTTTATTTACAGTATAGAAGCAGGTTCTAATTCATTGTATCTGTTGGTATATGACTGCACTCACTCACTCTCTATGAACAGCGCTCGACTGGCCGCCAAAAACATCCCTATCAAAAATGTTCAAAGCAGCCTGCGCTCCCTTCATGTTGCTTTATTTCCTGTCTCTTTCAAACCAGGTGGTAAGTGGCTCCAGCCTTGGAGACAAATGCCTGATGGGATAATCGGCCAGTCCTGCACTCGTGGGTAACAAAGCGATACCAAAGGGGATGATGGATGGAGTGTTTGAGCAAATTAAACACTCACCTCCAGTCCCAGTCAACTGATCTGGAGTATGGGACCCACGTCTGGGCATACACAGCCAATTTATGGCGAACAAAGCGACACCAAAGTGGATGATGGATGGGGCGTTTGAGCATATCAAACACTCACCCCCAATCAACTGATCTGGATTTAATCCATTACCATTCTTTAGCTCACTCCACCACCCCAGTTCAGACATGGCCTTATGCAAATCAGTCTGACCCTGTGCCTCATGGGAACAGTCCAGCCCGAACTGCCAAGCCATGTCTTCCCTGGATCGAAAACAAGCATCCTGGGACCGGTTTCGGATTCATAATCCTCATCAGCCAGGCTATCTTGAATCCAGTGGGAGAGTGAGCAAGGGACCCACGTCTGGGCATACCCTGCCAACTTAGGGCGAACAAAGCGATACCAAAGGGATGATGGACGGAGCGCTTGAGCAAATCAAACACTCACCCCCAGTCAACTGTTCGGGCTGGACTGTTCCCATGAGGCACAGGGTCAGCCTGATTTGCATGTGGCCATGTCTGACCTGGGGTGGTGGAGTGAGCTAAAGAAGGATGATGGATTAAACCCAGATCAGTCAACTGGGGGCGAGTGTTTGATTTGCTCAAACGCTCCGTCCATCATCCCCTTTGGGATTGCTTCGTGGGGAACAGGCAAGGCACCAACAACATTCATGAAATAGTTGGCTAATGATTTTTCCACATCTGGTAATGCTCAGTCCCAAAAAATGGTATTTGCTGCCAACCATCCCCTCGTGGGTCTATTTGTGGACCCTTTGTGCACTCTTTTAGGGTGGGATCTGGCCATACTAATGTGTGCATATGTGTGTAGTAGGACAACACAGCTAAGCATGGCCTTTTTACGAGTGACACCATCTACCCACTTAGTATAGTACATTTTCCATCAGTAATGAGTTGCTTCAGTTTGAGTTACTTGGCAAAGTAGGGTTGATGAGGGTGTCTCTAAACAGGCTGCTGTACACGTTACAAGGTCTAGGACATAATTATTGAGAACTGTCAGTGTTTACAATATGTACTCCAATGGAACAATGAAATAGAATATTTTTGTTTTATATTCATCTAGGGTGTTAGAAGCTGAAATGGTTCGGTCAAATTCATCTTTCAATATTTTTTTTAATCTACCACCATGAAAAGACTGCGCTATTTTTCCTTAAGAGATCTTCATTTTACATATTCTCTTAACCATGTCCAATTTCTAAAGATGCATAACACACTACTGGACTCTGGGACGAAGTAAGCTAGTAGATTCTGTCTCACAGGACTTTTCGTTTTTAATAACAAATAGTTGGATATTATAACCACCTTAAGTATGTGCAGATCTTAATATTGCTCTGACCATTTTGCTACTTTTCTTTAGTATTAGTAGTTTCTTTTTGATGATTTAGTTTGCTCTTCTTTTTCTTCTTATTATGTAGACTATTCAATGTTTTCCTATTAGTGTACAATATTTGATATCAGCTGGTAATCTGCCCTCACGTCTCATGTATGCAGACTATTGATAAGTTTAACGCTTTTTTCTAGCTGTGGTATTGTGTTAAATGTTGGATTTGTGTACACTCTACGAAGTATGTAGGCCTTTGTGTTTTATTTTTCTTTTATGAAAATATTCAATACAATTATTTGAAATAGAATCTTTTTTTTATCTGGTTGAATCTTATCTAATACTCCAGTTTGGTTCAAATCTAGTTGCATTAGATGGTAAGATGGCAAATGACCCTTCCACAAGATCTGCAGCCAAATCTGGAAATTCAAGAATCCTCCTAAGGGGTAACTCAGCTCACTTAGACTCATTGGCACAGAATATGGCTGGTTCTTCCACACTGTGCTAATCCACGCATGTGTGCATCTAGGATGGGAGGTGGTATTTGTTGCGTGCTTCCTAGGCTACAAAAAGCTGACAATTGTGGCAGTCATCCATACTAATATTACCATCCTCCCACCAGACATTGCATTTTAAGTTGGACACACAGCACCTGATAACAACCTCCGCTAGCATCCAATATGAGGAGCAAACGCAGATAATAAATAACCTAAACAGCACTCTGTTAGTTGGATGGGCTGTCAGAATATACTTCTTTCATCTTCGCGGAGATGGTGACCTCAAGCATAGCACAATCAAACTAACAAATTCTATTGCAAGACCTCAGGTGACGGGAGTTGTTGTGTTATTGCAGTAGACCTCGTCTCGTCTGAAGATGTCTTTATTCCTTATTATTCCGGGTGCTCTCTTTCTCCAAGTGTTGAGCAGCCATTTCCTATACATCTTTGGAAGCTCCCAATAAGAAGCCTCCTAGCGTTTAATGACTGGTGTTCTTGTTCCATTCTGGATTTCACCCAGTGATGTGAACATATACAAATCAACGTTTAAGAGGGAGTTAGAAGGTGTTAAGGCAGAGGTGGCGGGGGGGGGGGGGGGGGAGGCGAGATAAGCAGCAACCCTGCTGATGTAATCAATCTCTGGGTAAATTAAGGCCCTTTGTCAAGGTAGTGACTGCTACTTTTACCGTTCACACCAGGTATGTCATGCTGAGATGGGTACAATAGAAAGAGGACCATACCTGTCCTAAAGCTTGTACTCTGGACTTCACTTCCTGGTCTAGATGATTGACAGGAAGGAGGCAAAGCATGATCGGGGCTAGGCTATGGTCTAGGCATCTTGGTGGGTGACATGGTCTGCCAGACATAGAGAAACATGTACAAGACAGGAACTGGTAAAGATCCTAGAGTTAAGACTTCAGTGTCACTATCAGTGTTTTAAAACGTTGTTCTTCCCTGGTTTGTAAAAATTTCCCAGCAGCAACTTGTCAAGAAATTGGTCAATGAAGTTACCTTTAACTGCCTTCCTTGTGTAACGTTTTCCTTATTTGGGGTGAGAGTGGAATTTTCTTTAATATGGGCTAATAATGTACCACACCTACACAATGCAGATGCCATGAACACAGAACTCCTGCCACACCCGAGTCCTCGCATATAGAGGGTCCTGTCTAATTATAATTAAGTATCACAGAAATAATCAGGTTTCGGTGGGGCCCTCAGTTCTCTGTGCCACTACACCTGTCGCACCAATGTAAATCATACCCCTGGTGGCATCACGAACCAAACTTAAGTGGCAGTGCCAGGGGAATTATAGACAGCTATAGGTAGGTTAGGACCAATGGGGAATACGTACTCCCCAAATTGCCTTGCATATGTAATTCTCGAGAAGTGCGTGCTTATGTCGTGCCACGGGGACGAGGACGCCCCCGGCATACGAGATTGCACCAGTCACACAGGCATTCCTCCCAATGATGGCGAACAGAAGGCGAAGCAGCTCATAACAGTTTTGTACAACAGCCATCCTTCAAGGCCCTGGACGGCTTACTGTGTAAAGTGTCTGTGATTATAGACAGAATTTAAACTGTCTGATTATTTCTGGTTTTGGAAACATTCTCTCTGTGAAGGCGATAACATCAGCATAAGAGTCGATGAAGACAAATGTTTCCACAAAGTGTTCCCTTTCGCACAAAAAGGCGCGTTCTGAATACAAAGCAGCCCCTTCGCGTCTGACTGAAGGGCCCAGGGCAATCAGGGCCGTAGCAATCAATGGTGGAACAGGTGCAGTGGCAATGGGGCCCAGAAGCTTGAGGTGCAGACTGCACCCTAATAATTGAGGCATTTTGACCCCCCAACAGCAGCAGGCCAGCCCATTTTCCTTACATGCACTACGGCCTATGGCCCTCTTGCTACATCATAGCTAGTAATGTATAATGCAGCGCATATTTTTTTTACTGTCTAAAGATGGGCGAGCCACTGAAAGCTCGAGCCAGGCTCGAACCTGAAGGCTGGCTCTGGCTCAGCTCGGGGTTCTGTTTGAACCTCGAGCCTAGAATGACCACCTGGGCACTGGGGAAATGACAGCGGCGAGCGAAAGGCACAGAAGCGGAAAATAAATAATATTATTGATAATACTTCAATGAGGAATAGGAAGGTTCAAACAAGCACTGGCAACAGTAACGGCAATTGAACCACATCACAAAAAGGAAAGGGATTATTGAATGTAAAGCTAGGGACAGTGGGGCTAAATAACAATACACTGATAAAAGGACACAGAGCAGTAAGGACAACTGTGCAGAAGCCCCTTTGTCGATGGTAGATGACACTGTGTTTTGCTCAGCTACCTCCACAGCGCCCCCTGCATCCCAGCATCAGCACAGCCTCCACAGCAGCTGCGCCTCAGGGGATCCCAACAAGGAGATCGGCCTTAAAGCGTCAGGTGGGCACACGCCACGTGTCAATCTCACCACTAAGCTCCACGCCCAAGGCTGTGGGCCTCAGGCCTACTCACCATGGCAGATGACACCAACACCGTGATCCAACAGGGGCTTCCACAAGGACAGTTCGCCCCTCAACACACCCTCGTTGGGGTACAGCAACCCTTTCGCGAACTTGCCGACCCGGCAATTTCCTCACCCCGCTGGAAGACCTGGGTTGGAAGGCTTGAGAATGACTATGTCTCAACCTCCAAGACTGATGGGTCCATGAAACGCTCTCTCCTACTCCACTATATGGGAGAAGAGATTCACAAACTCTTCGAACACCTCCCGTACACTGGAGCACCCAACAATGATGTGGTGCGCGTGCTCAACGCACATTTCGACCCACAACTTAATCCAGATTTCAAACGCTTCAAGCTCCAACAGGTTCGGCAGTGCCAAGGAGAGTCTATTGATGCCTTTTGCGCATGCCTACTCGGGCTTACAGGCACGTTTACAGCGAATGACTAGCCCAAAGAGATAAGGATGCAGATTATTCAAGAGTGCAGGTACAAGACTCTCAGAGGCCTTACACTGAGGCAACCCAACATCAGCCTCAATGATATCCACATCAAGGCCATGTCACATGATCTATCTGCTGCCTGAGCCACTGAAATGGATGTAGCCATCATGCCACAACCTGAGACCCCCGCAGTGAAAGTGAAACAAGCCCAAGATTCAAACCACCTATCCACAATGGCAGATCTGCAAGTACTGCAGCCGAGATGAGCAACCCCTCAATAACTGCCTGGCGCAAGGGCACACGTGCTCAAGCTTGGTAAGCCAAACCACTTTATCACCGTATGTACAGGGGGGTCCAAACGTATAAGTGCAAGGGGCAGGTGCACCCAGAACTGAGGCATATGGCAACTGACTAGATGATCCTGAACCACAAGGGGCTGCCAAAGTGCCGCAGCACTACAGACATCACCTGGAGGACTCATCACCTGAAGACAACTATGAAGAAGTCTTCCTCATTTCATTTACCAATGACCAGCAATGCCACTTGTGGCCACAGCCCACATGCGTAATACAGATCGCCGGTTCTGATGTCAAAGCCCTCGTTGACACTGGCGCCTCAGTGACTGCCATGGACATCCAACAGTACCGGTGCCTCTGACGAAGACTAACTCTGTCACTGACCAACACCTAGCTATTCACCTACTGCAGCCAGTCCCTACTTCCCTTATAGGCATGGATGACATTACAAATAAAGTCTGAAGATCAAGAGATGATGACCGCATTCTATGTAGTCGACTGAGAAGCTGACACCCTCATCAAGAGCCAAGTGACAGAAGATCTGGGCCTTGTGTCCCTCTCTCAGAATATGATGACCTGCCAAGTCAATGAGCTCCTTAATCAATTTCATAAGCTCTTTAAGGGACTAGGATGCCCGAAAGCCCCACAGATCAAGCTACATATTGACATGTCCATCCAGCCAGTTGTTCTTTGCCACCAGGCTGTGACTTTTCATTTGCAGCCACTGGTTGAGAAGGAGATACACAAGCTGGAAAGCCAAGTTGTCATCAAAAAGGTATCGGGACCAACACTGTGTGTATCTCCCATAGTCACAGCAGAGAAGCCGAAGCAACGGGGGAAGATTTTCTCTGCATTCACATGTGCCTACCATATAAAGCCTTGAAATAGGAGAGGCACATAATGCCCACAATGGATGACATCAGTGCTGACCTCAACGGGTCGCAATTGTTTTCCAAGTTGGATTTCAGTTCAGTGTACCATCAACTGCTCCTCTCCGAAGAAATCACCACATTTTCAACACACCTTGGGCTGTGCAGGTACAAGAGACTGAACTTTGGTATCTCTTCTTCAGCAGAGGTCTTCCAGGATGCCATCAGGGAATCGTTGTCAGGCCTCCAGGGTGTCATGAATGTGAGTGATGCAATCCTGATTTACTCTACAACTATGGAAGAACACTACAAACGTTTATGTGCCACATTGAAACTTCAATGGGAGCATGGCATCATCTTGCATTAGGAAAAGTGCTCTTCCTTCCAGAAATATATAGAGTTATTTGGCTTCATGTTTAACCATGACGGTATGCAAGTTGACCCCCGGAAGTCAAAGGCTATACAAAAGGTCCCTGCCCCATGACTGTATGAGAAGTTTGCAGTTTCTTGGGCAAGGCGACCTATTGCGGGAGGTTTATTCCTAACTTGGCTACCATCTACCCTAGAGGTGGAGCCAAACGGAAGAAGATGCATTACAGACTGTAAAGACAGCCCTGCTTAGTAAGACAATTATGGCCTACTACTCTGAGAAACAGACCGGACTCTTAGTCGATGCCAGCCCAGTGGGCCTGGGAATGGTGCTCACCCAAGACGAAGAACCCGGGAAATGGGCCCCACTGGCCTTTGCCAGCAAAGCACTGACAGTTATGGAGACAAGATACACCCGATAGATAGAGAGGCACTCACCATCAAGTGGATGTGCAGGCACTTCCACCTGTATCTCTGCGGAAGACGTTTCAGAGTTATCACTAAGTATGGGTGAATTTTGCGGATCTGTGATCACGTGAAATCGCAAAAAAATCGCAAATTCGCTGATTTTCCCACGAAATCGTGGATTTTTTGGCGATTGCACCATACTTAACTGGAGTACTTTCTACTGGCTAATCAGTAAATGCTACCTCGTTGGGTAAATGTATAGTGCTTTTCCTACACTGCAGCTGCATAAAGGGCCAGATGATTTGTCCCCAGTGACCATGTGTGCCTGTAACTTTGCCACCGCGCCAAAAGGCGCCGAGGTCCCTTGAGTGAGCTGTCCATCATAGTTGGGAAAGGGCGGGAAATAAATTTGATACTGCTAGTGTGTGGTGCGGGGCTTCTATGCGTGTGCACATGCCTCTTGTGTAAAGGGTCAGAGAGCGAGCAGGGCAGCAGGTGAGGAAAAAGCAGCCTCCTGGCCACAGGAACTACAAGGGGATCACGCTCGAGAAACTAAGGGATTTAAAGACCTCCCTCGAGTATTACAACTAATTTTCAAAGGCAGATATGGGGTTAAAGCACACTTGCCCAGCCTTGACCGTGCTCACTAATGTTTTGGGCTGATTAAAAACGTTACTGAATTTGAACTTCAACTCGGGCACCAGCTATATCGGTAAGTGCTTCCTGTTGAGGTTTAATTTTTGTGACAGGAGCCTCGTGCCGGAATGAATCCTGCCCTGCATAGTTGTCCACGAAGATGCCACCGTTTTGTGCAATACCTCTACTCAACTGGAGTACTGGCTAATCAGTAAGTGCTACCTTGTTGTGTAAATGTATAGTGGTATTCCCACACTGCAGCTGCGTAAAGGGCTAGAAGATTTGTCTCCACTGACCATGTGTACCTGTAACTTTGCCACCGCGCCAAAAGGCGCGAGGTCTCTTGAGTGAGCTGTCCATCATAGTTGGGAAAGGGCGGGAAAAACGTTTGATACTGCTAGTGTGTGGTGTGGGGCTTCTATGCGTGTGCACATGCCTCTTCTGTAAAGGGTCAGAGAGCGAGCAGGGCAGCAGGTGAGGAGAAAGCAGCCTCCTGGCCACAGGAACTACAAGGGGATCGCGCCCGAGAAACTCATGGATGCAAAGACCTCCCTTGAGTATTACAGCTAATTTTCGACGGCGGATATGGGGTTAAAGCACACTTGCCCAGCCTCGACCGTGCTCACTAATGTTTTGGGCTGATTAAAAACGTTACTGAATTTGAACTTGAATTCGGGCACCAGCTATATCTGTAAGTGCTTCCTGTTGAGGTTTAATTTTTGTGACAGGAGCCTCGTGCCAGAATGAATCCAGCCCTGCATAGTTATCCACGAAGATGCCACCGTTTTGTGCAATACCTCTACTCAACTGGAGTACTGGCTAATCAGTAAGTGCTACCTCGTTGTGTAAATGTATAGTGCTTTTCCTACACTGCAGCTGCGTAAAGGGCCAGAAGATTTGTCTCCACTGACCATGTGTGCCTGTAACTTTGCCACCGTGCCAAAAGGCGCCGAGGTCCCTTGAGTGAGCAGTCCATCATAGTTGGGAAATGGCGGGAAAAACGTTTGATACTGCTAGTGTATGGTACGGTGCTTCTATGCGTGTGCACATGCCTCTTGTGTAAAGGGTCAGAGAGCGAGCAGGGCAGCAGGTGAGGAGAAAGCAGCCCCGCTCGCGGATTAGCGGATTTTTCCGTAATTTCGCGAGATTCGCGGATCGTGAAATTAATTTTCGGCCCATACTTAGTTATCACTGACCACCAGCAGCTTGTACCCTTGTTCTGTAGAACTGCGCCCCACCCTACGTTTTGGTTTGAATGCTGGGCCATCCAGGCCGCAACACTAACACATGGAGGTCATATATCGACAGGAGTCCAAGAACCCAACAGACTTCCTCTCTTGCCATCTGCCGCTTCCCACTGATGGGAATGATGACAGCAGCGCAGCTACCGAGGCGTGTACATCAGCATGATATCTCAGGGTGCCTGCCCACCGGTGCTCAGCCTTTAGAAAATCCGACAGGCCACTGCCACAGACTCCATCCTGTCCTACAAAATGGCTCATGGTGCAACTTCCTATGAAATGCCAATGAGTGGCAAGGTCTGGAGATGGAGAAACTCATGAAGATTCGGAGGATTTGTGACGAGCTGAGTGCCACCACAGATGGGCTTATTCTAAGAGAGCAGCACCTGGTGATCCCAGAGAGGCTACAACACCGACTGCGACTGATCTAACTCACAGTGGACACCAGGGAATGGCAAAAATGAAGTCCCAGATGAGAGAAAAGTTCGGGTTTTAGGGCCTAGAGGCCGCTGTCGATGAGCTGGTAAGACTATGCCGTTCGTGCCAGCTTACCAGCTCCCAAGAAGCACCCACACCTATTATGACCGAAGAACCTTGCACTGCACCGTGGGTCCAAGTAAGCCTTGACCTTGGGAGTTTTCCTGATGGGAGATCAACAGTTGTCATGGTTGATGTCTATTCGACGTCTCCATTTGTCGAGGTGGTCGACTCAATATCATTCGCCAATGTAGCCCCCACAAAAGAGAGAGCCTTTCCACCATTTAGCTTGTCAGAGGAGCTAAAAAGTGAACTCTGTCTGCCGTTCCAATGAGCTGAATTCAGAGACCTGCTCAAGAATCTAGCAATACAACACTACTGGATCACGCCGTATTGGCCGCAAGGGAATGGGGAGGCAGAGCATTTTATGCAAATACTGAACAAGGCCCTCAGAATCGCTGTTGTGGAGGGGACCAACCCTGAAATCAGCCTCCAAAGTTTTTTGAGATAATATCATGGACAACGCTCTGTACCACTCAGCACTTCCCCCAGTCTCTAATGCTCAATGGCCACTGACTGGACGCAATCCCGGTCCAGTCAGAGTGGACCCTGCTACAAATATCGTGGAAGTGCCCAGGCTTGACACACCTAAACCAACGTGTGTGCAAGCATAAAACAGTGGGCCTCGACCCGGATAAATTCACAGTAGAGAAAAAGCTTTGCTCAGAGACTGCCGACTAGGATGGAAATTCTGAACACTGTTCGAACCAGGCGTGTGGACAGTCACTCAGCTTAATGGCACTATGATTACCGCCAAGAAGGGGAGCACGTTAGCCACTAAGTACATTTGATGGATCCACAGAATAGACTTTCTGAGTTCACCCGAACTAGAAGCAGAAGAAGACAATGTGATGAGGGAAGACCTGCAAGGCTTCAAAACTAAATTGAGGCCAATCCCAGAAGACCAGTCTCAAAACAGAGCAATGTGGAAACAGGTCCAGAGACTTACCACCACAGTAGCCAGTATTCGAGTAGGCAAGAGGACGATCTCTTCACCAACGATACCACCTCAGACCTAACCCACAGCTGGGCCAGAGGCTCAAGGGCTTTGCATGCTGAGTGTGACAACAGAGCTCATTACCAACTTGGGAAGGGAGGTAATGACTACCTTGTCCTTCCTCCGCGGTAGCCTAGCTGTTCTTTTTCACATACTCTGGCCAGGTGTGGATAGAGACTATATAATAAATGGGCAGGACAGCCAATGGTCTTCCAGCCCACATCCAAAGCAAAATATGTGTGTGTCCTTCTTCCATCTTTCAGGTATACAGGTTTACCTCAGTGGGCCCACTATCCTTTGCAGCGGCCCAACCACAGAACCCATATCGAGCATGTATCTTATGCCTGTCACCCTCCATCTATCCAGGATGAGGTCTTACTGCCAGAGATGCCAATTTTTGGAATCGGGAACAAGGTTTGAGTCTTAGCGTCAGCTCAACATCTTCTAATTACAGGCAAGTCCCTTAATCTACCTGTGCCTATAAAAGATGTGACCTTGTGTAATGTAACTGGTGCTCATGTAATATGCTCTTAGCTTGTGCGGTATAAAAAATGCATACAAATGCACAAAGGTAAAAACAAAGCCTTTACATAACATACAAACTCTGCTTGAACTGTGTGATCTTAGGCAAATACTTTATTTAATCAAAACTCTTTTTTCTTTACTATAATATATAAAAGCACTTTCAAAATATGTGAGTTCAGAATATCAGTTGCCTTTTGTGTTTGATTTAATGGACTATTGCGTTGCTCTATAATCTGGGCCACGTACATGGTTTACATGACAACTGTTATGCCTTGTTATGTTTAAAAACTATCATTTTATAGAACACTGGAATGTCGAGAGCTCCATTGAAAACAATGGAGTGGTTCTGGGCTTACAATGGCTGGAATGGCTGGTATAAGCCTCTTCTCCAAAATTCAAATGTTTGTCTTCTGCTTCTCCCTTTTTAATTTAGAACATTCTACCCTTAGTGGGTTGAATGTTCTAATAGCCTTATAGCCATTCTGCCTCAGACTTTACCCGTTGTTAAAGGCCCCCGTTATAGGTTGTTAGAGATGCTGTCTTTATGACTATTTGTTACTTAATGCTACTTTCTGAATATGTAGTGGGTATCTGTGCCTTCATGACATATGTATGTTTTGCAATTCTTGTAATAAAATCCTTTTATTTTCATTGCTCTAGGACTCAGTTATTGAGTTGTTCCAGTCACTCTTTTTATTGCTCTGCTAAGTTGATTTGTGAGGCTCAATGGCGAAGAGAGTGGTGACACTTATTGCTAGATCAAGGATGCAAAAGCCAAGTGGCTGGTGGTAAGTTTTGGGGTGATCAAAATATTTGGGTGCAGGTAAATATTGGCGTTCGGTTTGCACCCCATGCCATTTTGTTGTCACTCCAGCAAAAGGCAGGAGACCATGTCTTGTAGCATGAAAGCTGCACTCTAATGCAGAGTTCTTCACTGCCAGAATAAATACATTTGATATTGATACAGATTCAACCTGTTGATGCACTTGTTTTAACTGAGAAAACATTACAAGGAGGGTCCAAGTAATTGTATTGACGGTGTAAGAGGACATACAAATTAAATCATTGGAGTATATGCTTTACTGTGAATGTTTTATATTCTTCAGGTGCTCAGTAGTGTGGATGAGAATTCCTCTAATACATAATGAACATCTAAATTTAGTCAGTTGTAACTTGGCACAGTTGTCTCCTCTTTTGCATTGCCTAGAAGTAGGCTATTTTTTAAGTATGCATCCAACCAGCAATAGATGTGGTACACATAAAACTAAAGGGGTGGGGGAGATAGTTGAATACTTACCACGTAATCTTATGGTAAATGCGGAACTGCTGATGGGGCGGCAAGTAAAGCAATATTGGACCTGAAAGGTAGAAAAGAGAACGTATGGGGAAGTGGAACAGATAAAGCAACAAAATATATTACTGATTGCAGAGAGGAGCGAGGCAGCAGGGGGGCACAGAAAATGGGCAAGAAGGGCACAACTGGGAGAGAGAATAGAGAGAGATGTTGAACAGAGAAGGCATCAGAATAGGCATGAACATCAAAAAGACCAAGTACGCCTAATATTGGATGGGCAGCGGGTGGCGAAGGATTGCCAAGGAGGGACCGAGGTTCATCCCAGAAGGAGGGGGAGATGCAGAGTAAGCTGAAGAACTCAGGGATGATGAGAAGGAGTGAGTCTGGTGATTAACCAAACTCAACAGGACAAGCCTATGTACCTGGAGTCATGACTCATGTCCCTAAGAGGTTCATGGACAGACAAGAGAGGGGTGGTGGGGACAACAAGGTGTAAGGTTGTTGGGAGCAGGGTTTAAGTGAATTTGGTTATTTTTATTGTCCTCCTCATTCTTCTGAATTTTCTTCAGACAACCAATATTAATCTAGCTGGGGCCGTAATTCAATAAGGGTCTATTGAAGAATATTAGAGAAAGAAGCAGGACATCAAAAACGTGGTGATAAAGTACATGGGAGTTGGGGAAAGGTTTTTTACATATATATACTAGGATTGATCCACAAGAACAGAACGATGTGGACAGAATTGAATGCGACCATATGTGATAATGGCCAGAAGAAGCAATGGTACAATCAGAGAAGAAAGAGTCATGAAAGACACTTTTGTTGTAAAAAGATAAAAGCACGGAAAATACCACAATAAGGAAACAAGAAAGCGATAGGAAGGAAAAGTAGAACATAGATATCTACAGTAGCAATTTCTTCCAGTTGTATTTTTAATAAATACTCATCTGTGCTCTCTTGAGGTACCAGGAGACTCCTGGTGGGTTGTGTGGAGACCCTGAAAGAAAGAATAGGCAAGCCAGTGATAAAGAAGCTGTGTTAAGCAAACTTAGTGAAGCTTGAAATAATTGAAGAATACAGACAAACAAATGAATTCAAGCTGCATTACTGTTGTCAAATAAGTTTCACCCACATATTCACACCCATGCGACAGGGGTGATAGAGCACCAGGTTATTTTGAAAATTGTAGGGGTGCGTCATAATCATGGGTAGTTAGCACCCGCATATTTGGAGGACTGCATTAATGTGTGATTATTAGAAATGTAGTAATTAATTAAATTATGTTAGAATGTTTAGGACTATTCATATTGTTTGAAGACTAATGTAGTGTTTAACCGAGAATATGCCTTAAGTAATGTGGAAATTATTGCTTCATGAATAAAATTTTGCATTAGGATTAAACGTGCACCATGTTAAAGTTACATGTAGGTTTGCTTATTCACGAGTGAATAGTAATGCTTTTAAAATGATATTCAATGTAATGCCTATAATATAGTTAAGAAATGTGGTTAAATGTAGGGGCCTGACTGTATGAAAGCACCACCTGAGGACTAATTGTATTTTCGTAAGTTGGCTAATGTTGTAGGCCAAAATGTATTTTCCTTGTGAAGGCTCCTTTTCTCAGTTGAATTTGGATTGTAGATTTGTGTACGTACAAGGTCGATCTGCTCAAAGGCTTTCTGTTGCAGGTTGAAGGACACATGTTTCGTTAGGCAGAATAACCTTTTGTTTTAGGAGTTAGGATGTTAGAGGTTGGAATGGTGGGAGTGAATCGGAATGTTGAGATGTTACATTTCGCGGATAAGGTGCCTGGGACCCAAGGACACACCAACGGTTTTGGATGAAGTTGAAGTTTCAATGGCAAAACCCAGGAGAGAAGACCTGCCGAAAGGGTGTGTTTAGGGCGTGTTCAATGTTTTTGGGATTTTGTATTAGGGACAGCACCCTGAAGATGGAGTGCAGAAAGTGGAGAGCAGAGAAGGGCAGAAGAGCGAAAGGAGTAGAGAAGGCTAGAGGAGAAGGCTAGAGGGGAAGCAAGAAGGAGCATCTTAGAAGGAGCTCTGTAGCTTAGGCGACTTACCCATGGAAAGTGAGTGTACTTCTTAGGAAGTCTTCACTGCTGACACCTTTTTCTCTTGCCTGGGTGGAAATGCTAAGTAGGGATGTCACCTTAGAGTTAGTGTAGGGAAAGACTAATATTCTATTCTTTCTTTTAAGCCAATGCAGCCGAGACTTCAAGCCGGTATTGTCATCATTTGCCTGATGCTTTTAGAGATAACATTAATAATAATCCTGAGTCTGTGTAGGATTATGATTGTATTAGTGCCTGTCTATTTCCTTAACCTCTTGCTGAGGTGTCTGTATATTCAGCTATTTTTGGCTTTGTAATAAATCTTTAAACTGATTCTGTAGTCAGTGGTCCTTTGAATTGAACTTATTTGAGCTTATGAAAATTATTATGTATTGGATGTTCTTCCCTTTACACTTCTTAGCAGACTAAAAATGGTCCAGTCGACCAAGGATTCTATAGATTGGTAAGGTAAAGAAAATCTAGATAATAATCCGGCTGCAACAGGGGCTTGCTGTACCTATTAAAGCAATTAGGAAGGTCATTTGCAAAATAATAGAATTTGATGACACATATAGTAACATAGTTCATTTTAATAAATTGTGCGAATGGCCCTTTAAGGAATAGGCCCAAAATAGCTCATTCTAATTTATTTTTATGTTTCTCCATAACGATCTATGGTTATTTAAACCTGAAGGGAAGAGGCATTGCTTTTAGTTATTGTGTATTTTGTTGTTTTCTTTACTAAAAGATGGGAATGATAATATGTATCCATTCTCAATCGGATGGACTGGGCGGTGCCTGAGGGTATAAACAAAAGGGAGGAAGGTCGCTCCTGACATATTGCCAGAGTGTCTGTGTGACTGTGAGGGTAAGTCGAGTGCTATATAAGAACACACATACATACATACATACATACATTTGGGGGTTTCATCCGGGGGCCTACTCACGAGGCCCATGTCACAATATAGATTCATAAAGACGTGGCTGCATTCAGTTCAAGACTGCATCACTGATAGGGGAGGACGGAGATTGTTAGCTACGGAGAGCGCTAGTGTTTCTGTGATTTGCAGTTTCGTCTCAATGGTACCTCCTACAAACGACAATACTGGCTGTGTGATGAATGGATCTGCTCTCAACTGAACCCGTGATTTTTTGCAAATAATGCCATGATGTAACTTAGTGCCGTAACCCATTTGTATCTGTAAATGCGAGACACGGCCAAATCTGATATTTAAGGAAGAAATCACTGTTTCGCATAACGAGTTGACACACGCCTTCATTAAAATGCAATCACGCTGATAGAAACTAAGGTTGCCCAATTATTCTCCATAGCCATATATAATTGCTGTAACGTCCTGCCAACTGCTGTCCAGTGTCATTAATTGAACCAGAGGTTTACAGCCTAAGGGTGTGGTGTTCCAGCAAAGTACACATACTGCTGCAGAGAGAAACAGAGCAGAAGGGTTCACTGCCAAGCACATCCCTGCTATCAGTATTATGCTGCATTATGTTATGGATTGTGTTTGCATGGCATGGAGCGCCGAGAAGCGATTCGCACATTGCATATTTATATATTAGCTTATAACTCAAAGGTCTTCTAGGCACTGTGGGTCGCCGGCAGGTTTAGGAATGCAGAACATAAATATCTAGTTGTGTGCAGGACTCAAAAGGAAGCTTTCTATCTCAGAAACATAAATAGGGGTTTATTTACAAGCCCCTTGTGCCGCTGGTGGGTCCATTTTTATATGGGAAATAATGGAAATAAAAAAGCCCCAGAGTATGTTTTACCACATGATCCTCAGTTTGCAGAAATGTTTTTGTGGGTGAAACACAAGACGAGAATCTTCTACCTTACTTCGCAGCCTAAGCTTTAGTGGGATGGTTGAACCGACAAGGAGACCAAATCCCACTTGGTATCTGGCTTCCAACATCTACGGCAAGATGCTTTGGCCTCGAGTTATAATGTCACATCCTTCTGGGTTACACAACTACTTCCTTCTTCTACTCTCCTGTTTGCACGCAGAGTACTGGCTGGCATTTTTAAAACAATGAAAGAGGCAAATACGTTTTTGATTTGCATTCTCTGCATAACGCATTTGTGCAAACATTGGCAGCCGCTTGTTTCACGTATCCAGAATGGCCAAGGAGGGATACAAAGTTACTGGGAGCCATCCAAAGTAGCAAAAATTCTCATTTTACTCCCAATCGGATATTTTTTACTCTGCTTCCAAAAATTGAGGAATGGAATTACACAACAGTCTACTCAGGCTAAACACTTTATTTACTTTGTTGCAAATCTATGCAGAGGGTTTTGTGATATTCCTGTTACAAGAGGGTGTTCTTGGGCTTTGAATGGTTATTGTTTGTGCATTTGGACCATTAGGTTGGGAAACTGTCTACAGACTGTAAAGGAATTCAATTGGCTGAGGAGCTTTTGCTGCCACTGATCATATCGAAGATTGTAAACACAGATAACCTAATGAACTGTAAACTTTTTACAGCTCTTAAGCCATTAGCCACTGCACGCAATTTAAATATTTGCCGAGTTAAGGTTTTTTAGGGGTTTCAGGTGCCATTTCCCGATATTCGCAAAGATCTGTAAACCCCACACCTGCAAATAGGATTTTGAGGGTATTTGTGGAATGAGGAAGCACACCATTCACATCACTTGCTCCTGGGCTTTATCTCCCACTCCATCACTCACTCACCCCTTTGGGTAATCAAATGTAGAGGCATCGTAAATACGCTTCCAGGTTTCAAATTACAGGAGGTCAGCTAAGGAGATATTTTACAAAACAAGATGTCCTTGGTTGCATTACTATTACCTGCCTGAGTGTCTGCTATCTACCCTAAGCACGCGATTCAAGCATGGCACTATTCTGCTGCAGGCAGTCCTTCAGTTCATGGTTTTGTAGAACTTTGCATTCCTAGGGCCTCATTTATGGCATTGTAGGTAGCACGCAAGGCATCTTACTGGGCTGCCTACGCCAAAGTGAAAGGGGAGGAATGCACCTTATTTAAGCAATATTTTGCCTTTCTGTCCTTTCTGCCTGCCCTGGCACAGTTTTGGCAACCGAGAGCCAACATAGGCACCCTTGCAACATGGTACCCAGGTGCCTCTGTTGCAGCCAGGATTGTTTATGTACAGAAAGGGACCTGTTACGTCACAAAAACAATCCTTAAAGGCGTTTTTCTCTTTCTATGTGTGCCTCAGAATGCAGCACAAATGTAAAGAGGAATAATGAGGAGAAATACAAACATTTCTTCTCGGTAAGCCTGCTCTGGGGAGGTGCAAGGTTTTGGCGTTTCCCGAGGTTTATGTGATGAAGTAAATCTGGGGGAGCATCACAACCCTCAGGTGGGAAAACCCACTGCAGCGCCCATGAAACACCTCCTTGGTGCAGAGTAAGACAACACAGAGACTTGCGCTGCTTTGTCTTACTCCATATCTATGAGGCCCTTCAAAGCCACACAAAGAGGTTTGTGTGGCCTCATGGATATTGTTGAGAGGTTTGCACCACCAAAGCATCAGAAAAACGGATGCTCCGGAGGTACAAGCCTCTCACAAAATAGCCCCCCTATCTCGATGAAGTCACTACTCTTTTTAGAAGTTCACTGCTTCTAAGTTCAACAGTTTGAGAGTAAATGTCTTCCATGACAATGACAAATGGCAGCACATAGTTATGTTCCTGTCTGTGCAGATCTGGAAAAAAAAGAGTGTGCCCCGATCCCAGGGAATAATCAAATTAAAACCAATGGTCTATGGAATGGGCAGATTGTAATGCTATCACGGTGTACCCCAAATTTTAGACACCACAAACTTTTACCTAAACCAGAATGCCCATGTTGTTCAATGGATCACAGAGGGGGTAAACCTTAATTTCAGGAGGCAATGTTTCCCCACGTTGAGGCAAATTCCAATACATCAAAATTAGACAATATAATCAAATTAATAAATGGGCCTACTCAACAACTGAGTTCTAGATCAATGAAAACGTTAAATGGTTTTATTATTACCAAATTACCAAAATGAAGTAGTACATAGTCAATACCATGAAGGGTCTCAATGAAAATTATACAGAAATGGCACAAATCAGTAATTATTCTAAGTCCCAAGTGGGCAGAAAAGCGGGAGAATACCAGACAGCATCCATGGAAGAACAGGAAAGCCTGAATGCTTGCAATTCCAAAATTGCTGTTTTTTATTTAAAAAAAATTGCATATGAAATTACAAGATCTGCATACTCACTGTGTATGAGCCAGTGTAGCATTTCATCAGCAAATCAGCGCACTTGAAAAATAAATGTCGTATTGCCTTAACATCTAAACACTATCCCACTACATTAATAATTATTCAGCACCCTCTATGTAAATGCTGTCTGGAAATGCAAGAACAACCGAGATACCTGAATAACAATGTGTTATATAAATCAATAAGCCACAGTGAAACAACAGAAGGACCTTGGGAAAACGTTGCAGCATATGACTCATACTTTATTGCAAGCAGAATAACAATAACAGTGGCTTTGGAAATTACAAGGAGAGACATGGGTGGGGGGGGAAGAAACATGACTGGCAGGGGTGACTTCCATCTTGGAAAAAATGGTGTTAATGTCTAAACTGAGGCCAAGTTCCTATATATCAGAAATACACACTTCTACACATCATAGAGAATTAGTTTAAAAAGCAACAGTACTATATCAGTATATACAGGTGAAATTGAGTGTGAAAATGCATTCTACATGTTGATAATGTTGCACAAAAATATAAACACAAATATATCTTCCACAAATCACCCCCTGATTATTTTATAATCACTAAAACCCTCACTTAATTGAATCAGGCTGAACAACAATTATAACTCAGTTTGCATCACTTTTTGTTTCTTTCTATTTGATGCTTCTGTTAAATTTAGCTACTTGTAAACACCATCCTTGACATTCTCTATTTCAAACTTTTCTTCTCTCTTTCGCTTTAATGACTGTTAGACATGGTACCATTGGCGGGAGTCTCCCTCCCATTTTTTGCCGTTGTCGCCTCTGTTTTTGATATGTTTTTGCTGGTTAGATGCTTTGGGCACTGTGACACTGCTATTCAGTGCCACAATGCAAGTGCTCCCTATTGTACATTACTGTAATGGATTAGTGACTCCATGATTGGCTTATTTGATTTACTTGTCAGACCCTAGTACAGTGCAAGATGGGTGTCCAGGGCCTATAGATCAAATGCTGCTAGTGGGCTTGCAGCACTGATTGTGCCACCCACAGAAGCAGCTTGTAAAGTGTGTATCAGGCCTGCCATTGCAGATCCTGTGTGCAGTCTAGTACTGCCATGTGTCTTGGTAAGTGTAACCCACTAACCTGTCCCTAAACCTTCCATTTTCTACATGTTAGCCACCCCTAAGGTAGGCCCTAGAGCAGGGTGCATTGTATGTGAAAGATAGGACATGCTCTAATGTGTGTAGCATTTCCTGATAGTGAATTACAGCCAATTTCGTTTTTCACTATTGCATGGTTAACTTTCCCCATAGGCCAGAATAGGTAGTTTCATTATAACATCTTATAATCCTAACTGACCAAGGGAACATAAAATACATATTTTAGTAAAGTTGGTTTTAACATTCTTTGTTTGAAAATACCACTTTTGGAAAGTAGGTATTTTCTAGCCTAAACCATCCAGCCTGCCTCTGCTAGGTTGTGTATTACACGTCTGGTTTGTGAGTGAGAGAAGCTGAGGGGACTCCAGGAGGCAGGGTGAGTCCGCACTAGGCTGAATAGACCTATCTGCATTGAAGTGGTGGGAGGAGTAGCACATGGGCCTGAATAGGGCTGTGCCTGCCTTCCACAATGCTGGCTCCACCTCCAGTGGTGCGTCTAATGACCCTCGCCCACACTGACAAAGGAACAAGTTGTGCACTGGCAGAATGCACCCAGTGCTGGTTTGGGCTAGGTACAGACACTCTGCCTTCAGAGACAAAGGATTTGCGTGTATTAAAAGGGGGACCCAGACCCCAGAACTTTGGATCACTTCTGGACATCAAGACAGACCATTTGCCAAGGAGAAGAACCAGAGAATCTGCAGGAGTTGGACTGCCCCTGTGCCAGTGTGTTGCTTTCTGGGGTTGGCCTGCAGTGGTTTCTTTATTGCCAAAGAAAAGAGAAAGTCTTTTATTTGCAACTTTTATCATCTTGAAGAAGAATCTCCAAGGGCTTGAACTGTGCTTGCCTCCTGCTGAAGTCTCAGGGATACAAGAATTCACCACCAGTTCCCCCCCTGAATTTCCTTGCTGGGAATTCTGTCTGCAGAAGCCAGCGTGTTGTTGGGAGTTGGAAGCGCAACTCAACGAGAAGAAGCGGGTCGCATCCGCAGCTATTGCCGTCGCATCATCGGAGAAGAGTGTCGCCACCGCAAGGGTCGCCGTCACATCACCGGAGAAGCGTATCTTCGTTGCAACTGTTTGCCGTTGCATCTCCGGAGAAGTGTGTCGCCACTGCAAGGGTCGCCGTCGCATCACTGGAGAAGCGTGTCGCAGGGCCTGTCACGGCTCCAAAGTTACAGAGTCAGCGAACGGCTGTCGGGCGTGCACGCATCATCTTCACGTTGTCACATCGCATCAAGGGCGCCATCTTCTCGCATCACACCGGATCGTCGCATCGCATCAAGGCACCATCTTGTCGCATTGCAACCGGGACGCACCACGAGTTCATCGCATCACCTCCTTTCAGGTAAGGAACAGACACATCGCCTACTTTGTGCAAGGACTGAGGAACGGATGCATCGCCTCCCCTGGAGCAAGGAACCGATGCATAGTTCTCCCTGTGAACCTTTTGTTTATCTTGCGTGACGCATCCAAAGGAACTTTGTGAGAAAGATGTCCCATTTACCATCTAAAGTGAACTAAGCTATTTCTACTATCTTAAAATCATTTGCTTGATACTGTAGTGTGGATTTTTGTTGTTTGGGTCTTGCGTTAAGCCTATGTAAAGAATACTTATTTTTATAAAACCTGTGTTGTGTCCATCTGTAGTGTTTTCACTGTATTACTGTATATGTTCACAAATGCTTTACACACTGCCTCTGAGATAAGCCTTTCTGCTCACGCCAAGGTACCACAGGGTTGAGCAGGGGTTATTTAGGAGTGTAGCCCCATTACTCTGACTAGAAGCAAGGGTCCCTATTTGGACACAGGTGCAAGCCATTGCCAACTAGAGACCCCTAGTTCTAAAAATGACTTTCTTTTATCCTTACACCAACAATTTAGAAACAAGCACCCAGAAAATGTAAACAAGAAAAATATGACAAATGCAAAATTATTAATTTTTTTACAGGAATTAGAATTATTCACTGCGTTCCCACTCCAAAACTATCAAACTATTCATCAAAACTGCTAAAACTCTTTCCTATCTCGCTAACACAGGAACCTACTGTTTCCAACATTCCATACTCTTCTAAGGGCTGGACTTCACAAAACATATATTGTACAAATGCATTAACACCCTTGCTGTTACCAGGTATAAAGCAACACTACTCCTTTACCTTCAGTAGCTTACAAATACTACCTTATTTTGCGAGAAGGATAGCTATTGAGAAAGCATTGCCCGCATTGTTATTAAGTTAATTTAATTCGAGTTAATGCTCCAGCTGTGTTAGAAGAAAGTGTAGACAAGAACCTAATCTTTAAGGTTGTATGTTCTTACAACGAACTCCGTTGTAACGCATGAGTTACAACGGAATGGTATTTCCACGCTTATCCTTCTCCACGAATTCTTCCGTGGTGACGTCATACGTCATAAAGAGGAAGCGGAAGTTTCTTTCCGTTTCCTCTTATACGACGTCGATTGCCTGCACATCTCGACTTCAGGTTAGATTTTTTTTGGGGGGGGAGCCCCCCCAACACCCCTTTTTTTAATTGTACCCTTTACCACACATGCCTTTACTACGTACCTGGTAGTAAACGTATGCGTGATAAAGGCTTTCGTTGTAACCACGCATGCGTTGTAATGCATGCATGGTTAAGGTTTTAGTGGAATCGGCCGCGTTGTAGTGTCCGTTTCCCAATCTTCACATCATTCATACACTGATAGGTGGAATAATGGCACTCAGTATGTCTAGTACTATCTGTCCACACCCACGTTTCACTCTCTTCAAACTAACTCCATCATTCACTCCACCCTTATGATATACTCTAGGAAACACTAAAGCAAGAAAATATGATACAACCCAGTTAAGTGGAAAATTGAAATAAGCAGTTTTACCACACACATAAATGATTGCTCTCAGAATCCGTTTTTCACAAATCAAAGTATCACCATTCATAACATAACTTTTCTCACATTCACTTCCAGCCACTTATTGAATTGTAACAATTCTAGTAGGATCTCGATGCACCATACACAGCTCACTTTTCTCTCTTGCTCCTTTCTCGATCTTGGATGCAAATTTGACAATCTAAATTCTGTTTCAGCCTTAGTCTGCTCTCTTATTTTTGTTTCATCTCTCCGTTTCTCCAATCTCTCACAATTTTAACTCCTCTCTCATTATATGCTTTAACACACTCACCCTGTTCATTATTTAAACTGCACACATACCCCTGGTTAGTGCTTTTCATTGTCTGCTTAATTAGTGCAACTGTATTCAGGCATTTACTATAATTAAGAACCATATGGACATCTTCATCTTTAGAAATCTAAAGATCTTCCAGTGAGAAGTTGAAATCCTGACAAGGAGACAAAAATTCATGTTTGCTAAAAATATTAACAAACACATTACAGGACAGCCCACACGATATTGGTATTTGTAAGTGGGTATATAGCAAAAAATTGAAAAAAAGGTACACATAGCCCTTCATTTCAACATACTCCTTTTACATTTCAGTGTATATATTATCATGAAATTCGCTAGCTAACTTTTACCTGTGTGACAGTGTGTGATGTTTAACTTCATTATGTGTAAATAAGGACCCCTGTTACTTATGGACGTTCTTAGGACAGGGAAAATACAATTGTGAATAAGAAAAATCTCTAGGCAACATTTCGGTCGTAAAATTATTGGACCATAGATTAATAGAAATTATGTTAAACCCAATGCACCAAAATTAAATATAAAATATTAAATTTTATTTATGCAAAATGTTAAAATAAAGGGTCAGATTTTATTGATCAATGTAACACCAAACTATATATAAAAGGTGACAGAACAATGTACTATTACATAGACAACGATAACAATGAAAAACAATCTTAAAATGGGGTTGATAAAATCGTGCGAACTATGATATAATTTTCACACAGTGAAGTTTGGAAGATCACAAAAATTAATATAATACATCAAACTATACAAAAACGATGCATATGATTATACATAAAACGAGCCAAATGAAATGATGAGACCTAAACAGTGAAAACAATTAGTTGATCAAATAGTCCAATGTTGGTTCTTCAGAAAATTCAGTGTGTGTTTCGGCGAACATGGCACCTTCATCAGTAAACCCACATTAGTAGAAAGAACCTAAAAATATGACTCATGGTTTAAAAACCTGCATTTCATATGGTGATCAAATCTCATGAAATATCCTTCGTTAGACTACAACGCGAGGTATGTGAAGTGCTAACATACGTCCGAGACCGTGCCCCAAGGTGTATGTTGCTATAGAATTTAGACACGGCCTATTTACTAATCTCTGATTTTGCGTCAACATTTTACACGGAAAAAAAGGCAGCTCCATTACAACTGTTTTTGGTTCTGACTCTTCTTCTTCCTCAGATACCGATATTAGTTGCACCCATTCAGATGAAGCATACTTTCTGTTTGGAGTTCTTTTTTGCACAGGTCTTTTAGCCGCTGGTCATTCACTTTCTCTATTCTCTGAGTCAGCTTCATTTACTTCAGATCCTTCATTGACTGGACCCTTTTTCGCCTTTAAGCAGTCGAGCCAACACTGCTGCTTCGACGATTGTTTCCACTAATGCGGGGCTCAGTTAAATGTGACGTTTTTCACTCGCATCCTGTCCAACGGATAGCACTGACAAGTTTGTTCTGTCCTTGGTACTACCCCTTGCTAATTATGCTGTTTTGCGCACAATAATATAATCATTTAAAGCAACATGTTGTTACTTTATATGCATCACAGTTTTTTTATCATAATTGTGTCTTGGTGTCTTTTAGTGATCATTTCTCTATGAAATAACAGATTTTATGTATGTATGAGTCCAAGCTGATTTTCATAATTTTAAACATGTCTCTTTCAGAGCGGTGCCCCCTCCCTGAGCTGCATGCCAGGTTAAGGTGAGACTATCTATCCATAAATTACGGGTAAGAAATTAAAATGCATATATATTTTTTTACCACTTATCACTGATATAGTCCACTGGTGACAGTAGAATTATTCTGCTGCATATTCTTTAAACAAGAAGTACTAGACATGTCCAGAGATACACTTTCTAATGAATTTATTTGTTGTTATGTTTTTCATATAGGTATGACCAGTGAATTACCAACGAAACAATAAGTATTATTAGTGGCGTATAACCTTTTTCTTTTCATTATTTGTTAACACTAATAACTATATAGAAGTTCTTAAAAATAACAGTAGCAGTTTTAGATCCAGACGAAAGCCGTGACATCTTCTTGGGTTTATAGGCTGAAACATGTAGACCTGTTTTCGTCAACTACTCATAGGTATAAGTTGCCACTGCTGGTGCTCTGTTTTTAACCCTGGCCCCAGGACGAGCTAATAAAGTCACATTTCGTACCCGGTAGCTATTTTTAACTATTATCCTCCTCACGTTTCATAATATTTAGCGCTGGACCCTCTACCTAACCTAACCTAACACTTCTTCTCATTGAAGGATTTAGTATATCCTAAAGTTAGGAACAAAACATCCCTGAGCTCCTCCATCTCAGTGAGGGGGTTGTAGCCATGGTGGGACCAGGTTTTCCCATCACGAGGAGAATCCCAATGATGAAGCACGCCACCTATGGTGGGTGAGGGATTTTGTCCTAATAAAGGGACTCCCCCAAGGTCTCAAGAGTATATCTCTGGTTGTGTTGACTCTTCCTCTAGACTAGACCCAAGGATTTTTTTGTGTGCTTTTTTAGTCGCATATTTTACCAGGCTTCCTTGGAAAGAGTCCCTTTTCTTTCCTGTCTAGCAAATTTGTATGCAGACCTTAACTTTCTAATGAGATTTTTATCTCTAGGGCACTCTTTAAGTGCTTCACGTATGTCCGTTGAGGCATGTGAACAGCTTTTCCCAAACCACTTAGGAGAAGAGACCTGTTTTGGGAAGATTGATGGGTTAATATATTTCTTATAAAGAGTAAAATTCTACCAAGGGCTATTACTACTTGCTCACCATTTGTCACTAGATCCAGACATAAGCAGATCTCCTGGTAGGTGGAGGCCACAATTTTTGACAATCTTAAAATGGGGTTGATATTCTCCCATTTAGAAATATAGCTATTTTTCCTGGTGAAAATTGATTTCCATACAATTATAACACCCATTTTTGGGGGGAATTGCCAATTTAATGTAAAATACAACAAAACATGGTCACTAAATTCTGTCATAACCACCTCAAAGTTCTTGGGACTACTACTCGGAGAGACGGGGAGCAATATAAAATCAATACATGAGGTTGAACCTGACGGGTAGAAAGTTGGAGCCATTTGATCCATTCTAATACACATTGGGTTAACAATACCAAGCCCCACACATGCAAGAGGTTATTTGAGGCATCACCATACTTGTGATGGCCAAAGTGTCTGGTTAAATACCCCTTTCATTGATTACCTCATATATGTTTGGATCAGTATGCTTACAAATGTGGGTGTTGAAATCGCCAACCCAGATGATATAAAATGGTCTGGGGTGATGGGTGTGCAGGGCCTCTATAATGCGCACCAGTTCTCCGACGACTTCTACCTGGTTTGTAAAATTATTGTTATAAAAATGTATTAATATTAAGTCCAAACTCTTGCATCCTTTACCTACTATAATGTGGAAATATTCAGAGCTGTTCATATAATCTACCTTATCAAAAAGAGTAGTATCAGAGATAAATGTTATTAATCCCCCTTTTGCTCTACATGAGTTAGAGAGGGCTGCTGCGGTGAAGAAGGAGCGATAACCATTTAGGAAAGTAGGGTTCTGTTCCCAAGTAGGCAAATTATTTTGGCATTTTGCAGCTCATTTTCCCATGCCATGCTGCATTTTTTTTTGAGACCTACTATGTTCCATGATAAAAGTGAAATTTTTCTTTGGACGGAGTGGAGCAGAGGCTCCTTATTTTGGACAGTGGCTGACGGGCTTAGGGGATCATGTATGACAGGACTCGTGGGGAGCGAATCAATCACAATCATTTGTTAGGGAACAGACAAAGTGCTGTCAGCAACACAGCAAATAATCCAAATGGACTCTGGAATATAGAAAGATGACAGAAGCCCAGACTGACACAGGGACAGGGCAAAATGGAATCTCTAAAAGCACCCCTTGTCTCTGTAACCATTCTTTGCTACTAGAATTTTGTGTGCACAGTGTACCCCAAAAATCTTACACCTCAATACACACTTCAACAGTGCGCTCATGGGTGTGTCAATCGGGGACAGTGATAAACCGAAATTTCGTGAGGCAATGTATCTCAAGATAAGGTACAAATCAGTACATCATAAAGCAGTTAAAGAACTGACTCAGAGGATAAAATTTGAAATACTTTAAAGAGTTATTATAAAAGTACAGGTGCACAAAGTAATTTCCATGAAGGCGTTTAGTAACAGGACAACACAGAATAATAAACAAAGTCGAAAATAGACAAAGCCCCAAAACAGCAGCAAAACCAGTAGGAAATCGGGCAGCATCCCTAGTAGCATTTTAAAGTCATTTGGCTGACCCCCAAATTTGGGGGTTTATATAGGAAATCCTCTCATAGAATATAGTGGAAATGGAGATACATCATGGGGTGAGCAAAAGAATTACTATTTCAAAAAATTAGGACATTGAAATATGGAATATCATAAAGCCTTACTAGCAAACACTATCCCACAACATGAATATTGATTCAGCCCTCTCTAAGTGAATGTCATCCGGAGATGTCAGAACAAATTGTGAATGAATGCAATACCCCTGAGAGGCGGAAGAACATTGAAGGAAAGTTACATTACTGAGTCCATGCTATAGGGACTTCTTTAAGTTCAGCTTCATTCAGAAATAAGCAAACCTGCATTGCTGAAATACATCTAGCAGAAGTAATAAACAGAGCACAAACCTAATGAGACATCCATTTTGACCAAGATGGCGCTGAGTCCTAGTTAGCATAAAACTTTTCCTGGCTTTAACAAGTCATTGAAGAATTGTCCCAAAGGCAATAGTATCATGTAATTGTATACATATGAATTTAAGTGCAGATGCCTATTCTGCACGTTACTAATAAAGCACAATTCTAGTGAAGCACAAAAATGTCCACATACACACACATACATTGATATATGTCTTATAAAGGTCCACAATGTAATGCCACATGTTTAAAGATGCTTATTTTATTGGTTGGTTAATTGCAGTCAGCACTGTCAGTGACATAGCAACAGTGTACCTGGCACTCAAAAGCAAAGAAAACGGCTTGCCTGGTTTGTGAAAAAGAGAGCCTTAATGGAAATTCAGTGGGCCCTTCATCCATGGGTCACAGTGCACTGTACATGCTCCACTAATGACAGCTGAGCCCCTGGTCCCAGCAAAGTTCCAAACCTTGAAGTGATATTTTAAACCTGCAGCAATCTGCAAAATGTTGCTCTTTATTATTCCTACTAATACACTTTTTTCTTCTTTTGTATTTCAGAAACATTTACAAATTGCCTGAATGATGTGGTGGTGACCACCACTCGCTGACTAGCTTGTACTATATAGCAAAATCGATTCATAAATAACTCTTCTGGCCTACACTAATGCTAATACCATAACGCTCACCAGTTGACAGCCATGTGTAGTTCATACAAGCTACAAAATAACTCTCTTACACTGCATAATCCTCCATCACTCATATAAATGACTCATAAGTGGTAGGAGAGGTAGCTGGGTTGTGGACAGTTCTGGCATTGTGATGTACAGTTCTTTAAAGAGGTGAATCTTTAATTATTTCCTAAATTGAAGCAGCATCAGGGCAGTTCTGATGGATTCAGGGATATTGACCAGTTCCTGGGTACATAGATGGAAAAGGTCTGCTGCCTTGTTTTTCTTTTTTACATTTTTATTCTGATGGTGTCCTGGCTGCAGGTGTGCTGAGAACCACCATGAGTATGTCTCAATCAAAAGCACTAATGGTGGTGATGGTTTTGCAAATGATGTATCCACCATCCAAATGCAAGAGTACGAGGGCTCGACCAGCAGCTCTAAAGTCACATTCTGGAAGAAACGGTTTCACTTTCTTTGGAAGAGAGAGCTGATATCAGACAGTCTTTGTTTTTGGCAATGAGTTTCTTCAGAGTGTGGTTGGTGTCCAGGGTGAATCCAAGTGACTTGGCACTTGGTGAAAGTTAAAGTTCAAAGCCATGAAGTTTCAGGTCATTCAGCCCGAAGTTTCTTGTTTGTTGTTACTGGCAAATAAATAAATTCTGTCATGGTTGGGTTGAGCTTCAGAGAGGCCCTGTACATCCAGGTCTGAATTATGTGTAGGCAGTGCTAAAGGAGTTGGAAGTCTGAAGCAGGTCTGAAGCAGTGGATACTTTCAGTGGAGTTGCGTATCCCCGTATATTGGTGAAGCCTGATACCAGAACATGTTGTTGATATATCAAATTACCTTTTTAGATGAGAGCAAAAGTGGGTTTATCGTCTGAATAGTGACAAAATGGGTTTAAATGAAGACATTCCATGGATGTCACTATAAATATCTTCTTGATGGTCATAACCCTGGATACATGCCCAATAAAAGAAAGTTAAACAGACTAATTGTATACAGGTACAACCAACTATTCTTTTTAGACTTTATTTCCAACCAAAAGTTATCCTTTTAATAGCTCTACTTCTCCCACAAACCCGTAGGCTTAGAATATGGGCGAGAGGTTGTGACTTTATCTTTGTGCAAGACATAATGGTTGAAATAAATATTTACGGCATGACGAATTGAGTCTTACATGGATAACAACAATCTTTACTAATATTGAGTTTGAACCCAACTAAACACATATATCGGTAAAACTAGAACGAATAATGTTAATGACTACATCCATACCATGAAAAAACTACGCTAGAAAGAAGTGCTAGTCAATCACAACACCGGTAAAACTACAATTCCCATGTTTCTGGTGTTGGTTTGTAGTTCCTGAAGTCACATGCCCGAAATGTCATGTGACACTGACAAGACCAAAATGGCGTTTTCGCAACACACCAGCGCCCCCCCAGATTGCTCAGAGGGACGCCTGGTGTACCGACAGGAAGGTGAGAGCCTGGTAATGGTTAACGACTTGTTGGTGTGCAATGCAATATATTTGGTTTCCGGCTGGGAACCTGAACGAATGTGCAAATAGTATTTGCACGGGCAAAATCATGCGGTAGAGTAAAATGTTTTTCATTATTTAGATCAAGCGCCGAGCGTATTGCAGTCGAGCTCTGGCTTCGTATTCGAATAAGTGCGTTAGAAGGACATTTTGTTTCGCGCATCGAATATAATGTAGCTGACCTCCGATGTGAAATCACATTAAATCCTGCTTTATTGTGCGAGAAAGACTTCTTCGGTGATCATAATTTACCGGACAGGATGAAATTGTTGGTGCCGGTCTACGCACTAATAAACCTCATTACGACATATTTGTGAAGTTAAAGCAACACTACAAGAGGCTTAATACGAGCTGATTTACGTTCTTTTCACTCAAGTATATCTGAAAGTAAAATCAAAATATTGAGACTGAACTGAGTTTGTGGAAGATGTGTGGCCATTTGATGTGAGTTTAAGTGTTTTGTCTTGTGTTTTTACTAGAGCAGTGCTCCTCATACCTGAGCAGCAGCCAGGTGGGGTGATGCCATTCCTCCTACAGACTAGGTAAGATGGCTAAAAGTATAGATTTGAGATAATGGTGATATTTTGAACCATCTCTACAGATATAATGAAGTATCTACATCGTATGGCTAAACAAACCGCTTATGGAGAGGTGGAGAGGTGTGGCTCACTGGTTAGAGGCAGCAGACCCGGAGGCTGAGAACGGCCCGGGACCAGGGTTCGATTCCCGACGCGGCAGGGTCGCGGACCAGGGTCAGCGGACTGATAATTCTCGCCTCGGTGCCCACTTTGGGCAGTGATCACACTCGGTAACTCTGGGCATTAAGCTTGCCTCATCTCTACAACGGCCCCCCACAGACGCCGGGGATGCCTGGCTTCACCTTGGAGATGCCCAGCAAGGGACCATCTCACAGGGAAAGCCAGGACGGGTTCCCCAGCGGTCATTCGCGCCAGGATACTCCGGTAGTAATTGAGCGCGCTACAAAACACCTTACATTTACATTTATGCCTTGATACTAATTCTACTGTGTTTTCGTTTGTTTCTGTGCTCTGTTTTATTTTCTTTTTCTTCACTAGTCACAGAGGAGAAGATTGAACGAATTCGAGAAAAATATACAGGTGATATTTTTCCTTTTTTGTACAGTAGCCATTAACACAAAGGTCCTGAAGAAAGCAGTGACATATTTAGAGTCACAAATGCTGAAACATGTTGACCCTACTGACTTGCAGATATTATGTTAAATCTGCTTGTTTTCTCACATTTTAGTATTAGGAGTATTGAGGGTACTCAATAAAAATTTCTCTAATCCACTCAATAACTACCTAATTTTAATATTGCACTTTTTTCATCACAATTTTTTTTTTGGCACTGTAATTCAGCTACCCATATAAAATAATTCTCCGGTTCTCTAAGTACAACTTTTGATTTTTCTGAAGTTGTTTATCTATCAATACTATACTGATAGACATACTGCATTTTCTCCTGGGTAAGGAGAGCCCAAAGGAGGTATAAGGCGGTACTGGACGGGAGCTGATGGGCACTTTTTTCCAAATTTAGGAATTTGAGTGCAGCATGACACATATTTATATGTATTGGTTCATCTCACAGCACTTTATCTGATGTTTTCACAGTAGGATTGTAGTTCTCTTTTGACCCTCAGACATTTCTTTCGTTTCTATAGAAGCCTGATGCTGTCTGTGAGTAGACCACTTACTAAAAACCATAAACTGCACACCTATATCTAGCACCTCTTCATCCATCACACTGATAAACACTGCATCTCCTAACACAATAACTACACGTTGGTGGTTATCTTAAACAATATGGAAACACTTCACACATAGGATTTAAATCAAAGACTAAACTTAGGGATTTCCCCTCACAAATTTATACTGTTGAAAAATCGGATGTTTGTTGGAAACCAGCATAATAATGAGGAAGAATTGCAATGAGCAGACTCAGATGTAAATAGCCTTGAAAAAGCCCTGGCGCGAATCGCCAAAGGGGGCGAAACACGTGTCGGCTGTTCATGTTTTTACCTGAATCAATAAAGCTCTCCTTTCTATATAAAAAAATGGACTTTTGACTCAATCTATATGAGTAAGGATTCAGCCTGATGAAAAGAAGAATTGTTGTAAGCACACTCGCCACCCTTACAAAGACTGTTCAAAACTCAAGAGGTCCAGAGTTTTTGAGTGTGTCCCTCCTACACAAACTAAGTGAAGACTGATATAGCCTTGGAGTCTCTTTTGGACCCCCCCTCTTTTCTAGACACTTCCAAACACCCCCTGCATGATGTAGCATGCTGCCCACTGGGTAGTAGGCGCTATATAAATGTTGCAATACAACAGGGCTGAGAAGCAGTTTAGCACTAGGCTTGGAAGCTGAGTAGAAGCATGAAGTGAGACATTTTCAATAGGTGCACCGACGCACACTGCACTGCGGTGGAGCTATAGCAGGAATTAGGACTAGAAATGTGGAGCACTTTAAATCGTCATCTTGGAGCCAGAACACTGGGACTGATTATCCTGTGAGTTAACGGGATCCAGGTATGAAACCTTGATTCATTCTTGAACTTCGCGCTCATTAGCGTCATCCTTTCGGTGAGTGTAGCTCTTGCTGCCAACACGCCGTCTGCTGGTCGTTTCCCACGACCCTTGACACCATTTGGTCGTGGTGCTGGCCTGCCTGGACATGCGGTCTCAGGATGCAGTGAGGCTGGTGAGTGCAGGCTGCCCCCCCTCCCTCTTACCACCGCGTGTTGATGCCCGCGGGGGAACCTGCCCCGGGCACTCAAGTTTCCTTCAGTCCTTGTGCATCCCGGGCAGTTGGGGGTGGCCCACGAGCGGGTCGGGAGGCAGTTGAGAAGTAGATTCTCTCCAGCCTCTCGAGGGGCGGTTCTTTCCCCGCTACCACTAAGGGGGGAGACCAGCATCATGCGCCATGGGTCCGAAGGACCACCCCCCCTGTCTACTGGGTCACTGACCACAGGCGCTACAGGGTCTTGTTGAGGGGGGCGTCCCGCTACCCATGCGGTTAATGAGGGTCCTAGGCCCGAACTGGCTGTTCGCTTACGGGTCAGGGGGTGGACCGCTGTGCGCTGTAAGGCTCAGTTCCCCCGCTCAACTCCGGGTGCCAGGAGTATTTACCGCCAAGGTTGAGATCACCAGCAATTCGCAGGTTCAACTGTGGCAAGTGTCCCTCAGTTTGAGTTTAGGATTGGAAGAGGGTGCGAGGCCCTGGCCTGGCAGCGGCACCTGAACTTTGGTGGGGGGGGGGGATTTTCCGGCTATAGCGATAAATTGAAGTTGGCATCCAGGTGCGTCTCTAAGTCTCCGGAGGCCTCATCAAGGGTACACAGCCGCATAAGCCGCCTGGCTTCACCTAGGCTTGCCCCCTACAGGGCACTGAGGGTGCACGCACTGGTCGGGCCCAGCCAGGTGCGGGCATTGTTGCTGAGGGCCCGGCCTCTCATTGCAATGCCAGGAGTATTAGCCGGGAGAGTCGGGGGTATTGTGGTGCTTCGGAGCAACGGCTGCAGGTGGCGGTGGTCTCCGAATCTCTGCCAGGTGTTCTAAGTGCCCATGCACCCCCCCTCCCCAAGTCTTCGGTTGTGAGATTAGGTTCGAGTACCGGCCTTGGTTACACACTGATATTCTGCCTCTAAAATGTAATTTAATCAGCTTTTGTAAAATGTAAAGTAATCCGCTTCTCTTGTTAAGCCTTTTAATGCCCTTTGGGTTGAGTTTGCGCCATATAAAGCTGCAAACCATGGTCTGGGGGCCTCGGCAGCCTACAGCTCCGGCCCTGTCTCCCGACCCCATCGGCAGCTGCAATGCATGCTGCAGCGGTTGCAGCCCCAGTGGAGGTGCTGCTGCAAAGAACCTTTAGCACTGTGGGTCTCCCCCAGGGGATTTGGCTCCAGCAGGCCGTCTTGTGTGCATTCCTTTCCTTGGCTGGGCGTAGGGGAAGAGTTTTTTGGCGGCAGTGCAGTTAATGCTGTTATGGGGGCTCTCCATCTGGGGATTTGTTCTCTATGGGGTGGTGTGCCCCCACCCCCTTTTGTCCCGCCGGGCGGTAGGGACCACTTGGAGCCCGTAACCTGAATGATGAGGTCACAGGCTGAATTACGGGGGCTCATGGCTGCTTGCAATCCTGTGAGAGATGAATGTATAAGCAACCGGTGCGCGTGTAAAGTGCTCCAAGAACTTCGGTTCGAGTTCGCGCTACACAAATATTTGGAATGCTAATTAAAGTGCCTGAAAAATCTAAGTGCGGAGAGCGTTAGACTAATGATCTAATGGTTCCCGGTTCGATCCTGGGGTTCGGCAGAAGCCATTTGGGGACTAAATAATCATCCTTAACACGCTTACAAAACATGAATATTAAAACAATATACACTTTTCCCAAGTGCTTGAATGTGCAGGCAACCGGTGCTCATGTAAAGTGCTCCAAGGAGTTCCGGTATAGTTTGCGCCATATAAATAGGTAATTGACTGATTGTAAATAACGTAATACCCCCGTGCCTGGAGGTGTAAGCAACCGGTGCTCATGTAAAGCGCGCCAAGATCTTCGGGTCTTGTCCGCACTATTTACTTAGACAATAATTGGAAATCAAATCAAAGTGCCAGAGATAGCTCATTTCGGAGAGCGTTAGACTAAGATCTAGAGGATCCCAGTTCTATCCTGGGTTTCGGCAGAAGCAGTGTATTGACTAAATATTAATCCTTAACACGCTTAGAAACGTGAGAAATAAAACAATATACACTTTTCACTGTGCCTGAATGTGCAGGCAAATAGTGCTCATGTAAAGCGCTCCAAGAACTTTGGGTCGAGTTTGCGCTATATATATATATATATATATATATATATATATATATATATATATATATATATATATATATATATATATATATATATATATATATATATAAATAGGCAAATTACTTAATCCCCCGTGCCTGAATGTGTAAGCAACCGGTGCTCATGCGAAGTGCTCCAAGACCTTCGGGTCGTGTCCACGCTATATGAATAGCGTGGAGAAGGGGGAGAAGAGTCTTGCCGGTGGCAGAGGCGGGCTCTATCTACTTAGCGCTCTGATTCCAGATTGTCACACTGCTCGCGCTGTTGTTATAGCGGACTGTTTTTAACTTAGCGAGTCAAGGCTAATTTTTAAACTTTCATTGTGTGTCACCTAATTGTATTTCCTGTACTGCACCTCACCTCCAGGCTGAGTTTAGAGTTTGGGGGACCACGCATTCCGCCCACTCCCGCCCCGGTCCGCCGCGTCCAATCATGGACGTTTGAAGCGGAGGGTGAGGAGGAGCCAAGCACTTCCAGGCTCAGGGCTGACAGGTCAGCGCTCTAGCGACGCTGTGGGTGGTACTTTACTTAAAGGTCAGTTAATCGCCTCGCGCTGTGGAGAAGAGTCTTGCCGGTGGCAGAGGCGGGCTCTATCTACTTAGCGCTCTGATTCCAGATTGTCACACTGCTCGCGCTGTTGTTATAGCGGACTGTTTTTAACTTAGCGAGTCAAGGCTAATTTTTAAACTTTCATTGTGTGTCACCTAATTGTATTTCCTGTACTGCACCTCACCTCCAGGCTGAGTTTAGAGTTTGGGGGACCACGCATTCCGCCCACTCCCGCCCCGGTCCGCCGCGTCCAATCATGGACGTTTGAAGCGGAGGGTGAGGAGGAGCCAAGCACTTCCAGGCTCAGGGCTGACAGGTCAGCGCTCTAGCGACGCTGTGGGTGGTACTTTACTTAAAGGTCAGTTAATCGCCTCGCGCTGTGGAGAAGAGTCTTGCCGGTGGCAGAGGCGGGCTCTATCTACTTAGCGCTCTGATTCCAGATTGTCACACTGCTCGCGCTGTTGTTATAGCGGACTGTTTTTAACTTAGCGAGTCAAGGCTAATTTTTAAACTTTCATTGTGTGTCACCTAATTGTATTTCCTGTACTGCACCTCACCTCCAGGCTGAGTTTAGAGCTTGGGGGACCACGCATTCCGCCCACTCCCGCCCCGGTTTGCCGCGTCCAATCATGGACGTTTGAAGCGGAGGGTGAGGAGGAGCCGAGCACTTCCAGGCTCAGGGCTGACAGGTCAGCGCTCTAGCAACGCTGTGGGTGGTACTTTACTTAAAGGTCAGTTAATCGCCTCGCGCTGTGGAGAAGAGTCTTGCCGGTGGCAGAGGCGGGCTCTATCTACTTAGCGCTCTGATTCCAGATTGTCACACTGCTCGCGCTGTTGTTATAGCGGACTGTTTTTAACTTAGCGAGTCAAGGCTAATTTTTAAACTTTCATTGTGTGTCACCTAATTGTATTTCCTGTACTGCACCTCACCTCCAGGCTGAGTTTAGAGCTTGGGGGACCATGCATTCCGCCCACTCCCGCCCCGGTCCGCCGCGTCCAATCATGGACGTTTGAAGCGGAGGGTGAGGAGGAGCCGAGCACTTCCAGGCTCAGGGCTGACAGGTCAGCGCTCTAGCGACGCTGTGGGTGGTACTTTACTTAAAGGTCAGTTAATCGCCTCGCGCTGTGGAGAAGAGTCTTGCCGGTGGCAGAGGCGGGCTCTATCTACTTAGCGCTCTGATTCCAGATTGTCACACTGCTCGCGCTGTTGTTATAGCGGACTGTTTTTAACTTAGCGAGTCAAGGCTAATTTTTAAACTTTCATTGTGTGTCACCTAATTGTATTTCCTGTACTGCACCTCACCTCCAGGCTGAGTTTAGAGCTTGGGGGACCACGCATTCCGCCCACTCCCGCCCCGGTCCGCCGCGTCCAATCATGGACGTTTGAAGCGGAGGGTGAGGAGGAGCCGAGCACTTCCAGGCTCAGGGCTGACAGGTCAGCGCTCTAGCGACGCTGTGGGTGGTAATTTACTTAAAGGTCAGTTAATCGCCTCGCGCTGTGGAGAAGAGTCTTGCCGGTGGCAGAGGCGGGCTCTATCTACTTAGCGCTCTGATTCCAGATTGTCACACTGCTCGTGCTGTTGTTATAGCGGACTGTTTTTAACTTAGCGAGTCAAGGCTAATTTTTAAACTTTCATTGTGTGTCACCTAATTGCATTTCCTGTACTGCACCTCACCTCCAGGCTGAGTTTAGAGCTTGGGGGACCACGCATTCCGCCCACTCCCGCCCCGGTCCGCCGCGTCCAATCATGGACGTTTGAAGCGGAGGGTGACGAGGAGCCGAGCACTTACAGGCTCAGGGCTGACAGGTCAGCGCTCTAGCGACCCCTGCCTCCCCTATAAATGTGCTTTGGTCAGCGACCGTGCAGCGGACGCGTGCAGCGGGCGCGCCGGAAGCGCGCCGAAGTCGAGCCAAAGTCAAGCCCGTCTGCGCCCGTCCGCGGCCGGACGGGGCGCGGGGCCATAAACCCTGGCACTTCTAAGCCCTACACTATACGGTATGATAGACAAGAATTGTTGGGTTTGCGTCCTAATATTTCCCTTTCATGTAAACACTCTATGGAGGCGATATCGCTACACAGCTGTCCCATATGTCCCTTTACTCCTGAGAATACTCTTACTAAAATAAGTACGGTAGGTTACTAAAAGCGGCACTGCTAAATTGCAGATCCCTTAGGAAACACTGCAATTTTCCATCTACTTGAGGATGAGGATCTCAACATCCTGTTTCTTATCGAGACGTGGTTGGACGAGTACTCTGATCCTGATATAATACAGGCTTTGCCACCCGGTTATTCCCTCTCCAGACTCGATAGAAAGGATGGTAGAGGTGGGGGTATCGCTATTGTTACCAAAGCTCCCTTAGAATGCTCCCTATCTCCTATAACGATTGATCATAGTGAAGCCGGCTCTTTTACCATCATCACAGGGCCGAAACACTCTCTCTCAGGTGTCCTTGTGTATCGTCCCCCAGGAAGGCTCTACGATTTTACTTCCAGCCTAATGGAGGCTATAACACATCTAGCACTAAGAAAAACTAGAGTGCTAGTGTTGGGAGATTTAAATGTCCACTTTAACGATCCCCTTGACAAAGAGGCCGCGGACATTAAATCTGAATTACTCTCCTTACAGCTAGAGCTTAAGAACCACGGCCCGTCACACCAACTGGGAAATTTATTGGACCCTATATTTGGGAACTGGACTGGAGTGCAGACCTTATCTCCTCAACCGGTACCCTGGTCTGATCATTTTGTTATCCCGATGCAAATTCAGTTAGCTGAAATCGAACATAACAAAGATAGTGTACAACGATATCAATGCAGGAAATGGAAAAAAAATTCCCTGGACACCTTAATAAAATCCCTTGAAAATGCTGGACCTCCTGGAGGATCCGACTGTGAGACAGCCTATAAACGTCTACAGAATTGCATCATCAATGCTCTAGATAGCACTGCCCCTATTCGCACCTTAACCAACTCTAAGAGGACTAAGAAAACGGCCCCGTGGTTCACCCAGGATCTTCAGTTAGCTAAATCTGCTTGCAAAAAACTCGAGAGGGAATGGCGTACTAACTTCTGCCCAAAAATCAAAACCCTATGTAAAACGGCACAAAAAGAATATAATAAAAAGATTCGAGTCTCCAAAGCATCCCACTATAATAACCGTATCCTGGAAGCTGAGAACTCCTCGAAAGAGCTTTTTAAGATCTTCAAGGAAATCTCTATAATAACCACAAACCTTACATCCCACAATGACTCGGTGGACACTTGCAACAAAATTGCGAAGTACTTTTCCGGCAAGATCACGGATATCTATGCCAATTTCTCCGGTAATATAAAACCCGGCCTCGACTTTGTTGAGAGGGAAGATACCATCCTTACAGAATCCTGCCTTCGTATTTTTACTGTTCCTCCCCCAGAAATTTTCATGAAGACTTGCCAAAGTATTAAATCTGGCTCCCCCCGGGATCCTGCTCCCCCCAAAGTTTTAGGAGCTAGTCTTACTGTCTTAGAGCCCTACTTTAGACATGTGCTCCAAGTCTCTTTTGATACAGCCTGTCTGCCTGTAGAATGGAAGAAAGCAATTGTACTCCCCATTAAGAAAAAACCTATAGTGAGCCAGGATATCCTTGAGAACCTACGTCCCATCTCTTTGCTACCTTACTTAGCAAAAGTTGCCGAAAAATAGCTAATACCCAACTCATGGCCCACCTCGAATCTCATAATGCCTTTCATAGCTCTCTGTCTGGCTTTAGATCGAGCTATTCCACAGAGACAGCGCTCCTGAGAGCGACCGAAACTCTACAGGAAGGAGCTGATGAGGGTAAGACCATGGCACTCATCATGCTGGACCTCAGTGCCGCGTTTGACACTGTAGCACATTCCATCTTGCTACAGTGTCTAAACACAGCGGGGGTCACCAAAGAGGCACTGGGGTGGCTGAAAGCCTTTCTCACCAACAGGTGCTTTCAGGTTCAGAGAGGCAACTTTCTCTCGGACAGCATGGTCTTAGAACAGGGGGTACCTCAGGGCTCGGCCCTGAGTCCCACCCTGTTCAACCTCTATATGGCCCCGCTGGCAGAAGTGGTCCAATCGTACGGCGTAGAGCTAGTCTCTTACGCCGACGATACTCAACTGCTGATCTCCTTGTCCCAGGCTCCCTCCTTAGATGCTGATAACTTCAAAACCTGTATGTGCAATCTCACAGGTTTGATGACCAAACACTGCCTCAAACTTAACGGTTCTAAAACGGAGGTACTAATAATAGGAGGTAAGGACACTAACTGGACCAAAGACTGGTGGCCACCCTGTCTGGGCCTCTACCCACTCCTAGTCGGGAAGCGAAGAACTTAGGTGTCTGGGTGGACACTAAACTTTCGTATGACAGCCATGTAAATAAAATGGTAGGGAAGTGTTTTGGGGTCATGAAAACCCTCAATCGTACCCTGGATCTCCTCCCCTTAGAGTCCAGGCGTACCATGACTCAGGCACTAATAACCTCCCGCATAGACTATGGTAACGTGCTTCTGCTGGGAACCTCAGAAAAGAACATCAGGAGACTGCAGGTATTACAAAACTCAGCAGCACGATTAGTTCTGAGACTTCCCAGAAGAGCACCCTCTAAACCTACCTTGCCTACCCTCACTGGTTGCCTATCAGGAAGAGAATCCTATTCAAAGCACTTCTCTGGTGCTATAGAATCATCTCTCATAAAGCACCATCCTATTTGTCCGATCTAGCCGTGCCCTACGAGCCCAATAGATCCCTTCGCTCCATGGGAATGGGTCTGCTCAAGATTCCGCGCATAAAAAAAGCTAGAATGGGAGGCCGCTCTTTCCGTTCACTAGCAGCCAACAAATGGAACACCCTTCCCACCAACATTAGACTAGCGAATAATGAGTCCTCTTTTAGAAAACTGCTAAAAACTTACTTATTCGCCCTATAGCTCCTTCCCCCTCTTACTCTTCCCTTGACTCTTTCTCCACAGCGCGGGGATACGCCGGGAGGCGTCACCAGGCGCTTTACAAACCCTTTAATAATAATAATTAATAATGAATAGACATGAAACAGGGTGCCGTTTAATACTGGAGCACACACCCCTATGGTGGGTGACAAATGCCTTATAGTCCAGAGAATTGGAGTGACCAATGTGTCCCGTCGCGGAGATGCAATCTTTCAATTCATGCTTGTGAATAATATTTCAGTTCAACTTTCACGCAGTAAATGTTGGTGTGTTCTAGAGTTCAATATCGTGAGTCAGCAAGGACCGGGCGGGCCGGGTCCTGGGGCCCAGTGCCTCACAACTGTGTTTTAGGGGAAAGTGGCCCACGTGGCACGCGACACAGGTTAAGGTTCACGGACAGCATCTAGGACCGGCTCCTCGCCGGGTGAGGAGAATGTTCAGCAATCATGGTGAAGGAATTTTACAAAGGAGCCCTTACACCACGGATCGGTCATCTATACTCCGGGTGCAGCAAAGCATTTAGGCCACTGGATGGCACTGCCCTCGGTTTTTGCGATTGTTCTTTCCTCGCTTAGGCGGCCGGATCATTGGTCGCAGTGCCCTCATTGGGGTCCTGGATGCTTTTGTTTACGAACATGTGCCCACTTGCCAACTGCTATTCACGTGTCGTTTGTATGTTTCCCCCCATGTAGATGTAATTTAATTGGGGCACTTGCGTTGTGCAGGTTCAGGGTTGCGCAGGACATGCAGTGTCACAGGATATGTTTGTGGGCAGTTCACGGACACCCTTTGGCTGCAGAATTTCATGGGGCGCAGCGTCCTTGGTTGGTGGAACAGCCCTAGTTACTGTACAATGGCGATAAAGCGTTCTGTTCATGACCATTTTGTTGTGTATCACTGTGTTTGGTGAAAAGATTGAATGTTAATAAGCACACAGGATAGGCTTTGATGTCACCGCAGACCGGCAGCTTCAAACTCCGATGTACCACTCCAGGTCTACCGCTTTTCGTCCCGCTTGAAATGACAGTGTATGGTTGACTGGCAGTCTTTTCAGCCTATATTATTCACAGGGTGCACTCAAGCCTCAGGTAGGAGCCGTGGTTAAGGTGGGGTCCTTACAGTGGTGCCTTTGACCTGCACAGTGGATCGGTTGGTTGTGGCGCCTTTACTTGGAATTGGGGTGCTCGGTACAAACCTCGGCCTGCCCCTTTGGGATTGTGGTGAATACCATTGCCGCAGGCAAGCCGTATGCATGTAGGTCACTAGAGAGCATTGCTACCCTGCACCACATAAGTACCCTCCGGTGTTCCCCAACCAATGGGTTTCTCTTGCAATGATATTAAAGGTGCACCTCGGGCCTCGTTTTGGTACCATGCTTGCGCGTGTATAAGGGCGTCGCTCCGTATCTGTTTGGTGATGCTGGCAAAGCCCTTGCCTGGTGGGTCTGCTTGTGTGTCCTGAAGGGGCCACATTCCTAGAGGCGGACTGTACACTCCTGCTGCCTTGCGCTTGGTATATATTTTGGTTAGCTTGTCGCTGGGTGCAGGACCAGTATGATTCCCTGGTTCTGGACATGCTTGCTGCCTATGTGCTGGTCTGGGGCAGGGGAGCTGTATCCCTTTAGCGTGGTATCAGGCAGCTGGTGCTGTTACATAATGTCACAGCATCATGGTCTACTGTGCCGGCTAGTCACAAGCAGGTTTAAGCTTTTAATCTTTGCCCTCGTGGTCAATGGCTTTTTGGAATCCTGCAGGTTGTTTCGTAAATGTTAATGAGGAAATGTTAGTGCACAGTGCAGGCTAAGCACAGTATGGGACGGATGCCAACAAAAGTCAAGTTTGTCTCCCTATAGCGGGGATTTGTACGCCCTGTAATATTTTGAGTTCGATTATTCTTGAGGCCCCTGGCAGCGCCTTTGGGGCGGGCTGCCCTGCCTCGGTGTGTTTGTGGCATGCATCGCTAAGCGCAATGCAACGGGGGAACAGGAAAAAGTGGCACACTTGCTTTTCCCCGGCATTCTTATTCATGAGCCTCAGTAGCAAGAATGATCATGCCGACTGTGACAAGGAAATCAGTTATGACTTGGAAATCGGCTTATTAGCAAAGGGTTTGCTGCAATGTCCAGTGACTACGTTGAGTGAGCAGTCTGTTGAATGGTTAGGCACGCATCTTAACCCTGCTTGAGGGCATCCAGGAGTTTTCATAGCCTCTATTTCAAGAGCGGACATCTAGAACACTCACATGTTTGTAACACAACTTTGTTCGGTTCTCTGTTTGTGAAGGCAATTGATGGGTCTTGCCACACTCTGTGGGGGTTATACAGCCTAAGGGCCACCGGTCACGTATTTGGTCAGGCTGTATGCACTTATGCCTCAGGTTTTATAGAGGCAGTCTTGTAGTGCGGCCCCTGCTGTTCAACTGTTGGCGTTCCAGCGCTGCTAGACAATTTGAGGGTCTTATCTGAGATGTCCAGGGGGCATCTTACCTTGGCTCACCCCGGGCAGAGTTTTGGGCCGTTCTCTGCGGTGTGATGGGATTGGAGCAGCAGCGCGGGCGTTTTGATGCAGCTTTTATGCCTGGCCGTGAGGCTTGTCCTGTGCTGCAGGCCGCTGTACATGGGGGGGGGGGGGGATTTGGATTTTGGATTTGGATTGGGATTTATAGAGCGCATAGCTACCCTTGGGCATCCCAGCGCTAACAAGACCTAATTTTCCTGAGGGGAGGGGTGACAGTAAGGAGGAAAGGGTGGTTTTGGGGAAGAGCCAGGTTTTTAGTTGCTTCCGAAAGGAGAGGAGGTTGTGTTCTCTCCTCATGGCTACTGGGAGGGTGTTCCAAAGTTTGGGTGCGTTGTAGGCAAACAAGCGGCCGCCGGATCTTGCCTTTTTTATTCTTGGGATACTGGCAAGGGCGAGAGAGTTGGATCTTAGATTTTTGGTAGACTGGTGGGGTTTCATCAGGGATCAGAGGATTATGGGGCCTTGGTCATGCATAATCTTGTGAGAGATGCACAGCGTCTTGAAGGTAATTCGCTCCTTCACTGGTAGCCAATGCAGGCTTTTGAGTGCTGGATTTGCCGAGCATCTTGCTTTGGTACCGGTAAGGATTCTGGCTGCCGCGTTTTGAGCTACCTGAAGTTTCTGAACTACCGATGCCGGGGCACCCAGGTACAGGACGTTACCATAGTCTAACCTGGAGTTAACCAGCCCCTGCATCAGTAGCTTCCTGGACTGGAAGGGGATCAGGTGGAGGATCTTTCGGGCCATGCGGATAAGGCCAAAGCAGGTCCCTGAGGTTTTCCTGGCCTGGGTCTTAAAATTTAGGTCCTGGTCGAGCCAGATGCCTAGGCTTTTGACCTCTGTTTTTGGGGAAAGTGGGTTCCCATACAGGGAGGCCAGGAGAGGTTTGTTGGAAGTTTGTTTGGGTTGCCAAGGAGAAGGATCTCCGATTTGTCTCCATTAAGTTTTAGTCGTGAGTCACACATCCATTGGGAGACTCCTTCTAGACACCTGGACAGATTTTCTAGGTTGGTGTTTGATTGATTGATGGAGACCACCAGCTGTGTGTCGTCAGCGTACATCACTGTTTTGACGCCGAAGGGGGTGATAACGTCCTCAAGGGGGGACATATAAACGTTAAAAAGTGTGGGGCTCAGGGAGGAGCACTGGGGGACCCCACACTGCATGGGTAGAGCATTGGACGTGGAAGTACCATCCGACACCTGGAAGGATCTTCCCTCTAAGAAGGATTTAATCCAGGCAAGGGCGGAGTCCGTGACTCCCACAAGGCTTAACCGGTGGACCAAGATGGCGTGGTCCACCGTGTCGAAGGCGGCGCTTAGGTCGAGGAGGATCACTGCCACTGATCCTCCTGCGTCCATGATGCTTCGCGCCTCTTCGACCACTGCCAGTAGGGCGTGTCGGTACCTTGCCCCGGTCTGAAACCGGTCTGAGAGTCCCGTAGCAGGTGAGGACATGGTTGATGACTAGAATGGCTGCCCGAGGGTTTTGACTATTAGAAGCTGTCCAATAAAATCAACGTTTGCTGGTTCTTCGGACCGGAGGAGTTAAATCTTAGTCTATTTCCACGGCACATTGTCTAGCTACTGTATTAGTGACAGCCTTAGTGTCAGTGACGCTTGTTTGTCTTGGGCTTTGTCTCCAGTCACCACCGGCTTTTCTACTGGATGGTCTACGTGATGCGTCCAGGCGCCTCTAGGCACACGCGGTGGTAATTGTAATCGCAAAGGGTCTGTGGGGCCATGCGTTATGTGATAGGTGATGCCTCATTTGGGCATTAGGTACGTATGATATGCGCCCTGCTACAAGTGTTAGTAGGATACACTGCTGATTTAGTGGATGCATAAGGTGTTATGCTAAGTACAGTTCCTACCAGCAACTACGGGGTTGTTAAATGAGCTGTAGGACGGTGGCCCGATTGACCCAGTGAGTTAGGTATTCCCTGTGATGTCATGATGGGTTTGTTAGAACAGGGTAATATGGACAGATGGAACTAATTTTATCTTGCATGGACGATACGATGGGTAATTAAAATAACCTGGTATGGAGTCTCTTCTGTAGGGTGCATAGTGTATCACTGTGGGACTGCGGTTGGCACATTGCATTGGCACGGCCTCTAGGATAAGCCAAAGTCTCTGCCTAATCAAATCAAATCAAATCAAAAACAACTTTATTCGGTTTTACAAAAGAAAACCATAAAAGTTCATAAAAATACATTTATACATTGGTTCAATTTAGAAAAACTGTTAAAAAATCGAAAATTTAGAATACAGTTTATGTAATCATAAAAAAGATAGACTTTTACTGCCATCCCTTGTGGTCTCTTCATTCATTTGATTATCAGAGATTAGACCTATGGCGTATACAGAATTTCAGGAAGCGTGCAGTTGCTTTTGCTATCAATTCATTTTCCAAATACTGTAACGCCAGGAATGCTGGACGACATTGGCGTAGGCCCCAATATTTGAGTATGGGCAATAGCCATTGTCTACGGGGTGCCTCAAAGAATTTACAGAATAAAACTGTATGTATCGTTGACTGCTGTGATTGGGAATCACAAGGGCACAACAACATTTTTGATGACCAATCATTCTGTGTGGGAAAACAGACCATTAGGTGGAACATGTTGAACCTGAAGCGTGTCAAAAGTAGTTTTTCAAATTGGGTAATATTGTACATCAAATAAGGTTCGACAGATGTTACTGTTTGGACTAATAGACTTTGTTGTACAGAGGGTTTATGGATTTCTTTTAGCAGACGTATTTGTTGCAAATGTGATAGACATGCTTTCCTCAGTTCTAGTTTGGGAATACTGCTTAAAGATGTTGGATCTGTAAAGTAATGACTGTAACCCATGTCTTTTAAAAAGGCTTTTACGTAGGCTGTCCATTTCATCCGCCCATAGTGCTCAAGCTTCTGTATATCCTGGATGATGAGTCTGGTTAGATGGCATTGTTCAGTGACCCAAATTCTGCGCCAGAGCATTATAGGTTGAGTTCTTATAATGTCCTCTAGGTGGTCTATGCCCAGCTCTTCGTGGCAGGCGTTTTGTAGATGAATTTTTTGGTAGCCCCAATAGGGATCTTAAAAAGGCGTTTTCTATTTTTTGTAAGTCAGTCACGTTTGCGTATCCCCATATCCTTGCCCCGTATATGGCGGTACTGACACATTTTGCCTTGTAGATTTTTAACGTTTCTAGAGGTGGCTTATGACCCAATTTATGAACAAATGATCTCAAAGCCGTTGTTGCTTTCAAAAATGATAATTTCCTTGCAGAAATTGCCGCTTTCCACTTGAATTTGTCGTCGATGACGATTCCCAGGTATTGGTAGGTGGATGTTCTTTCCAAAGCTTCTCCTTTCACAAATAGTCTTTTAGGTTTCAAGCTTTTTCTCCCTGCGTGCATAGTGAAAGTTTTCTTAACGTTTAAAAACAAGTTCAGGCTTAACATAAATTCACAATATCTGTCCAGCTCTCGCTGCAGTTCCACTGTTGTTCTAGCCAGAATGACCGCGTCGTCGGCGTATAGCAAAGCGGGTATATGCCGACGACCGACCGAGGGGAGGTCTTTGCTACCCTCAAGCATTGCTGACTCGAGGCCATTTGTATAGAGGGTGAATAGAAAAGGGGCCAGAACGCATCCCTGTCTGACCCCCTTTTCGACACTGAAGCTGTCAGTCAGTTGGCCCTTTATTCCGAAACGCACTCTGCCTGTTGTTCCGGTATAGAGTTCTCGCAGGAAGTCTACAATAGGAGGATCCACACCCATTTTCAGCAGGATCATCCACAGCCTTGAGTGTATGACACAGTCGAAGGCTGCGGATAGATCTACATACGCCATGTGAAAGACACTCCCCTTGGCCTCTAGGTACTTTCCTGCCAATAGGGTCAGATTTAATGCTTGATCCACGGTGCCTAGACCCTCGCGGAATCCATATTGTATATCTGATATGGCGTTATTAGTAACAGCCCACTCCTGGAGTCTCTCGAGAATGATTCGACCAGCGACCTTCCCGAGAGAGTCCAGGAGAGAGATAGGCCTATAACAAGTTGGTGAGTTTCGGTCTCCCTTTTTAAAGATCGGGACGAGTACTGAGGTCTTCCATGATTTTATCAGGCCTTCTTCTAGTGATGCGTTCAATACATTTGTCAGGAGCGGGGACCAGAGTTCTTCCTCGTATTTATAAATGTCAACGGGTACCCCGTCAGGCCCCGGGGCCTTGCCTATTTTTGAGGATCTTAATGCATTCTGTACCTCGTCGTGCGTAAACTGCAGGTTTAACGGATAGGTAACTTGGTTCAGCAAGTCTATTGTTTCCGTATTAAATGATCGTCCTAGACCAAAAACATTTGAATAGTGGTTTACCCATTCGGTGTTAGTGATTGCAACATCGATGTGAGGTATGGTGACCTTACTATTTTCCAGAACTCAGCGCTATCTTTGAGTTCTGAGCTTTTCTTTAGGCGCTCCCATAACTCGGTTTTTATCTCTTGTTTTCTGTTTTTAATTGCTAAGGCGTATTCTCTCCTTAGAGCAGTAATTTTCGCCCTGTCTCTATCTTTCCTGCCCAGTGCTTTTTTTAGTTTTGTGTGTGCTTTAGTACAAGCTGAATTAAACCAGCCTTTCTTTTCACAATTAATCTGTTTACAAGATCTAATTAATGATTTTTGTATCTTTTCTGTGATAGTATTGAAACTAGCTATTATGTTGGAACTTTCTGCCTCGTAGTCTAGACAAAGTGATATCTCCTTTTTACATGCCGTAACTACTCCTGAGGTGATGGCTTTTTTATCAACATTTACCCATTTTAGGGTGTAACCGTTAAGAGACCCCATCTCTAGGTTTTGTTGATGTAGTAGAGAAAATGTATCAAATTCTTTTGTTCTCTTAAGGTGATTACAATCGGGAAGTGGTCACTTAAGGGGTTTTTGACCACTTCAAATAGTTCTATGTTTGGGCCTTTATGTGCTGAAATCATAATGTAGTCTATCAGACTCGTTAGTCCCCTACCATTAAAGGTTGGTGTAAAAGGTACTTGGGAGGTTTTTAGTTCATTTGCAAAGCCCAATTCTAATTCAGTTATAGCCTCGTTCATTTTTTCGCCTTCATGAGAGTGAGTAAAGTGAGTGATCATATTACCATCATCTTCCTCTATCCCACATTTGTCTGTGTTATTATTCTCACATAAGTGGATATTGAAGTCACCACCCCAAAGTATGGTACATATTTTGTTAATGAATTTCTCTTTTAGGTCTTGTAAAGTAAGAGAAATCTCTTGAAGAAGATTAGTCAGATCGTCTAGTTTCTTGTTATTATAGAAGTTTACAATAATATATAACGTCTGTTTAGTTATCTTGAGAATAACTATTTGATAATTCTCATGTAGTTTAACGGGAACTATCTCTTCATGATGTAAAGTATTGGCTATATAGGTAGTTAGACCGCCACTATTTCTTCCAGATGAAGATTTTTTTGCCTAATCACCTAGGGGGTGGCAGGTGTCAGCTTAAGGGTGTACTCCCTTCTCCTGACTAAGGGCGGGTTCAGCCAGGCTTAGGTGCATATCCTAGCCAGCCAGAAACTCCATTTACAACATTGGTAGAGAATGCCTAGGAGTTGTTTGCAGTCCATTTGAAACCGCCCCACAGGGAGAATGTTTTAGGCCACTAGGTTTGTGGAGGGCTCTGGTGTGGGAGCCTGGTAAAGAGCTTAGGTCAGGCTGAATGTCTTGTGCTTTCACCACACTGTTGAGTCCCAGCCATGAGGGGATTGTATCAGGGTGAGCTACCGTGGGTCAGGAAGCGCCTAAGCATCAGTTGCACTGAGCAGCTTACAGCCAGACGTGGTATCCTATGCAAAGGGCATCTGTTGAATTAGAGCCCTACTCCGAGGTACTGCCTTAAGTGCTTTGAGGTCTGTTTGGCACCACCTTTCTATGGAAACCATTGTCTAGCTGGCTGCTCTGAGCTGAGCTTTTGCAGGTGTTCGAACATGCATCTGTCACTAATTTACTCAGATAACTGGGACAATAAGTAAGGCGGGCTGGATAACTTTCTTCTACCTTTATTGGCACATCATGTTCCCTTTTTCTTGTATGCTCCCTGGTATACTAGCAGAAGTTTTGTAGGGCAAGACCTCACTAGGGGGGTGACTGGCTTTATGTATTGGACAAATCCAATATGTTTCTCATTTACTAACGTGTCAAAGTTTTCAGCTGCTGGTGCATAGTTGATTCATATGCACAGTATTATTAAGGTAATTAATCGCTGTACGTTGTAGTGCAACTACCAGGCGTTTACGCACCAAGGCATAGTGCAGCGATGAGAGTTGCCATACTGTAGGATACAAAGTTTAAATACGACTGCCAGGTCCAGCGGGAGTGTCAGCGATTTGGCCACTTTCGAGTTTCAATCAACCTTCCTTCCTCTGTGGTTGGTAAAATGTATATCAGTAGCAGGGTAAGAAAGATCTCTTCTCTAGTGGCAACATACCTGCGGGAACACTTGATCTTCAAAAATACACAAGCTTCATGCTCCAACAAGCGCTATACACAGATAGCTGGGAAAGGAAGTAAGGCGGGCTGGAAAATTTTTACTTCTCCCTGCAGTGGCACATCTTGTCAGGAGTCAAATGTATTGCACTTCAGCCATGCAATGTTAACACCCAGCCACTCCAAGCTGATTATTTGAGGTCATCTTGTGCCTCATATACTCAGCCCAGTATTAGGCCCCTGGGTTAGTCAGCGCCATTAATCACTAAATTCAACTGAACAAGAGGTGTGACCATGTTTTTCACTAGCAGAAGTTTGGGAATGCAAACTCCACCTAGGGGGGTGGCTGGCTGATGTTGATGGACTAGTCCAAAAGGTTTCACAGCAACTGCACGCGGGAGAATGTCTGTTACCTGTGCATAGTTCTCGCAGATACACAGTATCATATTAACTTTAAATGCTTTAGTTGCAAGTGGTAAGTATGATGTTCCCTGAATTTCAGCAACTGGTCACATTGTCCGCAACAAAGCTGCCTGGGAGGTCTGGGTGCAGTCACCACAGATTAAACTGACTAGGTAACAACTTGGTTATAATGACCAGTGCGGTTTGTGGTATCTTTTCAAAGGGAAGAGATATGTTAGGCACTTTATTGCCTACAACGTAGCATATTCATGAGGGCGTTGTTGTATTGCATGTTACAACGGGTGATTCCCTTATTACGCCAGCAGATGCGCACATGGCCAGCAGTACGCAGCCTGGGAAGTCTCGATGCGAATACCACAGATTAAGCTATAATGGCAAAATTACTGTACGACAGGAGGGACAATGCCACGTACACGTGTGACAGATGCAACAATTTTATCCCTGCCAAAGCAAACCAAAGTTCTTAGGGTCAGATGCACAACATATAACCGTTCACTTCAGCCTCTCTGAAAGAAGTCTGTTAGCAGAGGTGTAGAGCGGGACGTCTTGCACCAGGGTGCGGTCATCGCACGGGCAACACAGCAGATAGGCTGATGTCAGACGAGGGTGCTTGCGGGCTAGGAGGCCGGGCAATGTAGCAGGACCAATGCTAAGGACCCCCCCCCTCCTTCCCTGGACTGCCTGAGTATGTGAGTGCAGAGTGATTTGCAGTGTTACAGGTATTTTCCCACCCACACAGGGGCAGGAGGCTCATTGCAGGAATCTATATAAATAGAGTGGGGGAAAGACCTATAGAGCATCAAGGGTCACAGCTGGTTAGCAGGATATGGGTATCTGTGATCGAGCTTTAGTTAAGCAAGCCTGGTAGTTGGCTTAAGTTGTCTGGTCAACCCTAACAAAGTAGGTACACTCTGCTCCCAGGGCAGGTCACGGGCTGCTTCAGTGATGCATGACATGCCTTGTCCGCATAGCCAGAGTATATAGGCTGGTTGTGGAAGAGGTCTTCTTAGCAAGTGTGCTGCTGTTCCATAAAATGGGGAAACAAGCTTTAGGGAGCTCAAAATGCTAGAAGGGCTGCAACTACAGGTTACAGCAGGTGAGAGCCACATCAGCTTGTAGTGTGACATAGCGATGTTTAAGAGAGAGCTCTCTCCTGGGAAGCCATCACAGTCTTGCTGGGCATGTGAGGCACTGGTACAGTCCCCAGAGAAGGATAACCCGTTCCATGCGCAAGTTCGCTGAACAAGGGGCTTTGGCTTCAGCAGGCTTGGGCTACGCCTGTCTTGGCACGGGGCCAAGTCTAATGAAGCAGTGGAGCATTCCCGCAAAGGGTGAATAGTGATATGCGCAAGCTCAGACGAAAGAGGTTTTGGGTTTATCAGACATGAGCTGATCCAAATGAAGGAGAGGCTATTTTGATGCTGATAAGTTTCACTTGTCATAGGTTGGAATGGACTTGATCCTCTTGGACATGCAAGGAGCTGGTTGCAAGTGAAGAAAGTGCTGTTTGGTTGGTGGGGGGCTCAGTAGGTAACGGGGGCCACCTCCAGAGCTGTGACGGAGTTACAGGGCAATCTGGAAGCATTCTGGGTACAGAAAGATACCTCTGCAAGAGCCAAATCCCAGGAGCCTCAGGGGAGGTTCCTGGAACAATTACGTTGGCGCCCCATTAGTCCTTCGGGCGGTTGTGGGCCTGAACAACCGGGGGCTTGCTTTGCTACGCTCCACCCTGTAAGGGGCATGAGTAGTAAGGGACAAATGTGTCACGCAATCCAGTAAGGAGATCACCCCTATAAGGGTAGCGCTGATTGGGTTTCCACAATGTTTGGCTCATCAGGCGGGCGGGGTAGGATAGGTTAGTTCAGCTACCTGCCCTTGGATGGCCCGTAAGATAACCCACCATAATTTGAATACTGTTGTATGGAATAAACCTGCAGCCATATTTTCTCCAAACAAAAAAGTTGTGTTGTGTATTTATTTATGCATGCCTTTTCCACTTGGGTGCGTGGGGGGGATAATCTTGCGCCAATAATGGAACTATGCGGCTGCCCGCGTCTCCCGCAGGGGGCCACGTTGGAGGGCAGCCACCCCTTAGTGGCATTTAGGCGCCTCACCACTCGCTCTTGCGGGACTCCAGGAAGAATCCCCTTACAGGGCGTGCTGGACACGTCATGTCTGGTGCGCGGGGGGATGGGGAGGGGTATTTAGGCCTCCCCCCGCCATTGTTGGGCCTCTGTGCTGCCCTACACGCTGTCTCTGCCCATCATTTCGTCGTCGCTGCTCCTCGGGCCTGAAGGTGCCGTTCGCACTCATTAGCGTCATCCTTTCGGTTAGTGTAGCACTTGCTGCCGACACGCCGTTTCCCACCCCACCGCGTACCCGGCATGGGGCAGGCAAGGGAATTTTCAGGATGTTGTAATGTTTTCTTTGTTGTTGCAGGCGGAGTCACAGGGCGATCTGGAAGCAGTCTGGGTACAGAAAGATACCTCTGCAAGAGCACAATAAGGGTGCCAGAGCCAAATTCCAGGAGCCTCAGGGGAGGTTCCTGGAACAATGAAGTTGGCGCCCCATTAGTCCTTCGGGAGGTTGTGGGCCTGAACAACCGGGGGCTTGCCTTGCTACGCTTCGCCCTGAAAGGGGCGTGAGTAATAAGGGACCAATATGTCACGTGATCCAGTAAGGGGATCATCCCTATAAGGGTAGCGCTGATTGGGTTTCCACAGTACTTGGCTCATCATGCGGGCAGGGTGGCATAGGTTAGTACGGCTACCTGCCCTTTGATCGCCCGTAAGATAACCCACCATAAATTGCATACTATTGTATGGAATAAACCTGCAGCCATATTTTCTCCCAAAAAAAAGTTGTGTTGTGTATTTATTTATGCATGCCTTTTCCACTTGGGTGTGGGGGGATCATCTTGCGCCGATAATGGAACTATGTAAGAATGTTCGGCATGACAAACAAGTATTACCCTTGCACGTGCAGAGTCTGGAGTTCCGCAACAGAGCACTGGGATTCAATTTTATGGACTGTTCACCACAAATATAACTTTTTACAGTGCTTAATTTGTGCTGGAGCTTTCCGGTGCTCAGCACCGGCACTTATTTTACCAGGCCGGGTCTATACAATTTTTCTCCTCTGCCAAATTGATGGCCCGGTAATTATTGAAATAGTTTCCTGCACAGTGCTGCTCTCCCTCTGTGGCTGCTGCCTGGTATGTCTATTCGGAAGTCCCACCTTTGTCCAGGCATACTTGAAGACCATCATCATCACGTTAGTGATGTCACGTCCTGAGCAGATCCAACCGCCTGCCTCTCACAGAATTTTGTTTCATTTACGCTGAAGAATGCTTGAGAGCAAGCTTTTGGCTGAGCTGGGGGCACGTCAGGCTGGAAGTGTGCAGCAGGACAGCCAAAGTGCTAATAAACATTTAAAAATATACAACCTCCTGTCCAGCCTGAGTGAAGTACTGAATACAATGAGCGCTGGCGCCCACAATCAGTACAGGTATAATTTTTGTTTATTAAATGTACTTTACTTGTTCATAAAAGCAAAAAGAGCTGCACGTTAAAAAAAAAAAAAACTTTCCGGCATTGACATACGTTCTTATAATCTCCTGTGCTGAGGGCTTGGCCTGCGCTTCAGATTTATTGCCTAACCCCCAGATGCATCAACAAACCAATTTGCCATTCCTTAATAGCGAAAAATACCGATTCGCTATTAAGGAATTTCAAAATGGAATGCATCAAGAAATCACTTAAAAAATAGCGATTTCTTAGAATTCCTTAATTGCGACTCGCAAATTGTGAGTCGCAATTAAGGAATACCTCCCCATTCATTCCTATGGGCATAGAGGCCCATAGGAATGAATAGGAAGACAATCTCAATTTGCGAATCACAATTAGCGATTCGCAAATTGAGATTTCAAGGGTGCAGGGGTGTCCAAAGGACACCCTGTTGCCCCCCTGAAATTGATATGTGCACATATGTTGCGGACTCACATGCCCTTAGGGCATGAGTGTGCGCAACATGGAACTTTGAAAAATGCACTTTAGTGCATTTTTCAAAGTTTTTGCAAATTACCACGAAGTTGTGCTTCATGGTAATTTGCACGCCCTATTAGCAAATTCGCTATTTTAAACACTTTCATGCATTGCATTTAAGGAATCTCAATTTGAGATTCCTTAAATGCAAATAATCGCAATTTAACGATTTCTAAAATTGCGATTTTTGCATTTGGGATGATGCACCCCAAATGCAAAAATACCGCTCGCAAAGGGCCAGATTCTCAGAATCTGGCCCTTTGCGAGCGGATTTTTGTTTGATGAATCTGGCCCTTAGCCTTGCAAAATCGTACGATGGTTGCCAGAGGGCAGGCTGCGCTTGAGTCTCATGGTTAGTGCACGTGCTGCTCTGCACTCATGCTGGGTCAGTTTGTGTTTTAGTGAAGTAACATGTTAAAGCAGATTGCCTTCTGCTCGCACTAAGCCTGCCAAAATCTTTGTTTAATTCTGCTTGGCATGGTTTTGTAATAGTGACAAACTGAAGAGTTCGGAGGTTGTAATACTTTTTTTTAAGGGGCAACAAACTAAAATTCTCACGTAAATACTCTGCAGGATTTCCCATTTGCTTTTTTTTTACTTTAGCATCTTTGCAAATTTCAGGCTCTACTTGCAAGTAGGTAGAGTGTGCAGGTTATTGCTTTACTTGTTGGGAATAAAATATATGACACGAGGAATTTAAAATACATCTTAAGTAGCCAATAATATTAAATTTGAGATAAGGGGGAAACATCAATTGAAAACCTGCAGAGAAACAATGGGGCATATTATCAAGGGGGTTTATCTCCGCTTTTTTGGCTTTAAAAGCCAAGAAAGCGGAGATAAAATTCTCTCCCTATTACCTAGCTGTCGCTAACACCAGTTAGCGACAGCTAGTAGGAGATAGCGACCATCATGGGCCCCACTTTGCATGTCAGTGATATTTATCACTAATGACATGCAAAGTGGGCGTGCCAAGATGTTAGCGACTGGAAACAGTCGCTAACATCGCTATCTCCTATTACCAACTTTTTGAGATATTCGCGCTAAGCGCGAATATCTCCAAAAGCTAACACCTGCCCTGAGCAGTTCTTAGCCATGTTATCTAATGGGAGGTGGATAAAATGACTAAGACCATTAGCTCGCTAATGCATGAATATCGCTGACTTTTCAGCGATATTCATGCATTGCGGACGATTTTTATCGCATTTGCGATAAACCTTGGTAATACGAAGGTTTATCTGTGATAAAAATCGCCGCAGCTCGGCGATAATTTTTTCACGCTAACCAAGCAATAGCGATAATTATCGCTATTGCTTGGTAATATGCTCCCTTCGCGCTAAGCGCGAATATCTCCAAAAGCTAACGCCTGCCCTGAGCAGTTCTCAGCCATGTTATCCAATGGTAGGTGGATAACATGGCTAAGAGCATTAGCTCGGTAATGCATGAATATCGCTGACTTTTCAGCGATATTCATGCATTTCGGCCGATTTTTATCGCTTAGGAGATAAACCTTGATAATAGCAAGGCTCCTAAGCGATAAAAATCGCCGCAGCTCGGTGATAAAAATATTGTCGCTAACCAAGCATAGCGATAATTATCGCTTATGCTTGGTAATAAGCCCCAATGTGTTTAGGAAACATTAAATTACTATCAGGAACCTGGTATGAGATATAGCGATATAGCATATTTCTATGTAAAGATTTAGAAAACCAAGCAAACCTGAAACCATTTTTTGAAAAGTCACTCGTACTGATATACAAAGAATGCTGACATAGTTTTCAAATTGGGTTTATGAAATAATAAACCCCCTTCCTATTTTCAGAATGTATAGAAGAAGCCTTTAATTTACATGGGAGATTATTTTGCATTAGAAATAAAAGCAGAAACAAATGAATTTTGCAAAAGATGTTGACTTCTGTCAGACTTTCATTTGCTATTGCCTTACGGTTACTTTTGTTATGCATAATGAGGGAACTTTAAAAAATATCAATGGGGGTAGTGAAGAGGTGGTGCTCAGCGGCACTAGGGTGGGCCTATCCTCCTCTCCTGAAAGTATAATTAATCAACAAAGGTCCACCTCACGTAGAGTTGGTATGTATCCTGATGTTCGTGGAATACACACTCTGTGTTAAAATACCCCTCACACACCAAAAGGGCCCTTGGTGTCATGCTTCATCATCGGGGTCTTCCCGCCCTGCTGCGGGACGGGGCAGTGCTGCGACAAGCGACTACGCTGGAGCACCTTTTTATTGTGGGTGCTATGTGAGTGAATGGGAGTGAGTGTCAGTAGGGTCAGTGTTGTGAATAAGTGGTGTTTAAAAAATACCTGGCCTAGTGGTAGAAAAAACTATTTAATAGACACTGGCTGGTATTGTTAAAAAAATGATTCGGAGAGGTAAAGCAAGTTAATGGGCTTACTCTCCTGTGCGGGTCAACATGTTTCGGGGCACTATTCCCCTTCGTCAGGACCAGGGTTGGATCCCCTTGTCACTCACTCATATTATTCCACAAAAGATAAAGGGTGTATGTACAAAGGAAAGTGATGATGTACTATTTATCAATGTGTAAAGATAATTTATATTTACACGTGTCCCTAGCTATATCAGTAATTCTGATGTAATAAGCTTAGGAAGATTGGAATCAGTGCCTCATGAGCCAAGTCTGGACAAAGGGTAATGGAGGTCCATTCAACCCCCAGCACGTGGGTGCTTCCTCCTTTGTCCGTGGCTTCCGTGGTTGTACCCTTTGTCCAGACTTGGCTAATGAGGCACTGATTCCAATCTTCCCAACACCAGCGCCAACCATCTGACCTCCTGGTCTAACGTCAACGACGACGAGACACGCAAGGTCATGAACTCCATCCACTCAGGATCTCCGACAGACCGGTGCCCACACCACGTATTCAACAAAGCAGATGCAGCCATCACACACCAACTACGGAAGGTCATCAACATCTCCTTCGAAACAGCGACATTCCCGGAAAACTGGAAGCACGCCGAAATCAATGCCCTCCTCAAGAAGCCCAAGGCAGACCCGAGGACCTCAAGAACTTCCGACCCATTTCCCTGCTCCCGTTCTCCGCGAAGGTCATTGAGAAAATTGTCAACATGTAATTGGCCCGCCACCTCGAAGACAACAACATCTTGGACTCGTCCCAGTCCGGATTCAGACAAAACCACAGCACTGAGACAGCGGCGAAACATCAGCCCTCATCCTACTGGACCTGTCAGACGCCTTCGACACGGTCTGCCATCGCACTCTAAAGACACGCCTCCAAGGAGCCAGAAGGCCCTTGACTGGACCACGTCCTTCCTCTCCGGCAGAACCCAGAGCGTCCGCCTCCCACCCTTCTGATCCGAAGCCACCGACATCATCTGCGGCGTGCCCCAGGGCTCATCCATCAGCCCGACGCTGTTCAACGTCTACATGGCCCCCCTCGCACAAGTGGCCCACCATCACGACCTCAACATCATCTCCTACGCCGACGACACCCAGCTCATCCTCTCCCTCACCAAGGACCCACACACCGCCAAAACAAACCTCCACGAGGCAATGAAGGCCATCTCCGACTGGATGAGGAGCAGCCGCTGAAACTGAACTCGGACCAGACTGAGGTCCTCATCCTCGGACCCACCCCCTCAGCCTGGGACGACTCCTGGTGGCCGACCACACTGGGAACAGCACCGACACCCACCGACCTTGCACGCAACCTAGGATTCATCCTCGACTCTTCCCTCTCCATGTCTAAGCAGGTCAACGCCGTCTCCTCCTCCTGCTACAACACCCTCCGCACGTTCCGCAGGATCTACAAGTGGATCCCGACCGAAACAAGAAGAACGGTGACACAGGCCCTCTTCAGCAGCAGACTGGACTACGGCAACGCACTCTATGCAGGAATCCCAGCCAAACACCTACGACGACTACAACGCATCCAAAACGCCTCCGCCCGACTGATCGTCAACGTCCCCCGCCGCAGCCACATCACCCCCCACCTGAGAGACCTACACTGGCTCCCCGTCCACAAGAGGATCTCCTTCAAGCTCCTCACCCATGCACACAAAGCACTCCACAACGCCAGACCAGCCTACCTGAACATCAGACTCAGCTTCTACACCCCCACCCGCCAGCTCCGCTCCGACAGATCGCCCTTGCCGCTGTCCCCCGCATCCAACGAACGACCTCCGGCGGCAGATCCTTCTCCTATCTCGCCGCCAAGACCTGGAACACCCTCCCTACCCACCTACGGCAGACCCAAGACCTACTCGCCTTCAGAAGACTCCTCAAGACCTGGCTCTTCGAGCAGTAGCAGCACCCCCCTCCCCTCAGCGCCTTGAGACCCTTACGGGTAAGTAGCGCACTTTACAAGTACTCTGATTGATTGATTTAGAGAGGCCTTTGTTGATTTTCTCAGTATAAACAGCTCCAAGAAGTTAAAGTAGTTGGCCTATGTCAAAAAATAAGTGTATGACCTGGGCCTAGGTAATTTGTGGAAAGAGCCCTCCTCTTTCACACCTACTGTGGTTACTGTTGTCAAATCAAAATACTGGTAGGGAGTTGCTGCTCAGAATGAGTTGCCTAGTTCCATCAGCAGCTCCACAAGGCTTCTTCTATTGCATAAGACTGTGCCTAAGGCAGATACATTCCTAAATTGTATCTGACTAGTATGTACAGACTCACATTCTTTGCTGTTTAGGACCAGGACTTTGTGTTTACATTAACATGGGATCATGCACAGTCGGTGTCTACCTTGTGTCTGTCATGCATGTTTTTCTATAAGACCGAGGAACAGTTGCTATTCTTTTGCCCAAAATATTCTAGAGCTAGGTGGATTGTGCCCTTGTGTCATCTTCTGTGAATGACAAATCACACAAAGGCTTTCAAAATTTATAAACGTGATTCTACAAGTATGAAAGTGCCTTCCCATATGTTACATTATGTTATGATAAATTGATTTATTTATCACACTATTCACCCGAGAGGGTATCCAGGCACTTGGGCAGCTGTGTAGGCGTGAGGTTCTAGAGGTGCTTCTTGCGGAACTCAAGATGTGAGGAGGTGGGTATGATGTATTGAGGCTTGTGGATGTGGGTGGAACCTATAAAATAAGTGGGTGGGGCCTCTGGAGGAAGTAGGCGGAGCCGGGAAAGTGGGTGCGGCCTTCTTTAAAAAAATTGAGCACCTGCACCTAATATTTTACAAATTAAGCACTGCTTTTTTTATACCTAACAGAGAAATAGAATGAAAAAAGTGAAGATGCTTCTGGATGCTTACTCATTGGGGACTGCGAGCAGTGAAGGATTTTGCCATCCAAGGGGCTAACGAGTTAAAGCATTTCCTCACTACCTCGGCTTTCGCTGGTACCGCCTTCATTTGACTGGCGAGGACTGAAGGCAGCGTCTTTGTACGGTACCACAAGGGAATGAGATTCACCTATGCACATTGCCTAATTGCTTCGCACCCGCGACTCTCGTTTGTTACTACTAATGTGCCCAGAGTCGGAGCTCTCAGAAGATGGCGTCTTTGAAGAGTTGATGGAGCACGAGCGGCGCAGACACCCCTGCTTTGGAAATTGCTCTGCGCCTCTGTGCAGGCGGCAAGCACACTCTCCAGCGCGAAAATCTCCTTTAATGTTCTTGTTCGCGCTCATCCCAGCTTCTTTCTATCACCCCTCCTCGCCCCCATGTACACTACTCCCAGAACACAGCACTGCCTTTCAGAAATGAGGGATGCAAATGGCGGCTCCGCGGCATGGTGTCCTTTTTTTTCAAAACTAATTCCAGCGCTTGAAAGACCCCCTGTTTGGTCCCCGTAGAAAACGTACTTGAGAAAACGACACGCTCTCAGTGTTTCAAGTGGCGGGAGGCAAGTTCCGCCTGGAGACATTGCAGCCATTTCTCTGGCAGTGTTAGTGAGCGTGTGACCTTGTACCACTGCCTCCTGTTGAGGTGTTAAGATTGCGGAGCCTACTGCTGCCTATGGTCTTGGATGAACTCCTTTCTTTAGCATTTTTCTTACCAAAGGTAATTTATCTTACTTCATGTATGTTGTACTATTGGAAAAAACGCCTACAATGAGAATCGAGAAGGGGAAGTTGAGGGCTAATACTCAAACATACCGAACTTCAGAATTCCGATTCCCCCCTAGAGCACATTACGCTTCCATCAAATTTAAGTTTCAATCGTGTTTACTGGATTTGTCAACTTAAAATAAAGTTGCATTTCCTCCATAAAAGCGTCCCTCTCCCTTCTACTCCCACCTCCACTGATCCAGTGCTTATTTTGTATAACAATAGTGCCGGTGCCCAAACTTTTTGTGAGCAACCAACAGCCTGTGCTGCAGAATGTCATGTTGCCAAATACAAAGAGAGCTTGATCATGATTTCATCTTATGCATCTTTCATCCACGACCAGACACTCATTCCTTCTTTATCGTACTTGAGCTGGTTCTTTGCCTTACCTGCTTTCTTCCTTTCCGTCTTTCTCTTCCTCCTTCTTTTCACTTTTTTTGGGATGGCTCTCTTTTTTTCTGGGTCAACGTCTTTTGAGAAAAAATAAGTGCTGGACCCAAAGATAAGTGCAAGGGGCCCAACTGACACCAATTGCCCAAATTAAGATTTTACCTGAACTCTTGAGTGTTTCATCTCTATTTCTGTTGTTTCTCTCTGTAGGCCCATATGGCTACACGTATCATTATTCCAAAGCCAGACCCCTGCTGTGGTGGACATGCCCCCAACACATATAAGCCACCTATTGATTCGCACAGATTTCCTCTTCTAATAGGCCTGCCCCTGCAGGCTTGGTTAAGTGATGTAAGAATAGTTTACCAGATTTTCTGTAATATATGCTCTCGATCCAGGACTTCAAATGCCAATTTCTGTTAACTCATGTTTGCCACAACCTCTGTATGCACAACTATATTGTGAAAACAAATATTTGTACCCTTGAGGCTATATTGTATGAAAACTGCTATCTCATTGAAATTCTCTAGCCCTTAACCCCTCCTGACTTTTGACCAGTGATGGGAGAATATCATGTGCCTCTACTGATAGTTATATTGTTGCGTGTATTGCTCATTCACCTTGATCTTGGCTCTACGTTTGTGGTAGTTATTTAGAACTCATTTAATACATTTGGAGGCCAAATCAAACTTCTTCAACGAATAAGCCAGCATGCCCTAAACCAACACCGTTAAAAGCTTCTTGGGCCTAACACATTTTTTTTGTAATGCTGTCGTTTTCCTTAAAGGAAAACGGGATACATTACAAAAATATAAATGAAAAGCTACCTTTTTCTTTTTTAAGAGCAGGCAGTGGTCCATGGGACCACTGCCTGCTCTTAAAAAATCTCGGGGCCCACATTCACAAAGAGGAAGGGGTACCTTGGGGACCCCTTCCCTTTTGCGAATGGGTTACCACCAACTTTAAGTTGTGGTAACTGCGAATGTAATGCAGCCCCATACCGGTCACAAAACATTCCTACATACCAGTGTGACTCGCTATTAGGGAGGGACGCCCTTAACAAGACCCTTCCTAATAGCGACTCGCAAACCCTATTTTGCGAGTCGGTAATAGGTTAACTACTCGCAAAATAGGGTTGGTACAAGCCAAAAAGCATTTGTTTGCAAGTGGTAAAATGCTTCATACATCTGGCCCCTAATTTCTCATTGTCCGATCTCCTGAAGGCTAAAAGAGCTGTCCACTGACGACATAACGTGGAGACTGACAGGCCCAGTGCCGGATTGGCCGTAGCGGGCACCAGGCATTTCCCCGGTAGGCCGCTAGGATGGGGGCCGGTTTTGTGCCCCTGGGGGGCCGTTTTTTACACCAGGGTCGGAAATATCGACCCCCTGTAACAAAATCGGCCCTCGTAAACTGTTCGGCTGCACTCCCCCTCACCCCATGAGGGGTCAGCTAAGCAGTTTGCCAGGGCCGGTTTCTGTTCACAGTCCGGCCGTGGACAGGCCTAAAGCAAACCAATCCTGAATAAAATCTACAATTGACATATGGTCACTGGGAAATAAATAGTTGCAGGAACACCATGTATGGAAAGATCACCAATGCCTTGTGTAAACCTTAAAAGTAGAAGAAGTCTAGATTGCTGAATTCCTTTGGCTACCTTTTCTGAACAACCTAAACCCTGAAGTCTTAACCTTTCAAGCTTCAAACCATCAAATGCAACCTCTCCAGAGTTGCCCTCTAGAGGTTCGGAGCCAGAAGCAGTGATGATTCTAATGAGGTGTGACTGATAGCTACAATAGGAGAGGAAACCAATTCCTCCTGGGCCAAAAAGGAGTGATTAACAGGATCCAAACCTGATCTGATAATATCTTCTGAATTCCCTTGGGAATCAGAGTAATAGAGGGAAAGGCGTAAAGAAGACCCTATTGCCCTGGTACTGAAAAGCATCCACAACCCACACTCCAGGGCCTGAAAAAGACTGCAAAATTCTGCACCTGAGTATTTTCCCTGGTGGTAAAAAGATCCAACCATGGGATCCCAAACTTCTAAGATTTTTGATGAAAGACCCTTGGATGTAGAACCACCAAAATCGAAGGCAGAAACTCCAGACTCAGATGCTCTGCAAGCAAGTTGTCCTTTCCCGAACGATAAACTGCTTAGAAAGAAAGAATTTGCTGTTTCCCCCAGAGGCAAACAGCTTAGGTCAACTCTGTCACAGCTGACCGATCTGTGCCCCCTTGATGCTGAAGACCAAAACTGGCTGATTAGTGACCAATGGAGTGGAATGCATCCAAGCTAAATGTACAGCATTCAGTTGTCTCCAAGTTGAAGACATCTGACTCTTAAGGATTAGATTAGCCCATCAATTTAAGGATTCAACTAACTCACTGATTCTTGTTTGACCCTTATGTCTTTCTGTGTAGTTGGCCTTTTGTTAGTTATTACTTACTTTAATAGAGGTTTCAGTCCCCTTCCTAAAACAGTGTTTATTTCCCTTTTAGATACAGTCAAGTCCCCTGATGAAGGGGCTTTCGTCCCAAAATGCATAGGGATTTTCTACGTTCTTGAATAATGTTCATGATGGATGAGATATTTCTACAGTCTATATGAAAACAATATACGACTATTTGACTATATAAATACTTGAATAAAACTCTGAAAAAACAATTGATTTTTCCGAACTTGAATACTTTATTGAAAAATCGGAGGCTTGTCAGACCTCCCGAGGAGCACCTATCAGGATTCAGTGTGGGAATCTCCCACACTCCCTCCATATTTGTTTTGCTAATAGTGACATTAAATTACTTCTTAACTTCTCCTTCCTGTGGCTGGAAAGTAACAATTTCCCTTCCTCTGGGTTGAAACGAACCCCAATGAACTGGATAGTCTTTGATAGAACTGGACTGATTTCTCCATGTTCACTAGAAATCCAAACTTGAAAAGTATCAGAAGGGTGTTCTGGAAGTCTTCCCATGCCTTTGAAAAAGAATGAGAACCTATCAACCCATCATCTAAATAAGGGAATACCCTGATACCCTCCTCATGCACAATACCCACCACAGAAGCTAGAAATGGAAAACAGCCTTTACAACAAGGTTTTTTGCCACGTTGTACCATTACCGCGCATGTTTTACCATGCATGGTTTTAGAACACATATGTTTTTAAAATGTATGCCTTTATCACGCATTTAACCCCTTGGGTGCGGCCGCAATTCTGCGCCTGTGCGTCAGAATCGCGAGTGGGCGGGTTCATGTCGGCCCCCAGCCGTCATCAGCACACGAGCACAGTAATGCATGACGGCTGGGGGCCGTCATCAGCACCGAAGGGGTTAAGGTAAATTCATGGGATTCCCCAACCACAAATACATTGTTTATATAGATGTATATATATATATATATGTGCCCACAGATTCTTCCAGACGAAAGAAACACAGCGACCCAGGAGGAAACGGTGGAAACACTGGTTTTAATGGCACAGATGCGAATGCATTTCGGCAGCAATTCTGCCTTCCTCAGCGCCCAAAGCGTCCTACCAGCGAGGTGTCATGCTGCAGGTGAGTCCCTCCTTTAAACGCCTGCTAATGCAAGCCAGCTCCGCCCCTAGGGTAAGTACCCACACCTGTGTAGTCCCGCATGTGGTGCAAAACTACAGATCCCAGGATGCAACTCAGTGGTGCCTGGAGCCTAGGTGCAGGAATGTTACCAATAATGGTGAAATGTCAAAGGCGGGGGGGCAGGGAACAGCATGAGCTTCTGGAGTTTGCTGTGATGGAAATACCGCTTTGGTGTGCCAGTCATCCGGTGCCTCCTCCGGTCCCCCAATACCGTCACAGCCACGAACACCAAAGAGTCATTAAAGCAGGGGATGAACCGCAATGTGTTCTACCCAGCATGAAATTGTCCATTCCAAAACTGCTCGCTTTTCTCCTCGGCTTCGATGGCGGGCTTCCAGCCAGTCCAACAAACGCTGGCAAAATAAGCCGGACTGCAAGAGTCCGAAAGTTCCAGTGTCGCTGGTCGCCCAAAACGTGACGGGGGTCATCTGTAAAAGCGCCTCTGGATAGCGCTGTAATTTGTGCCCATATATATATAAAAACAAGGTGTGGTAAAGGCATACGTTGTAAAAGCATATGCATTCTAAAAAAGTGCGGCATGAAAAATGTCTGGTAAAGGCATGCAGCGAATTCCCTGCTTTGCTCCATCATACAACCACTAGAAACTTAGTGAAACTCCTTAGAGCTGATGCTCCAAATGGAAAGGACTTGAAATTGATGGTGTCTTTCTAATGCACTGAATTAGACAAATCTTTGTGAGTCTCTGTGAATGGAGATATACAAAAATATGTGTCCTATAGATCTATGGATGTCCTTTATTTAGTTTTTGGATAATCAATCAACTTTATTGTTTTTTAAAAAAAACAAGTAAATTCATTGGTAGCAGATCAAGCGCTACAATTAAGGAAATTCGATCACCTACACTCAACAAAAGTGCATTCGACCCATTGGAATTAAATGTGGCAATCTCAAAACACTATAAGCCTACCAGTGCAGTCGGATGATCACACAGGCAGCATATTAAACCTTTTACCGCATACCTCCTTGAATAGTTCAGGGCATCCCCGGGCCTCAAAGAGAGGTTCCTCCTGCACTCCACACCTTTCCACTCCCCTCCTCCACCTCCGCACAGTCGGGCCTTAGCCTGAGACCAGAGCGTGGCTATATCCCTCTTTGCCACCGCTGTCCCTAGGAAGCGCTTGTCAGCCCTGGAGCCATCAAGGCCATGAAACAGCAGCAAGCGCTTCGGGTAGTGGGGAACCTCCCATCCGAGGGTCTGTGTAAGTTCGAGTTCCACCCCTCTCCAGAACGGCGCCAGGGCCGGGCACTGCCATACCATGTGATAGAAATCTGCTGGGACAGACTCGCAGCGTGCGCAGGTTGGCGAGGGTCGCATGCGGGCCTGGAAAAGGCGTGAAGGAGTGAGGTATGCTGCATGGAGGAAGTAAAGCTGGACCAGGCGTAACTTGGAGGATGTTGTCAAGGTTTTGGGTGCCGTAAGGGCATCTCACCAATCCGCCTCTTACAGGGGACCCACCCAACCTTCCCATCGATCCCGGAGCCGGTCTACGGACGCAGGACCGTTATTCACCAGCGATTGGTATATTCGGGAGTCCCCACCCTTCCCCAGATTCCCCATCATCACCTGGGCCTCCAAGGGACTGAGGCGAGGGATGGAATATAAGTGTGTAGGGCGTGTCTGAGTTGGAGGTATTTATGGAATTGGGAAGGAAGAAGGGCGTGATGTTGCTGTAAGTCAACAAAGGACCGAATGTGGTCTCCCACCCACACGTCTACCAGTAGCGAGATCCTAACTAGGTCCCATTGACGAAATCCTGCAAGGACGAGACCTCTCGCAGCCATGCACCACTCCACAGCGGCGTTTGCCTAGTAAGCCTCCAGTCCCATTGCACATGACGAAGGGCTGTACGCCAGGCCGTGACACCGTTCTGGTGACAGGGGGAAGAACCTGCGGCACCAGGCTACCATATAGAAATGCCTGGATCTGCATGGAGTCCATTGCCCTGAGTTCCACCCGGTATGCAGGGTCGGACCAGCCGCCCGCGAACCAATCGTGGATCACAATGAGTTTCGTGGCCAGGTAATAGAGGTGGAGATTGGTCACCCCCAAGCCCCCATCAAAGGGGGGAATACGACAGTGTGCCAGGGACATTCGCGGCCTTCCTCCTCCCCAAAAGAACCGGGTAAGAACGCCATCCAGCTCCTGGTACCAGCTACCTGAGAGGTGGATGGTGAAATTTTGTAGAATGTAGAGAAAGTGGGGGAGGATCATCATTTTAAAGAGCGCACTCCTGCCCAGGGGGTTGAGGGGTAGGATCTGCCATTTCTTAAGATCTGCCTTCATCCTAGTGACCAAGGGTACAATGTTCAGGGCCCACTCGAGCTCCGGCAGGAGGGTAACCCACACATCCAGCTTTTGAAGGATTGCCTTCGGAGGAGGATAGTCGTCTGCCAGTCGAAGCATGCCCGAGAGGGATGCAATGGGACCAGGGTTGACTTTGCCAAGTTAAGTCGCAGCCCAGATACCCGCTCGAAGGCAGAAAGGACCTCTAGGCATCTGGGTCCAGAACGGTCTGGATCTGCCAGGAAAAGCAGGACATCGTCTGCGTAGAGGCTGCTTGTCCTAGGATGCTTGATTCCGGTCCAGGGAAGACATGGCTTGGCAGTTCGGGCTGGACTGTTCCCATGAGGCACAGGGTCAAGGCTGATTTGCATATGGCCATGTCTGAACTGGGGTTGGTGTGGAGTGCAAAAAAACGATGGATTTAGGCCCTGATCTCTGTACTGGGGTGAATGTATGACATTGTTGTGCATTCTGTCCATCAACTGTTATTTTTGCATTTGTCACCCAGAGTGGGATGGGTATGCTCAGACGTGAGTCCTATGCTCTCCACACCATTGGAGTCAAGCTATCCTGGCTGAAGACGGCTGATAACCAGAAACCGGTCCTAGGATGCTTGATTCCAGTCCAGGAAAAACATGGCTTGGCAGTTCGGGCTGGACTATTCCCATGAGGCACAGGGTCAAGGCTGATTTGCATATGGCCATCTCTGAACTGGGGTGGCGTGGAGTACAAAAAAATGATGGATTTAGGCCCAGATCTCTGTACTGGGGTGAATGTATGACATTGTTGTGCATTCTCTCCATCAACTGTTATTTATGCATTTGCCACCCCGGGTGGGATGGGTATGCACAGACGTGAGTCCCATGCTCTCCACACCACTGGAATCAAGCTATCCTGGCTGAAGACGGCTGATAGCCAGAAACCGGTCCTAGGATGCTTGATTTCGGTCCAGAAAAGACATGGCTTGGCAGTTCGGGCTGGACTGTTCCCATGAGGCACAGGGTCAAGACTGATTTGCATATGGCCATGTCTCAACTGTGGTGGCTTGGTGAACAAAATAACGATGGATTAAACCCAGATCTGTGACTGGGGGTGAATGTTTTGCCATTGTGCAACATTCTGTCCATCATCTTGTGTGTTTTGCTGTTCACGCCATTTGGGAAGGGTATGGCCAGACGTGGGTACCGTGCTCACCACGCCACTGGAGTCAAGCTATCCTGGTTGTAGACGGCTGATAGCCAGAAACCGGTCCTAGGATGCTTGATTCCAGTCCAGGAAAGACATGGCGTGGCAGTTCGGGCTGGACTGTTCCCATGAGGCACAGGGTCAAGGCTGATTTGCATATGGCCATGTCTGAACTGGGGTTGGTGTGGAGTGCAAACAAATGATGGATTTAGGCCCAGATCTCTGTATTGGGGTGAATGTATGACATTGTTCTGCATTCTGTCCATCAACTGTTATTTTTGCATTTGTCACCCCGAGTGGGATGGGTATGCTCAGACGTGAGTCTCATGCTCTCCACACCACTGGAGTCAAGCTATCCTGGCTGAAGACGGCTGATAGCCAGAAACCGGTCCTAGGATGCTTGATTCCCGTCCAGGAAAGACATGGCTTGGCAGTTCGGGCTGGACAGTTACCATGAGGCACAGGGTGAAGGCTGATTTGCATATGGCCATGTCTGAACTGGGGTGGTGTGGAGTGCAAAAAACAATGATTTTAGGCCCAGATCTCTGTACTGGGGTGAATGTATGACATTGTTCTGCATTCTGTCCATCAACTGTTATTTTTGCATTTGTCACCCCGAGTGGGACGGGTATGCTCAGACGTGAGTCCCATGCTCTCCACACCACTGGAGTCAGGCTATCCTGGCTGAAGACAGCTGATAGCCAAAAACCGGTCCTAGGATGCTTGATTCCGGTCCAGGAAAGACATGGCTTGGAAGTTCGGGTTGGACTTTTCCCATGAGGCACAGGGTCAAGACTGATTTGCATATGGACATGTCTCAACTGTGGTGGCTTGGTGAGCAAAATAACGATGGATTAAACCCAAATCTGTGACTGGGGGTTAATGTTTTGCCATTGTGCAACATTCTGTGCATCATCTTGTGTGTTTTGCTGTTCCCCCTATTTGGGAATGGTATGGCCAGACGTGAGTCCCGTGCTCACCACGCCACTGGAGTCAAGCTATCCTGGCTGAAGACGGCTGATAGCCAGAAACCGGTCCTAGGATGCTTGATTCCGGTCCAGGGAAGACATGTCTTGGCACTTCGGGCTGTACTGTTCCCATGAGACACAGGGTCAAGGCTGATTTGGATATGGCCATGTCTTAACTGGGGTGGTGTGGAGTGCAAAAAACGATGGATTTAGGCCCAGATCTCTGTACTGGGGTGAATGTATGACATTGTTCAGCATTCTGTCCATCAACTGTTATTTTTTCATTTGTCACCCTGAATGGGATGGGTATGCTCAGACGTGGGTCCCATGCTCTCCACACCACTGGAGTCAAGCTATCCTGGCTGAAGACGGCTGATAGCCAGAAACCGGTCCTAGGATGCTTGATTCCGGTTCAGGAAAGACATGGCTTGGCAGTTCGGGCTGGACTGTTCCCATGAGGCACAGGGTCAAGACTGATTTGCATATGGCCATGTCTCAACTGTGGTGGCTTGGTGATCAAAATAACGATGGATTAAACCCAGATCTGTGACTGGGGGTGAATGTTTTGCCATTGTGCAACATTCTGTCCATCATCTTGTGTGTTTTGCTGTTCACCCTATTTGGGAAGGGTATGGCCAGACGTGGGTCCCGTGCTCACCACGCCACTGGAGTCAAGCTATCCTGGCTGAAGACGGCTGATAGCCAGAAACCGGTCCCAGGATGCTTGATTCGGTCCAGGAAAGACATGGCTTGGCAGTTCGGGCTGGACTGTTCCCATGAGGCACAGGGTCAAGGCTGATTTGCATATGGCCATGTCTGAACTGGGATGGTGTGGAGTGCAAAAAAACGATAGATTTAGGCCCAGATCTCTGTACTGGGGTGAATGTATGACATTGTTCTGCATTCTGTCCATCAACTGTTATTTTTACACCGATGACACCCAGCTTCTCTTCAAGTGGAAGGGTGATGATCTTCATACCAAGGTGGCCCATCGGTGCCTGTCATCTGTATTTTATTGGTTGGCTCAGGCTAGCCTGAAGTGCAATGAAGATAAATCTGAGGTGCTCCTCTATGGCCGTTTCCCTTCTGCTTTTAGAGAGTCCCTCTAGCGTCCTGGGTTCCCATGTCCCAGTGGAGATTGTGGAGTAGCCAAGAATCTGGGAATTTGGTTTGGGGGTGATTTGGGCTTTCATGAGCAGATCACGAGACTCTCAGGGGTGTGCTTTGGCACACTTAAAGCCTTGAGGAGGTTTTTTCCCCTGCTACCCCGCTCTGCTAGGGAGACGGTGACCAGGGCGCTTATCTTGTCTCGTCTGGACTACGCCAATGCCCTCTACCTTGGCATCCCGGGGTACCTCCTGGGAAAGCTGCAGGTCATCCAGAATGCCGCAGTTAGGCTTCTATTTAACATCCCGAGGTGTGTGAGCGTTCGTAAGCAGCTAAGCAACCTACACTGGCTGCCCGTCGCTCAGCGAGTGCACTTTAAAGCTCTGACCATGACGCATAAGGCACTCCACGGCTCGGGCCCTGCCTATATTAGTTCCAGGTTTGCCTTTTACCTTCCTAGCCGTCCCCTCCGCTCCGCTTTGCAAAGACGGCTGGTGATCCCCAGATTTTGGCGAGCGCAGCTTGGGGGGCAGTCCTTTGTGGTAAAAGCCGCCACCCTAAGGAATGCTCTGCCAGATGATCTACGGCATACTAAGGAACTGTCCACCTTCAAAAAACTTCTAAAAACTCATCTGTTTTAACAGTCCATCTAGCTCTTGGTGCCTCCTTTGTAACTGTTCCACTACGCGCCAGGACACTTTTGAGTAGCAGTGCGCGATACAAATCCCTTTATAACCTACTGTGGAGTGTTCATCGCATGGTATCAGTCACACTCCCTCCTCCTCACCCGATCCAAGGACCACAGGGCCTCCGGACAGGTCAGAGTCCGACACAGCACTTCGCAAAGTCTCACTGGGCCCAGGGATGCTGCCCATATCAATCAGAGAAGTAGCCAAGTTGGGGGAGGCGGATCCCTGATTCGGAGTTCGTGCCAGTGAGCGCTGGGACTGCTCAGCCGGTGAGGGGGATACCTCTCCTTGACGGTTGCCCCTCCTCCGGGACCCGGTTTGGCACCGCTGGGACTTGGGCGTGTCTTGTTTCAGCTGTGTCCGGGCCCCGCGAGCATAAAAAAGGGTCGCTCCAGGCAGGAGGGGCCGCTCCTCCGTGAGCCAGTTCCATGCCGCCTAGGGGTATCAAAGAAGAATGTCTTATCTTGGAAGATCACCTTGAGCCAAGCCGGGAAGAGGAGACCATAGCGAAGGCCCATTGCCCTGAGTTTTTGTTTTACTTCATCGTAGGATCAGCGCTGAGTCTGCACCTCCCTGGAGTCGTCCTGAAAGACCATAATTCTGGAGTTTTGGAACTGCAGCGGCCCCAGCGCCCTGGCCGCCCCCAGAATCGCGTCCCTGTCTCGAAAATTGAAGATTCTGAGAATAATGGGCAGAGCAGGGGCTCCTGGTGGAGGTTTGGGAGCAAGAGAGCGGTGGGCTCGCTCCACTGCAAACCAGGGGGAAAGCTTCTCTTTGGGCATCCAGGAGCGGACCCAGGTCTCTATAAAGGTGTCAGTACGACCCATCTCCACTCCCTCCGGAAATTCCAGGAGGCGCAGATTGTTTCTTCGCACCCTGTTTTCGGCATCCTCGGCCCTGCGATGAAGCTCGGCGGTCTGTGTCTGAAGACGGACCACCTGGGACTTGAGGGTATCCACGTCATCTTCCACCGTGGAGATTCGGGATTCCGTCCCCGTGATGCGTGCCGTGGCGATGCGTAGGTCCTGGCCAATTAGGGCCACATCTACCCGCACCTCCCCTATCTTGCTCTCCACAGAGGCTTGTGATGTACTTATCGCCTGTAGGATGGTAGAGAAATCCCCCCGGTGACTCCAGGCGCAGCCGGAGCCCCTCCATCCGGGTCCGGGTCTGATGTAGTGAATTGGTCCATTTTCATTTGGGTTGGAGGAATGGGGGTCTGGGTGGTGCAGGTTCTGCCCATACTCCTGGAGAAGACGACCTAGCATGCCTAAAGGGGGAAGGGGGGAGGCAGGCCGGCCCCGCCACCAAGACCCCCTCCACCCGATGTAGTGGCCGATCCCCACTCACCGACGTTGAAGAATGGAAGACGCCCTCCACCAGGACTTAGTCCATAGAAGGTCAGTCTGCCTCTGCACGCCTGGCCACGCACCCGCCCGTCCACCTCACCTCCAAGTCACATCGCTGGGCAGGCCTCGGAAGGGCCACAGGCGTCTTTAGTCCACACAGGCCATTCCCAATGAGAGGCACATCAGTGTCTGTAGGACAGTCGGCTCGCGAGGCCTCAGAGGCAGGTCAGGCAGCAGAGGGGGGGTCACCACACCCAAGACGTTCAGGGTGGCAACAAGGAGGCAGGGACTTCCAGCAGGGTGAGTTTGCGTCCTCCCCAGGGTCCGCGAAGTAAGAGTGCCAGGAGAGCAAGTAGGTTGCGGGGGCGAATGATGGGCCCCGGGCAGCCACCACCACCGAGGGAAGAGGGGGGCATCCGTCACCCCGATAATGGAGGACATCCCTGGTGGAACCCAACAGTCAGTACCAGTGATGGTCCTTTGGCCAACAACAGTGACCCCCAGACCCCAGAGCCTCTCTGGCAGCCTCCAGCAATAGCGACAAGGTCCCCGGGGATCCAGGAGGGGGGTGCCTGTGCACTCCACCCGATATAGTAGCCGATGCGCTCCTTCGCACCAGGCCACGGTGCTACATCTAGCGGTCCAGCCAGGAGGTTAAAGCGGATCACCCCAGCAGCGCTTCCGGGGGGAGCCGTCTATACATCGGGCACCAGCGGATGGGGCACCCAGTGGCCCTCAACCCCTCACAAGGCACAGGGGTCGAGGGCAGCCGGTAGACATCTCACGGCCCCAGGAGCCAGCAGCCGCAGCAGAAGGGGGGAGGGTGTCCAGCGCTCGCCGTGAAGGAAGGGGGGCAGAAGGCCCGGGTCAGGCTGGAGCAGGCAGAGGCACCCCCACAGGGCCTCCCAATAATCCAGGGGCCGGGCCAGGGGTGAAGGCTGCGACCCTCCGGTGCCGGCGGCCGTGGCGCCGCAAGGTCTGCTCTCTACGCTAAACAGTCCTCACCTCTCCACTCGAGGATCAGGGAGACCTCCACACAGGGGCAGGAAGGAAGCCCGACGTCACAACCCCCCCGTCCGGCAGTGGCATCCAAACCCAGCGCCCCCCACTCACCGGGCCGTTGCCGCTGAAGAAACTCCAGACTGCGCCCTCGCCCGAAGGCCCCGGATCCGCACCGGGCCCTTGATGATGGCTACAGCACGGACGGCTGCGTCCGCTGCCCGCCCTCTTCAGATCTTGTCCACATGGGAAGGGAGCTCCACACTACAGCCCTGGGCCGCCGGTTGCCCTAGCTGATCGACGACGGAGTCCACCACCGCAGGGGGAAGTCACAGGCAGTGGGGCAGCAGAGAGCCGGACCGTCAGGGCAGGGACATCAGGCCTGGAGACGAGACAGCAGGGAGGCTGCCATCTTGAATGTCTTAAGGCCCCAGGAGGGAGGAGGCCCAAAGGAAGCAAGAGAAGCTCCGGTTAGCCCCCAAATGGCAGAGCAGGTGGGCTGGGGAGCCTTAGCAGGTAGGTGAAAGTAGCCGGTGTGAGCTGCAAGCGGGCGAATGCGAGGAGGATGACGGAGGGGGTCCGGAGCACTCTTAGAGTGCGACCGCCATCTTGACGCCTCAGGCCACGCCCCCGGATGTACTTTAATAGAGTAATAATCGAATTTAGAGTCAACATTTAGAATTCTTGGTATGGAAAGTAGGGGTGGGCGGAATTTGCGTAGTCACGTTATGCAAAGTTCAGCGAAACGGTAACAAATCTCTGCAAGCTACACAGAATTCCGTGAGCATGCGGAATTGCTTGTCCCGCCCATTACTGATGTTTTTTTCCTATTCGGGGACGCTGTTTGCGTGTTTGGGGGGAAATATCTTGTGAACTTGCCCATGGGGTCGGGGCCATCTTGTTTCACTTGTCCCGCCCGCTTGCGATGCGTGCTTCCTGTTCCGAACGCTGATGTCCGATGGCGCGTCCAAATGACGTGTTCGCGATCTCACACTCTTATGGGATCACGCGGCCGGACGCAAACGGATAGGAGAACTCGTCAGCGAACACAGGGATCCCGGTAAGTCACTCCCCTGTGCACAAACATGCATTTTGAAAGCGTGAACAAGGAAATAATTCCGCTATGCCACGGATCGCAGAATTTTTGCCAAATCAGCGTTCTCCGCAGAATGCGGAATTGCCAACATTCCGCAAATTCCGCAAGCGGAGCGAAATTTACTACCCAGGCCTGATGGAATGTATAGATCCACCCATTTCAGATCCTAGAGAGGTGTGATGTATCCTGATACTTTCCCTCTCCTCTGCCTTTGATACAGGGAATTATTACTGCTTTGGAAAGCAAATACTGAACACCATCCAACAGACCTGACGGCTGCATAAGGATCCTTTGGAAGTGGAGTTTGACAAAAAAAGTGTGGGGGCTGAGAAGAAAAATTGATCAATAATCCACCATCTCGTTGATCTCTGTTTGCCAGATGTGAGCAAAGTATTTCACTTGATCTCCTACCTGCAGTGGGCTCCTCCTTACATAGTCATGCCTTATGTGGTTGTGATGTGGGTACAGCTGGAACATAGGTATGCATGAACCTGGGAGGATGACCCCGCCATAAGGGAATCAACCTTGATAGTAGGCAGAAATTCTTTTGTAAAGCTCCCAGTAGCATACTATTTTGACAGAGACCTTGGGAAAGATTACTTTTCTGCATTCAGAGCAAGAGTTTCCTCAATATGGAAAAAGACTTCTAATAATTCAGGTTCTTGCGGAAAAGGCCCATGAATCTCTTTTTCATGAGCAAAATCATGATCTGGATCTAGAAGAGCCATTCTGGGCAATTTAGACGGTGGGAGAAGAGCATCTATAGGTGCAAAAGCCATCTTCAGAGCCAACTGAATTACCACCTACATGGATTCAAGAGTTATAGCTTCTGATGAGGCAAACAGTGACTCCTCAACACCAGACTCGATATGCTTTCATTTTCCCTAGCTTCTCTGACTCCATAATACAGCCAGTGCAAGACAGGATACTTGCAAAAAAGGGATAAACCCTGACGCTTTAAATAGTCCTTGTTGCCAGCACTTCCTACTTTCATGAGTTGCCTGGCAACCAGGAGAAGAAATCTCACGAGAACACTGGGCTATACTTTGGAAGATACACTACTCCACTGTTTGTGCTCTGGATATTATAAAATTGAGGATGGCTGAAGCATGTCCTTGATTTATAGCCCAAAACATGCCCTACCGCTAAAGCAGGTTGCCCAGACATGTGCCTAATTAAATTGGGCAGCTAGATCAGGTCCTGTCTCTCAACCGCAAAAGCAGTTTGCAGGGATGCACTTAAATAAAAATGGATCACAAGAGTCGGTCTTGATCCCCAGTGTGATGTGACCTACTCCGCTAATGCAGGCTTCAAGGATGCACACTTCAGCAAAAGTAGCCCCTGGGCCCCACGCTGGAAAGTTTCATAGCTTACAGAAGATATACTAACTTTAATTTACTTTGGTTTAAGCTCTGGTGAAAGAAATAGGAGGAGAAGGTTGTCCATCTTGCTGCCATCTTGAGCTTGATCGAACCATTTCTGACGTGGAGATGTCAATCTCACCCCGTATGTACTGGGATGAGGAAGATGGTCGAAGAGTTGATGCTTTGTTACACTATTGTATTGGCAGTTGTATAGTTCATACCTGCCATCGGAATGTAATCTAGGTAATAGGTAGTGTGCCCCTGGTATATATATCACCTCCCTGCATACCACCTCAGTCTCAGTTTTATTAATGTACACGTTTTACCTTTTCTACTATGGAGCTGCACAAAGGTAATTTGCCCAAATCCTCTGTCCTGCATAGCTGTCTGGCAATCGTTTTGGGTGATGATCTTTGGAAGCTAGGCCACTAGTTGAACCCCTGACAGAGTCACATCTACATAGCTTATATGTGGCACATGCTGCAGAGTTCGTAACCCAGCATCACTGTAACCTGCATTTTGGTACTAAAATACTCTATAGCCCAAAGCAGCCCTGGCACTTTTTTTCAGACCAGCCCGTATGTTGCATAATGAGAGTAGAGAGTGAGCCTGACCACTACAAGGAGGGTTTGGGGGAAGGACGCTTTGACAAAAAAAGCATCTGTTTGTCAAGTTGACAAACAGATGCTTTTTTTTTGTAAAAGCACCCATCCTCCCTCAGCCCGACGCTGTTCAACATTTACATGGCCCCGCTTGCACATGTAGCCCAACAGCACGACCGCAACATAATCTCCTACACCGACAACACTCAGCTGATCCTCTCCCTCACCAAGGACCCCATCACCGTCAAAGCCAACCTCCACGAAGGAATGAAGGCCGTCGCCGACTAGATGAAGACCAGCCATCTGAAGCTGAACTCGGACAAGACGGAGGTCCTCATCCTCAGCTCCAACCCTTGTAGTGTTTTTATCTAGGAACCTGAATCAATATTACCATTTTATGCCCTTACACGGCTATAATCAATAAATACCCCTATAATGGCATAAGAAACAGATCCATATTTCAGTAAATCACCCTTGTAGCCCAAGGCATGGCAAAAGCTACTTCCTTAGATTCCTAGAAAGCACAACAAGTTCTTTCAACACACCAAACCTCCAGCAACCTGGGAAATCCCCGCTTGCTTTGTTTTGATTTGTAATAGAACTCCTGCGAGCACTGTAAGAACGGCCAGTTCTTAGTGACATCTTTATTGACGTCTTATGTCCAAACCCTACGTCAAACTCGGCACCTTTCAGGTATAAATATACCAACGTTGCCTTAAGCAAACACACGGTGGTGGTTCTGGAGCAGAGCAGCTAATCTACTTGCCGAGAGCCCAGCAGACGCGGAGAGCCCACGGACGCTGCCCCTCCTCTTTGACGCGCTGAGAAAGACGCTGTCTTTTCTCCTGCCGAGAAAATCCAGCTCCGGCGTTTCCAGCCTACCCTTGCGGGTGACTGGGATATCGAGTCCTGAGAGAGAGATACCAGACCTCCTACATTTTATTCCCAAGGTACAGTGCTGACTAAACCCTTAGAGCGAATTCTTGAGTCAGATTCTTGGCAAAAACCTACTTAACTTAAACTGCTTCTTACTTACTCCTTCCCACGTATTAGGCTTAGGTCAGGTACACCGGGGTAGGCGTATTTTAGAAGCACCAGTTGAGCATGTTAGCCTATGTATTTATGTATTCACTGAAAAAACCATAGGTTTCACACCAGTTATAGTTAGCTGGAAATTTTACTGACATAAAACCATTGAAATTCCCACGTTATAGTTAGTTGGACTCACTATAACTTGTGCGCCTGCAATGCACTGCTGACGACGTCACATATTACATCACTCATGACATGGTCAGTGACATCACTCATGACATCACTGATGACACCATCCAGGGAATGTGTGTCTTTCTGAAAAATCAATATGTTTTATATTTTAGTTTCTATTTTTGAATATGTGTTTCAAGGGTTACATTACAGTGAAAGGAGGTCTGTCACTCGGTCACAAGGATGGTGTCACTGTTTTTTTAAATTCTTTTTTGTTGTTTTATATTTTTTAGTATCAGTATGAGTGTCTGTATGGTTTGGTGGGTGTATTACTTAGCACATAGATGCATCAATGACTGACCCACTGTTTGTATGTGTTTTGAAGACAGCATATGTGCAGGACTGTATGGGTAGATGAGTGTGTATATGTGTGTGTTAGTGAGTGAATGACTGTCTCACTAGTGTCTTAATGAGTAACTACATATGTTTTAATCTAGTATATGTGAGTATTGATGTATATAAGTGAGTATATGTGAGAGTGAGAGATTGTAAGAGTTCCTGTTTAAATAACTATGTGTTTCTATAAGTGATTGTTTAAGAGAGTAAGTATGTGTAAGTTTCCTTAGAAGTAAGGTGGTAGTGTGTGTATAGCTGTATATGCAAATAAATGGATGATCAATTGTTTATTTGCATGTGTGATTATGTGTGTGAGTAACTTTTGGATGACTGTCGGTGTGTAACAGGATGTATAGGTGTTTCACTACATATGATGAGTGAATATATGTATGAGTGACTATATAGAACTGTTGGTGAATGAGTGGATGTGTATATAGATGGTGGTATTACTGAATTGGTTGTTGAAACTGGTATGGGTATCTCTATTTTTTTGAAAATTTTAGTTTCTATTTTTGAATATGTGTTTCAAGGGTTACATTACACTGAAAGGAGGTCTGTCAGTCTGTCACAAGGATGGTGTCATCAGTGATGTCATGAGTGATGTCACTGACCATGTCATGAGTGATGTAATATGTGACATCATCAGCAGTGCATTGCAGGCGCGCAAGTTATAGTGAGTCCAACTAACTATAACGTGGGAATTTCAATACTTTTATGTCAGTAAAATTTCCAGCTAACTATAACTGGTGTGAAACCTATGGTTTTTTCAGTGAATTTAATTGGTTTTTTAAATGCTAATTCCTAACTATAACTAGTGTGAAACCTATGGTTTTTTCAGTGAATTTCAAAGGTTTTTTAAATGCTAATTCCTAACTATAACGTGTGTGAAACCTATGTTTTTTTCAGTGAATTTCAAAAGGTTTTTTAAATGCTAATTCCTAACTATAACGTGTGTGAAACCTATGTTTTTTTCAGTGAATTTCATAGGTTTTTTAATAGCAAATTGTTGGGCTACATCTGGCTGATATTTGGGCTACATTTGTTTTTTTTGTCTCTGGTGGCCATCTTTGGGCTACATTGGGCTACATTGGGCTACATTTGGGCTCTAACATATATATAGCCCAATGTAGCCCAATATATATTTTTTCAAAGTTAATTTTCGTAAAAACCACTGGAGCATATATCTTGAGACATAGCAAAGGCACATCGGGGTACCTGTCCCTACAATTTTGCCAAGTTTGGTGGAAATCCATTCAGCCGTTCGGGCTAAAAGTGAGTTCGACCGCCATATGGAAATTAACATGGGGAAAACACATTTTGGGACCCCCCTTTTATCTCGGCCCCCGCTTGACGAATCCCCCCCATATTTTCAGGGAAGGAGCGGAGCAGAGCGGGCCACAAACTTTGAGAAATTTGCGAAGATTCGTCCACCGGCGCCAAAGTTATTCCCAATAGAATGTTGCGGATTTCCTATGGAAAGTAGATCCTAACTATAACTACCTACTGGCGACCGCCAGTAGGTAATATATATTTTATCCATTTTAAAGTGTCTTATGGCTAAGAAACCATATCAATGCTTTTACAGTATTATATCATAGTACTCCTTTTACTGTACATACTTTACTTTGCATTAAGTATTGCAATTGTGGCAATTCATTTCTCTTGCATGAGAAGGAAGACTGCTCAATAAATAATACCTTTTATTGAAAACGCCCGTCTCTCTATTCTCTGCACTCTGGTGAAACTAAGAAATGCACATCTGACTGAGTGAAATAGCTGTCTATTGTTTCACACGACTCTAGAGATTGACTCTTATTCTGAGGGAGCAAAGTTGTCATGTTTATGCGGTTGTCGGAAGCTGAATCCCTTCTTGTCTGAGCCAGGGAAGCTGATCCCTTCCTATTCAGTCAAGAAAGTTTCCAGTGACCTCTGAGCTAGCTGGCGCAAACCTAAATTAAGTCTAACATAGTCAGTAGAGACCTAGATGACCTCAGTCCTACGTCTACACTGCTGTTTATGTTATTCCAATGCGCAGGGCCTATAGGGAAAATAGGAACTACACTACATGGCGCCCAACGTTTGGTAAGGCGATAAAACTAACGCAAGACGTTAGAGTAACTCAGTCGTGCTTTTTCACGCAGACCCTTTCTCCCGTAAATACTCCAATAGACGTCTGGAGTGGGTGAAAGGTTAAAATCCACCGGAACTTAGTAGGAAGAGATTCCTATGCAGAGTTTCTGGTTTAGTCAACGTTGAAGGATACAGTGTTCCAAAATATTGTGCACCTAATCTTTTGTCTCCTTGAAACTTGATCTGCAACAAAAACCTTTCTGACAGTAAAAATGCCAGGGAGTGAAGACGAAAGGGAAGCAGCTAGATTAGCAGCCCGACTAATAGAGGATGACACGAGTCTCCTACAGAATGACCAGAATGCTATCCTTATTCTGGTCAACATAAGAAAAACTATAACTTTAAAACTTATAGAAAACGGACTGTCATCACGAGGTGGTACAGTCATTTTCGTGATAGAGGCACACGAATATCGGCAGACAGAGGTATTCTATTCATGGATAAACTTTCCAGCGGCAAACGCTACAACACACAAATTCCACTATTACAAAATAGAGGAACCTCCGGATAAATATACTCCTTTCGAGGATATTGAAATCCCACTAAATTACCAAGAGCACCTGCTCTGGTTTAAAGGCGCCCTAAAACATAATGATCACATCACCAGGCTCGGTCCACTAGGTAGACCAGGAGCAACGTGGCCGGTTCTAGCTAGCTACACACCACATCCTGACATTGATAAAATGTCAGACAAGGAACTTTTAGCCCAGCTAAAATTACTAATTAAAATTCACAGACAGTTAGTTCAATATGTAATGCGGACTGCAACAGTCCAACCAGCTGTTAATATTCCACAGCTGGCCCCTTATCAGGGGAACACAAATAAAATTACACCACAGAACATACAATCATGTCTGGGAAAAACACCCGCAAAACGGGAACAAATTCCATTCTGGCTAGCACAGAAAATAACTCAAATAGAGGCAGTATTCCCGAATACTACCCCTATTGAGAAACACAGAATTCTGACCATCTGCCTTCCAATGGGGGTCGCACCACATGTGGAGGACTGTGACACTTGGGGCACAGTCTTTGCTTCCATTTACACAAAAACACATGGTGTTCCGTCCCTGGCGGTAATACCAGATGTGCTAAAACAAATTCAGAATGAATACGGTCCAGAACCTGCTTTAACCCTTGGTATGAAATTACTGAAAGACTTCAAGCAGGTCTCGGCTATATTATTAGCCAACATAAAAGGAGAAGCAGCATCTGTGGCGATCCGCCAAAAATTGAAAGAAACAGATATAACAGATCAACCAATTGAGCTTGCCAGATTCATAGAAAAATCCTATGAAGAACTAGGTAGAGATAGTTTGGGTGGGAAACCGGTAAAACCCCAACTACTTGAAAATCCTGAAAAGATATTTATTAAAAATAATCTAAACACTCCAAAAAAGAGCTGGGATGGAAATAAACAATCCACTCCCAAAGAAAAAGTTTCCAGTCCAGAGGAAGGTCTCCTCAGCGGAGAGAAAAAGCTCAGAGCCGAGAACACCAGTCTCCCCAAAGGGAGCCCTCTGAAAAAAGATACAACCTTAGAAATAGGGATAATTTGAAAAAGCCTGATAGATATCAAGATATTGATACACGTCCCTCTCGATCTTTTCGCAGAAATCGGAAAGAAGAGGACGGTCAGAACACAGGGAAGAGCACGTCAAGTCCAAAGACAAGGAACCTGCTCAAAGTAAAAAATTACAATTTCCAAGAAAGAAGGTAGCCAGTATTAAAATAATTGAACATGCCGAGGATACTGAGGACACAGCTGAAAAACGGAGAGTGGTCACAAACAATGCTAGACAGCGCAGCAGAAATCATCATAGCTCGCAAGATCCTGATGAATCATCTGGAGACAGTGGAAGCGAATGAATACATTCAGGTGGAAACTGCAGATACCAGAGTTAGCGAACCTCATAAAATATACGAAATAACATTGCGTATAGAGGGAGATAAGACTAGGAAGGTAAGGGGTCTGTTTTGGGATAACCAACAGTACTCTTGTATAATCTATACAGACAGATTTGTACAGCATTACAATGTAGATTATAAATCCTACAATGCAGCCTGCGCGATTGTTAAAGGTAGCTGGCTTTGCGGTAAATTCAGACTGAAAATAACAAAAACTGAATCACTGAAAAACTGTTTGGCTCAGCGAGCTGAAATCAGATCTTTAAAGATGGCGCTTGAAAATGCCGATCGTGAATTCCCAACACTAATAGTGTGCGATTCGCATTTCTGCGTCAAATCTTACAATAATGATTTGCAGAACTGGGTTCAAAACGATTACAAAGATGACACAGGTGCCACAATCAAGCATAAAATGCTTTGGAAACAGGTAGTTCTTTTACAGAAAGAACCACAAAAGACTCACGCGATACATACTCTGAGTCATCAACGGGATGGCGTTCACGTTGCAGGGGATTCATTGGCTAATACAGCCACAGCGGAAGCAACTAAACCAGCTTCCGTAGCCACAAAAAAGCATTCAGAAAAATACAAAGACGGGGAAACCATGCTGGCGGAAAAACGTCTTCAAAAGGCAACTGTGCAGCACTACCCGTGAACTATCCACTCAATTATACATACATAATAGACGCAAACTGCGTTCCTTTTGCTCAAATCCCTGGAGTGGGGGATATGGTAATTCCAAACATGAACAGGAGAATCTTATTAATAGCCGACGCATACATGGGTGAAGGTCCAAGGCACAAACAGATGAAGGAATCTCTGACAGTATTACAATCAGAATACTCGTGGCCGGGGATGAGCCTACAACATTATAAATTTGCAAAAAGCTGTCCAGACTGCAACAGAGATCACAGTAACGAGCCAACCGGAGTATTGCCATGGCCATTTCTGTAGTTAGCATAAGGCTATCTATACTTAAAATCCAGCGTCCTATTAATTTCTTTTAAGACTAAATTCACTTAAAAATGTGGCCCCAGCGCTCGGCTGACGCCAGAACTGTTATAAAAGATTTGCGAGTCTTTATCGGCACATACGCAATTGCCATGCTACATTCTGACCAGGGTCCTGCTTTTAGCTCTCAAGCTTATAAGGAGGCCATGACCAGCATGGGCATTGGGTTGCGGTACTCTTGTCCCTTCCATCCTGAGGGAAACGGGATTGTGGAAAGAAAAAAACGAGACATAAAGCAATCTATAACGGCAAAGGTACTAGGTTTGGGTGATGGGTGGGTCCAGCATTTAATAAGTGTCCAATGTAGTCTTAATAATCTGCCAAGAAATTCTCTAAAAGGTTTCAGCCCGTACGAACTATTGTTCGGAACTAGAATGTATGTTCAGGATTTAGATAGTCTAACTTTAGTGGTAGAAGATAAGAAAAAATGCTTTGACATCAAAGATCGTTTGGCTGTTTTACAGGACTTAAATGAAACAAGAAAAGCCCTGAGCAACATAAAGTTAAAACAACAGCAAACAACCACTGAAGATACACCACCTGTCCCAGCAAGACCTGTCTGGATTCCAAAGATTGGGGATCTGCTCAGAGAGAAAATAGCGGTGAAGAAGGAATTTGGGCCTTCTTACAGAAAAGCAGTACCTGTCTTATCTGTCAACGGAACGAAATCAGTTGTACTACCACCCCTGTCATATAGTTACTGCTTTTCTATATATTGTGTTAAGTTACCATGAGTTTATTAAATGTTTAAACGACATATTTTCCTTCGGCTTCAGTTTGCACACGACACATAATTGTTATTGTAGCTTTCAACCTAGACGAAAGATGTGATTTATTTGAGAATAATATGTTATTGGTCTGATATCAGTTGTGCTTGGTACACTTGGTACACTGTCTGCACACTGAGAGCTGAACCCTCTAAGAATAACCTAACACAAGGTTGCTGGGAGGCCTGATCCTCGCACCACATTAGACATAACACAAATAAAGTTGCTGCCAACATTGGGCTCTAAGCGGGTTTAAGATAGAGTTAGTGAGAATGCAAAAACACACTTGATGGTGCTTCACATGCAGAGAGCTGGTAGCTGATGATGTGATCTTCTTCTACTGACATTTAGAGGTATGGGCCCGCCCTGCTAAAACCCAAATGAGACCTTCTTAGATATAATATAGTATGCTAAATAGGGTGCGCGAAATATAGGTGATACAGATTTCTATTGATTTTTGCATTATAATATGCTATCACCGTTCGCTTACTATGGATTAGTGACTATGCTGATAACTCTGATTTTTATAATATGTATTCTGGTATTATATAAGATACTGCGTTTAAGAACCTTGCATTGAAAAATAAATATTTCAAACTTGCACGTGTCTTCTTTTACTCCCCGTTCTGGTTTGAAATGATTATAGAGCGAAAGAGTGTTCATGTGTTCCACGATACCTGAGGTAACCCAAGTTCATGTTCTGGTTTGTCTAAGTCATTGGGAGTTTGTTATGACCAATGAGACACTGTAGCTAGTTCGGTAAGGGGATTTGGGATACTAAGGTGGGTTTTGGGTCACCCTAATTCACCGAGGTTCTAGATCTCTGTGCACAGTTCTGTGGGAGAACGGAAACCCTGCTACATGGCGCCCTTACGTTGTTGGCCTTATATCATGACACTCGAGTAGTATATCATTCAAACCTTAACCCCTTCATTCCCGTTTCCGGAAAACGGTGGTGTCGGAAAAACCTACCTATTTTTGAAATAGGTCTTTTCAAGCTTGAATCTGTCTAAAACGGTTTCTTTGAATTACTACCCAGGTGTGCTACAAAGTAATCTTTGTTTTTTCACGTTCCTGTGCAATCATGGCACAAGCCGTGGACATCCCGCTGCATAGTCGCATTGCGGTGCGTGATCATTTGCAGACTTATGATGTACCTGCTGAAGGCTTGGCTGCGGTTCTGGTGGTGAGTGCGGAGCATGCTTACCCGTACGAACTGTTTTATTCGTGGGTGACATTTCCGGCAGTGGACGCAAATTCTGGTGTGTTCCACTCGTACACTGCTTCACCTGTACCTGCTGAATATGCTCCGTACAGAGCACAGGAAGTACCTATTGATGTTTGGCAACATGGAGTTTGGTTTGGTGGCGCCCTACCCCACTCTTTAACCGCTCCGAGATTAGGTCCTTTGTCCATTCCGGGCACAAATTGGCCCGCTTTGGCTGGATTTACTCCTCACCCTAATCACGCCACTTGTAACTTAGGTGAACTTAGGCGACTTCATGTAGTCGCCATTGCCGTGATTAGAGCCCTTGTGCATTACACAAGTCGTAATGTTCATGGGGCAGTCCCTAGAGGTGCAGCACTTCCGGCAGGGCAGGCTGGTTTGAAAATCAGTCCTGTCATGGTGAATTCGTTATGGGCAAGAAGCCCCTAGATAAGGATGATTTTCCTTTCAGGCTTGCCGAGAAATTTGACCAGCTGGAGGCGGTGTTTCCTAATACGACTCCTGGTGAAGAACACCGGATTCTTACGCTTAGTTTGCCGAAAGATTTGGCCCCTGAACTTGTTGACTGTGAGACCTGGGGTAAGACTTTTGCGGCTGTCTATTCGAGGTGCTTTGGCTCCCCGTCTGTGTCCAATCTGTCTACGGTCCTTAAACGTGTTCAAGATGATCACGGGCCGGAATCGGCTGTTGAGTTGGGTATGCGCCTATGTGGCTCCTTTGATGTGGTTTGCGATCTGATCCTTGCGAATGTCAAGGGGGATGCAGTGAACTTTCAGGTGGCTAACGCTTTGGCGCTGGTTCCCAATGCTGAGAAACCCCGACAGTTGGCGAGGATAATTGTGGGGGCTTATAAAACCGTGGGTCGCAATAGTAAGGGTAATAAGCCTTTTTCTACTAAGGAGAAGAAGCAGCCCCAGGGACAGGCTTCGGAAACTGACGTTCAACCCAAGTCCAAGAAACAAAATTGGCCTAAAAAACAGAATCAGGGTAAGCAACAGCAACAACAACAAACACAGGTTTCGCGTCCTGCGTCTCCGTTGCCAGCGCAGTCGGAACGTGTTTATGATTTGCGCGACCGCGCGATGATTAAATCACCTGAACGTTTTCAGGCTTCTGACCAACGCTCTCCTCGTTCCTTTCAGGACTCATCGGCTCCGTCAACCGGTGGTGGAGGGGGCGGCAGGGGCCGGGGTGGCCAGCAAGGATGTGGTCAGCCCCGCCCACGCAACGGTGCAGACAAGCAGGAGGGCTCTACGCCTCAGAGACCGCAGTTTGCCAAGAAGAAAGTCGCAGCCTTAACGGCGCATCGATATGCCCCAGATTGTGAGAACGCGGCTTCGGAATCTGACTTGGGCTCTGACCTTGCTGGACAGCGCAGCGGAGATTACCATAGTGAGAGAGGCCCTCCGTCCACTACTGAAGGTGACGGCGACTGACACTTATGTTGTGATTGAAACAGCTGATACAAGAGTTGCTCCCCTTGATCGACTTTTTGAAATTGTCCTGTTAATTGAAGGTGACATACAGCGTACCATAAAAGGGGTATTTTGGGAAAATCTTTCGTCTACGTATGACATTTTGCTTTCGGAGGCTGACTGGCCCCCACCTTTTGTGCTCGCAGCTCCACGTGGGGAGGAGGTAATCCTCCCCAGTTTCGCGAGCACTGTTTCGAGAGTGGAAGCGCTGCACTTTGCAAAAGAGTGGGTTCTGGCGCTTGCACGGGCTGTGTACCGCAATCAGTGTGGCTGGGATAAATTGTCCCCGAGCCACGAGATTCCTTTACGGTCTCAGCCGCAGCCTCAACCTCAATATCCCATACGATGTGAGGCTAAAGCTTCGGTCGCAGCGATCCTTGAACAATTGGAATATCAAGGTGTAATTGAAACATGTGTGTCACCGATGAACAACCCCCTTTTTACTGTAAACAAGCCTGACGGTTCTTACAGTTTGGTTTTGGATTACCGGCATTTAAACTCGCATTGCCGTAACTGTGCAGTTCAGAATACTCACGGCTCTGCCCTTGTAAATAGTCTTGTGCGTAAGCGGTTCAAAACCACGCTTGACATTTCCAATGGTTTTTATGCCCATTCATTGAACGGTCTAAGTTCCCAATGGACTTCTTTCACATGCGGTGGTGTCCAAAAAATGTTTCGGCGTCTCCCAATGGGCTATAAGAATAGTCCTGGTGTATTTTCCGCCAGCATTGTCTCTCTGTTGGAGAGGGTCGACCCAGATGCTTGTTCCTATATGGATGATATCTATCTCACAGACGACGAACTTTGGGAGCATCTGTGTCGAGTGAACAGTATTATTTGTAACTTTGCAGACATGGGTTACAAGTTTAATTTTGCAAAATCGCACATTGCAGAGTACACAGTGTTGTTTCTAGGCTATGAACTAACCAATGAAGGAAAAGGCTTGGCTCCTCACTTCCTGGAGAAATGCGCACAGTTGCGCTCTCCGACAACACTGAAAAAATTGCAGTCTTTACTGGGCTTTTTGAATTTCGGAAGAACATACATTCCGGAATATGCCCAGCGTATCAAGCCTTTGTATGCTTTGATACACCCATCTTTTTCCAAATCATGCTGGCTGCCTGAGCATTCGGCTATTCTGCAGTCTTTGCAAGCTGATTTGCTCGCTTCTGAATACTTACAGACTCGTGATAACCAGACCAACCTGGTGATAAGAATTGTCCCGGGGACAGTAGGTTTCACGTACCTAACTTTTAATGAAGGAGATACAGTACCTATGGCTTACAAGTCACACCTGTACACTTCGGCTGAAATGCGCTTTTCCACTGTGGAGAAAGTTTTGACGGCTGTGCAGATGGCAATTCTCAAGGAACGTGCCCTGTCACAGGGAAAACGCATGTTGGTTGTTACCCCGTGTCCTGCCTTGGAGGCAGTTACGAAAGCCAGTGTACCAAATTCTAAAGCTTTGCACCCTCGGTGGATTCAATGGGCTGCATCCTTGTCATCCCAGGATGTCACGTTTATTTTTGACGCCACTTTACGGTCGCAGTAGTACTTACAGTATGAATTTGTTCATCCTGCTCCTTTAGCAATGCGGCCGTTGGAGGATTTCCATTGCATCATTTACACTGATGGTTCGGCGCAGGTTGCGCATGGCTCTAAACATGCCTACGTTTCCGCTTGCGCCATTGTGGTCGGTGCCATGGTGAACGATGAGTTCAAGTCCAGTGTCGTGCACACGCAGACGCTTGGGGACTGCACCGCACAATTGGCAGAGCTTCGTTCTCTGATGCTTGCATTGGAGTACGTGGATCCTAGTGTGACGACTTTGATCATAAGTGACTCTTACTACTGTGTCCAGTCTTACAATGAGAACTTGTTATTTTGGATTCAGAATGAATTTCGTGATTCCAAAGGTAGCACAATAAAACATAAAATGATCTGGGTCCGAGTGGCGGAACTCAAAGAAAAGTTGCCACTTGTGTTTGTGATTCATACTCTTGGCCATCAGCGCGTGGGAGTCCACGCTGTCGGTAATTCGCTTGCTGATGAAGCAGCGAAGTCAGCAGTATCTAAATACTTAGTTGCAGCAGTCACGAGGTCCAAAAGTAAGATAGATGATGACATCTTGGCGGCTGTTGCTGCCACTGAGAAGGGAGGTAAATATCCTGCGGGGTTCCCTTCGAAGTACGCATACCACTTAAGTCCCGATAAGGTTACTTATGTGAAAATTCCTGAAGTTGGCGAACGTTTAATTCCCAACTCGGATCGCAGAGCTTCTTTGATTATAGCGGCTCATGAAGGTGTGGCGTCTGCGCATGCGGGCGTCTCGGCCACTGTAACTCAGCTACAACAGAGGTTCTGGTGGCGGGGACTGTACAAACAGACGCGCGATTATGTCCTTCAATGTGACATTTGCCAGCAGATTAAACCTTCAACTGCTGTGCGTCCGCCTCAGACACAGTTGTACATTTCTAATAAACCACTGGGGTGCGTTTATTTAGATCACTGCGGTCCTTTTTCTTCTGATACTGCATATAAGTACATCTTAGTAGCAGTTGATTCATGCACACGCTTTGTGTGGGTATGGCCCCATCGGAGCGCTGATTCACGGACTGTCATTCAGGATTTGCGAGTCTTTGTAGGGATTTTTGCCTGTGGTACCTTCCATTCGGATCAGGGTCCGGCTTTTGCCTCTAAGGCGTATAAGGATGCTATGGTTTCGTTGGGGGTCCAAGTCAAGTTTTTGTCTCCGTACAGACCCGAGGGAAACAGTGTAGTGGAACGAATGAACCGTGACTTAAAGCAATCTTTGACAGCTCGAGTTATAGGCACTGGCAGAAACTGGTTAGCCCACCTCAATGGCGTGCAGCGTGCGCTTAATAACCTCCCTAGAAGGTCTCTGGGTGGGCGGACCCCATTCGAAATGCTCTTTGGTATCAAGATGTACGTCCCTGGCCTCGACGGTCTAGACTGCAAGGCCCAGGCCGCGGCCTTTGACGTAGATGAACATTGCAATGTTTTACAGGATCTACAAAAGACCAGAGACAGTCTAGCAAAGGAACATTTGCCCTCCACATCGGATGATGCGTTGCAGATCCCAGTAGTTGGCTGGCTACCCCAAGTTGGAGAACTGGTTCGAGAGAAGATCGATAACAAGAAAGAGTTTGGTCCCTTATATCGTGCACCAGTTCGAGTTCTTGGAGTGAAGGGCACGAGAACAGTCATATTACCACCACTTCCAGGTCGTAAGGAAAACAGATTTATCTCTATTGACAATGTCAAGACACACAGGGTGGCCGATTCTTCATAGCATGACACCGGCTGTATCCTGTCCTTCCATGGTGAGGCATTCTGTGCTGGCTATTACTTCTGGTGCAGAACCGGAGGTGTCCCTCGAGATGCCTGCTATATCCAGTCCTTTATTAAATACTATTCCTGTTACTAACATTGATGAGCTGAACTACACCTATCCTGCTGATTTATCAATGCCAGGTTTGCAGACTCGTTTGGCCGACCAGTCCAGATTCTCTTTTGACTCTGTTTCTGAACTTTCAAAGAAACCCTCAACTATTGCAAAATATGCCACTCTATTTAAAAAACATTTTTTAATTCCCCCTTGGACATACATTTGGTTGATTCTATTTTCATTTTACCTTTTTATGTCGATTGGTTTTGTGTTTTATTTTTTCCGCCTGATCGATGGCCACTATGTCAAAGAAAGAACTGGAATTCGGTACCTTAATGGAACATTGGCCCCTCTTTCCTCTTCACATTCAGCACACAGACTGAAACGAGACTTGAATACAGTCAACATTACTGCTTGGATGGGATTGTGTGGGATGCGGTTAGATTTCAGATACATGGGCCCACTGAAGTGATTAATGTTCCGAATGTGCTTAGAGTAAACATGGGGGATGTGATTAAACAAAATATACGTTCTGATGATTGGGATATTCAGGCCGTAGAAGCATTATTCTCTGATTTGAAATATTATGCAGCTTTTGATGCTGAGGATTTATTTTTAGATTCTGTTAATTATGGTGATTTGTTTTGCTTCCAACATTATGGTAATCATTTTCTGCATAAGACGAATTCCAGGAGGGTTGCTGTAAATTACACACAGTGGGAACACTGCCCAGATCCATTAGGAGGCAGCTCCAGTACATTTCTGAAAAAATACACTTATTTTACATACTTTAATCAATCAAATCCTGAGTCGTTTTATTTCAAAATGACACAAAGGCCCATGTCCAAAGTGAGACTTACCGATACAAAATTGCTGTATTCGAAGTCCTTTCTAGACAAATTAGCTGTAGATGGCTACGAGTTCTGGAAAGGAACAATTGACCTTAAATCGGTTTGGGGTACCAAAGATTGGCAGGTACAAGGCACTGAGGCTTTGCAGCCGTGCATGTCTCATCCCGAATCACATGTTGTTTCTAAATTCTACTATTTCCCAAACAACATGCTTTGGATTGGCTACTTCTAAAAAATTGAATACACCAATTATCCCCGAATTGGAAGAATATTCAGGTTGGGGTAATGTTACTGAATTGTCTATTCGTGAGTTACAAACTCTATTACACAATTCATCCTTTAATGTATCCAGTTTGGATCCGAAGGGTTGGCTGATGTGGCAAAGAAGTGCTGATTTTAGCCAACGTCGTTTTCTGGGTTTGGCTGAAGGGTTCACACAAGTCAGACCTGATCCCCGTTTTCAAACTGATTATACTGTCACCACTTACTCTTTGGGGAAACTGTGTCAGAATTGGTTACAACATTCCACTTTAGCTGCAGTTAAACTACATCTGTCTCAGTTGACTGATAATGTGGATTTAAATGACTTTATAAAAGGCCCGGCTAAGGGTAGGTCTAAAGGGTGGATTTATGCAGTTTACAATGAAATTTGGAAATTTTCGCAAATTGAGGCTGCTAAGCGCCTAAGGGCGATTGACCAAGCAAATTTGGAAAAAGTGCTTGCAGTTGTCGATAACAGTATTAACATGCTTTCTTCCCGAATTTACATATTGAACAATATTGTCTCTTCTGTAGTTGACATTGTGAATGATGAGGTGTCTGTATTGTACCATGGACAAAATCAATTGCGTTCTGTGATGCAGTTTGCATGGACACTACAGACTCTTAAGGCGGGTCGCGTGCCCTGGAGTTACATGAACGTGTCATCCCTATTTGCCCCATTTAATTTGACTGACAAGCAGCGCATGCTTTCCATGCGAGATGCATCATTTTCTATGTTACACATTGAAAAGTTAGAATCTTTGCCCTTTTCTGTAGCTGAGGCAGCTGCTGCTACATGGCTTATCCATGGTGTTATTACGTTACCATTTGCTTTGTACAAATTTACTAATTGTATGCGGTATATTGCAACAGGGCGATATGAACCACTAGGCAGTGCTTTCCTCCATGAGGCATGGTCTTTACCATACACGTACAGATGCCTGAAGGATGGAAAGGAAGTGAATCTGAATGGTGAAGAATGCACACAGTCGCCTGACCGTTCACTGATATGCAGACACATTCAGTTGCATGGTTCTTGTAATCAGGACCGGCCTAACTTAGCCGGTGTTTTAAAAGGCACACCAGTTCCTGCAATAGTTCCCAAATTCACTTTATTGACAAACGGTAGTTATTTACTTTTGAATAACGAGGAGTGTTGTGGGTTAATGGTCGGTATCGCCTATGTGGTTAATGTATCAGAACGTGAGGTGTGTTGCAAGAACGTGTTATATCCACCCACGCATGGGAATTCAGATGTTTCTATCTGGCCGCGCATCCCAACCTTGAAAGCGGAGTTCAATGGTATGAGCAGAATAAGGGCTCTTTTGTCTCAAAAGGAAGTGGCCCTGAGCTCGGCCCGTGAAACTTATGTCCTTCACATAGCTAACACACGCACAGAGGTGCAGACACTTTTAAATACTGACTTGCCGTTTCATTTCTGCGAATTAGTTAATCAAATCTTTAATGCCTCCTCCACGTCTGGCTTAGCTCATTTTTTTAAATTGGCTAGCAGTGGTATCGTGACTACATTTGAAAAGATTTTTGGTGTCATCCCCGCTTTCTTCCATTCAATATTTTCAAGTTTGTTTGGAGGATTCCCTGTTTTGCTGGCTTTAGCTGCAGGCGTTTTGATATTATTCTGCTTCCTAAAACATGGATGCCCATCCTGCGCAAGAAGCCGCTCAGCCCCTTCTGACACTGTTTCGCAACCGGATGCTTGATTACTATGGCACCCTGCCGCTTGCGACCTTAAGCACGGCATTTGGATTATCGTTTCGATTTTCCTATTTCACATGTGTCCAGCCTGTGTTTCATTGCCTGAGCTGCGATTTTGACTGGGCCTTTGATTTGTGTCTCTGCTTGCCGTTATCTCCTGAAGTCGATTTTAATCACCTGATGGGCCCCGTAGTTGCTCACGAGTTGGTGTGTTCTGGCGAAAGGATTATGGCCTTGGCAGCGATGCATGGACTAATGGGTCAGTGGGACATACCCGCAGCGGCGCATAGGTTTCTGGCACATAGCGTTCTTGAGAACCCACCGAGTTGTCCTCTGATGTTGCTAGAGGGTCCGGTGCTGGAGGAGCACGTATGTTCTTTCCCATTACTTAATTGGATGGCTGAACTGTTTTCGGATGATGACAGTGATTTCATGTTGGAAATTGTTGCTACCTATTTTGCATATTCTATCCACCCATGAATTGCTTTGGAGACTTTCATTATAATGGCACGTGACTTTTTAGTAATTCTGAATGGTGCATTTTTCTTACGACATTCAACTTCATATGTTCTAGGCCTATGATTTTATATTTGGCCTCAGGTTCAAGACTTTTATTACATTTTGTTTGGCCACTATAGGCATTCATACATATTTTGTATTGTTATTTTTTATATACATCTACATACATTTAGCTTGGCTCCATATTGTTGAACTCTGCTTTCATGTTATGCCTTTATTATATTATTGGCTTGTTTTTTTTGACCGTCCTCGGATCATTGGGGGGGGGGTGTCATATAGTTACTGCTTTTCTATATATTGTGTTAAGTTAGCATGAGTTTATTAAATGTTTAAACAACATATTTTCCTTCGGCTTCAGTTTGCACACGACACATAATTGTTATTGTAGCTTTCAACCTAGACGAAAGATGTGATTTATTTGAGAATAATATGTTATTGCTCTGATATCAGTTGTGCTTGGTACACTTGGTACACTGTCTGCACACTGAGAGCTGAACCCTCTAAGAATAACCTAACACAAGGTTGCTGGGAGGCCTGATCCTCGCACCACATTAGACATAACACAAATAAAGTTGCTGCCAACATTGGGCTCTAAGCGGGTTTAAGATAGAGTTACTGAGAATGCAAAAACACACTTGATGGTGCTTCGCATGCAGAGAGCTGGTAGCTGATGATGTGATCTTCTTCTACTGACATTTAGAGGTATGGGCCCGCCCTGCTAAAACCCAAATGAGACCTTCTTATAAATAATATAGTATGCTAAATAGGGTGCGCGAAATATAGGTGATACAGATTTCTATTGATTTTTGCATTATAATATGCTATCACCGTTCGCTTACTATGGATTAGTGACTATGCTGATAACTCTGATTTTTATAATATGTATTCTGGTATTATATAAGATACTGCGTTTAAGAACACTGCATTGAAAAATAAATATTTCAAACTTGCACGTGTCTTCTTTTACTCCCCGTTCTGGTTTGAAATGATTATAGAGCGAAAGAGTGTTCATGTGTTCCACGATACCTGAGGTAACCCAAGTTCATGTTCTGGTTTGTCTAAGTCATTGGGAGTTTGTTATGACCAATGAGACACTGTAGCTAGTTCGGTAAGGGGATTTTGGATACTAAGGTGGGTTTTGGGTCACCCTAATTCACCGAGGTTCTAGATCTCTGTGCACAGTTCTGTGGGAGAACGGAAACCCTGCTACACCCCTTGCTGGTAAAAAGGAGAACCGAGTTGTATCCATCGACCTGGTAAAACCACAATCATGTGGCCAATAATAAGTAGTAGGCCCAGTGGACTCCCGAGAAATAGCAGAATACCAAAATTTGCAACAATCCAAGAGGTTCAAACTGAGAGACTAATCACATTTGATAAACCTGCAGTGAATACAAAAGGACTATGCAACAATGCCATGGAACTTGTGCCTCTTGAAACCCAAATCGAAACAGTTAATCAGGAAACACCAGTCTACAACGATGTAGCCTCAGACTGTGCTAATGAAAGACAAATTGAAAAAGCAATCCCAACAATTGACAGAACTGCATCTGGCTACTTCATCAATTTCGATAACTTTTCTGAAGATCAAAGCGACCCTGAAGTAACGCCAGCAACAAAAACTTTTTAAGACAAAGCATCAGAACTCTTTCATCAACTCAAAGAAACCTATCTTATTTCTCCATGGATAGAATTTTGGATTGTGTTAGGTATACTTTTCCTCCTGCTTTGGCTCATCATGGTACTTTGTTTGGGAAAATTCATTGAGGGAAAATACAGTACAATGGACACAGCAAGTCAGAACATCAACTTGGTCCTAAAGCCACACAAGTCATCTCACATCGGGAAAAGAGAACTGTCATCAGTGAATGTCACAGCCATTCCAATACCCGGCGGGGTAGTTTGGGACAAAACGGATTACGAAATATATGGCCCGGTCGACCTCTTGAAATATCCTCATCAGTTTAAGGTTTCATTAAGTGACTTTGTAGAACCAAGTACATTCTCTGATGATTGGGACTTTGAAAGCATAAATAATATGATGTCAGATTTAGTAATGTCAGCAAAATTTACAGAACATGATTATTTACAAGGTTCATCGAATTATGAACAGAGGTATTGCTATAACCACTATGCAGACCACTATTTGCATAAATCTGCTCAACCTAGAAATGTTTTTAAATATAATCAATGGGAACATTGTGCAACTCCACCTAAAAGCAGTTCAAAAACATTCTATGAGAAATTCTCATACTTCTCAGGGTTTAACACAAGTGATGCAGAAACATTTTATTAAAAACTGTTAGATAAAACAAGGACAAAAAACATGCTGACAAATACTAAATTGATCTATTCGGAAACATTTTATGAAAAAATGATTACATTTGGTTTTGATTTTTGGAAAAACAACATTGAAACAAAAACCATCTGGGGTACAAAAGAATGGCAGGTACAAGGCCTAGAAGCATTATTTCGAGCCTGCATGATCCCGGAACAAATAATGTTCTTGAATGACACCATTCAACAAACTACCTGTTTTGGCCTAGCCAAGATCAAAGACTTAAACAAACCGTCTATTCCACAACCAATACCTGATAACACAACCACAGATATTGAGATAGACGTATCCCAAATTTTACATCAAAATAGAACACATCCTGATTGGAAAAAGTGGTTAATCTGGCCAACAGACACAAATAAATGTCAAGATAGATTCCTGAACAAAATACAGGGGCTAAAAATGACCAGACCAGACCCTAGATACTCCCAGAGACAACATCCAGGGATAGTAACAACATACAGTTTAGGGAAACTATGCCTTGAATGGCTACAAACATCCACACTGGCAGAAATTAAGCAACACCTGACTTTACTTAAAGACGGTGCTGACTTGCGCGATTTCATAATGGGACCACGCAAACAGCGTCAAAAATGTTTCATAGCGGCCAGTATATACGCTGCATACAACGAAGCATGGAAAGTGACTCAAATTGAGACAGCAGAGAAAATACGAGAAATTGATCGTATTAATTTGGAAAAATAGCTTTCTGTTGTGGACAATGGGTTAATGACTCTGTCCTCCAGAATATATTCACTGGACAGTATGGTATCATCTGCTATAGATATAATAGATCAGGACTTGCTAATGTTACAACATGGTCAGTCACAATTACGTTCTATTGTACAGCTAGGCTGGACGTTGCAAAATCTGCGTTCAGGCTATGTGCCTTGGCGTTTAATCAACACAACGTCATTGTTCTCTATCTTTAACCTTACTGATAAACAAATCAGTTTGGCACAAAAAGGAGCAGACTATACGATTCTGAGCATTGAAAAACTTTAGAGATTACCATTGACAATGTCAGAAAGACCTGTCATTGAATGGATAATACACGGAATTATCATAATTCCGATAACAACTTTCCAATTTAAAAAATGCCAAGAGTATATACCAGCAGGCCAGTATGAAAGGTTGGGTAAAGGCTACATTAAGTCATCATGGAAATTACCTTATACACACACATGTTATAGTGACAAAAACCAGAATGTATTTCTTAGTGGTAATAATTGTAAACAATCACTAAGCGGTATACTTCTGTGACAAGGTATTAATTTACATTGGGCCTGTGAGGGGACTTCAAATAACCTTTCATGCCACCAGCACGGCACACCTGCAACACAAATAGAGCCATTCTTTAGACAACTTTCTAACGGGAGTTACGTTCTAATAACGGACCACAGCTGTTGTGGCATGGTGCCAGGAAAAGCATATCTCGTAAGCGTTAGTTCCATGGTCACTTGCTGTATGCAAGCATTGTATCCAACCATCCCTACTGATACCGAGGCGACGATTTGGTCTCCGTTGAATATCTATTCTATACGAATTGATGCTTTAAGCAGAATGAAGTCTGTGCTTTTACAGACAACAGTGCCTATTTCGTAATCAAAAGAAACGTATGATCTTCAAGTTGCAAGGACAACGGCAGAGATACATACACTTTTATCAACTAAGTGCCCGGTGCATTTCGTGGAAATGCTAAGCCAAATCCTAAATATGTCAGATACCAGTGGCATCGCACATGTATTTAAGACAATTTTTTCGGGACTGTTAACACCCTTCGAAGCAGTCCTGGGCATCTTTCCCAATTTTGTCCATTCGGTCTTTGGGGGTCTACCACTACTTTTGGGACTCGTGGCAGGAATCTTATTTTTGACCCTTCTGCTCCGATATGGCAAGCCAAAACGCAGACATGACTCCAGCAACAATGGACAAAACTATCCTAGCAATACGCTACCGGGACCTCATAACTAAAGTCCTTGGATTAGCCCGGCTAAGAGATCTGACTATGACCTGGTTTCTTTTGTTCAGACCTATATGGCAGAACTGCATCTTACCTGTGCTTCGATGTATGCTAAGCGGGGAAGAATGCGTGTTGGACAACTGTCTTGCACTACAATCAGCAGAACCAATGGATATCGATACTTTGCTAAGTCCTGTAACGGCTCATGCATCGTGTTGTCCCCAGCGGTTACCAATCCTGATGACGGCATTCGTTGAGACTTCTCCACTACCATTAGGTGGTGGCAGTGAAGCAAGAAATGAGAGCAACATCACCCAGGTACGACCTTCTGTGAGCATTGCTGATCCCGACACCGATGATAGCAATCATTCTCACGACTGCCCAGTTACAGCATTATCATCCTTGGTCGAACTTTCACCTGAAGCTGTAGACTGTTTTTTTGCACATCTATCTGAAGTAATGTTCTCCCCTGAACCAAAAGAATAACTTTTAAGCAAACCGGCACACAGCGTTCCCATGAACTCTGAATTCGGCCTTCAGCTTTGAAAAACAAAAGCTACTGAAAACATTTGGAACTATTTTTTCCCCTGTAAACGAAATTATTTTTTTTCCAAATTCCAAAATATTTACCTTTTTTGGCACATGTACTCTGCTTACAGTAGAACTATTCATAAAGAACAGAGCATCTATTTTTAGTTAATCTAGAGACAATATGTTACCGCAGCCTCTAGCACACTCACAAGCAATTTCATTTATATGTGATGAAATAGTCTTGACCTTCTTTTCTGTAATTAAGAGACATTTCATGTGTAATTTTCGCAAATCGTTCAGGTAAAGATATATGCAATTTGTTTTAATGATTACACTGCTTAAAAACGTACAGTACCTATAACGTTCTGTGTATTTCACATACACCATTTCGAATGCAAAATGTATTTTGGGGTGGGTTGGAATACACATGCATCTTTATTGACTTCGTTTTTGGTAATTGATGGACATAAAATGGTGGAGTGGGTGTAGTGATTTTATCTAGGAACCTGAATCAATATTACCATTTTATGCCCGTACACGGCTATAATCAATAAATACCCCTATAATGGCATAAGAAACAGATCCATATTTCAGTAAATCGCCCTTGCAGCCCAAGGCATGGCAAAAGCTACTTCCTTAGATTCCTAGAAAGCACAACGAGTTCTTTCAACACACCAAACCTCCAGCAACCTGGGAAATCCCAGCTTGCTTTGTTTTGATTTGTAATAGAACTCCTGCGAGGACTGTAAGAATGGCCAGTTCTTAGTGACATCTTTTATGACTTCTTATGTCCAAATCTTACGTCAAACTCTGCACCTTTCAGGTATAAATATACCAACGTTGCCTTAAGCAAACACACAGTGGTGTTCTGGAGCAGAGCAGTTAATCTACTTGCCGAGAGCCCAGCAGACGCGGAGAGCCCACGGACGCTGCCCCTCCTCTTTGACGCGCTGAGAAAGACGCTGTCTTTTCTCCTGCCGAGAAAATCCAGCTCCGGCGTTTCCAGCCTACCCTTGCGGGTGACTGGGATATCGAGTCCTGAGAGAGAGATACCAGACCTCCTACATTCTATTCCCAAGGTACAGTGCTGACTAAACCCTTAGAGAGAATTCTTGAGTTAGATTCTTGGCAAAAACCTACTTAACTTAAACTGCTACTTACTTACTCCTTCCCACGTATTAGGCTTAGGTCAGCTACACCGGGGTAGGCGTATTTTAGAAGCACCAGTTGAACACGTTAGCCTATGTATATATGTATATATATTTTATCCATTTTAAAGTGTCTTATGGCTAAGAAACCATATCAATGCTTTTACAGTATTATTTCATAATACTCCTTTTACTGTACGTACTTTACTTTGCATTAAGTATTGCAATTGTGGCAATTCATTTCTCTTGCATGAGTAGGAAGACTGCTCAATAAATAATACCTTTTATTGAAAAATGCCCGTCTCTCTATTCTCTGCACTCTGGTGAAACTAAGAAATGCACATCTGACTGAGTGAAATAGCTGTCTATTGTTTCACACGACTCTAGAGATTGACTCTTATTCTGAGGGAGCAAAGTTGTCATGCTTATGCGGTTGTCGGAAGCTGAATCCCTTCTTGTCTGAGCCAGGGAAGCTGATCCCTTCCTATTCAGTCAAGAAAGTTTCCAGTGACCTCTGAGCTAGCTGGCGCAAACCTAAATTAAGTCTAACATAGTCAGTAGAGACCTAGATGACCTCAGTCCTATGTCTACACTGCTGTTTATGTTATTCCAATGCGCAGGGCCTATAGGGAAAATAGGAATTACACTACACCCTTCAGCCTGGGACGACTCCTGGTGGCCAATGGCACTGGGGGCAGCCCCGACACCCACCGACCACGCATGCCACCTGGGAATCATTCTCGACTAAAAGCTCTCAATGACCAAGCAAGGCAACACCGTCTCCTCCTCCTGCTTCAACACCCTCCTCATGCTCCGCAAGATCTACAGATGGATCCCGAAAGATTCAAGAAAGACAGTCACCCAGGCCCTCGTCAGCAGAAGACTCAACTACGGAAACGCCCTGTATGCGGGGGCCCCGACCAAGCTCATCAAATGACTACAACGCATCCAAAACTCCTCTGCACGACTGATTCTCGACGTACCACGCCACGGCCACAACATCCCCCACCAGAGAAACCTGCACTGGCTCCCCGTCAAAAAGTGGATATCTTTCAAGCTCCCCACCAACGCACACAAGGCACTCCACAAAACAGGCCCAGCCTACCTCAACAGACGGCTCTCCTTCTACATCCCTGACTGCCAGCTCTGCTCCGCCGACCTCTCACTCGCCACCGTCCTGCGCATCCAGAGAACAACCACCGGTGGGAGATCCTTCTCCCACCTTGCCGCCATGACATGGAACACCCTCCCACTGAGCCTACCACAGACCCAAGACCTGCTGACCTTCAGGAGGATACTCAAGACCTGGCTGTTCAATCAGTAGGGCCCCCCCCCAGCACCTTGAGACCCTCGGGGGTATGTAGTGCGCTTTACAAATGATTGATTGATGCCGCTCTTTCCCTTTAGTATCAGCCGTGCACCTTTCTTTAGACGTGGCTTGTCTAAAGAAATGGGTGCGGCCTCCATGAATGTGAAAGTGCTGCATGGACACTAGTAAACAAACAAAAAAAATAATAATAAGTAAGCGCAGCTGCTATACTTAAAGCGGACCGTGCTGCTAAAATAAAGAACGAAAGAAACGTGTCCGTTATATTTAAAGTGGACCGGCATTAGTAAATAAAATAAAAGCGGGCAGCACACTGTGACCTAGTGGGTGGAATAGGGGCAAATCATTAAACAAAATAGTGCTCACAGCCAAGTTAAAGAAGACTGTGTTACAAGACAAGTAAAGAGGTCCAGTCATTACGGGAGGTAACAAATGCAGACAAGGCGGTAACAAGGAGGGACTAACAAGCCTAATAACGACTCGGAAGCCAGTGTTTACGAAGGACAATTACACAAGAGAATTAAAAATATGGGCAGAGAGTGGGCGGGGCTTCAAACCGATACTCCAATACTGCATGCCTCGCAGCAGCGCATACTCTGCCTAGGCTCGACCTAAAAAAAGATGAACACTCAGACACCGAAACATTGCAGATATATTCACAACAATTGTAATGCATTTACCACTCATATCTGCACTACTAAATGTACACCAGAAAGAAAGCCATTCTTTATTTTCATTGAAGAAAGGGAAGTCATCATTAAAAAAAAGTATCCCCTTTTTCCCTCTTTTTCCATTCAGAGTCTTGAAGTGGCACTACAAGCAGCCAGCGTGAAAAAATATCACATTCACTCCTATCTAGTTCCATCCCTCTAATGACCCTCCTTCCTTCTCTCCTACCCTCTAATGACCTATCCGTCTCACTCCTGTTCTCACACAAAGCACATAAGTGGGCTAACAATAACAAGTGCTATTCAAAAAGCCAACACAAGATTGCAATTCCTTTTAGGACTCTTGTGCTCTCTACCTAACTCTAACGTGTCCTCCTTCCCTCTCTTGTTCCCATTCGGAGCATTGATTGGTTTAAAAGAAGCATGAGCACTTAATAGGCAGCCAATGCATTACAACATCACAAACCTTTGTTCATTCTCTTATATCCTGTAACTTGCCTATAATTACCCTTCTCATACATGCCAACATTTTAGAAGAAGAAAGTGGGAGATATAAAAATAACATAATTGGGAGAATGTAATTCCACCACTGACTTCTATTGAAGTAGAGGCAACTGCAGGCAGGAGACAGACAAATAAAGCCGTTTTTTGGCAGAAAAATCAGGAGTCTCCCACATGAATCTGGTCTATTGGAACGTGTGCCTTCTTTCCCTTTCATGTTCCAAAAAATCATTCAGTAGGTCTTTGACAGGGTAACTGGAATTATGTGGGAAAGCAAATAATCTGGCAGGGTTGTCTGTATTCTGCATGAATAAAAGACATGCTATTTTGAAGCAATATTTCTTTACTATTTTGATATTTTGCCAGACTTTGATACTGCCCTAGCAATGGTTTCACGTATGGTGATGTGCTTCCTCTAGATCATTAAAGACAGTTTTGGACTTTTGTGGGATGACCTCATGCATTTCGGGTGTTGTAGAATTGTTTTGCTTCCATCACACTTCCATTGCTTTCATTGAACTACTTAGACTGAGGTACCTTAAAACCAAGACTTGTAGGTAAAAAGTTCAGGACTGGAGAGAGTGTCTATAATAACCTGGAGTAAGGTGGTCTCTCTAGTTTCACTTCATTAGATCCACTTCAACACCTGAAATCAGCAACCAAAATGTGACCAGTTAACATTTGCAAACTGCCACAGCGCAGCACCCTGTGTGTAGTTTTCAGTAACTTTTCATCTGTTGGAGGTAGAAATATGTTTGTGTTGAAATCTGTGAAAATGATGACAATGTGGGACATCCATAATTATGGACAACCCAATGGCGACCGGCCTACGGCCAGCATCATCGATGTACAGGCAACCTACATGACATGATTTTTTATTTTGATGAAATACTTATCCTTTCTGAATTATTGAACGTGATAGCTTCTGCTCAGAAAGGCAGTTTCCACACGAAGAAAATCCAGCAGTGTTTTGTTTATGTTACATTTTTTACAGTATATTGATATGCCTGTTAATATGTGTTTTACAGGTGTATTTTAATTAATTCGTTTGATATGGCGGCGGGCAGTATTTTCTTTCTGTTCTGTGTGGAACAAGGCAAATCAAAGAAGGTGGGTTCCACATGAATGTTCTGCAGATTTAACAGTAAACAATGACACTCAGACACTTGCCAGTCCTGAGCCATCATCCCTCCTAGTTTCCTTGCCCATGCCATAACAAAACCTTCTACTAAATAATGACCTTGTTGCACAAAGCAGAACAATAAACTCAATAAAAGAAAACTGTCATTAAGGTGCATCATTTGGGGTGGGAATTGGTAGTGCTTAGTGGCTAGACTATTGTTTTCCAATGTAAGACAGCTATTTTGCACGTAAAAACATCTTTAAAAAAGTTTTTTATTAATCAACCATGCACTTATAATCATCATGTATGCAGACTGAGCCTTCCATCTTTCCTAGAGAAGTAAATTGAGTACCATTCAATTGGCTACTAGTAACAATTAGAGGTGACTCTGCTGTCTTTCATGGTGAAAATTGTATACATTTACTGAAGATATTGGTACTGAGAATGTCTCTGCAATATCTGAGGCTGTTCACAAATGTACGGTTAAAAATAAAAAATTCCCTTTTGTGTTGTTCACTATTACTATAATTTTAGACTATAATCACTCTGCAATGAATCAAAAGAAAGATATTTAGTTTCACCAATATACCACAACGTAAACGAACCTTATATTCTCGTCATTTTATTATTTGCATCAATGTAAAAAATGAGACAATAATATTACCATTAAAAACACATTCGTTTTTTACTGTTCACAAATGTATACATCTTCTTGAATTCGTCTAAACTATAGCCAAATCATATATATGATAATCGGCAGAGGATTGTATTGTTTTAGTAGCTGTCTCTACGTTCAGGAAGAAGCGAGTCCACCACTGCATATCCATTGTTAAGCCTGACTTGCGAGCTTCATCGTCGCTTAACCCTAAGTGATCAACCTAAAAATTAACTTTCAGGGGTACCTTAGAGTGGGGCTTTGGATCTGCCCACATGTTGGTGGACAGGAATACATGTTTTGATTAGGCAGGAATTGTGTAATGCCACTGAAAACGTGCTTTCCCTCCAGGCAGCCACGATTACTTTGTTTCTTTATGCAACTGCCTGAGCGAGTGGCAGGTTCACTAAAACACATTTAGTACCAATTTCGGATCACACACATGGAACTATAATGCTGCTAAAATGTCTTAGAAAAGCAGATCATTTACAATGTTTGTTTTTCTGCTGCAGTAGCACAGATTCGCTTCCATCATTAACTTTAGACTTCAGAGTGCAGTTGTATGTTTTCAGAGCAGCACGGGATGCTTAAGTTTACACAAATATACCTACGGGGCATATTACCAAGCAATAGCGATAATTATCGCTATTGCTTGGTTAGCGTGAAAAAAATAACGCTGAGCTGCGGCGATTTGTATCGCAGATAAACCTTGGTATTACCAAGGTTTATCGCAAATGCGATAAAAATCGGCCGCAATGCATGAATATCGCTGAAAAGTCAGCGATATTCATGCATTAGCGAGCTAATGTTCTTAGCCATGTTATCCACCTCCCATTGGATAACATGGCTAAGAACTGCTCAGGGCAGGTGTGAGCTTTTGGAGATATTCGCGCTTAGAGCGAATATCTCCAAAAGTTGGTAATAGGAGATAGCGATGTTAGCAACTGTTTTCAGTCGCTAACATCTTGGCACGCCCACTTTGCATGTCATTAGTGATAAATATCACTGACATGCAAAGTGGGGCCCAAGATGGTCGCTATCTCCTACTAGCTGTCGCTAACTGGTGTTAGCGACAGCTAGGTAATAGGGAGATAATTTTATCTCTGCTTTCTTGGCTTTTGAAGCCAAAAAAGTGGAGATAAACCTCCTTGATAATATGCCCCTCCATTTTTAAGTATGCAATGGCAATACAGCTCTCACCGTACCTCATGTGATCAACAGAAACGAGCTTTCAGAGTACTATTGGGAGGAGGGCTTAGGCTCTACTCATGTTGGTGTGTCCGAGCAGAGGATTCGATTGGGCTGAAGTTGATTGTTTCAGCTAAAAAGAAAGCTTGTATTGCACGTTGTGAATTGTGGCACAGTTTATTCTCTGTGCTGGAGGAATTAGTTGGTTATGGTGGCAAGTCAATTATCACGGCTATTGGCGTGATCTGTTTATAATGAAAGATTACAATAAAAGCAGTAGGCCTGATGTATTTATTGTGAACAGCATATGTTAAAGACAATAGGCATTTAAAGGGGATTGTTATTACTTCTTATTAAAGCCTACAGATAGGTATTTTGTTACATGAAATCTCACAGACTACCATGGTGAGCAAGGGTTTTAGTGTTGGTAACCCCATTTCAAACTGCAGATATAGAAGATTTGCTCTCTAAAAATCCTTGTTAGGCACCTTGGGAAAGATAGTATTTTAGCTTGGTCCGTTGTAATTTGGTATACTTTTCAAGTGTTATGACTGTATTCCTTATGGTTGTCTTGTAGAAAAAAGCATGCTCAAAACAGTAGGCCAAAGTTGGTTATGTTGATAGGCTATAGCTCTGATGTTCTTATTATGAAAATGTATGATAAATGCAGTAGGCCGAGACTTCTTATTATGATACGCATTTGCTAGGGAAAGTAGACATTTCGCCCGCTTTTCACTGTTGGTTGTTACCACATTGTGTTGCATGCAACAGACTGGTATTCTGTTACATGTACTCTCACAGATTACTTTGGTAGACAAGTGTTTTGGCCTTGGTCACACAGTGACAAACCATGGGGCTTGCACTGTGATGATGTAATTTAAAAATAAAACTTCAGCCATGCTGCACATCATCGCGGATACTATGCTGTATGGCAAAAAACATTGCAAATGTCAAGAGTTGGTCTTCAGGGCAACACTTCTTACAGAATCTTCTTTGTTCGTAGAAAACTCAGTTTACTTCCAGAAGAGGTACCTGATGCAAGATTGAAACAGGTGGTCTAGGACTGCTCTAGAAAATAATCCAGCTAGAAGGAGAAACACCCGGAGTCCAGAAAAAGCTTCAGGCTGTTTGCTCGCAGCAGGAAAGGAGTAAACAATATAGCCGGCACTGCAGTGAGCAGAGCATCCACAGAATCCAGTGAACAATTGTTCCAGTTTAGGAACAATTGTGACACAGCTGGACTTAACAATGGAGCTTTGTTTATAGTAGAGAAACAGGATGTGACTTAATTCTTCAAAAGGTTCTGCGATCTTGAATTGGGAAGAAACTGACATTTTGCAGAAACAAATGTATTAAATGTAATGGAAGCAATTCAGGATTACATAAGGCATAAACGTTAAGGTGTGGTCATTACACCTATTTCATGGTTCTTAATCCTTTTTTCTGCATACAGCGTATGACAAAAGCTGGTAAGAAGTAGCCCCATTATAGGGCAAGGCTACTGCAGCTAAGATGGTGGACACACTCTAACAGGGCTCTGCCAAGACACCCCATTTATCCGGCAATATCCTGCTCCCAGTCGGCCATCTGAGACATATGCCGGATGCATCCCTGCCTTGTGGTGGAGATGCTGTGAACCTCTTAGGCCGATGCCGCCAGGTACAGAGGCCTGGGCCTGCTGAAGTGACGGGGCCTTACTGTTGTGGGGGTGATTCTGGCATTCCGGCCATTGTCGAGGCAGTGACACTGCGGGCATCCTGCTGAGTACAGAGTGGTGAGGTGCTCAGTCACTGTGCTGCCTTGAGGTGAGGCCTGGAGGACGTTGTGGTCCCGACAGGAGCTCTGCTGCTCCCAGCATGGCACCAGCACTGCTGTACCTGTGTGCTTGCTCTGCTGCCTTGGAGTTGTGAGGGCCTGGGTACAGGGAAGTGAGCGGTGGGCCTAAACGTCTGAGGACACAGACTACTCCCTTGCCCGCTCCCGCCTCAGTGGTATGCTGTAGCAGTGCAGGGCTATCTAGGTCTTATGGACGAGCCCGCCATTGACTGTGCGGCAAGCAGCAACCCCCTTGCCTCCTCTCTGTGGCACACCAGCATAAGGCCACCAACAAAACAACATCGGGTGGATGGGACCCGCTGCCCCTGCACGGCATTGCTAACAGCCCGTGTGGTCCACCTGCGCTGTCTCCAGGAGCCAGTGATCTTGTATGATTCAATCCGGTTCTCCCTCTGTAATGACATACACCTGTTAATGGGACAGAAGTATCCTAATAAGGAGTCGATCCCTTGCTCTGAACTGCCAGGAGGCGTTACATGTCACTGCCTGCCTACTGCTCCCTCACCGTCCTTACCCAAAGTGCCCTAAGTGACTGCCGCCACTGGAAACACGCACGTCTGTCACCCACTGGGGTCCATCATCACCCCATCAACATTGTCTGCCCTGAGGTCCCTGCTGGTGTGGGCTACCGCCTGGACGTGTCTGGGTCCATGGGCTGCTCGTGCTGTGGTGTCTGAGTTAGCCCTCAAGCACTAGTAAGTGGGGCAAGCTGCAATAAGTGAACTGGACCTCTCCCAGCTTTGGGCCCAACCACACATAATGCAACCATGGGCCGTCTGTGTTCAGGCACCAACAATGTAGCCATACAACCACTTGCTACGGCTGCCATGGCAGCTAGTAACCCTGCTTCCATCGATCCTCCTGACCGCTCCTAAACCTTAGAGGATAAATTAGACATCATCCTGGAGGCTGTGGAGAAGACTCATACATCCCTGGAAAGCACCCGGGCTTCCTTCAAGAACAAAATTAACAATATAGCAGCAGACTTCACTCTGTTGCATGGCAAACATCGTAAGCTGGCAGTCAAGGTCTGCACTTTGGAACAAACTATAGCTGAACTCCAGCCAAAATCCAAGGAAATGTAGACCTCCATGCAAGCGCTGGTCAACCGCCTCCATACCCTTAAGTGCAGAGTGGAGGATAGGAAGGGCTATTCACGTAGAAATAATGTCTGTGTGGTGGGCCTTTCAGAAGGGCTCTAGGGACTGAACGCAGTGAGATACATTGACCCTTGGTTACGCGACCTGGTCCCTACAACTACCCTATCACAATTCTATTTGATCAAATGAGCCCACCGCATACCAACTCGGGAACCCTCACCTGGGTCCAAACCCAGAGGATGGATGGAGTGCTTTGTTTGCCCTAAGTTGACAGGGTATGCCCAGGAAAGGGTCCCTTGCTCACATTGCCACTGGATTCAAGCCAGCCTGGCTGATGAGGGGTGTTACCCCGAAATCAGTCCCAGTATTCTTGCTTCCGGTCCAGGGAAGACCTGGCCTGGCAGTTCAGTCTGGACTGTTCCTATGAGGCACAGGGTCAAGACTGATTTCCATATGGCTAGGTCTGAAGTGGGGTGGCAAAGTGAGCTAAAGAACTATGATACATTCAACCCAGATCTGTAACTCAAAGTGAGTATCTGAAATGTTTCAGGGCTCGGTCCATCATCTCCTTGTGTTTTATTTGTTGATAATGCCGGAATTATGTTCTACCCCAACTACACAGTGGCATTGCAGAAACAACTGAACTCCTTTCTGTTAAATGTCACCTCCGCGACCTGAATCTGCAGTATTTCCTCTTGTTCCCTGCATGGCTACGCATTGCAGTTGAAGAAAAGGCAAGTTTCTTTGACTCTATAGGAGACAACTAGGTATGGCTGGAAGCATCAGGACTTACATCGTCTCCCAACCCCGACAGGAGGACTCTGCGCCTCACAGCACTGCTGGATGTTGCCGTCGTAGTTGCTGCTGGCTAACACAGCACTCTCCCAGGCCCACGGCGGCTCCTGACCTGGAGCAGGTCATACAGGAAAGAAGACAGGCTCCTCAATTGGCAGCGCGGATAAGAGAATCCAGCTGAGACTCAGGCCCTGATGATGACGCCGTAAATTCCTCAAGCAGTGATGGTTCCAATACGATTTCGTCTTCTGACATAGACTCGATGATTCGTCCAGATGCCACTCCACGGACGGCTAATCTGTGATCAACACACCACGGTAACCTGCTTGATTTATGCTCTGAAGACTGCATATCATCATGAACTTCCTTTCCTCCTAGCTAACTTTTGCCTCCTTTAAAGCTGATAAATAGGAACAGTGCCTCCACTCTTCTTCACTGTGTGCGGCTGACACCACACAGTTGTTCCACGCCACAGTGTGGCACTCAGCTGTGGTGCTGTTTACTCGTCACTGGCTGGTACACATATGTTCCCACTGTTTGGGGTGCACTGCATTTGACTGCTGTACATCCCTCTTGCACCTTCTTTGCAGTTTTTTTGCTGACTCTGATACATATTGCTCAGCATTTTGAGAAGAAACACGTTGTCTCTCTGCCCTAATAGGTTTCAATGTTTTCCTTGGTTTCCGTTTCTGCTATATTTCTTTGTTCTATGAAGCCCAACCCCGATGCCCAACCTTAGATGCCACCAACACATCCTTCATGCTGGATTCCAGCTTTGGGCACAGTAGCCACCCACCCTACTCTCACCAGCCGACAACATGATGCACACTAACATCATCACTAGAATGTGAAGGGAATACATACCCCCTTGCGCCAATCTCAAGCGCTGTTCTACACATTTCACACTTTTCCAGGAAACATACTTGACACTCAATGAAACAAATAGGCTCCAGCTGCATTGGCATGGTCAGGTACATGTCGCCAACGTCTCTTCCATTGCCAGAGGAGTGTTGATCTGGAATAGGCCAAGGGCCCTCTTTACAGCAGAGGAGGTTGTAACGGATGCTGAGGCCCGCTATGTGCTCATGAAGGGTCGATTAGACTGTCAACACATTCTCATAGGCTGCATATATGCACCTAACACAGAACAGTCCCTGTTCCTCCTTATGCTGTCTGAGACACTCCCCTGTTGGAGTGGAATTCCGTGACTGATAGGAGGTGACTTCACCTGTGTCGTGAACATTGGCCTATCCAGCCCCACATGCCCGCCACCTCTAATGCCCAGGCACTTCATGACTGGCTCCAACATTGGGGCCTTGTAGACATCTGGCTCCAGCATAATGCCCTTACAAAGGTGAACTCCTTTTTTTGCCCACCAATCATCTGCATGTTAGAATTGACCAATTTGTGTGCATGACTAACTTACTGCCCTCTGCTACACACACTGACTACCTAGGCTGCACCCATTCTGATCATAATCCCTAAACCTGCTGCTCACATGGGAAACAGGCCCCCCCCCATTCCCACCTGGTGCTCGCAAGCAGCAGCGCTTGGAGACCCCCTATTTGTACTTTACTAAACACTGCTACTGAGGATTAATTTGAGCACAATCACGACTCGGCAACAACTAGACTGATTGAGTGCAAAGCCTTTAAAGTGGCAATCAGGGGCCACTGCTTAGGCGTATTCTGGAATATACGCCAAGAACTTGACAAGGACATATCCCACATAGAATGCATGCTTCTGCAACACGAGACCCAGACGACATGGAACCCAAGGGACTCCTGCTGCCTGCTGAACATGTATCAGTGCTGGAGCACTTGTGCTGCCTAAATTACGCAGCCCATTCCAGCTCACCAATCTGGCTCGCTGTTGCTATGGCTTATACGCTTAGATCAACCAAGACTCCCCCTCATGGCACTGCGATCCACACCTGGCCTTCTGCTCTATACTAAAGTGACATACACCACGAGCTGACCAGCCACTACACCTCACTATATCAGTCGATATCCATGCCACCCGCACGACATTGACTCCTTCTTCCCCGCTGTACCCCTACCCTGCATTACAACAGACATACAGGCAGAGCTTGACGACCCTACAAAAAGGTGATCAATACCCTAGTCACAGGCACGGCCCCTTGCCCGGAACACTTACCTGCAGAATCTTACAAGGCCTATGCCCTGCTCCTTGCTCCCTGCCTGCACACACTATATGAAGAGGCCTTGTCGGCCTCATGTCTCATGACTTCCCTTTGCGAAGCACTACTCATATCCCTTCCTAAGCCAGACAAAGATCATAATAATTTGGGCTCTTACAAGTCCTGGCCAAATTCCGGGCTCTTACAAGTATTGGCCAAATTCCGGGCTGGCAGGTTGACGCCTCTGGTCCCGATCCTGGTCCATCCGGACCAGAATGGGTTCGTACCAGCCTATAATACATTGCTTTAAATTAGGAGCCTTTCTTCCATGACCTGACATATGCTTCGGTCTGTGGCCTTATGTGGGTTGTCTGGCGCTGGACTTAGTAAAAGCCTTTGACTCTATGAAGTCAACTTTTTTCTGTTTGAAACCCCACCACATTATGGCACTGGAAACCACACGTCTAGTCAAGCTACAATACATTCACCCACTGGCCAGAGTCAAGACGGACCTCCTGGTCTCAGCCCCGCTACAGATACACAGGGGCACCCCAAGGGTGGCCCTCCGCCTCCCCATCTCTTCTCCTTAGCGATAGAGCCAATGGCACTTGCCCTTCGAGAAGTGAGCTGTGACTGCGGTATACCTCTGCGTGATGGACTGCATTTCGTCTCCCTTTATGCAGATGATCTGCTTATCTAACTCAGGGATGTACTTTCAGTCCCTGGTGCAATTGCTCTGACACTCGACCACTTTGCTTACCTTTCTGGCCTGATTGTTAACTGGGCTAAGTCCTGCTTGTTCCCCTTTGTTCTTGCACTACCGGACCCCACCTCACCCTCAGTGAGACCCAGGTGGCTTAGCAACCCTCCACATTCTGGTATGTGGGTATTTGGGTTTATAATTCAACTATGGAAACTATTTTTTTTTTTGTAAGACCTTTATTCGTAGCGACAGATGATTACACAGCCGGTAGCCTACAACCCTGGAGCCGGCTGCAATAGATTGAAAGTGCGTTTTCACCGTTTAGTTTACACAGCCATGTAGCCGACAACAACTGTCCGGCGGCGTAGAGCATATAAATGAGGCCTTGTTTTTTTGAACAAATTTTGTTGGTGTATTAGAACATACACATGAAATTCTAACAATGAATCCCAACAATGAGACCTTCACTTGTCAGTCGTCTACAACATTAAGTACAGCATAATCTTATCGCAACCTCGTTCCTGAACATCTCCCCCTGCAACCCCCATCAGCATCAATACCTTCAGCCCCCCCAATCATAATAGTCGCTATTACTCCGTGTCACTCTCCAATGCGGCTAAATATTCAATTAAGTATAACCAAAAGTCTTTTGGCCTAGATCGTGGTGGTAGGCTTTCTTCGTATGTTAGCAGTTTGTCCCTACAGCTGGACATTTCCCGTAACCAGTTTAGTGTGGTGGGTACCTGAGGAGCGTGCTAGCACTTCGATACCTGTCGCTTGGCCAACAGCAATGCAATCGCACAAAATTTACGTTAAGTTGATTTTAGCTGTGGTAGGATGCCCAACAAGCAACATCGGATTGTGCACTCCACTTCCACCCCCACCATGTTTGACAGCTTGGTGGTAACCTCCACCCAATAATCCTGTATTTTAGAGCAACACCAGGCCAGATGTATAAAATCAGCGCCCTCCACACCACACCTCCTGCAGCTGGTATCTTCACGCATGCCGTATCTCCCCATTCGCGCTGGTGTGTAATATGCCTGATGAATGTATTTGTAGTGTATGATTTTCAGATTTCCGTTAGGACTCAAGATCTGTGTAAGGGCACACGTCTGTTCCCATTCTGTCTCTGACAATGGTTCGTCTAACACCAAGTCCCATCTAGTCTTGGCTTTGTTCGTGGTCTGTGGGTTCTCAGCCTGCGCGACGGAGTATAGTCTCGACGTCAGGTGGGACAGATTCTGTGTTGTAATGATGAGTTGTAGGGTGTCTAATGTAGCTGGTTCGTCAGGAAAGGTGGGATATAAGTCCCTCATGGCTCTCTTCAGCCTGTAATGTGTGAAATAAAACAGCTGTGACTTGTTGTGTATGTATTGGAGGTCTGCAATCTTTACAAAACTACCCTCGTGAAATAAATCTCCCATCTGCGCTATGCCCACCTGTTGCAGTAGCGACATTCCCACCTTCTCACATGTGACAGATAGTGCTGAGTGATCATGTAATGGAATGTTCCGTGCATAGAGCGGGGTTTTGTGCGCCAACCTTCCAAGTTCGTGCCACGCCCTAACGGTGGTGTCGATTGTGTTTATATCACGTGCTTGTAGTGGCGGGCGTTTGTACGATAGGATGGCGGTGAGAGGGACTGGACTCGCATCTCCCTCCTCGATCGCTGTGTGGGTTAAATATGGCACCATATGAAACCAGTAAGCTGCATACTGTGCTTGCGCGCATAAGTAGTACAGTTTAAAATCTGGTACCCCAAATCCCCCCTTAGTATATGGGAGCGTCAATGTCTGGAGATCAATTTGCGCTTGTTTCCCTGCCCAGATGAGTAGCAGTATCAGTGATTTGATTCTACGGAATATCTCACCCGGGGGGGTAATGGGGATATTATTGAATAAATACAGCAGTTGGGCAATATGTTCATCTTAACAATGGCTATTCGGTCCGCTAGAGATAGCGGAAGCTGAATCCATCGCTTCACTTTGTCTTCCAGTGTGGATATTGTGACGCCATAATTGGCGCGGAGCACCACGTCTGGATCGCTATGAAAAAGTATACCTAAATATCGCACCTGGTCGGTCTGCCACTCAAAGGGGTAGTCAATATCAAAGGGAGTCGTGGTGTCTGTGAGGGGTATGATGGAGGATTTTGACCATTTGATCGTTAGCCCTGAGTGCCCGCCGAATTTGATATATTCCCTCAACAGTGGGTTCAGGTGTTCGTGTGGGTCTCGAATGTAAAGCACCATGTCATCCGCATACAACGAGATGTGTAGCGGTCGAGCGGGGAACTGCAGGGCGGTTGACTTGTAATTCTGACGTATAATGCAGGCCAGTGGTTCCAATGCCAGGGCGAATATCAGGGGGGAGAGCGGGCAGCCCTGTCTGGTCCCGCGCTCCACCGCAAAGCTGTTGGACAAGTATCCATTCACACGGACCCTGGCTCTGGGCTTGGTGTACATTAAGGACACCCACTGGACAAACCTTTTCGGGAAACCGATGCGCTGTGAGACATCGATTAAGTATTTCCATTCGATTGAATCGAACGCTTTTGCCGCGTCTAGCAGTACCGCAACCGCCTTCTTTTCAGGCTGGAGATAATGGGCAAGGGCGAACATCGTACGGGTATTGTGTGACGTGGAACGGGTCGGAACAAAACCCGCTTGGTCAGGTGGTGTTAGCCTCATAGCCATTATCTTTGCTAGGATTTTTGAATCAACATTTATCAATGATAGCGGCCTGTAGGAATCACATCGGGTCGGGTCTTTGGATGATTTCAGTAGAGCTATAATCACCGCTTCACGGAGCGTCGGGGGAAGCTCGCCCTGGTCGAACGCTGCCCCGTACATTTCCGTCAGCCTGGGGGCAAGAATATCAACATAGTGTTTATAAAATTAATTCGTAAACCCATCAGGGCCTGGCGCCTTACCATTCGGGAGTGTTTTAATCACTTCTGTGACTTCCTCCACCGTGATGGGTGCCGCTAAGTATTCCCTTTGCCGGTCAGAGAGCCACGCTATGGCCACCTCTCTAAAGTATTCGTTAATGTCATCTGTTGAAGCTATTGGCTGTGAGGCGTATAACGTACTATAAGTAGTGACAAAACTTTTCAAGATATCCGACGGTTGTGTCACTAAAATATCGTTCTCGTCTCTGATGCCCAAGACCGTAGTGTGTTTTCTACCCTCACAAATGTTTGCCGCCAACTGCCCGGCTGGTCTACCTCCCTCTCCGAAAGCCTTAGCAGTGTGTTTTTTATCCATATATTTTATCTCGTCATCAACTAGAGTTTGATGCTCCGTGTGTAGTATGCGTAGCCGTCCCAGTATGTCAATGTGTGGAGCGGTTTCATATTCTCTTTCTAAAGCCCTCAGTTGTGCGTCGCATCTTTTAATCTGTTGTCTAATGTCTCGAAGTATGCCGATAGTGGTGCTCATGCATACCCCTCGAACCGTTGCCTTAAAGGCTTCCCACAGTAAGCATGGGTCGTCAACTGCCCGTTCGTTCAGTAGAAAATAATCTTTGATGGCAGCATGAATAGTGTCGGCGTATATTATGTCAGTTAGAGCTCGCGAGTTGAATCTCCACTGAAACGGAGATGGGGTATGATCTGGGATGGTTAACTTCAATAAGATCGGATTGTGGTCCGATAGCGTTCTAGGAAGGACTTGTATGTCACTAGACCAATGTACGACATCATCTGTGCCCAGCCAGTAGTCGATACGGGACCAACTATTGTGGCATGCAGAAATGTGTGTCGCCCCTGGGTCTGTGGGATGTTTGTGCCTCCAAATGTCCGTCAGTCTCACGTCCGTCAGCATATGTTGGAGTTTAGTTTTGGCGTTCTTGTGCGATTCGATTGACTGAGCTGAGCGGTCTATACCATCAGCCAGGGTCACATTCCAATCCCCTCCGCATAATATCTTGGTGTGCGTGAAGTGTTGTAAGTGTCCCCACAACTCCGGAAAGAATTCTGGGGAGTCCACATTAGGTCCGTACACATTAAGCAAAGTTATAGCTTTACCATGAAGAGTCCCCGACACCATAACATATCTGCCTCCAGGGTCCTGTACCACCCGTATCACTTTGAAATTTCAACCCTTTTCGGAACAGCAACATTACCCCTCTAGAGTAGGACGAATACGTTGCAACATGGATAGATTCTGCCCATTTAGTGCCTATGGATGGATGAGTGTTTGGAGCTATGTGTGTTTTTTGTAAAAACGCTATATCTATGTAGTGCCTGTTTAAGTATGCAAATACGCGCCTGATTTTCTTGGGCTGCGTCAGGCCTCGCACATTCCACGTTAGGAGCTTTACGTGCGTATCAGTCTGTTGACTCGACCTCTGAGTCATTGGTAAGGTGGAAGTGTCTGGCAGCGCTGCGCTTCATAATAACACCAGGGGTGCCCTGAGAGGTGTCTTAGTGTAAATACGTGTATATAAATGCTTTCTGGATCTGCAAAAAATAATCGATAATTCACATTCGACTGTGAAGGTCTCTCAACATCCTTAATCATCACTCCCCCCCCCCACCCACTCCAGCAACCCAAACATGCCGAAGCCATACACCCCCCAAAAAGCCCTCGACAACAGCTCAGGGCTAAACATATCTATCGAACTTTTGTGGGGAACTCCCTATTGGAGGTCCGCTGGGGACACAACTCATCATCCAACCAAATGGATGTGGACGGCATACATGATGCTAATACAATTAGACACATCATTGCGCAATGCCCCCGGCCCATCCCAGCCCATTGGTTTGCAAAACACAAGTGACCGCTAGGTGGTGTGACGCTATCTCCCCTTCCCGCGTCACATAAGCTCGATGGTGCGTTTTCCAAGCTATCTTCAACGCACGGCCATGGAACCCCCTGGTCGATCATGTATCGTGCCAATTAACGCCCAGCAGGTGCCTCCATGTAGCAGATTGACCCACGACCCCACCTCCTTCAACCCAATCAAATAACAATATGGTGTGTAGGTCGCAAGCAACAGTGCGGTTGTTGTGGGCGCCATCAGAGCTGCGTGTTGTCCAACAGAGTCATTTGCCACGCCTGGCAGCGATAATGGGGTCTGTCTCCGGTAGTGGAGCACACATCTTTAAAACAGTGTCTACGTATGTGACGGGAACGTTATCAAAAGTGCCCAAAAAGAGCATCCAGGTCAAGTTGTTAGACGTCGTGCCCACCATGCGGCGCCTGAGCCCACGCAGCAGCGTTCACCCGACCCAGATCCTCTGCTGGACGCAGGTGAGGGTTCCAACCCTGTAACTATCCAACCCTCTCAATAGTCAATGTGCACTCAATGTCCAACGTGACAATAGAACCCACAACCAAAATTAGTGCAGAGCACGCAGTTTGTCTCTGGCATTTAGAGTTGCTAGGCCTGGATCATGCGGCCGACAGAGAGTGGATTAGATCACATGGTGGCAAGGTGTTATATACTCACATACAGTCTCTCACAGACGAAGACACCTCATGTTCAGTCCGAGTCTGTCCGCTGATCGTCTCGTGCATTTGCTTTTTCTGTGCAATGACCTGTTTCACAAACTCCTGCGCAGCTTTCGGGTTCGCCAATATCACTGGCTTTCCCTCCCATTGCACCTGAAGTCTAGGCGGGTAGAGCATAGAGTACGTGATCTGGAGATCTCTGAGTTTGGCTTTCACCGCCGTGTATTCTCTTCGAGCCTGTTGGACTGCTACAGTATGGTCCGGATAGAATTCCAGTTTATTACCTTGATGATTGATTGGTCCCTTTTCCCTCGCCAATCTCAGGATGGTGTCCCTCTCTCGATAATTCAGCACCCTGGCCACAATTGGTCTTGGCGACGCTCCTGGCGGCGGCCTGGGCGCCAGGGACATGTGCGCCCGCTCAATGACAAAAATGTGCGAGAAAGCGTCGTCTCCAAACACATCCTTGCAAAGTTTTTCAATATATTGCTCCATCCTTCCGGTGTTGGTAGATTCCGGCAGCCCTGCGATGCGCACGTTATTGCGCCTAGAGCGCGATTCCAATTCCTCCTCCTTTGCTCTGATAACCTCCAACACCTTCTCCATGGCCGTACATTTAGTGGTGGTTGTGCGGGATTCATCTTCGACCGTTGAGATCCTCATTTCCGCAGTTTCCAGCCTTTCTCCGTGTTTTTCCACCTTGGCCGCCATACCATCCATCCTGCACGTCAAATTATCCAATTTGCCGTTGATATCTTGTAAGTTGGATTGAATGGCCAAGAGGATCTTCTCCATATTGCTGCTAGCAGCCGGTTCATTAGGGATTCCGCTCATGTCAGGCGACCCTGTGTCTGTAGGTTTGGCGTTTTCTTTGTCTCAAAAGATATCTTTTGTTGTTGTTTCTCCAGCCTCACCATGGTATATGTAGACGGTGTGGTCGGAGCCCTGCTCCGTGGCGTGGATCTCGTCTTTCTGGTAACCAACGCCGTGTTGGTGCCCTTTATAGCGCTTCTGTTAGGATCTGGGGGGCGCACTTCACCCGGGGGCTCCAGGCGTGCGCCAGCAGCACCTTCCCGCACCTGGATCGTTGTGCACCTGTGTTAATTAGGACATGCGCCCAGATTTTCAAGCGCGCCGATGGCAGCCACCTCAATGCGGGCAAGTAGCGTTATGTCCCGGAGAGGCGCTTTGTCGGCTGTGTCTACGCTGTGACATCAGTCTTCTGCGTAGATGTGTGCTGTTTGCTCCTACAATTTCACCCCTCCGCTGGGGGGCCTCCAGCGTGCGCCGGCACCCCCTTCCTCCACCCAGATCGATGTGTACCTGCGTTAATCAGGACATGCGCCCAGGATTCCAAGCCCGCCGATGGCAGCCACCCCACCGCAGGCATGTAGCGCCACGTCCTGGAGAGGCGCGTTGTCGGCTGTGTCTCCGCTGCGTTAGTGATCTTCTGCGCTGTTGTGTGCTGCTAGCGCCTTAAATTTTACCCCTCCAGTGTGACACCAACTTCTAGCACCCCAGGGGCACTCAGAGCGAGGGCGGGAAGCGTTCGGCTTGGTAACGCGAGTCAGCCGCGTCTGGCTGGGTCCGTAGCCTTCCCCTTGCGCGCCGCCATTTTGCCAAACCAAGGGAGTCTCTGCAATGCATTTACTCCAAAACCCGCTCCGCACAGTTCGCCAGGGTTAACGTATGCACGCCGCTAGGCCGCCAGGTCTGGGGATCTCCACCATCTCACCCTGGTCAGTCGTGGCGTCCGGGTCTCCGCAGTTTACAGCAATGTGAAGGGGAGAAGAACGGGCGCCATCTTGTCCGCTCCCGACTCCCGTAGCTGGTTTCTGCGAATTATGTCTGCAATCGCTGGGTGTCGGGCCTCAGACCTCAGCATACCGTGTGCCCGTTGTCTTCGCACGCCCAGCGGTCCATTTTTATTCGTTTTTCGTGGGCATTAGAATGGCCCGGGGGCGCCGCAAATGTAGCCGTCCGGCGGAGCTGTGATCTTACCCAGCCATTCCGCTGTGCGCCCCCTAGCGCCTCCCCAACTATGGAAACTATTTAATGGTAATCTCACATGGGTCACTGCAACCTTATGGGCACAGATGACTTTTTGTCGGATGCTGCCATTGTTGGTAGCGGGGCGCATAGCCCTCCTCAAAATGGTTGTCTTCCGCCGCCTCCCATATTACTTTACCAACCATCCCCTCAATGTTCCAAACCCCCTCTTTCACTCACTGGTGAAGCTGATAAAGGAATTCATATGGAATCATTCTTGCTGCAGGGTGGCACTGTTGAAATTATACATACCCAAAGACCAGAGCGGGCTTGCGGTGTCAAATATCAAACATTACTACCTTACATCCAAAGTTCAACGGGTAGCTAAGTGGCTGATGGGCCTACAGCTTGCAGACATAGCAATGACAGCAGCTACTTGGTGTCTTCAGGATACCTTTCACCTGTTGCACTCTTGCACACACCTCACCCTGCAGTACCTTCACATGATGGGGCCGGGTAAGGACCTGACCTGTTGGTTTCCTGCACACTTACACTACATTGCAGCTCACACCCCTCTGCCACAGGTGGGAGAAAGACTTGACCCGCCCCTATATGGACAAAGATACCCTGCAATACCCATTTTTGCCTTATCGCATATCTCACCCCTGCCAAGATAAACTAATGCTTCCAGCAGGCGGACTGTCCCCATTGTCATCTGGTAGGTCCTTCCCTGCAGAGATATTGGCAAGGTGTCACATATCGCTTTTACATCTGTACAGGACCCCCTGCACTGCATGGGAAGTATGTCTTCTAGGCCTATAGCTTAGGAACAAGAAACACAGGGTCACATCCCACTTCCTTGACTTAGGGTTCCTGATGTCCAAAAGTCTCTTCACCCATCATTGGAAATCACTACCACCCCAAGCTCTTTCAGTTTAGATACAATCCCTCAAAGCATGCGCCCAGGCGGAAAGTGTTGCCTTACACCGGGGAGACAATCTACAGGTACGCAAATATCCAATAGCAATCAACTGGGACACTATCATGGTTGATCTGCAAACTGTCACTCAACAAGCCCCTGATGCTCACACTGGCTTACTAACAGACAGGGTGGAGGCAACCAAAACGAAAGTGTTGCTCGATCACAAGACAATCATGGGGAGCAAGCTTCTTTCTGCACACAATAATCCAGGACCCTGTCTTGCTGTTTCACCTTGATGCACAGTGTCTTCATCTGCTTAAACGCAATGAGTGTGGCTGTTCGAGGGAAGGGCAAAGGTGGCCTAGGGTTTCCTAGTAATATGTAATAATGTTTATAGTTTATGTTAGACTAATCTGGTCTTGATGACCATGCGACCCCTTATAGAGCTGCTATGGCCATACTACATCTCTCCCGAGCAGGTAACTGTAATCTGGTACACTCTTACAAACTGCTGCAAGGCAATTTCCCTTTGATATGGAATGCACCTGTTGTGCATAACTTGATGTATGGCATGAAACTGCACTCGCAAAACACTGTACTGACAATTTAACTGTACTGTATTTTATCATTAGTAAGTCTTGCTAGAAACCTGCAAAAAAAGAAAATCAATAAACAAATTCAAACAAAAAAAAGTTGTAACTCTGTATTCCTTTGAGTGGTCAGGAAGCCTGATGCTCAGTAGAAAGGCAAATGGCACTACACAGATGAAAGACAAATAGCGCTGGGCATGGAGGCTACTGCGTCCTCACTGGAAAGAAGATGCTCCGTGGCAAGGAGCCACCAAAGGAAACGGAGTAAGCAGGTAGGGGTTGGTTCTTTGCACTCAGCCTTCTCTCAGGATCTCCTGGTTTATTGAGAATTTTTTTTAGAACATTGTTTATTCAATCAGGGAGCGTGAACTTGATCTACGGGTTCTCAGTAACGATCATGCAAGAAATTGGGGTTATTGGTTGATTAGGTTGTGAGCCTTGGTCAAGCAGCCACCACAATCCTTTTTAGGGTGAGGCTCACACCAACCCTAAATTAACCTGTGCTCAACCCTCATCTAGCTTGGCACAGAGCAGTCAGCCTCAACTTATAGGCTATGTGTAAAGTATTTGTGCAATACTTCAACAGTAATAAAGTGAACACAACCAGCAAGCGAGGAAAATAGAACTTAACGATTAAGCAAAACAAAACAACAAAAATCCAACCAGTAGAACCGGAGGTATGCAATTAAAATCCCAGTTTGTTGAGCGTTGTGAGTACCCATGTTGAAGATGTGTTGTGCAGCCGAAGCAATGCATTGGTTCCGAGATGTGACAAGTCTGCTGTGCGAGGTCCTGTTTCATAGCCAAGGACTTCATTGACAAGGGCTTGCGTTGCAAAGTCCATAATCAATGCTGTGTTGTGCGGTCGAGATGATGTGTGAGTTCTGAGGAACTGCGAGGCTGTGATGTGGAGTTCATTGACATTGTTGAGGCTGCCATTGATAAGGGATGTGTGGGCCTGCAACGAGGATGAATTGTTCAGATGGGCTGCGATACAATGCAGGTCTTTGCAACAGATCCAATCCATTCAGCAGCAGCTATGAGTTGGTTCTGATTGGTCTTGCACCACGCAGCAGAGAAGATGCTTCAGTTCTGCTGGATCACAGAGGCTGGAAGGGCACCTTTAGACCACTTCAAGTGGCATTTTAAAAATTGTAATTTAAAATCTGACTTTACCATAAGTTCATTTTTTTTATTACTATTCTGGAAATTACACTTATTAAATGTAATAACGTAACTCCAATGTTATCCTATAGGAGAGGTAGGCCTTGCACCAGTCAAAAACAAATGTAAAAGTTTTCCACTTCCAGGACTTGAAAACCTTAAAAGTACAAATCCCACTATTTAACTACATTGGACCGTGCCCTTTGGGCTGCCCAGGGTCTACCTTAGGAGTGACTTATATGTATTAAAAAGAAAGGTTTGGGCCTGGCAAAAAGTTTCTTTCTGGTTGGCTACCACTCCTGTCAGGGGTGGGTGATTATACATACTGTATAACCTTTGCTCATCCTTGGGTAGCTTGACACTGAGAAGTCAGGCTTATCACAAAGGTAATGTGTAAAGCATTTGCACAGAACTCACTCACAATAAATACATTGAGCGTCACAAAAGAGACATCACACATGATGTACGTAAATAACTTTTGCATTCAACATACACAATATTTAACACAACATGAACATAGTGTATTTGGTGAAATAAATCACACACCGAAATATTACTACAAGTACTAGATCCTTTATGTGTTGAAATGACATGAATGTGCACACTTAGGACAGATCGTATTCTAACCCCCCATCCCTGGCACCCTTATGCGGTGCAACACGTTATCAACCCCAGGCCCATCATGGTAATTCTTAGAATTCAATACCACACAGTTAGAGGGTGCATTCCGGGTCACAACGATATCAGAAATATTTACTTACAAAGAATTATAACACTTTTATGCAGCAGTGCAGGCTGAGGCCAGGTAGGTAAAACCAATGGCAAATGTAGTGTTCTTCTGGCAAGAAACCAATGCGTAAAGTGACACTGCCAGCCAGTACTGTGAATCACAGGTGGTCCGAAAACTGTAACTTCCACACACACATTCACTCCGCATCGATGCACGGTCCAACGGATATCAGCCAGGTCCTTACGGAACACGCTTGCACACATACACACTCAGCACCATAAGATGTGCAACTGATACCCAGCAGGTCAGTTGATGGCACAATGCAGACCCCGTATCCCAAGCCTCCCTCCATCCTCCAGCTCACCTCACTGTCCTATGCCAGCACATAAAAGATAATCAGCCCTTTCCCCGGATACTTGGTCGCACACGGCCGAAGTCACACTTAGGGGCTGATTATGATGTCTGTCGGAAAGGCTCTGATTGGCTTTTGGTTAGTCCGAATCCAATTTGGAACCTGTCTTTCGGACCGATTTGGAAAGCCTTCCAACCGACCAATTACGATAGTTGAAAACCATTCAGACCATCTGACTCAGTTATGACCCGTTTCTGAATGGCATTCAGAGTAACCGAGTCATTCGGAGCCGGCTCGTACAGGTCTACGGACCGTGTTTCTGACCGATGTATTATGATGTCGGACTCAGACAGCCTTTCCGAATCAGTTGTTCTGACATGGATCGGCTGTCGGCATCCAACTTAGGGTGCCCGTAGCATGCCCACCTTTACCTGGGGACCTCTGAATAGAGCACATGGCCATAGGACCCCTCTTTCCAACCATGCACAGTGTGGCAGACACCGTGGGGTACCTGCCACCAGGTGCACGATTTTCCCCACCCACCCCTTTTTTCAATGGGAGCCTGTGTAGTTGGTCGGAACACAGGCTCCCATTGAAGTTTAATGGGAGTCTGACCGACCCGTGTTGGGAACCATCACAATCGGTCGGTCGGACTCCCTGAATCCGATTCAGTTGGAAACAATTCCGAAACCGAGTCAGTCGGAATGCTTTCCAACCGACATCGTAATGAGGCCCTTAGTCAGAGTCCCAGGGAAGCAGATGGAGTAGGTAGCAGAACGAATTAAGAGGCAGTCTTCAAAGGGGTTTCAGCAGCCACTCAGGAAGTTCACCCACAGGATATGGATCAGAAGCGGGCTGAGGGCAATCGTAGGTCAGTCAAAAAAGTTCCACAAGGGCCTTCTGGCACCAGCCCAGTTCTGTGAAGCACAGCAGGGTCACGCCTTCTCTTGACCCACTTCCGATCGCTCTCGGAAATGCTCCTCCTGCCCAGTCAATCACTCTCACGACCCAAGCCAGTCGGGCAAAACTACCTGGTAACACAAGGTCATCAGGAGTTGGGTGAGAAGAAGGCATTTGTTCCGCCACACTGAGGACAAAAAAGGGAACAGTTGATGAATGGAGAATAAAGCAGGTAGCCTCTCTGTAGAAGGTGGCACCCCGTCAGGTACACATCAATCAGAGTCACACCCAGGCAATCTGGGCCCAACGTCTGGAATGCGTTGATACAGTTTGCACCAGACCGTTCCAGTCACACACAATGAAGAGTTGCAAATTCTGCACCTGTCTGGCACAATGTTTGGTGTGCATTGATATGGGTCACACCAGATAATTCCAGTCACACACAACAAAGAGTTGCAAATTCCGTAGCACCCGGCACCCAAGCGTTCCTGCTCCTGAGGCACTTAGGAACTAACTATTGGCTGGAATTGTGATCGGCAAGCAGCGTCCTTAGTTTTACCGCAGGAACGCCATCCGAGGTTCCATTCAGCATTTACCCCGGCGCCATAACTTCCCGCTAATCACGACATCTACATGGGATCCCAACCACTCCAACTCAATTAGCGTTTACATCACACTTCTGTAACCCTTGGATTCTTCCCGCACTCGCAATACAGGCATCGTAATTTCAGGCTTGCTAAAAATTCTCGTTCTGATGATGATCCATGTATCTAGTTACGGATCGAAACGTCGTTGACTCTCTTAACAGCATGCACGTTAAACTCATTTGTTAAAAGAAGCACATCACTGTTTACTTCTAAAAAGCTTGCCCATATTATTTCGTATTGGCGATAAGCTTTGCTTTCTGTTTTGCCTGAAAAATGTGTGTTTAATTGTGATTGTTTTCGTGTTTGTTCTTGAAGGATACAGGACTGTGTCCCACTCGATTATTTTCTTCTTTACTACAACCAATCTCCTTGATTTATGAAATCAAATGTCCGTCTGGACATCCTAGACTCAATATAGTACTGATTCTGGTCTATATTTATTGTTTCCGAATTTTGAATGTTTGAAGGACCAATTGTTTTTCATAACTAGTTGATACCCAAGGTCCTTCCTACCTTGCGGGTTCCCTTGTTTATAACTGACCCACTGAAAAGGAGGCACAACATCTGGTGCGCTCTTGATATGGGTTGCACTAGGCAATTCCAGTCACACACACATATGCAAGTCTAACAATGCCTCACAAGGAAGAATGAGACACAACTATGGTTATTCACCCATCTCCGAGGGTCACAATCTGTGAATTTGACACTGCAACGAATGAGCATGAAGTCGGCATGTTGCATGGGAGAGATGCGGCACGATCGATGAAGCAGACCATGAGGGCTCTCGCAACCGGTGAATCCACTCACCACCAACAAGACGCTTATGCATGCCGGGGTGCGCACTATGCAGGGACCGCACAGCTTAAATACGGGCAAGACTTCGGGGCTCCACACAAGACAATCTGGTATCCAGGCACAATTCTTAATTCCATGCTCATGCTGCACTATCAGTTCGGATCCAGCTCTTAAGAGGGCACTGCTCTCCAGGAGTCACAAGTAGGTGGTGTGGGTCCCTCGTAGGAGATCTTTGATGTTCCTGAGACCTCTGAAAGAACATGGGGCAAGTCAACAAGCCCTTGGAGAGCACACTTCAGGATGCCACACAGCAGCAGGTAGTCAGCTCAGGCCAGCAACTCTTCAGGATGGGCACACGGTCCCTTTCAATAGCAGTAATTCTTCTTATGCACAACGGATTCCTCTGGCAGTGTGTACCACACAGTTCCAGGTTTCCCGGTCCCACATCCCCACATCTCCACAAGTGCATCTCTGCCCTACTGAAGTATTGCACCAGTAGTTTTATTATAGTCTGCCTTTGAAGTCGGGGATGGTTCAAAGTGGCTCCCTTTGAACTACAGATGTCTCCCCAAATTTTAGTTCTGTCTGCCATGAGGCCGTGGAATGCAGATCGTAATCTTTAGTGGTGCTATGATCGGGTTCCAAAGGCCAAGTGTCATAACCTATTCCTTCAATCTATCCAGCCAAACCCTCGAGGTCTGTCATTCAAATTGCATGCCCAATGTTTAATAGCTTTTGCCAGGAATTGCCCAGATATGCACTCCCAGCCTCCCTCCAGTGTGGACTGGAGCCAAGCAAAAAGGCACACAAAGAGTTTTAGAGCAGAGGAATGCCCACTTTCTAGAAGTGGCATTTTGATACTAGTAATGCCAAAACCACCTTTACCACTGGAAAGGGTTTGTCATGACGAATCCAACGATAGGAAACATTATGAGGCTGCTCTACTGCAATCCACTACTGCAGCGTGAATTAATTTTAACCATTTCCCCATGTTAGATTATGGGAAGAACAAACCTCATAGGTAGTGCAAACATACAAGGGTAATCTTCCCTATCGGGCAGGGAACACACATGTGTACCTACCCTACTTTTCACCTATAACTCGCTTCACACCTTAAGACGTACCCGCGGGTGCTCTAGTGGTAGAGAAAGGTCCACTCAGGATGGCTAGTGATTTAGAAAGCCAAGCCTGAGTAGAAGCGCAATTGTGCACAAACAGACCTGCAGTGGCACGCTGGAAGCACATTTATAAACATCATTGGTGTCAGCGCGCCCACCGGACACGTTTTACAAACTTCAGGTAAACACCACCGCCCAACATGGGTAGGAAGAGGGCACGCACCTTCATACTGCATTTAAAGTAGGAAATTGCCCCAGGCCCAAAGGCCACCGAAAGAGAATCAGCCAAACCTGAGAGGTGTCCCACGGGGCAGGGAAAACCCAAATGGGGGTTATCTCCTACCTAAACAGTGAAAACGCAGGTGTACCTATATGGCCACTCACCTACCACAAGCTTCACCACTATGGCCACTCTGGTGGTAGTGAAAGGTCCCCTCAGGGTTGGCTAATGAGTGAAGGCTAACCTGAGCTTGATAAATGTCCGACAGGCAATTCCGGTGGGTGGCACAAGCAGTGCTGTATCCAATTACTAGCCAGTGCAGTACCTGCCCTGGGTGAGTGGTGTACCTTTTCACAGGGCATTCACAGATACGATACATAAACCAATCTGTAAGCAACCTCTCCTGGCATGTGTAGGAAGGGTTTGTGCACTTTCCCATTGCAATACAGTGAGAAAGTGCCCAGAATCCGAAGGTCATGAAAAGAGAGTCGGCAAAAACCAGGAGGAAAAAAAGCGAAACGTTTTATGGAATCCCCATGGAAAGGGCCATGTCCGAAACCCCTAAAATGGATATATCTGTTTTTGGATGGGAAAAGTGCAAGGAAGGAAGAATTCTCCAAGAAAGGGAAAGTTTCAACCGTACAGTGACAGGGCTTACTACCTTCAAGATTTCAAAAGGACCATAAAGACTTAGAGAAAATTGAGAAAAATAAATAGACCAGAGTAGATATATGGAGGAGAACCAAACTTTGTCACCTACCTTGCAAGTGGTAGCTGGTCATCTATGTTGATTGGCCTGAGATCTTTGTTTGTTTATAGCAATTATGAAGTCATTTTTCTCGCACCTTTTTTATTTCTTCTAAAGAATCTTGGTCTGCAGGCCAAGAATCCTCAGTTGCTAAGAGATCTAGAATGTTTCGGGAATACAACACAGTTAAGGCAAAAAAAGGAGAAAATTCTGTGGACATATGGATAGAAAGGGTGTAAGCAAGTTCAGCTGCAAGTAAGAGGGATTTCCAATTGTTTTCAGTAACAGAAATGTAAAATATTGTCAACTCAAGAGTTGTATTCAATCTATTTGTTTGCCCATTGGACTGGGGATGGAAAACAGAAGTCAAAGCTGTTTGAATGCCAGGTTTATGGCCTAGGAACTTCCAAAGACATATTGAGGGTCCCAGTCGGAAATCATTTTCGAGGGCAGTCCATGAAGTTTGAATATGTTAGAATAAAATATTTTAGCCATTGCAGACACTATTAGTCATTTGGGAAGAGTAGAGAAAGGGGCCATTTTAGTAAATGAATCAATAGTAGCTGTAATGGTGGTACAATTTCCAGTCAGTAGAAATTATTTCCGAAGGTATAGAAGGAATTTCCTGGGATAAAAATAACCCTGTTTTTTGTGTTTCAGATTTGCTTGGGCACAGATTTCATAGGCCTTGATGAATTTTATGATGCCCTGGTGAAGAGACTGCCACCCAAATTTCCTCTTGACTAGATCTTCAATTACATATTCACCTCTATGTCCAGAAATTATTGCATCATGACATAACTATTTTATATATGGTTCTGTGATTGTCTTATAAGAATACAACTTTTCCATTGAGCAAAAAGCAAACCATTGTTTTAGTTTTCATAGATTGAATTGCTTCATCTCCAAATGGATTGATTCATAAAATCATGGTTGAAACAAGGGACTGGGGGTAGCAATCTTCTCTATTGACTGCAAGAGTCAGCTACAACATTTTCAGAGACAGACATTTAGGTAAATAACAAAATCTAATTCTTTGAAAGAAAAATGCTCAGAAAGATTTCTGTGGTCTGTAGAAACAACCTCTTGATGTTGTGCTCCAGGAAACAAATGTCTCTACTCTATGAAGGCTGTCATGATAGCAAGGTACGAGTTCTTTTTCCAAGACAGAGTGGCTCCTCTCAGCTTCAGAAAACGTATTTGTGAAGAAAGCGACAGGATGTTTTTCTCCGTCATGGTCTGGTCGAATCAAAACAGCTCCAATCGCCTGGTCTGAGGTATCTGCTTCAATGACAAAAGGCCTAGAGTTGTCAGGATAGTGTAATATAGGAATGAACTCAGATTTCAGTTTTTTTTAAGGCTATGGTTGCATCCTTACCCCAGTGGAAGGACGTGTTCCTCTTTAGCAGATCAGTGATTGGTATAATACATTTAGGTAATCCCTTGATGAACTTGTGAGAATTGTTTGCTAGACGGAGCAATCTCTGTGTTTCTTTCACTGAAAAAGGAACGAGCCAGTCATGGATAAATTAAACCTTCCAAGTTTCCATGGCAATTCCTTTTGATGACAGGACGTAACCTAAGTAGTACAAATAGTCCTTCTCCATCATGCACTTTTCATGTTTGGCCAGCAACTTGTTTTTTCTTAATTGTTGCTTTACTTGTTTGACATCGCTATGGTGTTCTAAAATATCAGCATATTTTCTAGGTAAAAAGTAAAGTCTGGAGAATCAAATCTAAGAAGATAGCGTTCAAGAAACACTGGAAAACAACTGGATGATAACAAAAACCATTTGACTATACCAAAATGTTAAGATTGTGTTCTCAATGCTGTATTCAATTTGCCTCCTAAACGCATTTGAATCAGGTTATATGTTCCTCTTAGGACTAGTTTGGCAAAGCTTTTTGCTCCTTTGACGGATTCTGAGATATCTGTTATTAGGTGCAAGGGGTATAGGTCTTTTACAGTGGCCATATTTAACCCTCTTTACCCAATACATGACCGGAGTTCAAATGTTCCCTTCTTTGCCACAAAAACAAAGAAGCTGCAGCAGGGGACTTCGAAGGGGTGATGAGACATAATCTGGATTGGCTCCCGGGAGCCTGTGCAGTGTGCACCAGCGTTGAGAGAGGAGCACTGATGTGGCGGCTGCAGTAGCAGGTAAGTGATTTAATTTATTATTTCCCCCTCCATCCCTTTCCACTCCGCCCCACGTTTGCATTGCCCGCCATTTGTCGTAATTTAGATGTTCAATGTAACAGAATTAGGCCTAATGCAGTAAGCATATGCTTTCCGACAAGGCAATCATTAGGCATACAGTAATTATTGCAAATATGTACACAATTTCAGAACAATATGAAAGGCGAAAAATATGACTGTGCAAATATTCTACTTTCAGGGTTTGTCAGAGAAGGTAGCCAACACCAAAATCTTGCCTAATATAGTAATCTGTGTGATTACATATAATGAAATGCCTGTTTTAACAGGTTTAGTACAATTCAATACCAATCCACTCTTAAATGTCTCTTGCATTTGCCATATGAATTTCACAATAAATGAGACAGGTCTTTGTCATAACACTTTATATAAACAGGTCTGGCTTCATCACTGACTTGTCAGCATTACCAATTCAAGCCTATTGTCTTGAGCATAAACTTTCTCACAAGTTAAATAGTAGAATACAAGCACTCTTTTTCACAGATATTCTGCACAAAAAAAGTTTGTGGAGTGGAAGATTACCATGTAAGTGTAACCTAAGCCCCTCTCTCGGTACTTTTTTCTCAGTGTTCCTCTGTTGAACCCATTAGATCATCTATAAATGCGCTGTCAAGTCAGACCTAAAATGGATTGTGTGTACAATATTAGTATGAGATAAAGAACTGAATATCTGATGAATGACTTTGTTTTTTATTCATTTTGTTTGTAGAAAAACAAATCTCCCATATGCTTTTCAATGCAAGCCCTGTATAGGAGGTGCAATGACATGCCAAATCGTAGCATGAGGTGAGTGACTAACGCTCCTCTGGGTGGGATTAAAGCACAGACTAAGGATATTTTAAAAACTTGGGAACTGATTTAGAGTCCGCTGCGTGGGTTGCTCTGTTACAAACATGACAGATATCGCACCAACCGCATTACAAGTTCATTATGTTCAATTGTACTTGTAATACAGCAGACAGGATATCCATCATGTTTGTGAAGAGTAACCCATCTGCCGAACTCTAAATCAGCCCTTCGGAAAGTTACAGCAGTGCTGCCAGACCCCCTTAAGAAAAGTAGGTGGGAAGATGACTTAGGGGCATATTATCAACAACGGCGTTAAAAATTATCACCGGTTTAGCGGCAGAAAACTGCAGCTAAAGCGGCGATAATGGGCTTGAGAATTCCAATAGAAGTCCATGCTCTGGAGTGGTAAACATGAAAAATGGTCCTAGACCTATATTTAGTATTCAAAATAAATCAATTATTTGGAAAATACTAGTACATAGGAATTAATCCTGAGTAGAGAAAGAAAGACTGTTCTTGTCTATACATATATATACAATGCACCCATTGTATATATATGTATAGACAAGAACGGTCTTTCTTTCTCTAGTCAGGATTAATTCCTATGTAATGGTATTTTCCAAATAATTGATTTATTTTGAGTACTAAATATAGGTCTAGGACCATTTTTCATGTTTACTATTTGATACCCAGGTCCTTTGACTATTTTGGGTGATACCCCATTTTCTTAATCATACTCTGGAGTCAACATGGCTTCTATTGGAATTCTCCAGGGCATATTATCAAGCCCATTATCGCCGCTTTAACAGCAGTTTTCTGCCGCTAAACCAGCGATAATTGTAACGTTGTTCTTGATAATATGCCCCTTAGTGTCTTAAGCTGTTTCTGTTGCCATCTGTGTGTGACCTACAGGCCAAGAGTTAAAATCTTGCAGTAGAGTGGAGTTCAACGTCCTCAGGTCCTTCTCACAGATCAAAGATGCCAAGTGCAGCAGGTTCGGGATGCTGGTATCCTTTTGATATTATGGACACTGGTTGGTGATATGGAGCTCTGTTGTGTTCTATCTAGGACCCCGATCAATATTGTGACCTTATGCCCCTATACGGCTATAATCAATACATATCCCTATAATGGCATAAACGATCAGAGCCATATTTCAGTAACTCGTCTCTGCAGCTCATAACAGTACATGACACAGCAGAAGCCACTTCCTTAGATTCCTAGATAACACACCGAGTTCTTTCGACAGCTCAAACCCTCAGCAACCTGGGAAAGCCCCGCTTGCTTTGTTTTGATTACTAATAGAATTCCTGCGAGCACTGTAAGAACGACCAGTTCTTAGTGACATCTTTATTGACGTCTTATGTCCAAAAACGTACGTCAAACTCGGCACCTCTCAGGTATAAATATTACCGACGTTGCCTTAAGCAAACACGACGGTGGCGGTGAATACTGGAGCAGAACAGCTGTCCCTTGCAGAGCCCTGCAGATGCGAGAAGCCCACGGACGCTGCCCCTCCTCTTTGAAGCGCTGAGAAAGACGCTGTCTTTTCTCCTGCCGAGAAAATCCAGCTCCGGCGTTTCCAGCCTACCCTTGCGGGTGACTGGAATATCGAGTCCTGAGAGGAGATACCTGACCTTCAACATTCTATTCTAGAGGTACGGTGCTGACTAAACCCTTAGAGAGAATTCTTGAAGCAAACCCTTGGCAAAACCAACTTAAACTTAAACTGCTACTTACTTACTCCCTCCCATGTATTAGGCTTAGGTCAGGTACACCGGGGTAGGCGTAGTTAGAAGCACCAGTTGAGGACGTTAGCCAAATGTATATATGAATGTATATATTTTATTCATTTTAACCATCTTATGGCTAAGAAACCATATCAATGCTTTTACAGTATTATTTCGTAATACTCCTTTTACTGTACGCACTTTTTATAATAACAAGTCTTGCAATTGTGGCAATTCATTTCTCTTGCATGAGAAGGAAGACTGTTCAATAAATAATACCTTTTATTGAAAAAGCCCGTCTCTCTATTCTCTGCACTCTGGTGAAAGTAATTCTGCACAACTGACTGAGTGAAATAGCTGTCTATTGTTTCACACGACTCTAGAGATTGACTCTTATTCTGAGGAGCAAAGTTGTCATGTTTATGCGGTTGTCGGAAGCTGAATCCCTTCTTGTCTGAGCCAGGGAAGCTGATCACTTCCTATTCAGTCAAGAAAGTTTCCAGTGACCTCTGAGCAAGCTGGCGCAAACCTAAATTAAGTCTAACATAGTCAGTAGAGACCTAGAAGACCGCAGTCCTACGTCTACACTGCTGTTTATGTTATTCCAATGCGCAGGGCCTATAGGGAAAATAGGAACTACACTACAGGTCAAATGAAGAATTGAAAGTTACCATAACCCACTGTGTGTAGAGCACAAATGGTGGATATCCGAACATGTGGAACCTAACCTGGATGTGGGAAGCCTTCCTACAATTGCCCCTACAAATGATTTGCGTAGGCTAAAATGGGTGCATGTCATGGCTAATCAAGAGGTTATTGATGGCATTGGGGCAGAGGCTGATAAAGCCATAAGGGCGATTGAGTAAATGAATCTAGTTGATCCAGGCTCGGATGATGTAACCATAATCCATGATAGCCTCTTTTCAAGTATTAGGGATCACTTTCTGAAACCTGTACAAAAGGAACAATGGTGCAACTCCCAAGCCGGCTTAGTGGTATAATGATGAATGTAGGCACGCTAGACTCGCCCTAGGCTCAGCCATTAAGGGGAGGCAATTAGAGACCATTCGCATTGCCAGAAAGGAATACAGGAAATGTATAGTAAACGCCAAGAAAGCGTGGGATGAGCTCCATTGGCAAGATTTAAAGGAGGCCAGTGATAGAAAAGATTCAAGGCAATTCTGGAATATTGTAAAGTGGGGCGGGGGGTGCATCTGACCCTCCTAGTAACAATGTATCACAGGAGGACTGGATAAATTATTTCAAACCCCAGTATGCCCAAAATCAGTCTGACAATTTGACGGATGGCTTCAGGCCTGCCTACTATAAAGGAAATTCTTTCAGCATTAACAAAGTAAAAACGGCTCTCGGTACAGTGGCTAGTGGTAGAGCACCAGGCTTGAATGGTGTACCGGCGGACGTCTTTATTAATGATAAAGAGCGCTCGAGCAAGTACATTGTTCTCCTCGCCAATGCAGTGGCTCAGGGTGCAGCTGTCCCGATATCATGGAAGGGTGCAGTTATAATCCCTGTATTTAAGAAAGGAGACAAATCGCAGCTTGGAAACTACAGGCCCATAAGCTTAATTGATACCATCCAAAAGGTGGTTGGGAGGTTAGTTGTCAATAGGCTTCTTGATTGGGCCGAGGAGAACAATGCTCTGTCACCCTTCCAGGCGGGGTTCCGTAAGTTTACCAGCACGGTGGATCAGGTCTTCCGCTTTACTCTACTTCAATGGAAGACTGTGCTACGGGGCAAGGGCAGCCTGTACGCGGCATTTGCCGATTTGCGGGCTGCCTTTGACCTTGTCCCTAGGTCTCAGTTGTGGCTGGTTCTGAAGAACCTGGGCCTTCCCGTAGAACTGCTGACAATGCTGATGAGGCTTCACGCAGCAAATTTTACTAAGATACAGTGGGGAGAGCATGGAATGGCCACCTCAGATTTCCCGGTGCAGTGGGGAGTCCGCCAAGGGTGCGCGATGGCTCCCACGCCTTTTTACATTGTACATTAATGGTGTTGTAGCCCGCATGCTTTCTGCAAATGTGGATGCTCCTTCCCTGGCTGGCATTAAGACACCTATTTTAATGTTTGCAGATGATACTCTGATTTCATCGAAGACCCCCAGTGGTCTGCAACATGCCCTATCCATTTTTGATCAATTTTGTGGGGAGCATGGCTTAGAAGTTAACGTGGCCAAAACTAAGCTCATGGTTTTTAACCCTCACCGTAGTTTTAAAAACAAACTTACCATGAATGGTCACCCTCTGGAGGTGGTTAATGCCTTTACGTACCTGGGGATTCATGTGCCAAAGGATCTTAGATGGTCTCATCACATAGACACCGCAGTATTAAGGCACAGGCAAACAGTAGGAGCTCTTTCCACAGAGCATAGAAAATCCTTAAGTAAACCAATAAAGCCAGTGCTTCAGGTGTATGAGGCTAAAGCTCTCAGCTCAGCGCTTTATGGCGCTGAGCTGTGGGGTTTTGAGAAATTACAGTCACTCCAAACTTCGGAAAACAAGTTTCTCCGTCTTATTACTGGTCTTCCCAAAAGCACTCCCCTGCTCCCACTTAAGTACGATCTTGGCAGGAAGGCTATTGTAGACTCAGCTAGGCTTCGTCCAATTTTACATTGGCGTAGGCTTTGGACTACACCTGAACTTTCACATTATGCGGAAGGGTTTTTAGACATTATCAAAACTGATGTCTTTCACAAAGTTAGTTGGATGAACGAACTTAGAATAGCGTTGGGTGTGATAGGTCTCCAAACGCTATGGGAACATCCAGAGACAGCTTTATTCCCATCCAAAAAAGTATTAAAGGACATTTATTGGGAGAAGGTGGCCTATCTGAATTGGAGTGGTACTAGCTCCTCGACTATGGCTGGAGGTTTTTTAGAAGCAAAGCCCAACCCCAGTCTAGAACTTTATTGGGATGCCGTAACTGTACCAAGGGATAGGAAGCTCCTCTTTCAACTCAGAGCAGGTGCCCTACCCCTTAGATATCTGACAGGAAGGTGGCGTGGCTTTGAGGAAAAATCAGCCCAAACTACTACCGATGCCCAGGCTGCTGGCGCAAGGCGCCTCTTAGTTCCCATCTTGAATAGTTACCAAACAAAGAGACGGGGAGTTTTATTACTCATGAGGAGAGCCTGTCATTTCAGACACGAAACACAGTGTCTTCGGGAGGTGCTCTAACAAGTTCTCTGAGACTGCGTCTTTTATACACAAGTTGATGGTGCATAAACATTCCTTATTACAATAAAGACATTGTGAAGCAAGGAAAAGACATCCCCGGTAACCCCCCTGTTCCGGTTTATCCCAACACGTGGCTACAGTAGAGGTCCTCACCCCCCATACATTAGGAGGGGGCTACAATGCAGCAGAGTGTTCCGCTGATTCCTTTGGAATGTGTGCGCCTGATCGGATCCCAGGGGGTAGGGAGGTCATGATCAATAGTAGCTCCTTTGAAGAGGGGCGAGTGCATACAGTAGCGGGCAATAAACTGTATCCTCAGGCTAAGGGATGACCAGCGGTCCGTGCAGACAATCGGGCTCAGTGGAAGGGGTCATCAAAGGAGGGGTATTCATGAAATGAAGGGAGGTGTTGGTCAGGCGCGGGGTGTGATTCCCAGGGGCAGAGTCGCACAGAAGGAGAAGTCTTATGACCCGTGCAGGGGAGAGCGGGAGTAGCCAGAGTGCGCGGAGGAGGGGTGCCGGGAGTTGAACAAATGGGCAGAGAGGCCATGGTGTCTAAAATGGTTGTTTGTGTGTGTGCGTGCATGGGTCTATGCTGGCGAGATGATGCGGTCAACGCTTCACGGTATTCATTCTGCTTACAGTGAGGGTATGATGAAAGCAAATGAACGCCGCTTATGTGCATTAACATTGTCATTTTCCACAGTCGCCGCTTTTTAACATAAGTTAGTTCATTTTCCTGTTCTTCCCAATTGATGGGCGTACATATAGTCGCGTGTGGTTAATGAGATAGCGTTTGTCAATACTAGCAGATTGTGTATAACCATGAACAGTCGATACGGGTGGCAGAATGCAGTACATATGAATTTACATTTGGTGGGTTATTCATCTAGGGATTAGCATACTACATACTACAGACGTTTCTGACTTTCTCTTCGGTGGTATCAATGTACAGTAAAAGTGACCGATAAACATTTTGAAAACAATACAAAGTGGTTGAGTTCAGTACAAACAATCAGTCAAGGGAAAGGGGAATGATATCTTCGTCACAGTGTCTTTTTAGCAGCGAGCCATCACTGGTAGGCTCTAGTCCGTCTTCTTTCGTTGGCGCTGTTGAGCACGGGCGGTGGAGCTATGAGTCCAGCTCGGATCCAACTTTACACGTTGCAGGGTGCGATCTGTCCTCTGCTGTTAGATCACAGTCCTGTTCTCTAGCTAATCTTTTTAGGGGTGCCTCACGCTCGGCACCTGCATTTCCTTTTTCTTCCGTGGCAAAACCCTATTCTTCCTAAATGTCGTTCCTTTTTCTGAGTCAAAATCCAGGGGTTAGAATGGGGGTGTCGTTGGGTAATCGAGGGAAGAGAGGGCGGAGTAGAGTCAGATTCTTCTGAAGCGGACCCAGGGAGCAAATGATAACGAGCAGGCAGGCCCATTGATCGGGCTCAGAGGGGCGGGGGACTTCTGGCACAGGTTGATTCGCAAACAGGGGGCTTCAGGGCAGCCCTTCATTCTTTCATTTTCTGTGTTTGAAAGTGGTGCCTCGTCCCGCGTCTCGTTGCTCTGCGGCTCCACCTTTGGTCCAGGTCATACATGCTTCATGATCTGTGGCCAGGCTGAGCGTCACGTCCGGCCCCTCTCCTCCGGTGATTGTGTATCCTTGAATGGGTACAAAACAAGTTTTTAGAGAACCGGTCGACAGAGGATATTTATACATTTAAATCCCGTCCTCAATCCTAAGTGGCTGGGGACTTTTTCATCAGTCACAGTCAGAAGTCATCACTATGTAGTATGTATGCAGGCATTTCTACTGAGTTTGTACTAAGTCTATTTGGCGTTCATTCATGGCATGTATGGAGAGAAGTCAGGCTCCTATCGACTGTGTATTCTAATCAAACTCGGAATCGGATCCTTCGGGAAAGACCCGTTTACTAACCCAAGTCCTAGCAGTCTTACATTTCCCTCCAGAGTCTGCTAATTCTAGCGAACAGGTGGGTGTACTAACATCTAACATCATGAGAAAGGGACAGAGGCTAAACATTCTTTTCCCGGAGAGCAATGGTTAATCAGGGTCATCAGTTATAATTCGGGGGCAACAGTTATGGAGCTGGGGTCAATCGGGAGAGGCGAGGACGCCTTGGACATCCGAACTTGGGCGCAGAGGGGTGGGACAATCTGGGCATTGGGGGTTGTCTTTCTAAGGGCTGAGAATAGAAGGCCATTGACGTATAGTCCCCCTATAAAAGGCCAGATTAGGGGACATCAGTCGTCTCACCTGTCCTTTCCTTTTTAGCCAATTCAAGTTCCTTCATTTTGCAGAAAGGAGAGGTAGTAACATGGCGAGTTACAATCGTTTGAGTTCCTGTCAATTTTGCCGAACACCTTTGTGTTCAAAAAGACCCAATTAGGCTCGTGCCGGCGGGGCACAACGTTACCAAATTAAGGAAGAGGGAGTAGGGGGACTCTCATAGAGAGTGAGAGTCGTCCGCATTCTAAATGAACCATTTGGTACACACGCGACAGAGAGAGAGAGAGAGAGAGAGAGAGAGAGAGAGCCGTGTACAATAATAGGCCATTTAGTGCGCACACAACACAGAACAGCAGGGGTCAAGCAATATAGAAACACAGGCAGAAGGGCGACATAGATCCATACATTACGTATACACGAATTCAGGTGGAGGTGACAATACATGCATTTACACACAAATGATCCAAGACAGAACATAGAACAGTTTTCTGGCCAAAAATATTTCTTCCCTCATGCTGCGCATTCTTAGTATCCTACTTAATTCACCTGGGCGTTGAGCTTTTTACCTTTTTTTTTCCTTCTCTACACCTCTGCCAATTGGTCGGGAATTAATCTGGTCGGGCTAATACTCACAGTGGGGCCTTTGAATTATTTCTCTTTTTCTTTTCTAACGAATGATTTTCCGGGCTGAAGCGACAGAGGGGCATCAACCGGGAGGACAACGGGGCAGAGTTTACTCATTGGTGCGCGTCCTTGCTTGGTTGTATTACTTGGGGTATCAGGCGAAGTCATATTTTGCCATACTGTAATACTCCGTCAAGTTTCTACTTCGGACCACTCCTCCAGTTGCTGGGTTCAGAGAGAGTCACTTGTAAGTAAGGGAATGCTATATCTTTGTTTGTCCGTCGTGTATAGGTACCATGTCCAGTTCCCTTTTTCCCCCCTCCATCGGTCGTTCGTCATTACTTAAGTCACGCACAAAATAATTCTCCCATCCATCCAAATGTGTGCAACGTATATTTAGTCGAGCTATACACATCAGGGCATGCACACGTGTGTTCATATCACACAAAAATCGTCACACTCTCAGGGGCTGTCCCCTTAGACAATCATGATTCTTCACAGTGCTAGCCTGACTTTCGCGCGGGACCATGGTGTGTTGCCTAGCTCTTCTCCATACTTTAGTCGACGTCCCGACATGACCTGCAGAAAGAAGGGAGAAAGAAAGGGGTGGGGGCAGCGTTTTAAAACACATCAGCGCGCATAAACCCGAAAATGTTTTTACCTACCACATACTCGGCCTATCTCCACAGGATGCGGTCTCTACCATCTCGGCGTTTAAGCCCAGAGGGACTGGTTGCGTGGGAGAGATAATTATTGATGGACTGAGGAAAAGGGATGGTCTACAGTGGTCTAAGGTCGTTTTTTGTCTGTCAGGCACGGAAACTAAAGGGGCTAGGTGGTATTTCCTTCGGAGTGGTTTAGGACATTTTAAAACAACTTCCTTGATACATGCGGCACTTAAAGTAGGAGCTAAGTACCAGGGCCTTTATTGATCGCTTTATGCTGCACAAAGAAGGAAAAATACATATATCAAAAACCTGGAACATTCATATTCGCTGCTCCTGCGCACTACGCTTTTAACCTTCAACCTTAATCGAGCTGCTTTCTTCCACCTATATTTCACTTATATCGGGGACAGTAGTCATACATTCGAAGCTTGTCAATCCAAACACTACAATTATACTTGCTCCTTTAAAAACCTTTAATTAAAAAAAATGTTGGTGCACAAATACGGGCCTACAACCCCGTGGGTCGGCCACGGAGCAGACTGGAACTGTGCATGAGGGGAACGGAGTCGGCGGTCATTGATTTCAGAATGGAAAGTGCGACAAGTGCAATAAAATCATATCGAAACTTCATTTGTGAGCAAATATCATAAGTGTTGAAATTCAAACTTTCAGTAACCATGGTGTATCAAAACTTAACATCAATTCATTGTCCGAATGTTCAATCAGTACCCATTCTCATATCAATTCATTGTCCTAACACATAATCAGTACCCATCTTATATCAATTCATTGTCCGATTACATAATCAGTACCCATCTTATATCAATTCATTGTCCAACTACATAATCAGTACCCATCTTATATCAATTCATTGTCCAAAAACTACATACATATCTCATAACATCAAGGCTGAGCAATCGGGGTACAACAAGGAGCTGAAAGTCTCAGTTGTACCGGCGCCATTTTGGGTGAGGTCAGGCATATCCGAGTATGGTCAAGAGCTCTTCTTCAACTCGTGGTCGGACCAGAACCTCTTTTGGACGTCCGAACAGTTTCGTAAAAGGGGTAACAGAAGGGACTGGCGATATGAACCATCAGTCAAAGTGGGGGGGAGGCAACAATCTTTCCTACCGGGTCATACTGGTGTCCCACCGGAACTGATCACGTTGGCAGTCTTGCAGGATTTTGGGCATTTCAAGACTGAGGTTGGTGCAGGCATGAGTGCGCCAACGTCTCGTGGTTCCCATCGGGGGACGGTGGCGCCCGCATGGAGGGGTCGGGGCCCCCCGGCTCTTATAGAATCTTCAAGGTCGAGGAGAAGAGCACAGGACGTGCGCCGGTCCTGGGCAAAAGCGCCGCTCCTGGGCAAAAGCGCCGCTTTTCGATAGGGACCCTTTAAATGGAGCATTGGGGTGTCGCTGGAAGCCTCCACCTGGGGAGGTGGGGGAGGCTCGTTCGCGCCGCCTCCTCCTCCCAGCGACCCCACGCCATTTCTCGGCTCCAGCATTTCAGGATGGCCGTACCAGGCAAGGAAGAGGGGGGGGGGGGGGGGGGGGGGTCGGTGGCATATGCAAGACATCCCCCCCCTCCATTGTCGCGGCCATCATTGGGAGTGCTGTCGCAGGCAACAGTCCAGCGTTGTCGAAGCCATTATACGAAAGTGCCGTTGTAGCCATAATTAAACAAAGGAGTGTTGTGGCAGCAATGATAGAAGAAAAGGTGCTGTCAGCCAGGGGACCCTGTCGGCCTCGGCTCTGGTTTTTCATGGCCGGAGCAGGCGGTAAAGAGGGGGGGGGGGTCGGAGGCAGAGGCAAGACATCCCCCCACCCCCTGGCCTGCAGGGCGGCAGAAGAAGGGAATGGGGAGAACAGTACATTTTCGGGCCTTCCACCCCACAGCCTCTCCTTCCGATGGCGGCCAGCCGGGCCCTGCTCTGCACGTGTCGAGGCCTCGCCTTCCGGATGGGCGTAACCGTGGACCTGTTGCACTACGGGAGCTTCCGGAATGGGGGTAGGTATCTGCTGATTTGTATCTATTTCATTTTACCGTTATTGGGCGTGGCGGGCGGTGGGACAGACATGTTTGGAGCAGTGAGGGGCGGTGAAGCCTAACTACCTCGTGTCTGCCTTGGTGTCAAGCTTGGCTTCCCTCGCCATTTTTATGTTTCTTATTGCGGGTTATTTCTATCGTTTCTTATTTTTAGCGAAGTCGAAAGCTCATCAGTGGCCTACTGATTTCGCTCGACTTCTTTTTCCTTCCTTTCCTAGTGTGTTTCATGCTAAAGTTTCTGTTAACAGGATATGGTGTTTACTTCATACTTTACATATGTCCTTTTTACTAGGGTGGGTGTCCTCCGGTTAAGCCAGACGATCCACCTCTAATAAATGGTCCGGGTGGAACTAGTTAATCAATCAGTGGGGAGTAGATAGGCATGACGGGCTACAACGGGGAACAAAGGTCCGCATTACCTACCCTTCACTACTTGCAAAGACTAGACAGAATATTTCTATTCTACGTTATTTGCAAACAGAGAATACCTCAAACGAACTATTCTTTGAACAGTAAATGTCCAGACAATCAATCAATCAGTGGGGAGAAAAACAGGCATGACGGATTACAACGGGGACAAAAGTCTGCATTACCTATCCTTCGCTATCTGCAAAGGGAGACAGAATATTCCTATTCCTCTCTATTTGTAGAAAGGGAATATCTCAAAAGAACAATAATCGATAAAATCGATAACAAACAATCAGTGGGGAGAAAGATAGGCATGACGGATTACAACGGGGACAAAAGTCTGCATTACCTATCCTTCACTATTTGCAAAGAGAGAGGAACGTTCCTATTCGTCGCTGTTTGCAAACAGAGAATGTCTCAAAGAGAACCAATACTTCAAGTAGCAACCAAAGCTAAATGAACCAATCAATGAACAATATCAGTATTTAAATACTGATTCCAATACAAACAATCAATCAATCAATCAGATGGGTAAAGCCATCCTACCAATCAGACGTAAAGACGTCCTACTTAACCTTACCCGGACCGGACCGTGTGGACAGTTCTTCGCCTTCCTCCTTCCAGCGCCCAATTGTTCTCTTACTTCATTATTTACAGCAGCATTCCTGTGGGGTTCCAGTCAGGACAGTAGGTCACCTGAGAGAGGTCCGTTCAGAATCGGTGAAGTTCATTCAATCGGCAGCCGGGCGAGGGCCCTCTCAAGGCAGGTATACTCCAATCGTTTCGACGTTCACCCCATCGTCTGGACCTCTCTTACCGGACCTTATGTCGCTGATGGGCCCCGCGTTGGGACGCCAATTGAGGAAAAATCAGCCCAAACTACTACCAATGCCCAGGCTGCTGGCGCAAGGCGCCTCTTAGTTCCCATCTTGAATAGTTACCAAACAAAGAGACGGGCGCTGGAAACAGGGACACAAGAACAGAGTTTTATTACTCATGAGGAGAGCCTGTTATTTCAGACACGAAACACAGTGTCTTCGGGAGGTGCTCTAACAAGTTCTCTGAGACTGCGTCTTTTATACACAAGTTGTTGATGCATAAACATTCCTTATTACAATAAAGACATTGTGAAGCAAGGAAAAGACATCCCCGGTAACCCCCCTGTTCCGGTTTATCCCAACACGTGGCTACAGTAGAGGTCCTCACCCCCCATACAATAGAAGGGGGCTACAATGCAGCAGAGTGTTCCGCTGATTCCTTTGGAATGTGTGCGCCTGATCGGATCCCAGGGGGTAGGGAGGTCATGATCAATAGTAGCTCCTTTGAAGAGGGGCGAGTGCATACAGTAGCGGGCAATAAACTGTATCCTCAGGCTAAGGGATGACCAGCGGTCCGTGCAGACAATCGGGCTCAGTGGAAGGGGTCATCAAAGGAGGGGTATTCATGAAAGGAAGGGAGGTGTTGGTCAGGCGCGGGGTGTGATTCCCAGGGGCAGAGTCGCACAGAAGGAGAATTCTTATGACCCGTGCAGGGGAGAGCGGGAGCAGCCAGAGTGCGCGGAGGAGGGGTGCCGGGAGTTTAACAAATGGGCAGAGAGGCCATGGTGTCTAAAATGGTTGTTTGTGTGTGTGCGTGCATGGGTCTATGCTTGGGAGATGATGCGGTCAACGCTTCACGGTATTCATTCTGCTTACAGTGAGGGTATGATGAAAGCAAATGAACGCCGCTTATGTGCATTAACATTGTCATTTTCCACAGCTTGTCGACCAGCAATTGCCCTGCTTGTGGAGCACATAAGGAAACGATTGGCCATTTTTTATTTGCTTGTCCGGCATATGCAGAACCAAGACGCATTTGGTTAACTCCATTGTGTAAGTCCTTAGGTACTACTAGTAGCACTGTAGCCTTAAGAATTATATGCACTAGCACTTTACTGCCTATAGCATTAGCTACCGCTAAATATCTAGGATGGGCATGGAATGTCAGACAGAAGCATTTAGATCATTGATTCTGTCATTTTTGTAAACTATCATTGAACTGTTAAAATAATGTATTAAAAGAGTATCTGTTTTTTAAATTTTAAATGTCATTTTTATGACGTAATTTTATTATGTTTTTATACTACTTGCATCTACTTCAAATTTTTTTAAACTACTATTTTAGTGTACATATTGGAGACTGTATATGCTTTTATGAGTGAACCTCGAATAAAGCAGAATTTGACTTGACTTGGTATCCTTTCAGAAGTCTTTGTTGCTGCTGAGACATGTCAGAATGTTATTCGTTTGAAGTCGATAACCTGAATAAACGCAACGCCAGTAATTTGCAGTTAACTCTGCAAAACTTCAGTTAGTAGCGTTACAAACAAGTACTCATAAATAAATGCCTAACATTACAAGTATTCTCGCGAAATAAAGAAAATGGTAATGTTAAAATGAGCAGCAAGTACAACGATGACGCATTCTCCAAGACCCTTTCCGAGCGCCCTCAGGGTGGCCTGCTATTCTGAGGCCTCACGTGCAGTGCGTGCGTGTGTCATCTCACGCAAGGGCGCCTCTAACCAGCAGGCCAAGGGCAGCAAAGGCTGCCAAGCACTTCTCCGCTCTGGAGCACTTTGCCAAAAGCATCTGTTGTAAAGTGTTAGTATCCAAGCTGAGTGCCAAAGACGAAGAAAAGTTTCTCCTCGCTGCTGCGTATGCCAAAATACACAGTGGGGCCATTAACGAGGCTATGGCTGCCTCGAGATACACTGTGTGCATGAAATGTACACAAAGATGTGCATAAGCATACGGAACGTGCGCATTTCTAAGCCTCATAGCAGCGTGTGTATAAATGTAGAGACGAAAGCACACATATGAGAAAAATGTTAAGTAAAAAGGAAAGCGCAAGTGGAGAGAATTTGTTTTTCTATGAACAACAATAATTTTAGAAACATGTAGGGAAATGTACTATGCATAGCAAACAATTGATGCTAGAGCAAAACTTACCAATGGAAGAAATGTGAAAGTGGGTGGCATTTCCTAACAAGGACTTTGGTAATGGACTTAGAGGCAAATTTACTAAGGACAAATGTTGTCCTTGCATGACACAAGTTATTGCAAAGCAATGCTACTCCTTAACTGGGATTAACTAAGTCACGCAAAGCTGTTTTGCGTGGTTTACTAAATACAAGGTAACACAATGTACCACATTGCGCTGCCTTACGTTACTTTGCATTGGGTAGGAGTTATATGGGTGTTCGCATGAATTCAACCAGGGATTATGATGCAAACACAGATTTACAAAGTCTTGTAAACCTGGGTTTGGGCTAAAATGGTGCGCCTACGCTTCGGAGGTGTAATAAGGAGAAAAATCTTTATTTCTCCTCAGTATATCCTTTTTCCTCAAATGCTGCAATCTGCAGCACATATACAAATAGAAATATGTCTCTAAGGATTGTTTTTGTGGGTGAAGGGGCCTTGCTGCACAAAAACAATGCTGCCCGTAACACAGACGCCCTTGCACTAGTGAGCAAGCATGTCGGCATTGGCGGAAGGCAGCTGACAGTTCCCCATACAAGGAAGGAGCAGTAATGCTCCAATTCTTTGTAAATGTGGAGCATATTTGCCCTCTCCCTTTGACGCAACATTGCGCAACAAGTTGCCTTGCTGTGCTGTATGAAAGAATGGTTAATATGCCCCCAAGTTCTAGGGTGAGAGATAATGATATAATAGTACCTGCATAAATTGCACAGTCCTCCTTTTATACAAGAGGCTAATATAAACATATGCCAATCACTAGACGGTAATACCTTGAGTACTCCTGGGTCCTGTGATGTTTGTACCTCCCATTTACTGAGTGGCGTAACATGATTTATGCAGCTGTCATTCAACCCATCTGCACTGATTTCTTTCTCATGATACTCTTTTATAAAGAATTACTAAGGGCCCGATCATGATGTCGGACGGACTGCCACCATCAGCCCGTCAGTGGTGGTCTGCCTGACATCCAGGGCTGAGGTCTGACTACCGGATTATGATGCCGGCTGTCGTAGCGCTGTGGTCATGGTGGTGCCTGCCTGGCACCGCCATTGGGATTATGATGTCCACTTCCTTCTGCATTTTCATGGTGGTCCGACCATCATGAAAAGGCAGACGGAAAGGGACTTTGGGGGCCCCATATAGGGCCTTCTCAAGGGGATCGGGGGGCACACATGGTGCCCCCCAAACACCCATGCACCCTGTGCTAGTCACCACATGGTGCCTGGCACATGGTGCAGGTATGTTTGTAAACATGCCTTTTGCCATCGCTCAAGCCTTTGCGGACTACTATGCTAGTCACTATGCGGGCCGAACTCCTGAAGCTTCCCTAGCCGCATTGTTGACGAGGACAGGGACCCAACTCGTCTTTCCCAGGCAGTCTCGGAGACTCTGGATCGTCCCCTCACTTCGGAGGAAATTCACAAGGCCATTTCTCACTTGAATTCTGGCAAGACGCCGGGTCGGGATGGCTACCCTCAAGAATACTATGCGACCTGCCGCGACTTACTGGTCCCGCACTGGGCGGAATTGTTTCGCCACGTGGTGGACAAGGGGTTCTTTCCCCCGGAGACGGACATGGCCACTATTGTGGTCCTCCCAAAGACGCAGCCACCCTCTCTTGCCTGTGCGAATTATCATCCTATTTCCCTCATTAACACCCAGGTGAAGGTCTTGGCCCAACATCTCCGGCCCCATTTGCATGAGCTGGCCACCCAGACCAATGTGGTTTCATGTCTGCCCGGGGTACACAGCACTGCATACGCCGTCTCCACCTTGCCCTCACACATTGTCACCGTCTCACTCCGTATCTGGCCCTACTTTTCATCGACTTTGAAAAAGCCTTTGATACGGTGGACTGGGGCTATCTGGAGGATGAGTTAGAAGTGGTGGGATTCGGCCTCCTGTTCCGCCATCTCATCCATGTTTTATATTCCTGTCCTAGGGCGAGGGTCCTGGTCAACGGTGTGATGTCGGAGGCATTCCTCATTCAGAGAGGCACTTGCCAAGGCTGCCGGCTCTCGCCACGTTTATTTGCGCTAGCGATGGAGCCCCTAGCCTCTCTTACACGTCAAGATCCCTGCATCCGAGGCTGGGCTTGGGACCTCTTTCAGGTTGATAACGTTGCCCTTTATGCTGATGACGTTCTCCTCTTCCTGGCGGACCCTGAGAACTCTGGCCCATGCTGTTTGGCTGTCCTCTCCGTTTTTGAACGGGTCTCGGGCCTTCGGCTCAATCCGGTGAAATCCACTCTGGTTCCCCTCCACCCGTCACGTGCCTGCTTCGATTGTCAAATGAACATTCCCCTGCGTAGGCAATCATTCAAGTACCTGGAGTTTTGGGTTCCTCTGCTTCCAGATCTCGAATGGGCCCTGAATATTACGCCCATGGTCACCAAGGCCAATGCGGACCTTAGGAGATGGCAACCATTTTCTCTTAACCCCTTATGCAGAAGTGCCCTTTTTAAAATGATGGTTATCCCCGATTCTTATATATTTTGCAAAACATTTCCTTTCACCTCTCAGGGAGCTGGTTTAATGAGATTGATGGTATTCTTACCCGTTTCTTGCGGGGAGGCGGGAGACCGCTGATGACCATGGCACACTGCCCCATACCTCCTTATGACGGGGGCATGGGTGTAAGCAACCTCCACCTTTATTATCTAGCCATGAAACTCATCATGGTCCTTGACTAGTTCGCGGGTGGCTGGCATACCAAGTAGAACTCCGAACACTGGACTTCCCACACCTTCAGGCCACTTGCATTGACCTTCCATACCGCAGGACCCCTCGTCACTAGGTCGGTCCTCTTGGGCTGGCGTACTGCTCTGCACCACACGGGATGGGACCGGAAACTTATCCGGCAAACACCCCTGTGGTGTGGCACTTGGCTATGAGAGGCCTCATCTCTCCAGGACGTCAGTCAGTGGGACAGAATTGGGATCTTGCTTCTTGGGGACGTTTGGGTGGGGGATCATGTCTGAACCTTTGCAGACCTGTAGCAGCGCTACTCCCTCAATTCCTCCCAATTTTATAAATATCTACAACTTAGACATGCTCTCAGGGTGCACATTCTGTCTCCCACCTCCCTCCCTGAGTTTAGTCCCCTCGAGGCCCAAGTGATAATGTGGAACCTGGGTAGAGGGGGGGGGGGGTGACGCAGATTTATCGCTCCCTCGTGAACAATGGTCCCACAACCCTAGATGCGCTGCAGACTTGCTCGGAGGGTTGGCTGGGCCCCCTGGAAGATGCTGACTGGAGGGATGCTCTCATGGCTCCCAAGACCCTGACGGCCTCATCCAAATTGCGTCTAGTCCAACTCTAATATGTACACGCAGCATACCTCACCCCTGTGCACCTATACAAAGCATGGCTGTGGCCCTTCCTGACCTGCACAAGCTGCAATCACGCCCCAGCGGATTTTTATCATGTGATCTGGCCATGCCCCGTCCTTGCACCATTCTGGGCGGGTGTGGAACTAGAACTTACACAAACCCTGGGGTGGACGGTTCCCCATGACCCATTGCGTCTGGTTCTGTGCCTGTTTGATGGCCTGGACGGCTCTCGGGCTGACAAGCGCTTCCTTGGGACAGCGCTGACGGTGGCAAAGTGAGATATAGCGTCACTATGGTCCCAGGCCAATCCCCCAACTATGAGGAGGTGGAGAAGGGGGTGGACTGGTGCGGAACTCAGGAGGAGCCTCTCTTTGAAGCCTGGGGCTGCCCTGAACTCTTCAAAAAGATATGAGGTAAATGGTTCAACCTCGTGTCCTGAGGAGTGGGTGTGTTTTTTTTCCTTTCCCTTTTTGATTCATGATAACTTCATTATCAGGAGCTATCCTGCAGATTGAGTCATATGTCTCTGTCGTTTCTCATATGGCTGTACACTGTCCAGATATTATGCTTGATATTGCTGCCACCGTAAATTTGGACTTTGTGATTTGTTCTAAACTCAATAAACTTGATTATTAAAAAAAACATGCCTTTTGCAATTGGAGCTTCTGCTGTAGCCCTTTTCTGGGCTGTGTAGGCAGTTGGATCATAATTCGGAGGGCGGGACCACTTACTACCTGTCGGATGATCCTAATCCCACAACGATGGCAGTCATACGAACGCCATTGTAATGAGAACCTACATTTTGTTATTCAGCACTGCATACCGGCGGTGGTAAGGAGGACGGTGGCAGAGTTCCCCAATCCGCTGTTCACCTGCAAGCTATCTAAAATACCCGACAATCAGGCATTGATTCGTGGGACCACTAGGAGTCAGAAAACGCGATTTTAACTATTTCGCCGTATATGTTGACATTCTAATTTTAATTTTATTTTAGTTGCCTAAATTGTCACTCACATTGGTAGCAGTCTCCCTGTACTGCCTGGGCTCAATACTGCAGCCTGCCCTCCCCGGTCCGACTCGGCAATTAGAGCCGTAAAGCGGAGGGCGGACAGGTAAGAGCTAGGCACTTCCGCTAAGAGCAGAGGTTAGCGCTCTAGTGGTTAATGTCATAGGGCTATTTAGACCGGAAGAAGCGGCCGGCTGACTGCGGTAAGGAGGACGGTGGCAGAGTTCCCCGATCCGCTGTTCACCTGCAAGTTATCTAAAATACCCGACAATCAGGCATTGATGCGTGGGACCACTAGGAGTCAGAAAACGCGATTTTACCTATTTCGCCGTATATGTTGACATTCTAATTTTAATTTTATTTTAGTTGCCTAAATTGTCACTCACATTGGTAGCAGTCTCCCTGTACTGCCTGGGCTCGATACTGCAGCCTGCCCGCCCCGGTCCGTCTCGGCAATTAGAGCCGTAGAGCGAAGGGCGGACAGGTAAGAGCCAGGCACTTCCGCTAAGAGCAGAGGTTAGCGCTCTAGTGGTTGATGTCATAGGGCTATTTAGACCGGAAGAAGCGGCCGGCTGACTGTGGTAAGGAGGATGGTGGCAGAGTTCCCCGATCCGCTGTTCACCTGCAAGCTATCTAAAATACCCGACAATCAGGCATTGATGCGTGGGACCACTAGGAGTCAGAAAATGTGATTTTAACTATTTCGCCGTATATGTTGACATTCAAATTTTAATTTTATTTTAGTTGCCTAAATTGTCACTCACCTTGGTAGCAGTCTCCCTGTACTGCCTGGGCTCGATACTGCAGCCTGCCCGCCCCGGTCCGACTCGGCAATTAGAGCCGTAGAGCGGAGGGCGGAGAGGTAAGAGCCAGGCACTTCCGCTAAGAGCAGAAGTTAGTGCTGTAGTGGTTAATGTCATAGGGCTATTTTGCCACGCCCTCGCTCAAAGTGCGTAGCGGTTGCGCGCAGGGAGTGCGCCTTAGACAGCGCCTAAGACAAGCTGAAGAGAAGCCCGTCTGCGCCCGTCCACAACCGGACGGGACCAGGGGCCATGGGCTCTACATCTAGGACCCCAGGATTTGCAGGTAGCAATATTATCTCCTATTCAGTACAGGTATTACGAAGCTTGAAACCAGCTGTTTCCGTAGTCTGTAAATGCAACAATTGTCTGTGTCTCGAAGGCCCTGTCTTTTGTATCATTTGTCACTTCCAGGCATCCCTTACTCACCCGATCATCGGCAACCGCACTATACCTTCTACCTCTGCCTCTGCAGAGTTATATTGTTTGAAATCCTCCTTGAACCCCTCTGTTAGTAGTAATATTAAAGAAAATTAATCTCAAACGGGGTTAATTGGGCTAAGAAGTTTCTTGTTAAATATACGCTCCCTGCCCAAACATTCCCAGGAACTATGGGATCTTATTAATACAGCTACACCAGACATATGTTTTCTCACGGAGACCTGGTTAAAACCCCACACAGTGCCAGCCATCATGTTGGGGATTCCGACTGGGTACAAGATTCTTAATTTAGACCGCCCTACCAAAACAGGTGGGGGTATTGCAGTGGTATATAAAGAAGGCCTGAAAGTTTCTCTGCTCGACCAAAGATGCTGTGCTCAAATGGAGGTCATGATTTTCTAGATCTGCTCCTCGTCTAAAACACAATGGAAGGGAGCATTGGTCTATCGACCACCTGGACCGTGTTCGGGTTTCTCGCTCACACTTATGGAGCTTTTAGCCCCTTATTTTAAAGCCAAGGAAGATTTTATTCTCCTTGGAGATTTTAATATTCACACTGACCTACCTAATCACCCTGACATAATTTCCCTGCTCTCTGATCTTCCGTTACTGGGACTGAAAATCCAGAATAGTGGCCCAACGCATTTGGATGGACATACTCTGGATCTCATTCTAACAAACTGTCCTAAAATAAAATGCCATTTGCCAACCCCAGTTAGTTGGTCTGATCACTACATGGTAGGATTTACCCTACTAGGTCTTCACTTGCCACATCAAAAGCCACTTCCTGCAATATGGCGTAGGAAATGGCATAATATAACCTTTGAAGGACTTCAGAAGGCCTGGAAAGAACCCTCTATTTCTGAGAACGACAATGTCGAAATAGGTCTTAGTTTAATAAAGCTCTCTTAGAGGCAGTAGATTCGCTTGCACCTTTGAAACTGTACAAACAGTATCCCAAAGGCAAGCAGGAGATATGGTATTCAGAAGAATTGAGGGTAGAGAAACAGAGGTGTAGAAAGTTGGAGAAAGTTTGGAGAAAGACGCATACACCCAGTAGTAAAAAGTTGTACTTGGAGGCCCTAGCTAAATATCACAAAAATATAAAACTGGCTAGGAAAAATAGTCTTGCCTTACAACTTGCAGATGCAGGGAATTCCTCCAGAGAACTTTATAAAATTCTCCAATCATTTGTAAAAACTGTGGCCTGCGAAAGCCCGGATGATTTTACACAAGTTTTATGCGATGATATCTCTGCATTCTTCGAAAACAAAATTGAGTCTATATACCAGAAAATAACACAATCTTCAAACTGTAAGAACAATGTTGACCCCTCCTCTTCTAGGAAACCAGAGAATGAAAGCAGTGGATTTACAATGATTCCGGAGGTCAGTTTGTCTGAGGTCACTGCTTTGTATAGTCATATTAAATCAGGATCTCCAAACGATCTCCTGCCCGCGAAGATGATAGTTTCTCTAGGGAGCCTGCTTTCTCAAGGCTTTCGTACATTAATTAATCTCTCTCTTAAGGAAGGACAAGTGCCCAGTGTCTGGAAAAAGGCGATTGTGAACCCTATTCGTAAAAACGCAGCACTGCCATGGTCAGATTTGAACAACCTCCGCCCGATCTCCCTCTTACCCCATCTGAGTAAGATGACTGAGAAACATGTCAATACGCACCTGTCTAAATACATTGAGGCAGCGGACGGTCTGGACCCTTCTCAATCTGGGTTCAGACCAAATCACAGCACCGAATCAGCTCTCCTCTCCGTGACGGATACCATCCGGATGGCACAGGATAGAGGAGGATCTATGATTCTGGTGCTGTTGGATTTGTCCGCTGCCTTTGACACGGTGTCACATGACATTCTTATCAGTCATCTGAAGAGGGTAGGGATAGGCGGAACTGCTCTGGCATGGCTAGAAAGTTGCATCACTGGCCGCTCACAAACTGTTCGATTGGGCTCCCAATTTGTCCATCTCTAGGGAGCTCACCAAGGGGGTTCCACAGGGCTCATGCCTAAGCCCCACATTGTTTAATGTGTATGTGGCCCCTTTGGCTGAAATTGTGAGAGAATATGGGTTCACACCAATATCATACGCAGACGACACTCAGCTGCTGTTTCCTTTTCAGACAATGATGCCAGCAGTTAAAAACTCCTTTGCTGCAGGGATGAGAGCTGTATCCCATTGGATGACCTCTAATTGCCTGCAATGCAATGTGGGCAAGACGGAGGTCATGCTTTTCGGAGAGGCCCCGCTCTTATGGTCACCTGAGTGGTGGCCTCCCAAACTAGGCTCTGTCCCCTGTCCTACAGAGATAGTAAAAAACTTGGGGGTTGGACTTGATCAATCCTTGACACTTAAAGATCAGGGTAATCAGGCAACTGGATCTTGTTTTAGGGTCATTGGCCTCCTGAGAAGGGTGTTCCCCTATCTAGCGGACTGCCATAGGAAAACTCTAGTCCAGGCATTGGTAATCAGTAGATTAGACTACTGTAATGGGCTGCTCATTTCTGCCAACGAGGAACAACTTGGTAGGCTACAGGTAGCCCAAACTACAGCTGCCAGACTGATCTTGAATGCTCCATCTAGATCCCCCTCTCGCCCTCTGTTGAACAAATTACACTGGTTGCCTATTCGCCAGAGGGTGAAATTCAATATATGCCGTACAATTCATAAATGCCTGTCTGGTGCTGGTCCTAAGTACCTATCAGAAATTTTTAGACCTTATGAGCCAGGCCGTTCTCTGCGTTCTCAGACCCAATCTTTGCTCCAAGTACCACGGATTAAAAAGGAAAGACAGGGAGGCCGAGCTCTTTCTTATAGAGGCCCTACCCTCTGGAACTCCCTGCCTCTCACCCTTAGGCAAAATCCCAATTTGGCCACCTTTAGGAAATGCTTAAAGACTCATTTGTTCCTGACCATGTAGATATCTTTTCCCTGCCTGATGGTTTTTTATTTGGATATAGCTTTGGTAAGAACACAAGCGCGGAGATACCCCTTCGGGGGTCGAATTCCTGCGCTATATAAGCAAATAAAATAAAATAAATAAATACCAAGCACAAATCAGCCATGATAGCAGTACACAGAGTGATTGAGTAAGATTGCACAGAACAAGAACTGCAAAAGTCTTAAATCCAAGAATTATTGATTTCAACCACTTAGACTGATAATAACATTAACCATTAATACAGCGCATGCACACAAATACACATACACACGCCCCGTCCCCCAGAATAAGTGCATTTATTTAGTGATTTTATAAAGCATCATAAATGTTGTCTCAAGGTCTCAGGAACGCAACAAATGAAATATAGATGGATCGTTGTTAGCTGTACCCTCACCAATGCTCTCTTATATTCTGGGTTTCGACCTTTACTAGGCACTGAGGCCTGTAAGTCTATTTTATCTCCTCTAAATGTTAGGCCTTGATTCACTTCAGCTGTTAAACGCTTGACATGGGTCTAACTTCGAAATTTGGTCCTTAAGAAATGCACAACTCCTGTCTCTGTTTCTGTGCAGGATCCTGAAATCGCATGGTGGCAGGCCCTATCTACTGGTTATGCATCAAATGGTAGGTGTAAATTACTATTTGTAACTATATTTAAAATTTTAGTATCCCAACGGTGGCATTAGTTCAGGTTTACATATTTGGAGGGCATGAAGGTACCTGTGACAAAACTTCACCTGAAAACTCTTTAAAAAAATCTGATTAGTGATACCATTTTTGAATCGGTTAGTGGCCTGGATATAAACTTTCAATTCCCAGCACCAAGTTTAGTGGAGAGATCCTGCCTATCGTTCTGCTCTCAGGTATCTGAAGCTTTTTGAAGTGTTGTAAAAAACAAATACAAAGGAGCTCCTAGATGCCACATTTTGGCCATTCAGTACCTCCAGCCCCTGCGCCCACTGCACTTTATAAATGACACCATAATCATTTGGAGTTCAAGTGATATAGTTTGTTTGCTTTGGAAAGCTCAAAAGCAATTTTCTCTGGGTTTGGTGAGGATACACTGTGGTAAACATAGGTGTAGGCTTGCAGCAAAGTCTCAATGTATGTCTCAATTTGAGGGACCACAAGTGGAAAACCAGTGATGTGGAAAAATGCTGTGCTTGTTCCTCTGTGGGCGGGGTTTTAAGTCTGTATGGAATGCATCTTGAAAAGTTACATTAAACAAGTTGTGAAAATATATACAAATTGTAGTTTTGTACACACACATGCACATTTTATATATATATTATCTACTGGTGGTCGCTACTAGGTTGCTATAGGACCTACGGCCTGATTTAGATCTTGACGGAGGGGAATTCTCCATCACAAATGTGATAGATATCCCATCCACCGTATTATGATCCCATTATATCCTATAGAGATTGTAATACAGCGCATGGGATATTCATCACGTTTGTGATGGAGTATTCTATTCCATCCACCAAGATCTAAATAAGGTCCCTAGTTTCCATTGACACATTTCTTGTCTTGCTAATAACTTTGGCGTGTTTTGACAAATCTTCACAAAATTTGCAATACTAGTTTGCCACTCACTTCAGCTACTGTCTTGAAAGTTTTGGGGTGATCCGTCAAGCAGAAGCCAAAAAAAGGGGGGTCTCAAAATGAATTTTCCCGATGCAATTTCCCATAGGGGTTTTAGACCTGACTACAACCCAAACCACTGAACTGAATCACACAAAATTGGCAGAAAGGTAGATCTTAGTGCAGAAAGCCACCTTTTTGTAATTTGGATAAAATCCGTTCAATAGTTGTGAAGTTAAATTATTAAAGGAAAAAGATTTATAGATATCTCTGGACGGAAATACTCCACAGATCTGGCAGATCTCATGGTGAGATCTGATTGACTGCCAACACTTTAACCAGGAAGTGTTGGCAGCCATCTTGGGACTCTGACTCATCCACGTTCCAAGAAGAAAGTAAAGAAAAAACAGAAGGGAGCAGGGTCAGAATACCTAGATGCCCGAGGCCTGGTGGTGGGGTCCCACAGGGACCCCATGGGGACCTTCCCCAAGTACTATTTTTTCATTTTTGCCATGAAATCATGGCAAAAATGATGGCGGATCCAATGAATCTGTGGTGAAAATGTTTTAAAAAACATGTGCAGTGTCCCGCTCTTGTTTTTAATTTGTCCTCAGGGGTGGGCTAGGTCTCGGGGGGGGGGGAGGGGTATAATCATGCCTTCTCTTCTTTCTCACACTGGGTGATTATAAGCATCCCCATTCATCATAATGTAATGGAGGCTCACAGAAACATTAAGCAGAAGACAAGTTGAGGAGAGCTGTTGCTGCTCTTTCATCCTCTCTGTGAACTGCTGATTGTTATACATTCTGCTTTGGATATTTTAGGGCCTCCAAATTTGGGCAGGTGCTGATGCAATCTGTCCAAGATCACACACCGCCTGCATCCATATGTTTCTACAGCATCTACAATGTGTTGTACTCTCTCACTTTTAAGAGAGAGGTCTGCTCTGTATATTTCCACCAGTGAGTGGCTGTTGCCAGGAGCTCCCCAACCTGTCTGGTATGTCGGCACCCCCACTTGCTCACGTTTGAGTCCACTAACTTTTTTTTTCTTCTTTTCCTTGCCACTGCCAGTGTTTATTTCTTTTTCTTGTATTTGTTGGTGCCAGTACTTGTTTTGCCAATGCTTGTTGTTTTTGGGTACTAGCACATACTCACATTATTGGACATGTGCACCTGGCATGCTTATTGGCGTGGCTAAGGCACATGGCATGCTTATGGCATGTCTGTTTAACTGCCACTGAACTGGCTATCAAAGCCCAAGCCTCGCACCTGTCAGTGCTTGGCTTAATCTCCTGGTTCCCGCTTCAGCTTGAGACTGCTTCTGTCACAGCTTCAGGATTTCCTCCTTCATCATTGGACAGAAGCACTCGGCGGTCCGGAACTGCAGCAAGCATCGGACAGCTAAGTGCAGTGTGCTTTAAGGCTATGCGTGAAGGGAAAGGCTGTGTGACTTTTACATTTTCTGTTGGTAATGGAAGGCTCGTCCTTGCATGTTTGCCATGTGAATTGGCCATCTGGTATTTGGCACAAGTTACTTGTGATGGCAATTACACATTTGTTTTGCGCTTAGCGCTTGGAGTCATTTTATGTTTAAACTAATTTCATATTTGTATTATGCTTACTGCTTGGAGTCATTTTATGTTTGAACTCATTTCATATTTTGTTTTACGCTTGGTGCTTGGGGTAATTTTATGCTTAAACTCATTACCGACTTTTGGACACAGTGCAATGTACTGCTAGAGCTTGGAATGAACTAGGGAGACGTGCGGGGCGGCTGCCACTGTATGCACCTGCCATGCCCTTACTGCATCATGGCGCTATCTCGGTGTCGAGTGAATTGGGAGCGCTTCAATTATTGCACACCAATAGGCTGCAGGTTCTGGGGGATATATTTCCTGTGGGTACTTTCCTCACGCTGCAAGGTTTTTTAGGCTCCGGGGGGGAATGTCACTATGGACACCTTTACTTATGCCAGGCTGCGAGCTGCGGTGCGTAGTCTCTATCCGACCTTTCCTGAAGAACCAATCACCTTGGGGGCATTGCAACTGCTGTATATGACGAACAATCGTACGAAACTGGTTTCCCGGTTGTACCGTGCTTCGCAGATGGATGAAGGAGAGGCGAGTGTGACCTCTAGAGGTAAATGGGATGACTGTCTTTGGTAGCCCTTGACAGATGACGAATGGGCTGAATGCTGCGCCATGAGTGGCAGTTTCGCGGTTAATGGCAATTTCAAACTTATACACTATAAATTCCTTTATCAGTGGTACTACACTCCAGCGCAACTGCATAAATATTGACTGCTTGACTTTGCTTGTTGCATGAGATGCGGGATGGATGGTGCCGATTTTGTGCATTTGGCTTGGGCTTGCAATCGTATATCTGTGTTTTGGATGGGAGTGACTGAAGAGTTGTCCGAGATGACGGCCGTTCCCATTGCTTGTGACCCAAGGGTATGTTTACTAGGGATCGTGTCTTGTATACCGGCAGGGGTGCGCAAATTGGTAGTACTGTCCCTGCAATTGGCTAAGCGCAGGGTGGCCATGTGTTGGGGTGGGAGACGGGCGCCTGAGGTTAAGCTTTGGTTGCAGGACCTGGCATACTGTCGTGATCAGTTAACATGTTATCATGAGGACCTGCCATCGGCCTCGTGGGCACGAGACATTTGGGGCCCTTACACTGCCTATATGCTGGCCAAGTCAGCTGTTGACTGATTTAGAATGGCAATTTCTACTCGCCTCTATGTATATGACTTCCACTGCCACCACAGATGTGCTGTAATCTGTATTTGTGATTTCTGTCTTATTACATGAATGGCCATACCTGTATGGACTCGGCTTCGACCATTGCCTTGGATTGCTGACGATTTGTCTTATCACTTTATGCAACTTTGATGCATTATCGTATGGACTGGAACACACACATCCCGGCTGCACTCGGGAGTTTAGACTGAATGTTTTATTCTGAAAATGATAAATAATAAAAAAAAAAAAAAAACTCATTACCGACTCGTTGATCCCCTCTATATGTCTGTTAATAACTCGGGGCACCTTCCTGCCTCATGGAGGGGCTCAATTATTTCCCCGATTTATAAGGCGTGGGATAGAACACTCCCAAAAAACCCGCCGGATTGCACTCCAAGACATTGAGGCCAAATATTTTGCGGGCCTCTTACTGACCCAGTTGCGAGAATGGGCAACAAACCACAGCTTAATACCATCTAGCCAAACAGGATTCTGCAGAGACACTGGAACAACAACAAATTTGGTGGCCATTTCATTACTTATCGACAAGGCAAGAGCGACCAAACAGGCTCTTCACATTTTTTTTGTGGACTTTAAGGCGGCCTTTGATAACGTTAACCTAGGAATCCTCTGGCGGAAACTGAGGTGCCAGGTTTTTGGGAACCCGGTGGTGCCAGGGGGAACACCCAGAGACCTCTTGAGTTCTTCCTGTTCTGGACCACAGAAACACAGAGTCTTCTAGGTGATGTCAAGGATCGAGTTTTATTGGCTGCAACCAAGTAACAAGCGTCCTAGAAGTACAACAGCGCGGTGTGTATATTCTCAGGAGACTGTTCGTTTTTACAGAGCCAGCCTTCTCTTTTTATACACAATATTACACTTCAGGCAAAATTCTTGGTTTTACAATTCGACCATAAACATATTTTCACAATAAAGAAAAAGCAAAGTCATGATGGCAAGCCCATATTTTCGTTTGTCCAGTTCGTGATAGATTACCTGGCCAGGCCCAGAACTTCCATCAGATATCGATGAAACCCCAATAAAATCGGGCACCTCCTCCTTGTAAAACTAGCCATAAAGAAGAAACAGGGACAGGTGTGTGTATGATAAAGCGTGGTTTGTATGTGGTAATTGGTTTATGACATGTTGTGCCTTGATGCTAATCTTGCTCGGCCACTGGGTTGGGGACTGCCCGAACAGGTTTGGCTGGAGGCAGTGGAGGCAGCTCGCCCAGGTCACAGAGGAGTCAGGAAAGGTGGACGTGTCCTTTCAGCTCGAATTCGGCCTTGGTCAGTTGACTATGTAAGGGCAACCACAAGATGGATGCCGCTCACAAAATGGAACCCGAGGGTTCAAGACAGGATGTATGATTTAGGGGTGTTCTCGTCACTCAATCGTGACGCAAATGCACAGTTATAATGTCCTAATCATTACCGGTCTGCCAATACCAAATTCGTCATGGTATGATGATATTTTCTGACACGAGTGTTGGGCTTCGGTACCACATTATAGCAGGGTCCATAATTTTCAGAACCACAGACCCTCCTTTTGCCCTTATATAGGCAATAACTCATGCTAATCTGAGTCCAAATCTGTATTTATGAAGTCATGGAGATGCTGCTGTAGCATCATCCTGTTGCTTAGTTCGTCCCTTGACACAGGCTCCCTTACACATGATGTAGCACAGAGGCCACATATTGCAGGAGCGCACTGCACACACAGGCAGAACATGAACAGAATGGCTAAGATCGTTCCAATGAATATCAGAGTTTTCCATCCCCAGGCAGATATCAGTTCCCAGAACCACCCCAGCAAGGACCACTCTCCTTTGTCCACATGAATGGACTCAGAGATCTTGTGAAGTTTGGAGATGGCCTGGTATACTGTCGGAGCATTGTCAGGGATGAAAATGCAGCAACTGGATTGGATCACTTTACATACCCCACCACGGTCTGCAAGTATGACATCTAGAGCAACCCTGTTCTGAAGAGTCATAAGGCGGTCCGACTGGAGCTCCGCAGTCAAGTTACTAAGGGCACCAGCTGTTTCAATCACGGCGGATTCAACTACCCTCGTCAATTGGCGAATGTTCCTGCTGTTCACCATAGGCCCCCAAAACGGCAGAAAACCCTTTGCGAAATCTCCAAACATCTGTTCCGCAGTGTCGTCTTTACTCACGACACCCCTAACTGTCCTTGTCCGATGGTAATCTGCCTCGGCCCTGTAGGTGGGTGGCAGCAGAAACGAGACAAAACATGTGCCCGAGAAGTCAGGGGGCAACCATGTATACGCTCTATCGTGGCAGACGAAGTAGGTACCCTTAGCTGCTAGGAATGAAGGAGAGGTCTGAGACGAGAAAACGTAAGTCTCAGTACAGACACTCTTCCCTAACTGAGCTCTAGAGTTTTTGCCATTTCCCTGCAGACAGAGGTGACCTTGATGGGGTACTATCCAAATTGGGGAGGATTTCTTTGCTTTCTGACTCTCACTCAAGGAGATCCCATACTTAGTTATGTTCCATCGACTGTACACTTTAAACTCATCTTTGGGAATCGTTCTGTATGTGTCAATATCCCTGCTCATATTTCTGATTCCTGCCACTAGTGCCTTGTTGCTTGAGTTTCTTCCTGTGGGACGCGGGGGATACGGTTCTATGGAAAACAGGAACATTGTCTGGAAAGCCCACAGAGAACCATAGTAACTAAATGGCAGGACAAAATACGGGATACCCTTGTCTGTCGTGTGTGGCATAAGTCCACATACCCAACAATTTGTTGTGTTCATTACAGACTGGTGCTGGTGTAGGAGCTGGACGAATGAGTTATTTACAAATTCTAATCTTCTGGCAGACTCGTGTTCAGGTAGAGGGTGAAAGGAATGCGGGGAAACAGTACGAGGAGGTGTGGGCTGAGTGTCAAGTACAAATGTAACTCGAAAGGTGAGCAAAGCATAGCCCACCAAAAATACCATTATGCTACACAACATTAAAATGCATATTATCTAAAATTGTTTTCTTGCCATCACAGTGCATATTGTCTTTTCAAAGTTCGCTGGTCTAGCAGGTCTCTCCATCTTTGGAAACTCCATCCTCTAAGTTGCTGCCCGCGGTGGGAGATTGATTCTGCTAAGGAGTGCTTCTGTTCAGTCCAGGGTAACTCCCTTAGACCAACCAGAACTGTCGACCTAACCGTCTCCAGCTGCACTCCAAAGACTGTGGCAACCGCGACCCTAGCAGCAGAACCGGATGGCGGTTCAAAAATCAAAAATAAGCAAGTTTCTCAGATGGGAGAGCTGCGTTTTCAAAAATAGTACTTGGGGGAAAGAAAAACTTTTATTAGTTCATTTTTCTTGGCCTCAGATTATACCGTTGTTTTCCTGGTATTGTATGGTCTTGAAACAAGACTTCAGGTTCTGTAGTGTCCAACTGCATTGACGGTGGCACAAATCCTTGCAGAATGTTATCGCTCTCCTTTTCTGTAGCAGTTCCTTTCAAACGTGCATTACTGAAACGTACAAATCGTGGCACAGATTCAGTCTCTGAGTCGGCGACACCCTCCTGGACCCACCGGTCACAGGGCAGAGGCAGAGGGATCCGTTTGTAGTGGATCCCGTGGATCCAGTTCTTCTTTCCTTCCACACGAACGGCTGATCTTGTGGAAAGAAGAACGAGGTATGGGCCGGTCCACCTGGGCTGTTCGTTCTTTGTTCGCTGAAAGTTTTTCACCAACACCCAGGATCCAGGATCGATTTGATGTCCTGGAGCTTCAGAGACCGGAGGCAGAGAGTCATGGACCTGTTGGTGTAAAACATGCAATTTAGCCGTCAATTCGTACAAATAGTCAAGCAGTACAGGATGCTCTATCTCACTGAGCTTTTTGGGCCTTGGCACTCCCCATATATTAGCTGGGCGACCGAACACTATTTCGTGTGGACTAAGTCCCACTCTAGAGTGAACGGTCATCCTTGTCGATAGGAGTGCCAAAGGCAGGGCGTCAGGCCATTTAAGACCTGTGCTGGCTTGGATCTTGGCCAGTTTTAACTTTAGAGTGCCGTTATAGCACTCTACTAATCCAGCTGATTAGGGGTGATTTGCAGCGTGGAACTTCTGTTGTATGCCTAGACTCTCACACACTCTCTTCATCACTCGCCCCACGAATTCACTCCCATTATCACTCCAGATCATTCTAGGCATTCCAAACCTGTGGAAGAATTCTTTGACAAGGGCTTTGGCTGTGGACAAGGCAGTATTGTCCTTAAGGGGATACGCTTCCACCCACCTGGAAAAGGCACAAACGACAACGAGTACGTATTTCAGATTTTTGAACCTTTCCATGTGGATGAAATCTAGCTGCAAAACCTTGAACGGATACGTTGGAGGCGCAAAATGACCAGCTGGAGTTGGGGTTCCCTTACCAGGATTTTACTTCAGACACACCATACAGTTCTTGACCACATTCTCTGCACATTTAGGTATTCCACTATTCTGCCATACTGGAGCCAACAACTTACAGATCCCTTTCACACTGATGTGAGCCATTCCATGAGCCATTGTCACCACTGCAAGCACATATACATCGGGTAGCAGCCTTCTCTGATGCTCTGACAATTCTACCCAACAACCATTCGCATCCAATCTGCCCTTGCTTTCTCTCCATTCATTCACCTCTTTCTCTGTGGCTTCAGATTGTATAGACTTCACACTCTCAATCGTGTCTTCACACATACCCACATCACCAATCCATCTTGCGGGACCTGCAACATACATTCGACTCATCACGTTCCTTGCAGTGTCTTTTGCAACTTCATCTGCAAATGCATTCCCACGACCAACATCATCTTGAATCTTTTTGTGTGCACTGCACTTCACAATCGCAACTTGTAGTGGCAAGGTCAGTGACTCAAGAAGCTCATTCACCAGCTGACCATGTTGAATCTTTGTGCCATGCGATGCCAAGAACCCACGTTCACGCCACAATCGCCCAAAACTGTGAGCCACGCCAAAGGCGTATTGGCTGTCTGTGTACACATTCACTCTTTTTCCTTTTGCCAACACACATGCTCTTGTAAGTGCAATCAACTCTGCTGCTTGCGCAGAATTGTGTGGGATACGTGCAGCTTCAACAATCGTATGCAATGTTGTCACAGCATATGCTGCAGTCGTATCACCATTTGGCAACTTGAAACACAAACCATCAACCCATAAGGTATCATTACATTCAGGAAGAGGAGTGTCCTGCAAGTCTACTCTCCCTTTTGTCTCTTCTTCTGTCCTAAAGCAGCAGTCATGTTTTTCGACCTCATCTGTCTCTGCTAGAATGGGCAATAACGTGGCTGGGTTGAGTGTATCACACCTCTTTATGTGTATGTGACTCGCTAACAGTGTCAGCTCATAACTTGACAGTCGAGCACTAGTTAAGTGCTGTGTCTTTGTTCTGTTTAGCAAAATGTCTACTGCATGTGGGACCATAACTATTAGTGTATTATTCATTACTAACCCAGCAGACTGTCGAATACAGACAGCTGCTGCCGCAGTGGCCCTCAAGCAACTTGGCAATGCCTTAGCTACGGGATCTAGAGTCACTGAAAAGTACGCGCATGGACGCTGTTTGTTCCCAAAGGACTGTGTCAAGACTGATAATGCGCAACCTTCCTTCTCATGGACATACAACGTAAAAGGCTTACTGTAGTCGGGGGTACCCAACACAGGAGCCGAACATAGTGCATCACGCAACTCGTGAAAACTCTTTTGACAATCTTCAGACCACGGAATGGGTTTCGGTATATCCTTGCAAGTTAATGCCACCAAAGGTTTGGCCACCAATGAGAAATTTGTTATCCATTGTCTGCAATATGATGTAATGCCCAAGAAAGCACGCACTTCTCTCTGTGTCCTTGGGACACTCAATTTTGCAATTGCCTGTATTCTCTCTGGGGTCAGCTTCCTTCCCTCCTTCGATAAGATGTGACCTAAGTAGGTCACTTCTTGTCGACAAAATTGCAGTTTCGAAAGAGAGACTTTGTGCTTCATGTCACATAAATGACGCAACAATGATAAAGTGGCTTGTTTGTAAATCTCCTCAGTGTCCGCAGCGACCAGTAAATTGTCCACGTACTGAATAAGAGTCGCACCATCAGGTAGAACAATCGTGTCAAGTTGCCATTTCAGAGCCTGACTGAATATCGATGGACTTTCACAGTAGCCCTGAGGAGCGCGTTTGAAGCGGAAGCTTCGTCCTCCTAAATTGAAGCCAAAAATATCTCTGCTCTCCTCGGCAATCGGGATGCTGAAGAAAGCGTTCTTCAAGTCAATCACCGAGAACCAAGTGGCTGAAGCTGGAACCATAGTCAAAAGGTCAGTAATGTCAGGAACAACTGGAAACCGTAGTACAACAATCTTGTTCACTTCTCTAAGATCAATGACAAATCTATAGACAGGTGGTTGGGAAGGATCAGTACGCTTTAAAACCGGCAGGACAGGACTATTACACATGTTGCCTCTTGTCTCTTCAATGACATCTTTCTCAATCAGAACATAAATGATTGCTAACAACGCCTTTTCACCTTCGCTAGAGATCTTGTATTGGGGAATACGTGGCAACCTAACATTGGCTTTCAATGTTATGACATATGGTGTTATTTCCAAAAGACCCACATCATTAGAACCAGTAGCCCAAAGTATATCTGGAAGAGAAGACAATTCTGTTGGAATATTTTCCCTTGACAAATACATTGGAGAAACTACTTTCTTACCTAGGGTAAGCTGTACTCCCGAGGGAGAACAGTACAAAGTTGCATATAGTCTCTTTAACAGATCCAATCCTAACAACTTTTCACCACAACCTGTTGTAAGAATGAGGGGTGCTTCTAATTCACATGGCCCAACAGAAAGGGACATAGGACTAGAGATCGGGTTCCTAACCGGGGCGCCAGAATAACCTACTGAAACATTCATTTCGCCAGACAAAGGTGCGCCAGGGAGCTTTGAGTGCATAATAGAACTCTTTGTAGCACCAGTATCCAACAGAAAAGGCTCTGACACACCTGATGTAATCACCTTAACATAATGTCCATTCTGATCTACTGGAACTGAAACAACTCCCTCTCTTTGTCCATGGCTGTCCTAGCAATCATTACCCTCATTCTCGTTCTCTGCATAGTAGTCATCAGCATAGCACTGAGCTGTCCTGAAAGACGCATTATTCTGTTGGTCAAAGCTGTTCATGGAATTCTGGGGCGGAAAAGAAGGAGCATTCTGGGGGACATTTCCACGGCCTCTACCTCTAGGAGCCTGCTGAACACCTCTACCTCGTGCACCAGAAACACCATTCAAACGCCGTAAAAAAGCCGGACAACTATTCTTGAAATGACCCTCTTCCTTGCAATACGCACACTGATTTGGACCATATAGTAAACGCTGTTGAGAATACTCGTTTCTTTGCGAGTTTCTCGAATACTGCTGTGGTTGCTGATAATCGTGCTGACTAGCAGTACGAAGTGGATAAGCTTGCTGTAGAAGGACTTTAGTTTTCAAATCTTTAGTCTTTTTATCTGCCTTCTCTAGCTCGTCTTTGCGTCTATTCTCGTAGTACTGGGCTGTGGCTAAAATCTGTGCTGACGTGGAAACAGCCCAAGCACTCTCTGAATCTTTCAACTTATTACATAGTTCAGGAAGCAGATTATGCACAAACTTGTCTACAAACAATCTTTGGCCACCCTCAGTAGCCATATCCTGACCACTATGATCGACGAAAGTCTCTTCAAACCTCGTGAAAAAGTCAGACACATTCTCATCTTTCTTCTGCTTGCACGCAGACAACTTGTCCCAATTCACAAGCAATTCGGGTATTAAAGTCTTCATATATGCAATAATTCTACCAGGAAGTTCTGCTACTAAAGGCTCGGGCTTAGAGGCACCAACTTGTCTAGCATCAGCAGCAGCAATATTAACCCATGTATCACCTAACTCTTGATCATGATCTGCATGACGAATCTTACCCCATAAAGGCTGTGGAACAACATTTCCAAACAACATGTCTACATCAGCTAAATCCATGATACATGAACTGGCAGTTTGCGATAACTCCTTATAATATCCTGCAGGATTTTTAGGGGGATCAGGCAATGTCTGCTTTAGAGCTAATACTTCAGATCTTTTCCAAGGGACATGTACCCATACACGCTGGAAATGCGGCGGAATTGCTGGATTCTGGGGGAACCTCTCTCATGGGATACTGTCGCGCCTTCTTTCTACTGGCATGTCATACTCGGACAGTGATCTAGAGTTGCTTCCTTTACTCCTATAAGACAACAACATATCTATTGCTTGTTCAACATCGGCACCCACAATCATGCCTTCAGCGAACTTGAACCTTACACGGAATAATTCACTCATGTTGTACTCTCGATCATTTTCCTCCAAATCTTCTGAGAGGAATATACACATTTGTTTGAATACATATCTCTGTGTAGATGCTTCCCACTGACGGAAGACTTCCATAACGGACTGAACATCATACTTTACAGTGTCAGTAACCCATTTACGTGCTAACTCACCCAGCACTTCTCTTTCCTGATAGTCAGGCAGTCGACTTCGCAACTGTCTACGTTCTGTCCTAGGGGTCGTCTTAGGCGACCCAAAGAAAGGTGAGAAAAGACCAGTGACAGTGTTTGCTACTCTCTGTCGAACAGAAGGAGAAGCTGGTGGAAAGGCAGAAACGCCAGAAAAGACAGGCTGATGTAGAGTAGAAGTCGAGGCAGTAGCAGAAAGGGTATCACGATAAGCAATTGGAGCAGTAGGCGAAGTCGTTGAGAGAGTAGATGGAGTATGTAGCAAAGGCGGCGGCCCTTGAGAGGGCTGCGCCGAAGGAGTAGAGACCAGCTGAAGAGGAGCTGGTGCTTGTGGAAGAACTGGTGTTCGTGCGGCGGGGCGCGGTATAACAAAGCGTTGCGGGGGTGCAGTAGCATTTTGTGCATAGGGAGGTGGAGAACTCAGTAAGTGGGACATTAAAGGATCCTTCTCAGGTGTCCCTTTTGATCCTTGTCCTTCACATGGCAACACTGGGTAGCATTTATCTACTGCTAACTTCTTGCTTCTGAGCATTTGTTCACTCTCTTGCTCTTCCTCATTATCCCTGTATGTAACGGCAGCTTGTACCATTGACATACCTCTTTTATTTTTCTTTGCTAATTTCATTTCTTTCTGTTTGGCTTCCTTGCGCCATAGGCGAAAAGAGTCAAACATCGCCGGCCGGGCTTTCTTCTTGAACAGTTTCACCTCTAGACTATCTAAGATTGCTGTATCAAAGCTACCATATTGGGGCCATTTTAAGACACCATCTTTTCTGGTGTATTTTATCCACACTTCATTATATGCGATAGGGCCTACGCCGT